>NW_027526295.1:1707500-2307500 GCF_048455015.1 Haemaphysalis longicornis
GTGTAATAATCTCTAAAGGTTTGAATAGACAGTTTTTAATAACAAACCGATTTTGCAAGACGAATAGAAATGCTGACAAGGGTATAACCAGAGAGCCCTTGTTCGACCAGTACAGTATGCTCAGAAAAAGCGCAAATCACACAATAAATCAAAACAGAGCTCGACAGTATTACACAGGGGTCCGTTGTTTAACTTGTGTAAGCATGATATTGAAAACACTGTTCTCGTTTTTGCTGGGCTGAGTACAAGTTGGCAGCCGTCCTCAGTCGATGCTGGTCAAATTGAAATCACGAATCAAGAATTGTTTTTATTAAGTAGCAGGCGCCAATGAGGCACTTTTTTTCGAAACGAGCCAGATCCAGAAACCGAAGCTGAGTAAGATTAAACTGCAGGGACAAGAAATACTCCGCAACCTTCCCCTAAAAAGATGTGCGGCAGGAAAATAGTTGAGACAACTCCCTAAACACGGGTACGCATATCGTAGTTCATATCGAAAATGAGCCAGGTCCTGCTGTTTCATGGCTCAAAATGAGACAAATCCATCTGCCTCATGGGCGTTTGCCTTTAACTTGACTGTTCATAGTGTTTCGTGGGTGCTTCGAAAGTTCTTTTTTTTTAGTTTTCGGAGCTGGCTTATGAATAATTCAAACGTCAATCAGGAGGTCAGCGAAAGGTTTTATCCTCAGATGTCAATGACGAAGTGAAGAGAAAAATAGAACAAAATGAAACTGAGCGATGTCACACTACTATTTCATTTCGTTTCACCCTACCCTACTCAATAACTCTGGTTATGTTTATCGTTCCCTCCCATATTTATCATTTTAGTACCTAACTAAAAAGCCAACGCTTACAAGCCCTGACTACGCCCCTCACCTCCTCCCCCCCCCGCCATCTAAGAGTATTAATCAATTCATTAAGGTGAAGAAGAAGATATGAACAGCCTTCTTGTTAATCATTTTAGAAAATTTATGACAAAGCTATGAAGATCTTGTTTACTTTGTCAGTAGCTTCAGGCGTGCCCAAAAAAAACTAGCCTAGGGGTATATTCAAAACGATATTAAAGGGACACTGAAGTGAATTTGTCAAGCTCCCGGTTTTGGTTGCACTACGGAGACTAGCTGAAATTACCACACTTTTCATCTTTTATCCTTTTGAAAATTTGGTAAATGTTTTATAAAGCGGGAAGAAGAAAAACTACCACGTGCGGTCTGTGGCGGCCGCACCAACTAAAGGTTGTGACCACAGCAGGAGATGCACCTTGATTGGACGATGTCCAAGGTTAGCATTCAAACAAGTTTCGGTTTCGGTTGTGTAAAGCAACATGCTTGACATCCGACGGCATCTTTGGATCGGCATTCTCGATATCTCAGTAATCGTCATACCGCGCTTCTGCCTTGTTGTCGGCTGTAAAATGCCTAAGATAAGCCTTCCATGAAGGCTAGGAATTGTAGCAATCACTACCGACGCCTACGCAGTGGATGAACGCCTTCCGCGTCACCGCGGACGCTTAAATGTCATGCGCTTTCCCCGCATATTCGGAGCGTGCCTCACTCATGCCTGTATCGTAAAAAGCGTGTTCGCACCAGTAAAGGGTCTATTTATTCCGGCCTGTGCCCACTGCTCGCAAGCAGTCGGTGCTTGTGGCAACAGCACGCCAACGAGAACTCGCAAGTGTGTCAGTGTCAGTCTGAGCGCGTTCTGCGAACTCGCTTGTGGAGCAGTGCACGTTAAGACACAAAAATGCGGAACTCAATATAGAAAACAGCAGCCAAAAACGAAAAAAGTGAACTTACAAAAAAAAGTACGTGCCCTCGGGGATTCGAACTTGCGACTAGCAAAAACATACGTAGTGCTCCAGACAACTCGGCCACGGCGAGTTTTTTTTCTTTAATGCATGGAAATTTTAGAAAACTTAAAAAGACGAGACACTTAACACACAATATAAGCACCAACAGACAGCAAAGGGCAAGGACATCAGTCGAACAAAGATCAAAACTCAGGCAAGCAAACGCACGCATCCAAAAGAGGCAGCCACTCTGGTGCATCACTCTGCGCAGCATAAACGCTCCGCAACAACGCCGCCTGTTCCCAAAAAATGCACTTGGTCGGCCTAGGGTGTTCCGCATGCCGACCAGTCATGCGGAACTTCCACAAGCTAAACAATCCTATGAAAACGAAACCGTCATATGGCACCCGATTAACGTCTTCAAACGGCAGGAAGCGAATGGTGTACGGGGTGATGTCAACGTCCTTTTTAAAGCAAAGCTTTTTACCTCTACCCCCCAAGGGTTCTTTCGCGACCGTTGGTGTCACCAGAAAACTCCAGCGAACAAATAAAAGAGTTTACTGGCACTGCCGGGAATCGAACCTGGAACTAACCGACTAACAAAGCGAGAGCCCGTTGTCTTACCGATTTAGCTACGAGCCCACGCGAAGACGGGAAAGACAGGTGGTGTACTCAACAAGCACATCTACGGTTTTACCACCTGCGTTCTCGCTGAAGGCCACGTTAAAGCGTCACGCGACCACTCACGCCCGTCTAGCGGCTCTGTGCGCATCTTGCGCATGTGCTAAGAGATACAAAAACTAAAGCAAGCTCAAACCAATGCATGGCATCTCACTTCTAGTACGCCAATGTCCTAAAGCCTGCGTCCTCCAGTGTTCACGTAAAAAATCACAGCTCCTTGTCGTCCGCCCTCACGCCAAATCAAGGAATACATTCAAATACTCTTTGATTGCCAGGCCATCACTCCAAGCCCCAGCATCAAGATCCTGGGCCTACATATAGAGGCTAACACCAAGAGTGACGTGTCCTTGCAGCGCCCCAAAAACAGCATTAATCAAATCATACACATGATCAGGCGAGTTACCACCAAGAAGCGAGGCCTAAAGGAATCCGGTACCTTTCGATTAATTGAAGCGTTTGTCCTCTCGAGAGTCACTTACGTCAACCACCTGTCTTCTCAACAAGGAAGACATAGAGATGCTTTGTATAATGACTAGAAAGGCGGTCGAGCAGGCCATTGGTATTCTCATGAGGGCGTCCACACAGAGGCTGCTTAGCACGGGGCTCCACTACACGATGGAAGAGCTGATAGAAGGCCGCCTCTCTAAGCAGAAGGTCCGACTCAGAACTGCGGTGGGTAACCGCATGCTTCACCAGATTGGCTGGGCAGTCCAGAATGTAACTCCGCTTGACGTACTCCCAGGCTGTTGGCGACTAAAACTAAAGATGCTCCCTTTGCGTAGAAATATGAACCCTCACATGATGAGGGTCACCGAAAAGCACGGGCTCAAGCGCTTAACACCACCCTCGGTAGGGATCATGCAGTTATCTACACAGACGCCTCCAAACATCGAGGGCAGCAATACGCCATCATCCTGGCTACCTCCAGAACCAACCTCCTTGCGTGCACCTCACTTAGGACCCAAGAAATGACGGCAGCAGAAGAGGCAGGCATCACCCTGGCTCTCACTCCAGCCAGAGTGGCCCTCTACAGCGGAACGCCAACCCCCAGCTGCCAAAAGTGCTCCAAGACCCTCAACCAGGACCACATCTTCGAAGGATGCAGCCCGTTCCCCGGAGGGAGAGCAGCACTCCAATCACCAGCCCAAAACGACCAACGCCGCCTTGCAGATTGCGTAAAGAAATTTGTTAGAGGTGCCCTAAACTGAGGGTACCTAACCCGGCTGGTAGTTTCACAATAAAGCTTCATTCATTCATTCACTCAACCAGGGGTTCGGAGGGTAGTCACCGATTCCCAGCAAGCCTACTGGAATTACCAGTCGGGTTGGGTGTCCTGACCTGCACTGCACGTGCTGAAGACCCACTCCCCAAAACTGTTCCATTCAGCTCATCTGGACACCCCCTCACGCTTCAATGGAGGGCAACAAATACCCCCACCCAACAATCCTGCGCTTTTACCTCCCGTGCTACGGAGCTGCACGAGGTCAGTCACCCGCTTGTCACGTTCAGGGAGGTAACCCAGCATTATCGCCTTCTGAGACAGACCGTGCCTTCGCCTTACCCTGACCTTTCCAGAGAACAACAAACTACCCTACGACTCCTACAATCCGGGCTCCTTCCCACAGCCTACGCGTCTTCACTTAATGCATCCGAATCGCTACGACGCTGAATGTAAATTTTGCTCAGAAGTAGGAACACTCCGCCCCGTAATCGGGATGTGCGACTTTAGCCCTGAGCACCCTCCTCTTTTTCCGCCACTACCCAACAAGAGCAATGGGATATGCTGCTGTCCAGATGCTGATGTCCTCTACCTACCCAGCTTCAGCGGGTGGACAGAACACAGGCCGCGCGGACTGCATATGGGCCCCACAGAAGAACGAATCACTCCCCAGGGCTGCACTCTGGGCCATTCAGAAATCTGAACAGAAGTATTTCTTTCTCCTGCTCCTCCTTCTCTGCCGCAAATCTCGTTGCCTCCGTCCGTGGCGCAGAGACGGAGAAGTCAGATCGTCTAACACCGGGTTGGAGCTTTAATTTTATAAAAAAAGTTTCCACTCTTGTGCTACACCAATACAACTCAACCAAACACCGTTCATGCATCATGCATTGATTTAACCTTACCAAGAATATCTTTTTGAAGTAATAAATGGTGTGGTTAAGTGCATTACACTTTTCTCTGGTTTTACTATTTGTAGAGCGATGTGAGTGAATTTAAGTGACGTCGCATGGGTAATCGTTATGGGTGCCGTTTACAACTTTGCTTTCCAACCACATTCAATGGGTGGATTGGCGCGATTTTTTTAGTCTCCGCTGCAAAACGTCCCAAAAGAACACAGCGTCCCAGCACAACACAAAACGATCAATTACGACCCTGGAGACTGGCATTCTTCATTAGTAAGCGAGCGAGGTTTTTATGTAGAAGTTGTTGGCTTTGTCTCTCACGATGCATCCATACACTTGATTTTTCTATCGCACTCAACTTTACTTCTTGTTTAAGAATTTCTCACCTGGAGGACCAGCTAGTTTTCCTATCTGGTAAACACCGTATTTTTTCATTTATTTCAGTTGTAAATTTTCCTCCTGCAATAATTTACTATTCATTTTCCAAAGACTCCAATTGAACATGTTTGCTATTGGATTGCGCCCACCATGGGTAAAAGAAACCAGGCAGTGGTCGCTATACGACAAGGGTGTCATGCAATAATCCCCGCACTCAGGCAAGAGCTCGAGCGAAACATAAACCCGATCCAAACGGGCGTGGCTTGTGCCCTGAAAATGGCAGAATTGCACTTGTCGTGCGCCAAGTAGCGCATCCCCGACATGTTCTAAACAATATTCTGACGCTGCCTGAACCAACGCCAAGATACTGATTGATTGATTGTACACACTAAACTTTTTTGCACCCTTTTGGCCAAAAAAGGTGTAAAATAATTGAAAAAAGGGTGTTGGGAGGCCCTTACACCCTTTTTCTTGAATCTCCACACCCATTTTCGTAGCTCTCCACCCTTTTCGCGTGAAAAAAAGGGTGTTGACCAACCTCAACACCCATTTTTTTGGAAGGGTGTTGAAAGGGTGAGGAAAAGGTGTTCAGCTCTTCATTGATTGAGGCCATGCATGCAATATAATTTCAATAAAAACACCCCATTGCACCATCCTCCCAACCTCGTCAAAAATGTTCAGAAGCAAAAAAAAAAAGCTGCCAAATTCAATAAAAAGCAGCGGCAGCACCGACGTTGAAACAGGAAAAAATATCAGCCCTTGCTTATTACGACATCGACAGAATAACACTACCCCTCCCACTTTTTGTTTTCTACAGCCTTCCACGGAGCACAGCACAACCTTGAACTGTGACATCTGTATCATCATTCCGTCGTTCCCTGTTCTTCTCCTGCTCCACCAGCACAATCATAGCCCCCTCTGACAACAGTCATTCTCGTCGCTCAGTGGAGTTATAACGTACTAGCAATTACAATTTTATTCCATTCTTATTGTTAGCGACCGTAAATATTGTGTACAAATGCAATAAACAGACCACCTAGTTTCTCCTGCAGAAACAACTTTGGAGAACAAGGCAGATATCAAAAGAAAACAAAAGTTGGGGAGGGAGGGGCATGAAATCGGGCGCTAAATAAACAGGCGCCAAATAATAATACGATTACTTACACTAGAACACTGCCAAATTTCATTGCGCAGTGTTATCTTACTATCTGCTGCTTTTTTAACGTTCAAATCGAGTGCCAAAAGCTTAAGTTCGCGTTTTGTGTTTGTAAAGTTTAAATATCTAAGCTTCTTTATTATAATACACACAATAAATAATAAACTTAAAGATTATGTTATGTTCAGTAAAAGATGCAATTATTTATTGTTGTCGTTTTAATTTGTTTACGCAACTCCCTGCCAACGGCCGATACCCTGAGTACGGCGCGCGGCGGCGTGGCCGGATTCCGGAACAGATACCCCGTGACCCGTCTTTCATAGATTGTTTACTGTGGTGTGCGA
The DNA here is from genome assembly GCF_048455015.1 of Haemaphysalis longicornis. Classification (NCBI taxonomy): domain Eukaryota; kingdom Metazoa; phylum Arthropoda; class Arachnida; order Ixodida; family Ixodidae; genus Haemaphysalis; species Haemaphysalis longicornis. The sequence continues at coordinate 1,713,967 of NW_027526295.1, forward strand.
CCGTGCGGTTAAACAAGCGCAGTTATTATGATTAATTGGACACCTCGTCGTCTTCGGTTATGTCTGTCGGGTTCGACTTCGCGATGAAGTATTTGAGAACAACTTTGCCACCTGAAGACGGCTAATTAAGTTTGGCGCTTGCCCCTGAACGTCGCTCGCTCCTCTGCGTGGTCTCTGTCAGGTAAGCTGTCTCGTCACATTTGCCGCCTTTCTTGTCACTGGATGTCGTTTGTAGCTGTCATCGCCGCTTTAAGGATTCGTTAACAGGAGCCCGCGTGTGTGAATTGTTTAACTGAACTGGCTAGGTTGAACCTAGAGGGCTTGTCTCTAGAAAGGCGATGTGCGAAAGAACATTGTGGTGCTTGCATTGAGCGCTGAACGCACTGGCGCTCTGTAACGCAGTGGCGCTCAGTAACTCAGTAACGTTTCCCATTCCGCAGCACTATATTGAACAGCTTCAGAGTTCACCACTGCGAACCACGTCTTACGCGTAGTTTATCAGAACACGGGCGGCTACTTGTGCGGCGCAGCGCTTACGGCTTCGTTAATCACCGCTGTCGTTTGTGCCGTGTTGTAAATGGCGAGGGAAAATCGTTTGCGAGCGAATGTGCGCGCCTCGCAAGCTTTGTTGCGTTTGCGGCGAGCCACCTCACCATGTGTACGGTGCCGCTGTACGCGGGTATTGATTTTGGCTGAATGTTGTGTTGCCCGAGTTGTAACATTCGTGCACCCAATAATTTCCATTCTTGCCTGAGTGGTAATCATGTGTCATCCTGTTTTAGACCTCTGGACGGTCTGAGCACATCACGTCCCTCCATTCAACCGGACAAGAGCCACAACCATTGTCAACAGTGTTTGGCCGCCAGAACGTAAGTTTTCAAACAGTTTTGGTAGCACAGTGGGCATACTTGAATAATGTTCGATCACTTGAATGTACAAGTTCTCGCCCCCGTAACAATTATTGGTGTTTCATGCATAACCTAATATGTAGCTGCTAAATGGCAACCTTTATTGTTAATTTCGGAAAACTCAGTTTCACCCAAAATCATAATGTGGGCATAGCAGTTAATCACCATGTATACGAATTTCCTGGTGTTAGTCATGTTTACGATGAAGCCATATTTCTTAGGTGGTGACACAAAAATGTTATTACCTTTCTAGTTTAGTCTTCGATAAAGCCTTACCAGTTCTGTTTTCAGCTATTTTCTGGATGTTTATCATGTGATTTGACAGTCCTTGCAGTCCACTTTTTCAAATAGTTAATGTAACTGCCTGTACCATTTACATAGGCCTGATTGGGGTTCTGAAGGCTGCGATTTACGCACGCTAGTGCTGTACCGCCAATAAAGAAACATCCTTCCACAAAGAAAAAGATTTGAAAGTGTAAAGTATCAGCTGCATTATTCTTAACTGGAACATGCTAATTGCAAGGCCTGGGGCTTTTCCTGAAAGCACTGTGGATGTTATGAGAGAGGAAAACCACTCAAACACATCTGCTAAGGCCGTTGCTGCTCCAAGATGCGTGCAAGCATTGAGTCTTCTGAGCAATACATTACACCCTTTTTTTTAAACAACCGACGTGCATGCTGAACGTACTCCTGATTGGGCATGTGCCAAGCGCGTAGCCAGGAATTTTTTTCGGGGGGGAGGGGGTGGAGGGGGGCAGTGGTCGACCAAAAGATGGGACGGGGAAATATGTAGGCAAGGCGTCTTGCGCGTTGTTTTGGAAACGAAGCTTGAAATAACTGACTTTAACCTGCGATTTGTGTATGCTCAATGCTCACTGTAAAGCCCACCTTAAGGAGCTTAGATGGTGATGATCATGATGATCACCGAAATTGCCGTTCGCTGGTCTGTGGGCACACCACGGGCGATTCATTCGTCCGCAGAGCAGGTGGTTAGGCGGACCCACGCTCGTGAGCGTGATCATGAGTGCGCTCGTGAGTGACGCGCGTTCCCTGAAGTTCGTCGGGCGGAAGTGCAGGCCAACACTGGGTGTTTACTATCAAGATTCTCGTGTTTTAGATTTTCCTTTAGAAAAGGGACTATTAAGTTTTCTTGTCAGCTATGAAGTACAGTCGAGCACGATTTGAAGGTTATCGCGCCAGCATCGAGCGGCCAAGCGGGCCACCAGCCCATGGTTTCGTTTCGGAACCATGAAAATCGAGATTTCGCACTCTTTGCTCCCTTGTTGGCTGTTCCATGATACAACAATGGCCCGCACGACTGACTTGCCACCCTTTGGGTTTCAAGCTGTACATTCGTTGTTATCAAGCACAGACTTGGACTTGGTTGCCCTTTATCTACGGCGACGATAACGAAACTTGCATGGAATATTTGCTAAAGCTGGTGTTCTTTCTGCTTCGTTTGAAAGAATAGCTTTCCCGCGACAACCTTCGAATCGCAGTGGACTGTACATGCGGCGCATTCGTATATTATGGCGGTGAAGCTAGCAAACGTGCGTCTTCGTCCTTAAAGGAGCCATGAAGAGAAAACACAAGTTTGGTTCATGCGAAAGATTGCCTCGTTAGAACCATAACGACACCACTTATAACGCAAACTTCGCTCAAATAAGCTACATAATTAGGAAAAAAGGAAATGATCACACGACCCACCAGCTCATTTTCCGCAACAGAACCTATGATGTCACTCGAGAATGCTCTGCGATTTGCGGAGGCCGGCAAAAGCAAACGCATGTTAGGCAGGGCTTACAGTTTGCATAGCGAGCTAAATGCCCGTGAAACATACTGCACATTCTTTTTATGACAAAGAACGGTGGAGTAAATGGTTGAAGTTCCGAACGAACACGCAAGCGTGTATGCCAATCCGTACGAAACTACCGCCAGCCGAACTAGACATCTCGCCGTCGCCACCATCGCGCAGACGAATTTTCGGGTTCAAGGCTCTTCGGGGCCAACGAACCGTCCCAGCACGCACAGCCGTGACCTTGCTTGGTATCGTAATCCCTTCACAGGAGGTTGGCCGTCATATCGCCAACCAGGAAAGGTAAAAATAGAAACAAGGGGAGTAAGGAACAGAGAGCAGCAACGAGATAGTGCCACTCGTCGCACAGATTTCGGTATGGAGGTCGTGTTGGCTTGCTGCTGTCGTTACGAGCTCGTTTACAGTTTACAACCACTGAAAACTTCAGTTTGTTCGAGCACTTTACAATGAAATTTCGTTGCTGTGTTTTGAAATGCCCATGTAGTACGGGCAAATCGTCGAGGGAGTGCGACATCCCCGCCGGTGAGATCTCCTTTCATGTGCTGCCCAACGACGAATCTCGGCGAAGCAAGTGGCTATGTTTTGTGAACTTTGCAAACGGATGAGAAAGAGAGCTAAAGGAAGTACGAGTGTGCTCGCTTCATTTCCGAGGAAGTGATTACGGCAGGGACCCGGACATGCTGGCGCTCGTCGCCGACTTCGTCAAATCGCCGCCAAAGCGCTCTGACCTTGGGGAAAAAAATTGCCGTACACACCGCGCATTGACGCTCAAATCTTTCTGGTCGGAGCAGAGAGCTCGAGCGAACGGCTTTCCATACACGACACCGGCCAACTGGCATAAGCGATACTGCTACTAAAATTGAAAATACGGCACATACGTACCAGTCTGTATTCATCCGTCGCGACGGGGCTGACGAGGCAGCGGTGCCGACGGCTGGGCGTTCGTCTGTTGTGGCTATCGCGGAATGGTCGCTTTCCCGTCCAGCGCGTATCCCACAACTCTTGCCGCTTGTGCACTTAGAAGCATTGAGCGTTCAAGTGGTGTAAGGTTGTTAAATGCAAGCCCGAGCTCCTCGGCGAGAGTTTTGTTCTCCGGATCAGGCGATTCCATGACTAGGGCTGCGGGTGCACTAGGTTTTACTAGTATTTTTAAAATGGCCGCCGTCTCGGTCGACTCCCGCGTGTGGGTGCTATATGGAGTCTACATACTAAGTATATGTTTCATGGACCGGCTCGTATGACGCCATTGTTCACATGACGAAATGTGCAATTTTAGCGGGAGATTTAAAAATTTTGGCTTAAATTGCCTTATTTCTCAGTGAATAAAGCATCATTTGCTTCCGGAAAAGTGCTTGGGGTACTATGAAACACCTAATCTTTCGAATAAAACAAACTTTTGTTTTCTCTTCATGGCTCCTTTAAGTAATCGCCTTTTGTTATTTTTTGTGCTAGTAACGTGAGTAGTGAACTTGCGCTAAGCGGAACACCTTATTGCACTGCTGTTGAATGTTGAGCTTGTTGCACGTTTCTTATTAAATTTCGTTATTTCTATCTGTTAAATTGAAACAGACATGGCTTCAGTAAAATTCCGCTTAAGCAAATACAGAATGCTGATTCTAAAGGGAGGTCAAGGAAAGAGTGGAATAGTGCCAAAAAAACAAAGCTCCGCAATAAGGAGAATTGTGTAGTTTTGTTGATGTGGAGGAAATACAAGATGGGCAGAGCAATGCTTTTTATGCAGCAGAAATTATGGAACTGCAATAGTCAATGAAATGCGATGTCGGTAGAAAAATAAACATATCAAGGATTGATAGTTGACTGAACAAAATACAGCGACATGCTCTGTCATGTGATTATACTTTGTATCAGTGTAAAGACAAGGAATGACACGCTCCCGACCACATGTAAGCCTATATGAGGCTTTTCCTGCTGTTTTGCCATTCCCCGGCCGTGCTGTTCCGCCAGTGAAACAGTGGGCCTGTTTCGATCGGCTCGCGGCAGGTTCCCGGCGCTTGTCGGTGTATCCGGCGCGAAATGCAGCCGGGCTGTATATATTGACAGGTACAGCATCTGGAGCGGGCGCATGGATCAGACGTTGACATTGCCCTTGTTGTCAGCTTTATATGAGCAAGAATGTCCTTAAAACTGCAGGTTCCGCGCCTGCAGGTGACTTTAGGCGGTTTTTCAGGCTGCTTAAACTGCACCCCAGCCTTGGCATAAAACATTATGGGAGGGGCACCGCCCCCCCCCTCCCCTTACCCTACCTTCGGCTACGCCCTTGGCGCGTGCTTATTCTTTCTTGCATCCACCACATTCGGGTCGTTACGTTGATTTGGGAATGCTGGAATCCAGCATATGCTGGCAAGATACGAGAGCTTGAACACAACCCACTTGCCCGCAATGAGTTTTCGAAGATCTCCACCACCTGAAGGTACTGAAGTGAGATGTAAGCATTGCCTGAAAACTATAACTGATGAGGGTACCAACTCATAATTATGTATCTTTCTCGCCCATTTACGTGTTTTGAACGAAAAAAGTGCCATTTAAAGGTGACACGTCGTTCTCTGCCGATTTCTGATGCCTGATTAAGTTTGTGGGCATTAATTTAGCAGCTTGCTCACATGTCTAACGTGTATGTCTGCTTGTTAGGAGTGAAGTAGGTAAAAATTGAAAGGTTTGATTGCAGTTGTGCATAGATTACCTACATTGTTTTCATTCCTAGAAAAGAAAAATTGAGGTAACCCTGCCAATTGTTCGGCATTGCTGCATTTTGTTATGCTTGTATGATTCGTAGAACCTGCAGGAGTTCAGCTGCTTGTTAAAGGAGAAATAAACAGTGGTACAAAAAGAAGAGCATCTACTAAATAAAAATCTTCACAATCGCAGGATGCCAACGGTCCACCTACCAACTTGCGTCTTGCATTGTTTCTGCTGGCTGGAGCGGCGCATGGAGCATTTTTCAGCTTCTCCAAGTTTGTGATCAAGCGCTGCCCCAAGTGAAGGATGCCGCAGAGGGATCTTCTGTTTTAATTTTAATGCCACAATTTCATGTGCTGAGCACTTACTCGTAAGGCATTTTAAATATTCATCATCCCAGAGGGTATGTTACCTTCGTCTTGGGTGGAATGTGGCTGCAATCAGGTTATTTGTGACAGAAACAAGTGAACCATGTGGTGAGAGTCATTGAGGCCTTGTTGATTGCGCATGCTTCTGAAATAACATTTTCATTCAGCTGAATACTTTCTAAATATTACAATATGTGTTCAAAATATAATAAAAGTCATGATTAGTTGTACTACAGTGCAGGAAAGAAATGCCAGCATATGTTTTAAGAGCCTCTGATATTTCAGGTCATTGGCTGGTGAGCAATAAAACAGAACTGAAAATTGTTTAAAGTGAAATCAATTATTTGTTCTCACCAGTGCATGACCTGTAGTAAAAGCTATCTGGTCTCCCAATTTCAAATGAGACAGGAAATGCCAAAAAATAAGGAAATAAACAAGACAGCTTGCTACAATAAACCAATTCAAAGAATTGCTCAATGTCTATAAAGTGGTGATTCAGGCGGGTTAGTTCGGTGTTGATGAAATACAAGCAGGCACTCGCCTGGTCAAAAAAAAATAAACAAATAAAGACGTTTTGGGGCCCCTACTGGTCCCTTGATCACAATGAAAGGGGGGTGAAAGGTAGCGATTATTTATAGGTTCGGTGTCGCAGAGTGCGCATGTATATCTTGGGGAGATTACCCCGCGACCGGTTAATCGTGTTTTTAGTTGGTTGAATATGCACTGATTCTAAAAGTAGTCGTGTCGACAGGCGCTTCTCTGATGCGATTATGCATGCGGAATCCCAATCGATGACATGGTCAGTAGCCAGGTGATGATCCGCCAAGGCATTTCAGCTTGCATTGCCTTTTTTGACATCGTTCTGGTGCTATTGAATTCTTCTTTTAAAAATTTCCAGTTTCACCTATGTAGGATGCGTTGCAATCCTTGCATGGAATTTTGTAGGCAACTCCGGGGAATCTTGATTTTTCTAAAGGGTCCTTCACGCATACCAGCTTCGGCTTAAGCCTGTTCGTTGGCACGTGTGCAATTTTAATGCCATAAGTACCAAACACCCTTGCAAGAGCTTCACTGATGCCTTGCGTGTAGGGGACGGCAGTGCGTTTTTGCCTGTCTTCTTGAGGAACCCTTTCGGAGGAGCAACTGAAGCCCGCAATTGTTGCGTCCTCACAAGCTTTGAAAGGTAGCCGTTGCTGCGAAGGTCCTTCCTTACCACGGCTAGCTCTTGCTTGCGTAGACCAGGCTCAGAGCAGATTCGTGATGCGCGTGAGAAGAGTGCAGCGGTGGCGGAGCGTTTTTGACCTATAGTCGAACCCCAGGTATCTACCCGTGTGGGTCGGCTTTCGATAGACACTGGTTGTAAATCCTTTGGCCGACCGTTTCAGAAGTACGTCGAGGAAGGCGATCTGTCCATTATTTTCCTGTTCCATGGTAAACTGGATGCTTGGAACACAAGAGTTTAGATGCTCAATTAAAGGCATTACGTCTCGGCGGTGGATCACACAAAAACAGTCGTCTACGTAGCAGACAAAAATCTTGGGGCCGTCTTGTACAAGCATAGCGCAGAATTTTCTAGAGCCTCTAAGGCAATATTCGCACAGACTGCTGAAACGGAAGCTCCCATCACTGTTCCAAACCGCTGCTTGTAACATTGTACATTGAAAACAAAACGTGTTCTGCAGGCCAAATTCCAGGCAAAATTACGCGGTCCGGAGTTGCAAGGATCTACTCGAGAACGATGTATCTCGACCTTCATGGTCGACAATTGAGACGCAAGACTTATATCGTCTCCTGGAATTTGGCCTGCAGAACACATATTTTGTTTTCAGCGGACACTATTACAAGCAGCGGTTTCGAACAGCGATGTGAGCTTCCATTTCAGTAGTCTGGGCAAATATTGCCTTAGAGGCTATAGAAAATTCTGCGCTATGCTCGTACAAGACGGCCCCAAGATCTTTGTCTGCTACGTAGACGACTGTTTTTGTGTGATCCACCGCCGAGACGTAATGCCTTTATTTGAGCATCTAAACTCTTGTGTTCCAAGCATCCAGTTCACCACGGAACAAGAAAATAATGGACAGATCGCCTTCCTCGACATACTTGTGAGATGGTCGGCCAAAGGATTTACAACCAGTGTGTATCGAAAGCCGACCCACACGGGTATAGCTGGGGTTCGACTCTGCGCATCCTATAGGCCAAAAACGCTCTGTCGCCGCTGCACTCTTCTCACGCGCATCACGAATCTGCTCTGAGCCTGGTCTGTGCAAGCAAGAGCTAGCCGTGGTAAGGAAGGACCTTCGCAGCAACGGCTACCCTTCAAAGCTTGTGAAGACGCAACAATTGCGGGCTTCAGTGTCCTCCCCCGAAAGGGCTCCTGAAGAATACAGGCAAAACCGCGCTGCCGTCCCCTACACGCAAGGCATCAGTGAAGCTCTTGCAAGGGTGTTTGGCACATATGGCGTTAAAATTGCACACGTGCCAACGAGCAGGCTTAATCAGAAGCTGGTATGCGTGAAAGACCCTTTAGAAAAATCAAGATTCCCAGAGTTGCCTACAAAATTCCATGCAAGGATTGCAACGCATCCTACATAGGTAAAATCGAGATCATGACGGAATCCTGTCTGGCCGGAAGGGTACATTAGGAACGAAAAAGAGACGGCGACCAGTCCAAACAAAACGTACTGACGTTTCGGCTTCCAGCACGGAAGCCTTGTTCACAATAAATGCATCACCAGAAGTGGGTCGTTTAAGTGGGCTTGAATAATGGCTGCAAAGAGCGTGCGTAGATCGGGTTTAGATTTCAGTCGTTACGATTGACCGTGTTAGATGTGGTCTGAATGATTAGCGATTCCAGATGTAGCCGTGATGCGGTCACTTTTTCTGTAGCAACGATTCTTGCATTGTCCCAATCAATTTTGTGGTGATTCACGACGACGTGTTCGGCTAAAGCATTGTTGCGGATGCTTTTATTCTTTACGTGACGTGCATGCTGCTGCAGACGATTCTTATAATTTCCTGATTCCCTGATATACACGCCGCTGCAGTCTGCACAAGGTATCTCGTATACCACACCGGGGAAGCGCTCCTTGGGCAAGCGGTCCTTGACTCTCACGAGCTCATGGCGCATCTTTTTGGCTGGAACGTGGGCCACCTGTCGAAGTTCCTGCACCAAGTTATGGCTCCGCTTGTCAGTAAAGGGACCACTCACGTTCGTCATTCTTTCGATTTTGTCGAGAAGACTCGCAACACCGTGATCGAGAAAGACGACTTGATGGTGTCCTTCGACGTGAAGTCCCTTTTCACGAGCGTTCCGATTGACCTGGCTGTCAACGTATGCACCGCTGCTCTCGAGGCTGATGAGACGTTGCCCGGGAGATCACCGATGGATGTGCCAGAACTATGCAGGCTTCTAGGTTTTTGCCTGAACAATATGTACTTCGTCTTTATGGGCCATTTTTACAAGCAAAGGCAGGGGACTCCAATGGGTGCCGCTATTTCGGTCACGGCGGCGAACCCGACCATGGAAGCGCTGGAAGCACGCGTGCTAGCCTCCTTTGCCCCTCAACCAAAAGTGTTCTTGCGTTATGTCGACGATTGTTTCTGCGTCGTTCAGAAAAACGCGGCGAACAGCTTGCTGGCCCACCTCAACAGTATGGAACGTGCCATTCAGTTCACGTCAGAAGAGGAGGCCGATGGCAAACTTCCCTTCCTTGACGTCCTCGTGTCTCGGCAGGGCCAGAGGCTACGTTTCAGCGTATACCGCAAGGAAACGCACACAGGCCGCTACCTGAACTTCAACTCCGTGCACCCCGCTTCCCACAAGAGGGCTGTTGTTAGCACGCTACTGCAGCGTGCGAAAAGATTGTGCTCGAAGCCCGAGGATGCGGCGATGGACACGGCAAAGGGGTGGGACGACCTGGCTAGCTGCGGTTACCCGAGGCACTTTATAAATGCAACGGAAAGCCAACTGACCCGACGGGGACAACTGGACGTGCCTCCTGCCCCGATGAAGCGAGCTCCTGTGCCCTACTTTCAAGGAACAAGTGAATGTTTGGCACGTGTCCTACGGGAATATGACGTGCAGGTGGCCCACGTTCCAGCCAGAAAGATGCGCCATGAGCTCGTGAGAGTCAAGGACCGCTTGCCCAAGGAGCGCTTCCCCGGTGTGGTATACGAGATACCTTGTGCAGACTGCAGCGGCGTGTATATCGGGGAATCAGGAAATTATAAGAATCGTCTGCAGCAGCATGCACGTCACGCAAAGAATAAAAGCATCCGCAACAATGCTTTAGCCAAACACGCCGTCGTGAGTAACCACAAGATTGATTGGGACAATGCAAGAATCGTCGCTACAGAAAAAGTGACCGCATCACGGCTACATCTGGAATCACTAATCATTCAGACCACATCCAACACAGTCCATCGTAACGACTGAAATCTAAACCCGATCTACGCACGCTCTTTGCAGCCATTATTCAAGCCCACTTAAACGACCCACTTCTGGTGATGCATTTATTGTGAACAAGGCTTCCGTGCTGGAAGCCGAAACGTCAGTACGTTTTGTTTGGACTGGTCGGCGTCTCTATTTCGTTCCTAATCCTACGTAGGTGAAACTGGAAATTTTTAAAAGAATTCAATAGCACCAGAACGATGTCAAAAAAAGGCAATGCAAGCTGAAATGCCTTGGCGGATCATCACCTGGCTACTGACCACGTCATCGATTTGGATTCCGCAACTATAATCACATCAGAGAAGCGCCTGTCGACACGACTACTTTTAGAATCAGTGCATATTCAACCAACTAAAAGCGTGATTAACCGGTCGCGGGGTAATCTCCCCGAGATATACATGCACACTCTGCGCCACCGAACCTATAAATAATCGCGACCTTTCACCCCGTTTCATTGTGATGAAGGGACCAGTAGGGGCCCCAAAACGTCTTTATTTGTTTATTTGTTTTTTACCAGGCGAGTGCCTGCTTGTATTTCATCAATAACTCACCCTCCCCTGACGAGTTTTCGTCGAACCTTGGACTCTGTTAGGTGTCAGTGGGTTTACACAGCCAACTTGTGGGGACGCACATAAGCTCTTAACAAATGAGCTGCGTGGTGGCTATGCACTAGCCATGGTTTTTATTAGTTGCCTTGATGAATATGATCTTCTGTCGCAGTGTTTTAGGTAGCTCACTCGCACATTATTCCTTTGTTTTTAGGACATTGTGGAGTGTCCAATGATTTTTCGTTCTATTTCTGATTTTTATTGCAACTGTAAATATATCAGGAGTCCCGTAATCATTTTGTGGCAGTAATAGAGCACTAATGTGTGCATGAAGGCAGCCTAAATAAAAAAATTGGCTGCCTTGCTTTTGCTTAGAGGGGCCATGCAGACAACACACAAGTTTCGTTCATTCGACAGATTGCCTCGTTAGAATCATACTGACACCATTTTTAACGCGCACTTCACTCGAATAAGCTATATAATTAGGAAAAAGGGAATGGCCATGCGACCCACTAGCTCATTTCCCACAGCAGTATCTATGATGTCATATGACCCCAGCTGTACGATTGGCTGAGGCCAGCAAAAGCAAACGCAAATGGGGCAGGCCTTATAAACATGCCGAATGAGCTATTTGCGCTTAAATGTAATGCATATTCATTTTACAGCCGTAAAAATGGTGCAGTAAACAATGAAAGTTACGAAAATACGCGTAAACATACAAGTATCGATGTGCACTGTTGTTGGTACGGCGTGCACTATGCTTGTTTTAGCTGGACAGCACTACGCCGCTTTGGAGTTGGCTTGCACGGCACTGGCCGATTGGCATAGGCGATGTTGTCTTACGTGACCCTGTTTGTCGAGGATACCCCATGTTTCACAAAACCATTACTTTCTACAGTAACGAAAACAAGCCAGGTGCAGACGCAATCAAAAACAAAGCAATGGCAAACAACGGTTCGTGGATGAGTATGGTAGCTCCACCTGGGAGGACTGATGGCTAGCAAGGCTGCAGACCCGAATGACGCAGTAGTTTGTTTGATTACACGCACTTATGGCTTCATTGCTGACATCCCAAAAACACACGATATGGTGGCAGAATCAGACTTTTAACCTAAATTAATTTTTCAGTGAATGCAGCATCATTTGCTGCCGGTCAAGTGGTGGGGGCACTTATAAAACAGGAAATATGTCGAACGAAACGAAATTCTATGTTGTCCCAATGGCCCCTTTAATGCACTGTATTGTATTTTTGGTTGCTGTAGTGATGTCACCATGAAGGAACCGCAGTAGACAAAGTTAATGTCAGCGCTTTACCATGCATTTTTTTGTGTTTGATGGAAACAAATATAATACTCTAACTAAGGACTTTATCCAAAGCGTTCCCCGTTTCGGAACCTACTTGGCTCCGTCATTAGAACTGTCTATGTTTGACCAAGAGTAATACAGTCTACGCCAGTTACAACGGACCCTCTGAATCCAGAAAAAAACGTCCGCTGTAGCCGAAGTATGCAGTATCCGACGGGGGGGGGGGGGGGGGGGGGGCTATGAGCCCTACAGTGGGTACTTTGACCGATATTGCATGCATAGTACATACACTTTGTTCTTTCTACATGCCTGCAGCACCTCTGCACAGTGTTCGCGCGAGGGCAAAGAATCGCGTAAACACCGTTTCCAAAACTTAGCACCGGCACTTCGAAAAGGCCTAGCGCATGTGGTCAAGCGTGTAAAGACGCAAGATGAGCTGAGCAAATAACGCAAGAATATAACTAGGCGCAATTAAAAACCAGCTATAAAACATCAGTCGTGCCCATCAGCATTGGCAAGGCTCTTTTAAATCCCCTCACGACGAGGCAGGTTTTCCCGAAACCGTTCGTCAAACAAATCGGATCGCTGCCTGACGTTCCCTCAAGGCAGATTCCACATTTTTAGCGATTTTATTCTGGTCATTGAAACAGATGTAATGAAATAATCTCATGACGGTCAGCTGTAAAATCGAAAGTTAGACCAGTTGGACTGCGCACGGTTACCGGCAGATTGCACACAATGGATGGGCAACAACCCCTACTTGAGGCATTTCTTACCTTTTTCACCGAACGGAACGGGAACGGTGCATGCGTGGGAATAATAAAAGCCGAACTTCACTGAACCCGAGTTTATTACATAAAAAAACTGACGAGGGCAGACTTGCCTCCGAGTGCACCACTTCGAGTATTCGATTGCCCTGTGTTCAATCTCACCGGAGTCGCGTTTATCCGCAGCGGCCTTGTTCTTGACGGTACAGCCGACACTGTGCTTAGACAGGCCTGTACTTCTGGCGATGTCACCCTGTTTTTCCTCGTGTTCAACAGCGTTAATTACGATTAATTTACCCGACAGTGAAATCAGCTACCCTGCCGCTCATGCCGCTGGTCGCACAAAAAAAAAAAGCCACTCGCTTGGCTTGGCTGCGCCAACGACCCGTCTGCCAGCAATGTTGCCAGACGTAATAGTTTTCTTGCGAAAATAAATGAAAAAGCACACCGGGCGCCGTCCCCGCGGAAGTCCGCTATAAACGTTCAGTCGAAACAATTTTCGCCTAAAATTTAGTCTGTTGTAGCCGATAGTCTGCTCTAGCCGGGTCCGTTGTGAGCGGAGTGGACTCCATTTAAAATGCATGGGTACCAGACAAACCAACAGAAATGGTCTGTTGTAACCGAAAGTACGTTGTTGCCGGATCCGCTGTAACGAGCGCAGACCGTAGTTCTACATATAAACATTTTTTTTGTTTGCTGCAGCGGATCAGAGGCTAGGGCACAAATAGGGGGTAGGACAGCTAGATATCTGTTCATCTTTCGCCGGCTTGCTTGGGTGTGACAACTGTATCTAGTTGTCAAATCCAATTTGTTGTGGTCAGTTTTTCTCAACTAAATTGAAGCTTTTTTAAAGTATATGGTATGTTTTTGTGGGCCTAAAGGGTTGCCTCATTGCATGTTTGGCCTATGTAGCGTTGAAAGCGGATATTTTGCTTCAAAGTGGAATGTCGGCCTAGCATCATGGTCCTTTGGTTGCTGCTCACTTTCATTCATGCCATTATTTTTTATATTATCACTTAAAATTAAAAGTTAACCAATCTGCTGTCATTTTAATTTTGTCACCTGCTTTATACTTTCTTTTTTTTTCAACTGTCTGTAAGGAGTGACAATTCGTCTTTTTATGATACCAAGGCATCGGACTGTGCTAGTTGGTACATGTTTGAATGGATGAAAAACCAGCGGAAAACACAGGGTACGGAAGAGAACGACGGGATAAGCTTGTCCCGTTGTTCTCTTTTCACTGTGTCCTGTGTTTACCGCTGGTTTTTCATCCATTCAATTTTCATGAATTTGTTGAACAGTGATCAGTTTAAGTGCTCAAGCAATTTTTGGCTTGAAGGTTGCCTGTAGCATTTATATAAGTGCTCTCTGCTCTTTTTTTACCCAAGACTTAATGAGATTGTCTTTTGTAGACATGAAGTTGAAATAAATATTTGTTTGCATTGCTTTGCTTATTTTGAAAGAATTGCTTGCTCACTTTCTTTCAACCCTGTTTCTTAATCCTGCTTAAAGCATTTTTCCATGTTTATTTTTTTTCAGAACCAGGAAGGGTGCTCATCCTCGGTTCTTGCTGAAGCACCAGTATCTGTACTTCACACGTGAGCTTTGAACACGCAGTAATTATGGTATGAAACATTTTACCAGTATTAGCTTGCTTTGTAGATGTCAAAGCTCTCGACAGTGTAGTACATTGTCTGGTGTAGTGCACAATCTCTCTATAACAGCACCCGCTGGGTGCTGTTGTAGAGAATAATTTTGTGGCTATAATACTTGAGATTATTTTAAAATGTACATCAAATACTAGTAAGAATAGCTCTCTAAATTGGTGGCCATTTTCCTGGTGGAGGCAGAAAGTGAAAATGCCCATGTGTGGAGATTTAAGTCCACAATAAATATCCCAAAGTTGCCAAAGCTAATCCAGAGCCCTCCTCGTGGTGCCAGCAATCCCATGTGCAGCTTTGTGTAAAAACAGCCAGAAATGTATGATAAATTTAAATAGATTTTAATGTTTCTAAATGCAAGTATTGTAAGTTTAAGCTGCCTTATTTAGTATAATATTTTCTAACAATTGCATAGCTACCAAAGGTTTACAGAAAAGCTTTCATTGGTTATGCACCTTCTCAGCGAAACAAAAATGTCATTAAGAAAAGCAGAAAAAACCTAACTATGGAAAGTAGCAACACTAAAGCTACTAATAAAAAGATGCTAAACGTTTTATCAATAATATTGCTGATTTTACTTCTAGTCAACTCTAAAAAGGGCTATAGACGGGTTTGATGGTTCCCATGACGCACCTCGTAATACTAGACGAAACTAATGGGCACTGGCTGTTGGCTTTTCATTTGCAGCATCGAAAAATGACCCCACATCCACCAGCAGGGACATAATGCAAGGCACCATGCACAAGCTAGACTCATGATAAAATACTGCTATAACAACAATGTCATCACATTTCAATCAGGGAACTCATATGCATTGTTCTGTGATGTTTACAGTTCTTGGTATTGCTATGTGGGGTCATTTTGAATGAAGCAAAAAGAATAATGTAAAATAAAATAAGTGGCAGTGGGGACCCAACTTTTATGGGTAGAATAAAGCCACAATAAGTAGGGAAGTATACATATTGTATTTAATCTGCCTTAATATTAAGCTTTTCTGTTCAGCTCAAGAATAAGGCACTAAACATCTCGAGTAGCTACCGTGATTGGAAGTTTGATGCAATGCTGAGAAGCCAAGGGTTTTAAGGTTCGAAGAACTTTTGTGCAGTTGATCAGTTGCACGCCTACTTGCTTTCACTGCATAACACGTTTATGCTGTGCAGTGAAGCTCGAAGGATGTGCGCTGCAGTTTAGCAAAATGAACATAAAATTGAATTTTTAACACCGTTTCGAATAATCAACATCCTCTAATGATACAACTTCTGTACTGCGATTTGGCTGTAATATTAGACTTTATAAATGTATGTTTCAAAAATCGGTGGGTCAAAAAGTTCAAGTAAATAATCAGCTGACATTGAGCTTTAATGGAATGTCTCATAGAACGGAGCTTGGAAAGCACGAATGTTTCTTACCGTAATTGTGTGTCATACTGTGCCATATGTGGCTGCACACCTGCAGCGCCATTTGTGAACCGAGGATGATGCACCCTTTTTGTACCCCTTTAGGTGGGTGCTTTTGCAGGAAAAGCTCCTACCTATGATATTTTGGGCAGAAAAGGGTGCTCCTGCGGCGAAAGAATCCAAGCACCCTAAAGGGTGTGCTTGGATTCTGGCGGTACTTGTCCGTGCTAAGCGCAAGATATGGTTTGGACATTCCAAGCTCTGGCCCGCCGAACGCAAAGTAATGCCTTGACTCCAACGCGAGTGCTTTTAATAACAACTTTGATGACACCACTGTTGAGAATCAGTTGAAACGGAGCAGGCGACGCACGTCGGTGTTATATTTTTCTTCGGCGTGCGGCCGCAGTGGCACGAGCCGCGCGATCAGCCATGTTGTGGCTATTTCAGTGTTGCCAAACGAATAAATTGACAGCTAAACTTTTCAATGAATACCGGCTATAGGATGGGTCAAAGATAAATGTTCTTTATAATTCAGACTGCTGTGTCCACCTCATTGCATTCGGAGGGAAGGAAGTTCATAATTGCTTGTATCTTAATATTTGGTATGTGCTTGGCTGTAAAGTTTTAAGGGAAGTTGCCAAAATGTTTATTAATAGACACCTCAATCATAGTTTATGGTTGTGAATTAGTTTTAGTCTGAGGATTCATGCACAGAATTTTGCAAACATTCTTGTTTCTTTTATTGTGTTGCAACATTTACTGTCGATTGTAAAAGTTTGTTCGGAAAACGTGGTTTCATTCGGCTTGAGTCTCAAGATTTTTGACACAAAAGAAATTTTGCAATTTATGGTCAATAGAACTTATAAATGTGATTGTCTGCCTTTTAAAAAAGTTTTGACGACAAATACCAATACAAGTTCTCTACGGGTGCACATCACATGGGATATTGTTTTTGGAAGCTACCACCAGAAAACATGATTGCAATTGTAGTGGGGGTCCAGTTCTGTCTAGTTGTATCACTTGAATGCTAATGTGTAGTGAGCACACTGATAACGGTTTTCAGTGGTCCCTCTAGTGCACCAATGTTGTGATCGTCACGTGCATGAAATTGTGAAGTTCTATTATTTCTTCTTTTTTGGTTCAGACTACTACGTTTTTTTTGTGTCATGTCAAGTTAACCGATATTTCAAGATATCCGAGTTTGATGCCACGAGGGATCACTGTATATATAACTTAAAATTGTGCCATTAGTCATAAATTGCTGCATTTCATTTACTTACAGAGCCTCCAGACATACACCTGTCGCCATGAATTGCATTAGGACACCATGGTGATAGGTCGCAAGCCTCCAAGGCTATGGTGCTGACATGCGCAACACCATGGTACTGCGCATGCCATCACCTTTAAATAACGGTGTGAGGATGCTCAACACCCTTTATTTAGGGTGTTGAGCGTCCTCACCACCCTTTAAGGGTGTTGAGCGTCCTCACCACCCTTTAAGGGTGTTGAGCATCCTCAACACCTTTTTTTTGTTCTTACACCCTTTTTTTGTCCGTACACCCTTTTTTGCGAAATCACCTTTTAAAGGTGTTAGCCATGGGACAAGGTTTTTACACCCTTTTCGGCCAAAAAGGGTGTAAAAAAGTTTAGTGTGTAGGATTTAACGCGGCGACGCAACGCAGGCGATGAGGCGCGCCGTAGTGGAAGGCTCTGGATTAATTTTGACCACCTGGGTATCTTTAACGTGCGCCGAAATCTCGTACACACATGCGTTTTTGCTTTTTGCCTCCATCAGAAAAGCGGCCGCCGCGGCCGGGAATTGAACCCGCGACCTCGTGCTCAGCAGCGCAACGCCTTAGCCCCTGAGCCACCGCGGCGGGTAACGCCAAGATACCCAAGTCACGGAATGCGTATCACTGGACTTGTCGCGCGCAGAGCATACAGAGATAAAGTCTCCAAGAAAAACAATTATACGTTCAGTGTCCAGTAGTGCACGGATATTTTAAGAAACTCTCCTGTCGTTCGCTCGTGTCGGCGCATACACAACTACAACACGCCAATCGCGGGAGAAAAATTTAAAATCGCTAACTATGAACCGCCCTGCAAGACAAGCCGTGACAGATTCAATTGCAACGCCCAAACTCTGTTTAATTAACAGCATACACCCCCCACAAACGCCCACTGCGTGACTTACGCAAACATGGTGGTGGGCATTCAAAGTTTGCGCAATACGCTGCGTTTGCCCTTCTCCCTCAACTTTTCTTTCCTGAATCGCCACAATATAGAGTTCTTTATCAGCAACCATGCGATAAACTTGATTACGTTGCAAGGGGTGGAAGAAGAGTTAGGCTAGTACGTGGTCGCTGACGTCAATTGGCATGACACGTGAGTAGAGAATGTGCCCACCAGCGACGGAGAGCTACGACTCTGCGAAAGGTGGGGCTGGAACTGTTGCAGTTGTCTGTTGTGATTATTCGCGCCAAAAGACGAAGGAACGAAATTCAAGGATGAGACGCAGACACGATATTGCAGTAACGAAGTTTTTGATAAGTGGTCAGCTCCACGGGGTCCTTACTTACCCCCGTGATGTGTGAAAACTATGTGCGAAGGGGAGAGCCACCGCGGCTCACATCCTGTGGGACTGCAGAGTGAACCCAAGATAGGCAAGCAAGATGACGACGCTTCGCCGCAAATTGAGGCGGCGATGAAGACCTACGATCGAGAAGCACAGCTCCAGGCCGTCCAGCAGGTCTCAGCAGCTCTGGAAAGGCAGCGACCGAGCGAAACTAAGGGGAAGGGGGAAGCTCCCCCAGGAAGGGGGCGGAAGCCCTCTTGACCCGAAGGAGTAGCGAGTGAGCAAGGCCTCGAGGAGCACGACGCCCGAGATAGACATGATGGCCGCGTCGCGGTGAAGACCCGTCTTCCCAGTGGGGAGACATCTTAATTAACCGACTGCAGGCGATTCAATAAAGTGGTTCTCTCTGTCTCTCTCTCTCTCTCTCTTCAAAGCACGCAAGCAGACACCGAGAAACACTTTTCTAGGAAATTACCATAGCCCTCTGATGCCTCAAGGAATCAATGTAGAAACGCGTTGCCGTTGTAAATACTGCCCTTCGTTGGGCATTAGGCATGTCACGAGCGATAAAAGTACCGCTCCTCCTCCGCCGAACACTTCCTGCTCCCTCTTTGCTTCTTTCGAAAGAGCTGGAAACATCGGGACTCTGCGATTTACCGTATCGGACTCACCGAGGATAGTCCGCAGGTAGTCCGAAGATTCTCCATGCGATAGGAATACATATGAAAAGTTCGCGTCGCATCTGACAGATGGCGCCACCAGTCCACGGCGCGCGCGCCGCTCGTGGGACCTTGTTCTCGTCGGTTGCACTTGGTCTCTGCAAGAGGTAGCGTCAACATCCCCCTCGCGAGGGGCACGATCAAATGCAGAGCATTTCCGGGGGCGCACGACGTTAAGTAGTTTGCGTTACGTTAATGTTGTTGCACTTGTGGCAACTGCTGACGAGAGAGCGTTCGTGAGCAGTAATTTGAATGAGTCAAGGATATAACGCGCATCCGTAGTCTCCCATACTATGTCGGCTTTGTGGCGCAGTGGGTAGAGCACCATGTACATTGCGTTCCGCCCGCAGGGTCGAGGGATCGAAACATGGCGCCGGATAGTATTTTTTTTTATATAGTAGCGAGGGGTGCGGTGCGGACTACGGACGTCAACGCGGGTGACATCGTGAGTTACTGAAATGCTCTGCATTTAAAACGAATGCCGGATTGCTTCTCGGGGAGTCCGCGGTGAGTCCGAGACGGTAAATCGAAGGGCCACACTGTAAATAGTCACGTGGCCTCAGGACGCTCGACTTCCCGTCTGCAAATCCTGCCAACGCCGCCTGTGCATTGATCCTGCTTTTCTATGGCACTATGGATCCGAACCTTAAAGAAAGGTAGGCCTTACTCTGCCGGCCGCAGCGAGTGGTTACCGTTTTGTGTAGGCCCTCGGGTGGCCGAGTTTTTCAACTTTTCGTCTGCCCTTGGTCGCGCCCTAGTCGTACCGGTTTTTGTCCGGATGGTGCGGACGCTACGATTTGGATATTTGAGGTTTTTTAAGGGCGAATGCACTTCTTAAGCGAGCCTGAAGCGTCCGCCGCCGTCCGCATAGCAACAGCTGCGGGTGCGCGCGCTCCTCGTCTTCCTTGGAAACGGGGGGAGATGGGCGCGCGCTGCCTGGCCGCTGACATGGCACATACCCACGTGGGGGATTGGCCAAGAATCGGGCGTGAGAAGGGCTAATGCACCCGCTTAAAGGAGTACTGAAACGAAATTTCAAAGCTGAGATCCGCTCTAGCAATCAAGTACAACGACAACACAAATAGGTGTCTGTGAATAAATGCATCTTTCTTTCTTTGTAGTTGTGTGTGTGTGTGTGATCTCTCTTTCGCGAAAATTACCGAACCGCGCAAATTCAACTCGTGCATTCGCACTTTCACATTCTTCCCCTCGGGGAAATGCGGGGAATTTTTCTCCTTCCTAACTTACTGTCGGGGGTGGCGGAAGGGTCTTGGAACCTCTTTCAACTATTTATTGGTTGCTTTTTTGGGGGGGACTTTTGCTCCGCCTGCTATGCCGGCTAGGCTTGCGACGAGGACGGTTTGTTTACGTTGCAAATGCGCGTATAACGTGGCGAAAAATGCGTTTACCGAATCGATTTAAGTGTCCAAACTATCGGCGCAACCTCGCGTTCAAGCGGTTATAACCTTTAAGAGGCCATTATATCGCAGGTATTCTAAAAGATAGAAGTGCCCACCACAAGCACGAAAAAAATCTTGGCAGAGCGTGCAGAGCGGCAGAGCGTGCCTCGTTTTCAAATTACGCCAGTCGCTGGCTTTGCAACCAACGACGCAGAACGGGTAATTGATGTCTGTCCAGCGGACGCGGACAGCTCGTTTTGGAACTTCGCTGCTGAATCGGAGACGGCGCGGCAACAAGCGGTGGTCGGTAGGAAAGCCCGCACAAGAATGGAGACCGGAAACGCACCATCGTGACGTCGCGTGCGGCGTGACGTCGTTAGAAACCGAACAGCGAATGACTTTCAAAGGACGTAGCCAGGCTGAGAAAGGCTATGCAAGGTATATATAACTGGTAGCGAAGCTTCCATAGAAGCCCATACGTTCAGAAAATGGCGGCTCTTGAGCTGCTCATGGGGCTTAGCGCCATCTGTGTGAGGAGGGAACACTTCCGGCGGAACAAAAAATAAACGGGATGTGACGCAAGATCCGGTGAAAAAGTGACGTCATTTTGGTGGCACTAGCGCGAAAATTTGACTTCAAGATAGCTTTAGCAGGTCACTGATCGCTGAGAGCTCATGTCATCGCCATCCGACGCAAGTTAGCGAGCACATGGCGAGTGTGCTTGAGAACAGCGCAGCTTATAAGTCGTACAGACTTACTAGAGAAACGTACTTAAGCATACTGTCGTATGATTTGCAACATCTTGCATTTTCTCTGGAACTTTATTCTGTATTTGTCCTCCGCTGCTGTATAAAGGAAGCAGTTGTTTGCCTTGATTGCAGTGGGTGGCAAACCGGGAACCGGGCACGTATCCACATTCCCTTCACCCGAAATTTGTTTCTGCCATGGCATACAGAGCCCAAAAATGGCACCCGACCACACTTGTACACGGCCCGGCTTCCTTTTCATATCAAAAACGTTTCGCCCCCTCTCCCAGATGCAAATTTCTGCCTACGCCACGGCTTGGTTGTTTAATTGCGTCGCACATATGCGTGCGTGCCTTAAGCCTTGCCTTAAGCAGAGATTAAGGGTTATATAATGCTTTTGCGGTTTGTGTGCTTCAGTTCTAAGAAAAGAAATAACGCATAGACGTGCCATAATCATGACATTTCAATTTTATTCCAGGATAAACATAAAACAACTTTATTACACTGTACAAAATCAGCACGTGTGAGAATAAGTACAAAATGTTCGTGGGGGACTTTACCCGTAATACATAGCATTATGAGCAATGAAAGTCAACAGCACGGACTACTTCGAAACAAGAGAAAATAACCAGTGCATTGCCTTAACAAACATAAATATGGATTCGCCTGAAGGCGCACATCTAAAAAACAAAAACTGACCCTTTGCTTGTGTAAGTGCGGCAAATATGTACAATATTAACATTTTTTACCAGCAGGTAGGTACGTATGAACCTTTGTAGTTAACATTCATAATGGGCGACTTTTTTACTGTTAATGTGGTCAGATTTACACGCTTCCCAAAGAAAGCATGCGCGCTTTAAACATCTTGTTATTTATTATACAGCCTTTGTCTCAGGGTCACAGCAAAAGAAGCAAGTTAACGCGCCAGCACAACTTTGCTAATAGGATGTGGTGCATACCGCGCGATCTAAAATGGATGCATTTTTTTTTTGCAATAAGATATGACGACAAAAATGCAGGTGTACATTGTTCCAGAAGGCAGAAAAGAAAGTCCCGATGAAATAAGTAGCAACGGGTCGTCACGTTTAGCATATATGTTACCCGTTTTTTTTTGGCCCCATTAATGACATTCGTGCCATAAAAAAAAACGGAATGCATGAAGCGTGATGAGCGTTATTCTGTGGTTTTCCGCGCGCTCACGAGCGCACGAAAGAAAAGGATGAGACGCCATGGCGACACTCACCGACAAAGGCATTCAAGAATAAATGCAAAATTCATGATGTCATCCAATTAATGCATACGCGATGGAATTCATCTTTCTGAGACGCTTTAAAAAAAGAGCATCTGGTTCGGGCACCTTGTAAACCTTAAACATAGCCGTGACACTCCCACTCCCTGCTGCAAACGATCGAGTGTGGGCCCTAGAAGAGCACAATACTACATAGAAAATTATACATACGCAGAGAGTTGCCAATCAAGTACGACTCACTAGCAGCTCCGGAGTAAGGGACACCATCACCCGCCTCATTTCACATCTCGGGACAGTGCAAGACCGCCATGATAGCCCGCATGACGTACGCTCCCACATCGAAGTCAACCGATCAATCATCACAAAGACCCATTCACCCGGCTCGCGAACACGGTCGGCGCGCTCTTCAAGCTGAATAATTATCAAAAACGTGGAATCGCCAGTCAACTGCTTTCTGGTGAATAGTGCTGGCCCACGTCTGGACTTCTTCACAGCTGCAGCCTTGACTGCAATTTGCATTCTTAACGGCCAGGAGATAGGTACAGCCTCAATCATATTCGGAGTGGATGCAATGGTAAAAGAAGAAGAAATCACTCTTGCCATCTCCACAAACTCCGAAGCCCGCATCCTCACGAATTCGCTGGAGGCCTGTCGAAACTACATGCATTGTGGCGTTTGCGAACAGGCTCTCCAAATCATGAGCTTCGAAGGTTCCTACAATCAGGGACTCGCCGCAGTGAATATCGCAGCATAAGAATCACTTCCTCCTGTCGACTCTTTAGTTACGGCGACAACCTCTTCCAGCCCCCCCGATGATGATTCCTATTGGTTTCCCCTTTGAAGCGGGGTGATGACATGTCATCTTACCAAAAAGGACTAATATAACCATGTTTTACACTCTTAGTTTAATACTAGCGCTGCTTAGGGCAGGCACTAAAGCTTATTTGGCCCGAAATACTTTTTTTTCCCTGTTACAGGTGGTAACTATCCTAGGCTATATTCCCCTCTCTGCTTTTCGTCCACCAGCATTCTAATCTTCTTTTCGTCCCCTCGACAGCCTTGAAGTTAACTTCCTCTCTGATACCCTTAAATCCTAGGGCTTCTGAAAGCCCAATGTTTCCTTCATGTATATTTGGATGGATACCCTCACATTCTAACACTATGTGCCGCATAGTTTGTTTCTTTTCCGCAGACCACACATACCCCATCATTTTGTGAATACTTCCCCACAAAACTCTTAGTTCGCAGGCAACCTGCTCTAGCCTCAAAAAGCAAAGCACTACCCTGGGAGTTATCGTAGAAATTTTCCTTTCTGATGTTCATCTTCTCAGCCCTGTACATCTCTAACGACGTTTTAGCTTCCATTTTTTCCCTCCATTTATTCGTTTCAATCTGCCTTGCCCCCTCCACCCCCCCCCACCCCCGCGGCATCAACTACATACCACGACGCCACCCTCTCGGTGGTAGAGGGGCTATGGTGCTGGGTGGCTTACACGCTGGGATAAAGCACTTAAAAAAATAAACTCAATTGCTGAGTCTTTGCGCTTGCTGCATAGCTTGACGTTTAAATTGTGCACATTGAATCTCAGCATTTTTTTTCGCGCAAACCAATGCAGCCTGACTCGAGCGAAGAGATGAAACAGGGCGTCATAAACGTCCTCATTACAAACGGTTAGTGTCTTTTGGACCTCTTCGCGAAGATGCCTACACAGCGTATCCCCTACTCTGCTCGTGGACAGAAGGCTTCCAATGGCCTTTTCGAAGACATTTTCGCAGCCTTCAACAAAAGACACGAAAGGAGGGGAAGGCACTGAGAGACTTCCGAAGTCCGTTTCTGCAGCACCTTTTGCACTCAAATAAAGGAGAACTTGGTTGCCCTCGATAAACTCTGCATCTTCGACCCTAAGAATGCATTTCTGGGCTTTTCCGACACACGAATGTGATCTCAAAAACTTTGCCGCTAGGCAACCCGCAAAATAAACTACGTTATTTTGCTCTATGTCCGAGGGTTCGTCAGTGGAAGGATCATCTTCCGTCCCAAGCGACGCTATATTTTCCGTACTAGGAGCCGGACACGGCGCCGAAAGGTGAATGGGGAGGGTCGCCAAGATTGATGTCATGTCCTCGGTGCAATTAGTGTTTTCAGACACCTTGAACAGGTTACTGACCAAAAGATGCCTGAAAGCGGCCTGAAACTGACGAGCTGTGATGTTGACGTTGGCCCCTGATTTAGACCTTATAATCGAGAAGGTGTTTTCAAGCGGGTCCTGATTTATCCTCCGAGTTAGTAGATAGGCAAATCCATAATGCACGGTGAGATGGTCACAAAGCATTAAAATAGACCGCATTGTCAAACAAAACCCGCGCACACAAGGCGGCTGCCTCCGGCACCCAACAACTTCCATGTTCTCAAATACCCCAATGCACTCCTTCAGAAATTTTCTATGGACAGAGCCATTGCACATCGCAGATGCGTAAGGGGTTTTTGCCACTCTTTGGGAACTGTTGAGGCAGTCAAACAAGCGGTCTACTCTTTCGACGAACCGTGCAGTATGGATTGCTTCGGCAGGTAGCTGCTGGAAAGTTACCAACGCGAACATCGCAGCTGCGCAGTGGTTGCTAAAAACCTGTGCGGCCAACTTTACAGACATCTTTGAAGCAAATGTCAGGTTAAAATGTCTGTCGCTCAGTCTTGGGATGGAACGAATCTCATGCTCGCGGTCCATTTCGTAAGCCCGTCTGACATACTCGCTCTTCACTAGATGATCTCCTATTTTGAAATCATACTTAAACAGCATGTTTCGCAGGCACTTAAGTAAGTGAGGAGCATCGAAAAGGAAAAAGCCTCCTTCCATCGATATCCGCATACGGCTCTTCGGTCGACACAAGGCTTGCAAAAAGGGACACGTTCTGACTTCCCTGGTCACAGACAACAGCTACTGGTTCTAAGCCAGCGTCGCCAAGGGACTTACAGCATTGAAAAAGCAGATCCTTCAAAGCACTCGAAGGTGTTCCTCGATGAGCAAAAAAATAGCCAAGGGGTTGCTTCCAAGGAGTCCGGATACCTTTTGCCATAAATACAAGAGCCTTGTTGCAAAGATTACTGCCTTGCACACCCTCATATTCTTCTAGGCCTTCAAACCTGTCATGTGATGGGTTGTACGAAAGCTCTTTTTTTATGTGCATTTCATCAAAAACAATGCAACAGGCTCTGTCACTCATGGAAAAGGTAGCCGCTCTTCTCTTTACAAGGTCGAAGATTTGCGGGAAGAACCCAACCCTTAAAGGCACCCGCTTCAGCCATAACTGCAAAGATCGCACTGACGGCAGCCTCAGGAGTCGCCTGCAGTACCTATAACCCTTTGGGCTATGGAAGTAGAGCCCTAGGGCAAAGGACTTGTTTTGGCCCGACCAACGGCGACCAAAGCGGCTCACATGGTTCATCCTTAGCTGAGCCTCCACGAGTTCAGCAACAGCTGGAGACACGTGTGAGCGGACGCTCCGGACGACTTCCTGAACTGTTAGGGCTTGACGCTGCCTCTGCAATCTTGCTTGGAGCATCCGGTTCAAGTCCCGTTGTTTCCGCAGCTTCGCCTTTAGCTCCTTGGTTTTTCTCCGCACGTCGCGGTGACTCGAACAAGGCACTGCGGGAGATGCGGTTTCTTAAGGGGTGCGCTTTGTAGATGTTGAATGTATATTTATGATACTGACCACCCTTCGTGACATTGTTCTGAGCTTCAGAAATAAACATCAATATATTTTAAAGAAGCCATGCAAATGCAAAGCATTCTGATTGCGCATATTCCATTGTGAACAATTTCTCTATGGAAAAAGGATCATTCAGCCATAATACAGTGCGTGTTCTATTACCTTACATATTAGAGAAAGAATACTTCTAGAACATAAATGGTTATACTTTGCCTATTCGGACGTAACAATGCCAATGCAGAGCACACATGCAGGTGACTTACGTGGCAATCACTTTGAAAGCATTTAAATTACTGCGTCAGAAACCAAGTCGTGAAGAATTTCGCCTTCAGAGATGCATTATAGACGATGACGAGACCGATTGTGTTTAACTTTTTCAACAATGGTGGAGCAGGTACTTTTTCGGATAGTTATTGGTGCAACATTACGGCATATGTTGTATACTGTACTCTTAATTGCTGCCTTTCATATCGCTGACTCGCATAGAGGGAACATCTTGGCGTATTTTAGGGATCGCTCTACATCTCTTATTGTACGAGACTGCATTCAGCGGATTGAGGTTAAATAAAATAAATGTTTGCAGATACAGAAAACTTAACAACGCATTGAAATATAGGCTTAGGCTTAATTGAAGGGTCACTCTACGTGGCGCGCACGTTGATACACGCACAAAAAATCACAAAAATTGCTTTTCTGTCTTTGGTGTTACATAAATCTTTGCAAGTACAGTTATTTTTCTGAAAGACTATTTTTCTTATCATTAACATCTGCTTGGGCAGCAAGGTTTATTTCAGTCGCGATATTTTAACACCTCACGACGATAATAATTTAGGGACCTCTAGACAGATAGCCAACCGCAGGACGGCGCATAAACATGTGTCTTATATTCTAATTAGTTATGTAACCATTTCGAGAGTGTACTTTTGTAATATAAATTGATGAGAGTTTTTACGTGATTAGAACGTACTTTTGTACTGGTGAGCAAATTTTTGCTGTAGTTATGACTTTCATTCTTTCGGGAAACAATATAGCCCGTTGACGTTCGAAATGGCGTGCACTATGTAATTACGCTCACATTGGCTTGAAACTTCAGCAGCTACACCAGGGACAGAGTTGACTCTTGGAGTTTGTACAGCCGACGGAGCCTGTGGAGCCGCATCCGCTCTGGACTCTTGTGAAGGAACAGCGTCGTCCACGGGCGAGTTCTTCCAGTGTTCTGCGAATTAGGGAGATAACATGGTGCAGTATAGCACGTCGAACGAGGAACAAAAGAAAAATGAAGAAGTGATGACAGCGGCACAGAGTGCACCGGCCAGGAGATACCTGGGACTTCCTGGGGAGGAGCTACGCATCCATGTGATGGACGGACGTATGTGTGGTCACAGTGATCCCTCACTGCGCTGCACCCTGCAATTTTTTTAGTTTGAACTTATTGTTCGAGAACAGTGGTGTTTTCGCTGTATTTACGTTGCTTAATTAAGCTTCGAGGGGCAAAGTTACCTTCTACTCCAGAGAATTCTGCCTTGGAGGCGCTACCTTCAGGTAGTCGGATGAATGTCGGCTCGAGAAGCCACGGAGCCTGTGTAGCCGCGTTATCTCTGGCCTCGTGTGGAGGAACGGCGGTGTCCACGGGCGAGTTGTCCCGGTGTTCTGCGAATTAGGGAGATAAACATGGTGCAATATAGCCCGTCGAACGAGGAACACAAGAAATGAAGAAGTGACGAGAGTGGCGCAGAGAGTACATCGGCCAGGAGATACCTGGGACTTCTTGGGGAGGGGCTACGCTTCCATGTGATGGACGTGCGTATGTGTGGTCACAGGGATCCCTCATTGCGCTGTATCCTGCAGTTTCTTTATTGGTGGTGGGGGGGGGGGAGGGGAGAGGGTCACTTATTGTAGGGCAGCAGTAGTGTTTTCGCTCTGTAAAAAGCAAAATTACCTTCTACACTGGATACTGTGCGCACGGTCTCATCCGGCAGTTAGCAGCCCATGGACGAGGCATTACTTGGGACGTACGAGCTCACGCGGCCTGGCAAACCCGACCCTGAAGACACAATGCCAAAGATTTCTTTCACGCCACGTGAATCTGCGTGAAACGCTGAAACGAAACTCACCTTCACTTTTCGAAGGCTGGACATGATTATGGCCACGGTCACCACACGTGTCGTCATGGGAATTAGATCCAGTGCCTGCTAGAAAGATGTAGTATGCACGTATTGTATCTTAATTTTTACTTCGGAGTAAATTCATTAATTCTGAAGATTCTGTTCAAGCTGTTGGTTCCATCAAGTATATCGATGTATCAACCCTGCTATATTAAATATAAACACACTATTTTTCGTAGGAATAAATGTGCACGCATGCCAATTGTAGCGAGAAAGACGGCTCAGCGATCTACTCACCGATAACCGGAAATATGGTAGGCACTGCATCTTGACGCAGAAAACCGGGCCGCAGGAATGCAGATTCACGAAAGTGCAGCGCGCACACCACTCTGAACCGCAGCTGTCCCGGCGTCTTATCAAGTAGGCATGGGTTTCTGCAGAAGTTCACCCAGGATTCACGCCTGCAATTTCATGGTTGCATTGGTTAGGCAAGTGTCGCAACAGATAAGCAAAAAGATAGAAAGAAAAGGATCAATGCAAAAGAAAGCGATGTCAGTAAGTAAAAACACATATAACGGGAAAGATGGGGCAGCAGCACAGCACAGAGCAGCACAACACAATACTGCGATGGAAGGATTGCTTGCGCATGCAAGCGCCGGGAGTAACAATCACTACAAGCGTTGTAATGCTATAGAGAAGGCACTGAGATAGACAATTAAAGCAAGTCGTTTGAACCCGAATGGCGCACAATACTTGTGCTATTGGAATACGCTGACAAGTCCTCGAGTATTTGACACCACTTGCTCCGACCCAAACCTCAGAGGAAATAAAGCGATAACTCTGATATAACTTAAAGCTTTAGACCCTTTCTTTTTTCAAAGCACAACGACGTCCCCTTACACAATCCCTCGCGCACGTATTAGCAGTACTATAGGTTTTCGTTACCTTGAGGAAATAAGAGGAAAACGGTGCAGTGAAACGCCAGGCGTACGGGAGTTGCTGTTGCAACCTTGTACAGCACATCGTTTTCGTGGGTACCGAGAAAAGCGCTCCGTGCCAACCGTTGTCAGCATCACCCTGCCGGACACCGTGACCGTCGGGCACGGTACTAAATGTGTTCACCCGCGACACAAAGCACCTCGCAACTCCGCAGACAGGAAAAATTAAGTTGACATCAAATTAATAAGGAAAAAGGAATGTGAATGCGCAACACCAAAACACGTGAGGGGCGTTTCCTAGCAGACGAACTTTGCGCGCGCATTTCCGAACACTACAAGGACTGCATCACAGAGCAATTGTATGTTCTGGCATGTCCCATTTTTCAGAGGGCGCTAACAAAAAGAGGTTTTAAAGAATGAATAACATTTTCATTAATTCTTTGTATACTATGCCTAAATAAATGTGATTCAGAAATAAATATGGTTTGTAAAATATAAATATTGTTTTATTGTTCAATAAACTAGGTTTTTTGTTATTGGTGTTTGTTCCCTCCTCACATAGTCGCGCTTCAATCGCCACTCCCATAACCCCCCATGTTGATGTCGCTGGCAATAGGTTCTGAACCGCTTTTTGGCCGAGCCTTCGCTACCATTTATATTTACCTTGGGCTATGTTTAAAAATTGCTTACAAATTATACGTAGAGCCAGAGTCCTTCAATGCCTTTCTGGTCATGACACTTAGTCATGACACTTAGTCATGACTCTGGTCATGACACTTTCTGGTCATGACAATGCCTTTCTGGTCATGACACTGGTCATGACCTCCCCTAGCCGTCACGCTAGGGGAGAGCTTCGTACGCTGCCCAGGGAGGCCGCGCCGCGGCCCTGGTGTTGATCGGAGGGAAGCCGGGGGCGTGTTCAAAGCGCGTTTGGCAGGGAACAGACCACGGAGTAGGATAAACAGACGCCCGCCGCCTTATCAGCAGGGCGCTTCGCTTCACGTGTCGTGGGCCGCTCAAATGGACTTGTCATTTTGTGAGTGGCGACAAAAATTTGGTGCGAACGGGCATGCTGCTACGGGCCGGCGATAAAATTCGGTCGGTCGTCGGTATCTAATTCTCTTAATAGAAATCCTATTGCGCCTAAACCCACGCTGGCCGTTCATATGAGCAAGACGGGCTATTCCAGCTATCCTAGCCCCCAGAAAAAAAAAGGATAACGCTCCTCCTCCTTTCCCTCTTCCTTTTTTTACCGTCGCATTTATTTTCCGCACAGCTTAGCAAACGGCGTCAGATGGTGCGAAAAGCAACTTCACTCCAGACTGAGACGTCGCCTCGGTAGCTATCAAAATAACTAACAGTGCTGGCATGACGGTGTACTTGAGGGGAGGCGTAGGTAAAGGAGCACACACGGAAAGGCGATCGGCGATAAAGCCCGGTACTGGAAACGGGAATTCTTTTTCTTACAATTTTCATTTCCCGCATCACCGTATACGTCACCGCGGGAAGTTTGAAATCTTTAAGGTTGAGACGCAACGTGGTGCCAACCGGCTGAACTAGAAGCTTCCTGTCCCAGATTTCTGGATATGTACTCGGAGGTTGATACAGCGTACAAACTAACAAAGTAAAGAAAGGCACATTAAGAAAGGTACATTCTTCGATTCACAGACGTGTTGTTGCTTAGTTTCAACTGAGCGAACGAATCGCGACGACCCGTCGGCGGCCGGCTGAGTAAACGCTGGTCCGACTGACTCTGTCGGAAGGTCGGCGAGCCGTGCAGCAGCGCAGCATATTGCCAGCTCATCTCCTCCTGACGTTACACGAAAACACCACAGAAAATGGGCGAGGGTGCAGAGAGGAGGACATCATTTTCGAATTGATTTTTCTACTTAATAAATTCGCGCAAACGCGCTCAGAGTGGTCGAAACATGTCCTATGGACTCCGGACTACAATTCGCGCTAGTAATCCCGCAATGTTTACAAATCACTTCAGTGTCCCTTTCATAGAGAAGGGCTTGCGTTCGGGCTAGTTGGTATTCCATAACGTTCATCTTAAGCGCACAAAAAACGCGGACACAGAAGACAAGGACAAGCGCTACTTCTAACTGAATTTTATTAAATCAGGGTGAAATATACAGCAGAAAAAATATAAGAGATACAGAAAAGGTTACGATTATATAGTGATTAAAATAACGAAATCGCTTGACACTGTCCCACACGTGTGAGTCATTATCACGACCAGTTGTTTTTTTTAAGAACGCTGCCTCTTTATCGGACAAGGCTACCGATGTCATACCCACTCGAAATCATCCAGTTGCATTTCAGCTGCCTCTACTATCTCACGCGTGCGCTGATCAGAGTCCTGCAACAATATCACAGAGTTTGGAAAGTACGGCTCACACTTGTGGCATTCACCGCAGCGAATTTACAGGTTCCCATACTTTCTTTTTTTACGTTATTTTATGTTAGCGCAATCGGGAGTTGACGCACCGTGCCGTCTGCCGCACATATACCCTTCCGCAGGCTAACGGAACACCGTACACAACCCCTCTATCGCATTTCAGGTACTTGTTTGTGTGTCCAATGTTACAGCCAGCATATTCTTTTTGTACAGGACATGTACGTCTGCAGAGCCTCTCGAGCTTGATTAGTGCGGACATTGCAACGCGAATGCTACTCCTCTACCCTATTTTCTTTAGGCGATGTGAGATACCGTGCAAATATGGTATGACCGCCGTCTTACGGCGCTCGTTGCAGTCATGCGCACTTGTTTCAGCTGCTTTTATTGCCTGTTTCTCACGCCTGCGGAGAGCCTCAACGACGGCCACAATGACGTGCTCAGGATACCCGTACCGTATCAGCGGAGAGACCTGCGCCTCCACAGCGCTGTGCACGTGGTGGACACAGGATTTCTTGAGAGCATTGCTGAAGCACATCGTTGCTACTGAGCGTTTCACCAGTTTGGTGTGTGCATAAATGGCAAGAGGGGCATAAATGGCTGCGGGGTGCGTAATTCCAGCAAACCTGGTCGCCAGAAAACATGACGCTCATGTCCAAGAAGCGCACGCGTGTGATAGTAGAGGCAGCTAAAATGCAACTGGATGATTTCGAGTGTGTCAGATGACATCGGTAGCCTTGTCCGATAAAGAGGCAGCGATCTTAAAAAAAACAACTGGTCGTGGTAATGACTGACAGTGATTCCGTTATTTTAATCACGGTGTAATCGTAACCTTTTCTGTATCGCTTATCTTTTTGCTGCTATATATTTCATCCTGATTCAATAAAATTCAGTTGGATGTAGCGCTTGTCCTTGTCTTCAGTGTCCGTGTTTTTGTGCACTTAAGTTGAACGATCCTAATGGTGCTAAGATGCTCACCGGCTCTCCTTGTATTGTTGTACTATTCGTAAGCCCTGTTGCATATTTTAAATGCCTTTTCAACCAAACCTCAATCTCGCAATGCTCTAAACACAATTTAAATAAAGTTTTTATAAGAATGCCGCATCCACTTCAGTGTTTCAATTCAATATGAACCAAATTCAAGCTTACCACCCCAATATTGCTTATACTCACGGCATAATTTTGTATTTCTTCCCGTAGCTACCATAAACTTCCCCTAGGTAACATGGAAAATATACCATTGGCGGCATTGCAGTTAGGTCCGGTAACAAACTTCCGCTTGTTTCTCAAATTCACATTAGGTGGATCTGGCTCTTTTGGAAGAAAAAACGCCTCATACGTTCTTGAAATGTGGTCAGATAATCTGGAGTGGTATCCGGAGGCCCGTAGCACGCGTACAAAAGAAAACTATGGCCCGAACACGTATTCTCTAGTGGTAAACATTAAAGATTGCTTGTATTCTAGCTTCTATTGGACAGCCACGCCCCCCCCCTCCCCCCGGTGGTCCTGTTTTAAAAAAACACGTTGTAATGGGGCGGGCAAACTTCAGCTTCATTTTCACCTCTTAACCAGGTTTTAGTTATTACGGCGATGTGCGGATCCTGTTCCATCAATTGCGCTTCCAGTGTATCTCTCTTATTACTGACACTGCATGCATTTATATGCAGTAGCCTTATTTGTGTTTCGCTAACCAAATTTTTAAATTTTATTCGAGACGGTGTGATCCTCGCAGTGAGAGAATCGGCAGAGCGTACAGCTGCGTAATTGATATACCTTTTATTTAGCTCTGCCACAGCGCTTGGATTCGCCTTTTTGGTTGATTTGGTTTTGCGATTTCGATTTGTATAGACAGGCACTGTATCATTTCTTTTTGTCATCGCAGATGTAGTTCTTCTTGTTTAGGTATAATTTATCGAAAATGAGCGTAGTCTTCTTGTCATTATCGCGGTTTCCCTTGGAAATGTCCTAGAGAAATCTTCTGAACTGAACTGAACATGAACTGAACCCTTTCAGTGTTTTTGAACAATCCTCGCCTATCGAGTAGTTTTTGCCTTTTAGTTAGCTCCCATATTTAAAAATAGAAAACTTTGTGCCTTGAATCCAGCAGCTTGAAAATTACTGGCCTTGCTTTTCCCGTGATATCTTCCCAGCTAGTCACTGCGCTCTAATACCACGTATTACAAAGTAAGAATGCCTTTGATTATCTCTTTGTTAACAGTACGCTCCAACAAGTCCCTACTTTCTTCCTCAGCTTGATGTTGTCTATAAATGACGAGGTTAGGTATTCGATTCTGCATGTCGTCTATTCGGATCTCATGGGTATTAATCGTAGTAGTGATGCAATCATTCTGTTTCTGGCTTGAGGTGTTTTTTTTTAAGTCGGAAGCCTGCTTAGCTGGACCGGTGGCTTCGTGTCAAAAAACTAAAGCATTTCTCCGTAGACCGCTTGGTCGACCGAAATACTCTGATAAGATACTGTGGACACACGGCGCATGCGTGAAACCCGCCTTCCATTGTGCAGAACGGTTACGTGAAAATCGCGAAAAAGGAACGCTTCTAGATAATGCCAGATACGCGCGTCGATTATAAAGAAGTAGTACAATAGTACACCTTTATCTTAATAACCACCTGTCGGTGTACGCTTAGATAGTTCGCAGATGCGTCGCCTTAGTGCGCAAAAAGCAAAAAAATTGCCACACGGTTTCGTTTTTCGTTTGGGAGTTGCGTCTTTGAAGGTTTGACAATCAATTGGGCGCACTTTTCTTGGATTGGACGAAGCTTTCGCGCTTCTCTCAGTTTTGTTTAGAAAGACATGGCAACGGTTTTACAAGAGTTGCTGTAACATTTTCGGCAATATCTCCTGTTTAATTTTTCTTTTATGTCCTTAGTATCTTTAGCGATTGGTTTAGATGCTTTGCAGTTTTTGCCATGCGGAGCCGGGGTTGGACTCAATGTCTTCTCTTAGAAACAGCATCTTCCGGCAAGGAGAAGCAACATCATACAGCAAGCAAGAAATCACTGAGCCGAAATACCGTTGGCACGGCGCCGATCACGAATGGGTCACTAGAGCAAAATAACTTTCCGTAGTATTTTCTGACCTGTAAAAAGAACAGAGACGGATTAGCAGTGATCCGCATGTTCATTATGCCACCTTGTACTGAGATGTGCATAATGATATTAGTCGCTTTTGTAACTTCAGTAATTTCTGGTATAATGGGACACGGGTCCCTGTCTAACTTGTTATTGCAGATTCAGACTAAGAAGGCCACCAGCGTTCGAACATGTAAATATGCTACTGGAAAGCAATAGAGACATCTAATTTGAGTAAAGGCGAAATTGGCTGTAGTTAACAATCATGACGTAATTTATTGCATAAACGGCATAAAACACTCACGTTCCTCATGATATGGCTGATAGAGGACAGCCACCTGCGTTTTTCCTTTGAATGTGGGCTGCCCTAAAATGCGGGACGCAGTACAAGGATCTGATGGGTGGGTTATACGTGCTCACTGAGTGAAAAAGCTACAGGATCACGACAAAGAGAAGCAATCAAATTAAACCAGTCAGCCAGTAACAAATTAACTCCGAGTGGGGAAGAAATACAAGCTTAGACGTTCTTTTAAAAGAGTTAATGCAGCCTCTAAACTGTACTGCGCCCTCGGCGCAATTCTTACCAAATAGACGCGAACCCCCCAGTCACTGTCGGAGTGCTTACCTATGTCTGCGTCCAAGCGATAGGTACACCTCAGGCTACACGTTTTCTCTAGGATCTTCTGGTGCCGTGCGCTTGCTTTGTTTTTTAATGGAACGAAGGGATGATGCCACGGAAGACCCATATAAAAGACTGCGTCTGCTGTTCTATATAAGCGGTGCACGGGAATGAAGAAAGGCATTGCTGAAAGAAGCTTGTTTTCGGTTAGACTACAAATAAACAAAATCTTACTCAATGCGGGCTTTTTGTGGCATTCAATGATGTTTCGAAGAAGATCTAAGCTGATTACGAGAATGTTCGCTACCTCTCGCCTTAGAAAATGCCAACGCCTTAAAACGAGTTATTTTGAGAATGATCATTCCACCTTGTACAACGGCAGCCTTTTGCAGCAGGGCATCAGCGAGGTTAGTTGGTGCGGCATAGCTTAAGTGGGAAAAGGCTTAGATTTCTTAAACTTTCAAAAAATCTTTTTTAACATCTTTGGGAACTATTTCACAATGTAATGCCTTGAAAGGGCGGCTTGTGGTTCGTCCTGGCAACAGAACGACGAGCCTATATCTCGAATATGAGACTAGCTTTCGCGAGCAATTGGCGATTAGCTGTGCGTTCTACGCTGGATTATTTTGTAAAGCGGCTGTGCTATTATAATGTCGGTGAACACCACTCACTAAGGCGTTACTAATAAGCACCAATGAATCACTATCAGCTCCGAATCATACGCAGGCTTCACGACGTGAATCTCGGACACAAACCTGGCACGTATACAGACGGATTGTGCGAGATTGCACTCTTATCAGGAATGATGGAACTCTTCATTGTGAACTGTAACTGTCGCACACAAAAAAAAAATAATCTACAAGCGCATAGGAAACGGGAAGCCACCGCTACTAACGCGACAACTCCTTCATGCCGCAGTTGCCTTCGAAGGGTGTCACTAGGGGGGCTTTGGTGGCAGCCACGCAGTCGGCGGTAATCTGTCGCAGTCCGTGGCAAGCTAAAAGGAGAAACAGAAGTTCCTCTTCGCACTTATTACAGCCACCGAAAATTATGCCGCGACGCCCGAAATGATGCGGAACCACAACTTGGTTTTCTTAACACTTAAGTAGACAGCTGAAAAGCCGGACGGTAATATATTGTTACGGGAAGCAGAAAAGGGACACCGGCACATAGCTGCAGGAGATCCGCGACGAAGACGATGAAGCATTGTGTGGCACGGGCTCAGCTCGACCTGTCATGGCCACCTGTGCATAGTTCATCCATGTAAATACATAGCTGCTCCATCGTCCAATATTCGTCTCATCTTTACCTCGTCGCCACGTAACTGTTGCGGGTACGTAAAGTACATCTATACACATTATTGGACAAAATCTTTCCAGGAAGTTACATAAACAAAACTACAATAGAAAGGAAACAGAAAAATACATACCAATTTGTTTCGTATTTTACTCTGACATTTCTATATACCGATACTCTTTATTTTTCCGGTACCATGTATCTATCGCACCAACAGTATGTTTTACCCCTAGTGAACAATATAAGCACGGTGCCGAATTGAGCGGGTTGGTAATTCACCTTAACAATACAGCGCATTAGAAACAAGAAGTTAAGCTGAGGCACACAGGAGGAACGCTCGTCCTATGTGCCTCGGCTGAAGTCCTTGTTTCTCTTGCGCTGTATTGTTAAGGTGAATAATATAAACTCCCGCTTCCCGCCCCCTTTCGAATAATGCGCAAGAACAGTTTGGAGCCACACCTTTTTATATGAATAAATCAGGCAGTTCTCTCTAAAAGATGGTTCCTGTAAAGTTTTGCGAGCTACGAACGATGCCCCGTCTTCCCCTTATCCTTTAGAATAACTCTAATGAATGGGTACAAACTCTACAATCAGTGCCCCACTTTCAATTTTTGTTGAACTGAAGCTCACTGCCCAAGAACTCTACACAACGTTTGAATCTTAACCCCTTATTTTTCCTATGACCACTCCTACTCTTGTTGTCCCGTCATGACTGCTTGATTTTTTTCTTAATAGATATTGTCAACTGATCAATTCCTTGTTCACACTGCAGGTGGTGTTGCTTTGCCTTCGCCTGGTGACACCTGGTTGTTAAAATGTATTACACCCATTAGTTTCGCTTACGTTCCACAAATCTCTTTTCCCGATAAATTTCTAGAGTACGCCGTCCAGAGTAGAATACAACTGGCGGCTAGAAGAGGACTTGGGCTCATTGCTCTGTCTTTGTAAGCTTGGAATGGCGAACAATGTTGCGAACACGTTTAAAATTCGACACGAGCCGTGTATGCTCGTATGCGGCACGTCGTGTAAAATGATTTAGGTTGATTAAGCATAAGTAACCCAACCCTTCAACCTGCGGTATGCCTACTTTTCATTTTTTGGCGACCGTTGCGTAAAAAGAAATTTTTGAAATCCTTAAGAACTGTTTCATTTATATATAAAGCGAAGAATAAATAGGCTATTACGCAACAAATTGCACCATGCTTTGCGGTTTTCTTGGTCGGGACAGGAATACAATGACAAAAACAAGAGTTTGTACCAAACCGGGCGCACACGGTGCCATGCGTCAAGCTCCGCCTCGTATTAGCCGCGCACATTACCATTTGTATTTTGGCATGGTCCAATTTCGGTGTTTATTGCCGAAGAGAACCACACACTTGCCGTTGCACGGCTGTTCTGTGTTTTACTTGCAAACGGTTATAGAGTGAAACCTCGTTAAATCGTACCTGACTGGGCGCGAAGAAAGTACCTACTAACCGGAACTACGGCTTATACGAATGCATTAGCTTAAAGGGAAACCGAGCCGGGGATTCGGCTTAACTACGTATATAAAGAAACTACGGCTTAAGCGGGTACGGTTTAACGAGATTCCACTATACTTCCTTTCGCAATGTGCTTACAGCCTCAATAAGTGCGTTATCTTGTTTTCCCACTTATTCGCCTATTTTTGACTCTTTGGTAGCGAGTTAAAACTCCTGGGCTATTATTATTTCTGCCCACTCGTACCGACCAATCTTGTCAGAGGAGGTTTCTATGGTGGCATGCCTCGGAACTTCTGCGTTTCCTAGACATTGTCGGCTACTTTCTCCTCGATGGCGTTAGCGAATGAAGGCACCATGTCCCTGGCTCATTATTCTTGCCGCACATCTGGGAATTTGGTAGGAGGCGAAAATCGCAATATCGGGGCACGCCTCGGTGCCCTGAGTGGCACGCGGCGACAATCCCCATGACGACTCAATCCTGGCGGCAATTCCGGAGCTCGTATCGAGTCTATTAGCACACGATGCGAGGTGGGGGTCGCGTTAGCGGAACCGCGCTGCATTAGTGGCACCGTTTCTCCCAGGAGACGAGACGTCCTTGTCCGCAATACGGTTTTGAGACTCCAATGTCACCGTAAAGAACGAGTGGTTTGGAGATAAAGGACGCATCATCTGTAGGAGAAAGCAGCTGCTCAACTTCGGGTGCACACCACCGATACCAGCGTCGTCAAACTCACAAAACTGCCACAATAAAGGTTGACATGTTTCAGTAATCTTCTAGCCAGCATGACTAGAGAATGCCGATGCACCGTTCAGAGTTTCATGGGTAATTATGAAGACCTCTGCGGCGGTTAGAGGTTGCGTGTCATATTTTCCTCGCTAAGGTTACGAGTCCCTCGGGGAGCTGGATTGTGATTACTCGCTCAAAAAAGTGCCCCTTCCTTGTTCCTATCTCTAGCAGGGAGACGAAGCCAATGCTCGGCAGGATAGCCGCATTTAAACTTTCGATTTTTTTTCCCGAGGGGAGGGGCGTGGTAAGCAATATAACTTTTGTCTAACTAAGCTTTAAACTTGGGCTAGTTAGTTCTGCATTACTTGACGAAAAACAGTGGTTAAGCAAAGAGGGTAATTCACAAACGCGAGCGTTGACCTGCAACTAAGCTTTTGCTTATCGCAACAGGCAATAGGAAGGTGAAGTGACTGATTCTTCGTCCTCGTTAGGAGCAGTTTTTTGTCAAACAATAATTATTGTCCCTGCCAGCATTAACATTTTGCAATCCCTTGTGAATTAAAATGAGTGCTATGCTTTTGGTGGCATTTGTTTTGTGTAGTGGC
Organism: Haemaphysalis longicornis; assembly: GCF_048455015.1. NCBI lineage: Eukaryota > Metazoa > Arthropoda > Arachnida > Ixodida > Ixodidae > Haemaphysalis > Haemaphysalis longicornis. The sequence goes on from NW_027526295.1 coordinate 1,753,540, forward strand.
TTTTTACTGTACAAGAAGGACAAGCAGCATTGTTTTTTTACTCCTTCTAATGTAAAATAGCGTGTCATTCCCGTTCTAAGTAACTACTATCACGCTTCCTGCAGAAATGTCAGGGCATTGCATTTGAACCGTCAGTTTACATACAATTCGCGAGTGTTGTATTTTGCGCGCTTCGCTGCTTGGGTGCGTCAATACATCCAGCAACAAATTGCAACGTAGTTCAAGCTACTGTGGCGGCCAGAGTATCAGGAAGACTGCTGACAACATCAGAGCGAGAAGTCGGTGCACAGAAAATTTCCTAGGACAGTTGCAAGTTGGGCGAGTTGGTACGTGTTCATACTTAATCACAGCGCGAAAGACGGGACAGACAGAAAGATTAACCACTGGACAGGCGCTCACTCTCCACTAAATTTATTGAAAACCCGCAACAAACATTTATACTGAAGGCAAACAACGCCGCACGTGTCAAAGCATACAAAAAACCAAAGAGAACCAGATAAAAGTGCAAACGGGAACAAGGCTTATTTATCGTTATCCATGAACTGGACCTCTTTATCAGTAAGCACCACTCAAGGGTGGCTCACACACTTATCGCCCCTCTTGCTAATGTGATAGGCTTCAACTATATCACGGTGTAGCTGCTTCGGGTGCTTGGTAAGAATATCAGTTTCTTGAAACACCGGTTCGCAGCCGCACGTGTGGCAGTGTGAGGGCAAAGGCGGTCGCGGACGTTTGTTAAAGGAGAGCGCATGCTCTCGCAATCTAACATTAGCACACCTACCCGTCTGCCCTATGTATGATGCGCCGCACCTGAGAGCGACTCGGTACACGACACTGGTTTGGCAGTCCACATACCTGTGCTCATGGTTTGTGCCACACCCTGATTTTGGGGCCCTTTCTTCCAACGAAGCCTTTCTTTGTACGGCAGCGTACAATCCCTCCAATTTACGTGTGGCGGAAAAAACCACCGTGACACCATACCGACTGGCAACGTTCTTCAAACCATGCGACGTACGGTGCACATATGGAATCACGGCCAATTTACTTCTTTCCTGTTTTTTTCCTTTCCTTGTCAGGGTTCCCGCGAGACTTAAACACATGATAAGGTAAACACACGTACCACGACAGGTCAATGTATCACGGAAAACCGACTTGATTGATTGATTGTAGCGTTTAACGCGCCGACGCAACGCAGGCGATGAGGCGCGCCGTAGTGGAGGGCTCCGGATTAATTTTGACCACCTGGGGATCTTTATCGTGCGCCGAAATCTCGTACACACGGGCGTTTTTGCTTTTCGCCTCCATCAGAAAAGCGGCCGCCGCGGCCGGGAATCGAACCCGCGACCTCGTGCTCAGCAGCGCAACGCCTTAGCCACTGAGCCACCGCGGCTGGTAGTAACACAGCCTACGAATCATTCTTGAAGGTTTTTTAAACTGCATATGACGCTAACTTCCCTTTGCTTACAACTCAACCTCATCCGCGTAATATACGAAAGCCGTGGATCACGAGGGAATTACTGAATAAAATCAAAACCAAGTATAAATTGTACAGAAAATTTTTGAATTCACGCGAGCTGTCTGATTTTAAAGTATTTAAGTCTTTTCGTAACCAACTTACAAAAGATATATGTAAAGCCAGAACAAATTATTATAATGTCTCGTTTGACGCCTGCATGAATGATACGAAGAAAGTTTGGAATAAACTTAACTCAATTTTGAATCGTAAAACTGAAGTACCACATACTGTGCAAATCCGTAAGGATGGACTTGAAATTGCCGAACAATTAGTCCCTGATATGTTTAATGAGCATTTCACCAGCATAGGCAGCAGTAACTGCGATCTCAATGCTTGCCGTTTTATCAGGACCAACTCTGTCGACACTATCTTTCTTTATCTTACCAGTGAATCAGAGGTAATTCGTATTTTCCAGGAGATTAACAATAGCAGTACCTGTGATGCTGACGGCCTGCAAATTAAACCAGCCAAGTTTGTCATTAATGTTGTTGCTCCAGTATTAGTTTATGTTTATAATCTATGCCTATCATCAGGAACCTTTCCTCAAAAAATGCAAGTGGCGAAGGTTCTTGCATTGTTCAAAAAAGGAAATAGAGCATCGGTATCTAACTACAGGCCGATTTCTATACTTCCTATCTTTTCTAAAGCTTTGGAAAAAATTATCTTTAATGGCCTATCCAACTTTCTGAAAAAGAACTCAATGTTATCGAATTGTCAGTATGCATTCAGAAAACGAAGGTCGACACATCTAGCGTTACTTGAGCAAAAAGAATTCATTCTGAAAGACATTGAAAAACGACAACTTACATTAGGTGTTTTAATCGACTACAGCAAAGCCTTCGATAGTATAAATCATAAACTACTGCTCGAAAAAATGCGTTACTATGGTATCCGCGGCATAGCTCTAGAACTTATAACGTCATACTTAGGTCACAGAAGCCAATTTGTTCAGGTAAATAATCTTCGCTCTAAAATCAGACAATTGCACTCAGGCGTACCACAAGGCAGTATTTTAGGGCCCCTTCTCTTCAACATGTACATTAATGACATTGTGAACGTTGACACTAATACAAAATACATAATTTAGGCTGATGATGTTACTCTCCTTGTTTCATCTTGTGATGTCATGCAGTTGGTACAAACCGCTAATGAAGTGCTTGAAAAAATACACAGATGGTCAGCGGACAACGGCTTAAGAATTAACGTAGATAAAACGAAAGCGATGCTTTTTCAATCCAAAAACAGAAATATCCTTTTACCGGCTGATATAATGTTAAACCACTCCAAAATTGAACTGGTGATGTCTGCAAAAACGCTAGGTGTTTTTTTCGACCAAGACATGTCTTGGAATACACACATTAATTTTCTCGCAGGGCAACTTTCGCGCATAGTTGGAATGGTATATTCTGTACGTGACCTTCCGTATAAAGTCAAGTTACTGTTGTACAATTCACTATTTTTAAGTAATTTTAACTATTGTTGTCTCGTGTGGAGCACAACTTCTGCAACTAATATAAATAGGTTATTTTTGCTACAGAAAAAAATTATTCGGCTTCAATGTAATGGACGTTACGATGCTCCTACTACCCCTTTGTTTAGTAAACTTTGTCGACCTAAGATTCAGGACCTGCTTAAGTACCGCTTAGCCTACACATATACTCTAGAACGCAAAAACAATACTAACAACATTTCGTTGATAGCTAATCTTCAAATTAATCATACACCCTATCCGACTAGACTGTCTGAACGTTGGAAAGTTCCTCGCCCACGTACAAACTACACTTTGCAGATGATTGGGTATACCCTTCCGAAGTTGTTGAATGGACTTGCATTTATTGACTTTGATATTGACTCATGTACAAAATCTATGCTGTTTAACTTGTTTGTTCGGAAAGATTATGATGTTTGAGAATAGTTCCTTGCTGTGTTTGTGCGGTTTATTGCGTATATTTTTTTATCACTACTGCCTTCACGTCCTTATATCCACTTATTGATGCGGTATCTATTGTAGTTTTGAACATATTGTATTTTCCGTGCTAGTTTTGTTTGTCACCCACAAGTGGTGTCTATGTACTGCTTTTTTTTGTTAGTTTTCCCCGCCGCTGTTGTTGTTTATGTTGTTTCTGTTGACCGTGAAGGATGTAGGGCTTCGTCAAGTTGCTGAGTGCAGCTTTTTACCCTATTTTCCGCCATAACGGTGTACGTTTATGGAAATAAACTTCAACTTCAACTTCAACTTGACATGCCTGATCAACTTGTTCGCACAACTCCAGAGCGCTGCCCTAGGGTAACCTGCCGCCTCTAGCCTCTTTAACTGACCTTCCAAGCTCTCCTTCACTGTATGGTGGCAGGAGTGGGTTAAGGCTGAGCGCAACACAGAAAAACACACTCCATTTTTCACTAATTTAGAATGACCTGAGTCATAACTTATGAGGGGTTTCTCAGAGCGAGGCAAGTGCACCCAACAGACATGGCCTACCTCAAATCTTAAATGGAGGTCAAGGAACTGCAGCTCTTGCTGTTGTGGAAGCTCAACAGTAAACTTCAACCCGAAACCACTTTCTCGGAACACTTTCAAGAGACCTATGGCCATACGGGGTAAATCAGCAGAGTTCACAAAGGCAAGGTAATCATCCACATATCTAAAAATGTTACTTGCCATACCACACAAGTTTCGCTCAATGGCACGGTCAACCCTGCTAAGAAAAATATCGCTGAGTACTGGCGCAACACATGATCCAATACAAACACCTAATCTTTGCACAAACAACGACCCTTCCCAGTCTACAAAGGTAGAGTGCCGGTAGAAAGTTAGAAGTTCTAAAAAGGACTCAACAGAAATTCCACAACGGCTTATGAAGACCTGTTCATCATTGGCTTCGACAATGCACATCTTCACGCTTTTCATCAGCTCGACATGTGGCAGGGAATAAAAAAGGTCTTCTACGTCAACACTGAGGGCTCGGCAGTCCCTTGGACTGTCTAGCTTCAAGAATTCCACAATTCGAGCTGAATTAGGAACCCGAAAGGGGTCAATAATGGTTAGGCTTGACCGGTTCGAGTCGAAGCTGTCTCCAGCCGAAGCTCCAGCCGAAGCTCTCTCCGAAGCTCTCTCCAGCCGAAGCTCTCTCCGGTCGACACAGTGGTTGCCACAAGGTCCACCGCTAGCAGGGTTACTGACGATCAACGGTCTAGGTGCATCTCGGAGTGCGTGGACACTTTGGCTCGGACTGTAGGTAGGCCTAGGGTGCAGGGGGACATTAGTCCTGCTGTTGATTTTTTCGTGTCAAATGGTCTGCGCGTCATGGTGTCGGACAAGGAGGGATACTTTGTAGTTCTTCATGAAGGCATGTTCGCAGAAAAAAGTGCCAAAGCTATGGACAAGAATTTTGTGCAATTGCAAGCAAACCCGTCAAAAGTGAAGGAGAGGGCGTTGGCCCTCCTAAACGACCTTAGTTTGGAACGCTTGGTATCTGGTGTTAAGTCCGCTAAGAAAGGTCACCTCGACGTCTTCTTTTCGGCAAAAACCCATAAACAAGACCTTCCCTTCAGGGCTATTGTTTCTGAACGAGAGTCTTGGCAGCGGGTAGTGTCGGGGTACCTACAACTGCACCTGTCTAGCCTAACCATTACTGACCCCTTTCGGGTGCCTAATTCAGGTCGAATTGTGGAATTCTTGAAGCTAGACAATCCAAGGGACTGCCGAGCCCTCAGTGTTGACGTAGAAGACCTTTTTTATTCCCTGCCACATGTCGAGCTAATGAAAAGCGTGAAGATGTGCATTGTCGAAGACGATGATGAACAGGTCTTCATAAGCCGTTGTGGAATTTCTGTTGAGTCCTTTTTAGAACTTCTAACTTTCTAACTGCCCTCTACCTTTGAAGACTGGGGAGGGTCGTTGTTTGTGCAAAGATCAGGTGTTTGTATTGGATCATGTGTTGCGCCAGTACTCAGCGATATAGCAGGGTTGACCGTGCCATTGAGCGAAACTTGTGTGGTATGGCAAGTAACATTTTTAGATATGTGGATGATTACCTTGCCATTGTGAACTCTGCTGATTTACCCCGCATGGCCATAGATCTCTTGAAAGTGTTCCGAGAAAGTGATTTCGGGTTGAAGTTTACTGTTGAGCTTCCACAACAGCAAGAGCTGCAGTTCCTTGACCTCCGTTTAAGATTTGAGGTAGGTCATGTCTGTTGGGTGCACTTGCCTCGCTCTGAGAAACCCCTCCTAAGTTACGACTCAGGTCATTCTAAATTAGTGAAAAATGGAGTGTGTTTTTCTGTGTTGCGCTCAGCCTTAACCCACTCCTGCCACCATACAGTGAAGGAGAGCTTCGAAGGTCAGTTAAGAGGCTAGAGGCGGCAGGCAAGAGGCTAGAGGCTAGAGGCGGCAGATAAAGAGGCTAGAGGCGGCAGGTTACCCTAGGGAAGCGCTCTGGAGTTGTGGGAACAAGTTGATCAGCATGTCAAGTCTCGCGGGGACCCTGATAAGGAAAGGAAAAAACCGGATAGAAGTAAATTGGCCGTGATTCCCTATGTGCACCGTACGTCGCATGGTTTGAAGAACGTTGCCAGTCGGTATGGTGTCACGGTGGTTTTTTCCGCCACACGTAAATTGGAGGGATTGTACGCTGCCGTACAAAGAAAGGCTTCGTTGGAAGAAAGGGCCCCAAAATCAGGGTGTGGCACAAACCATGAGCACAGGTATGTGGACTGCCAAACCAGTGTCGTGTACCGAGTCGCTCTCAGGTGCGGCGCATCATACATAGGGCAGACGGGTAGGTGTGCTAATGTTAGATTGCGAGAGCATGCGCTCTCCTTTAACAAACGTCCGCGATCGCCTTTGCCCTCACACTGCCACACGTGAGGCTGCGAACCGATGTTTCACGAAACTGATATTCTTACCAAGCACCCGAAGCAGCTACACCGTGAGATAGTTGAAGCCTGTCACATTAGCAAGAGGGGCGATAAATGTGTGAGCCACCCTTCAGTAGTGCTTACTGATAAAGAGGTCCAGTTCATGGATAACGACAAATAAGCCTTGTTCCCGTTTGCACTTTTATCTGTTTTTTTGTTTTTTGTATGCTCTTGACACGTGCGGCGTTGTTTGCCTTCAGTATAAACGTTTGCGGCGGGTTTTCAATAAATTTAGTTGACAGTCAGCGCCTGTCCAGTGGTTAATCTTCCTGTCTGTCCCGTCCTTCGCGCTGTGATTAAGTATGAAAATTTCCTACCTTGCACATGAAAATAACCGGGGGAGGTTTCGAAATTCCTTAAAACAGGTTAAAAAACTAGTGTAGCTGATTGATTGATTGTGGGGTTTAACGCGCCGACGCAACGCAGGTGATGAGCCGCGCCGTATGGAGGGCTCCGGATAAAGTTTGACCACATGGGGATCTTTAACGTGCGCCGAAATCGCGTACACCCGGGCGTTTTGGCTTTTCGCCTCCATCAGAAAAGCGGCCACCGCGGCGGGGAATCGAACCCGCGACCTCGTGCTCAGCAGCGTAACGCCTTAGCCAGTGAGCCACCGCGGCGGGTAAAACTAGTGTAGCTATAGGCTCCTACAGACTCTTCGCACTCAATTATTTCGCCCTTTCCGTTAACAGTGGAGCTGTGGTAGGTCTAGCATTTATACAGATTGAGAGGGCTGCCATTTCGCAGAGGCGGGTTCCTGTAGAGCCAATCGGGCATGGAGAGGGGAGGAAGCCTTTTCCCGCTGAATTACGTTCATATGCCGATTCCTTTGCGCGAACCACAGCATTTTCGAGGTGACGGCGCAGCCGTTCTCCAGCCAGAGCCCGTTGATGTTCAAGCCGACAGATGAGAACAGCCAGCAGATTTCACACTGGGTTGAACTGGATGTTTTTATGTGAAAGCGTTACTTCGCAATGTTGATTGAAAATATGTGGTCCACGTCACACAAAATGGCTGAAGGATAGCCCACAACATGGCCGACTGCTCAAGGAATAAGAACAGATCAAAGAGCGCTCTATTAGGCTCCACATTTCTTAGTCAAGCGCATAAAAAGAGAATATATATTTGCGTTAAAAGCCGCCTTCTCGTCTTCTTGTGAAAGTACACGTTTTTTTGCTGTGTCCATCTCTGCGTTCGCATCGAGCCCAACTTATCTTCAAAAGCATGTTACGCCAACTAGCCCGACATCGAGCTTTACTGAACGTTAAAAAGTAGATTGAGTAATCCCTGTGCTTTAAACTGAACTCCTCCGAAATGCAAGATGAACACACAACCCTTGAACCGTAATAGCAGGATACCCCCGGATGAACAATGGTGAACTTATTGAATGTGTTGGGACATTTGACGCAGCAACGTGTGCTAGACGCGTGTACTCAGTACGGCACGATAAATGTTAGCATGGCCGTTAAATAATTGGCACTTAGGTGACCCTCAAAACAGGTTCGCGCCAACGGCGCATATAAAACGCTAACAAGGCCGTTTGGACAAGCCTCTGACTCGTGGTAACCAAGAAGGAAGGAAACGTCGTAAAGTGAAGGGGCTGATACTCAAAACGGAAATGCAAACATGCACCACTGGGCACGTGTCACTGCAGGCATCCCGGCATTCTCGTAAGCAGAATGAATGCGCTGTAGAGGGAATGTAAAATAAACGTAGCAGAACTGTCGCCTGCCAGGTTACACTTGTGCTACAAGTTTGGTAGACGTTGTATGCGATGATGTACTTGGAAAATCAACGTAAACACGAGCCTGCAACATGGCGGTGCACACAATATCAACTTATCTGTCCCACAATTCACCACGAATGCTTTGCTTCACTATATCGTAGAGGCGTTGTGTATTCTAGAATTACGCCGTTGCTGTGGTGCTGTTGCGTGAATTAAAACTAAATTGGGAGAATTGGTCTCTAGCCGCTTTCCTTACATCTTTCCACTCCTGTTGGAGAGTGCCAAATACACCTGGAAGCACTGTTCAGGCCTTTGCTATTCATTTGCACTCTCCCACTCTCATTAAACGATATGTCAAATACATGACTAATGGCAATTAACGGCTGTGGTTAACTGGCAATAAGTAACAAAGGTTAGTTGTTAATAACAAAAGCTAAATTCCAGAAACTCGCATGTACACTGTCCTCACCACCACCAGAAATGAAAACCCGGATCCACAGGCAAAAGTCAAATAAAAGAAATATAATGCCCTGTAGTTCATTAGAAAACGCATCCCAGCTGATGACAGTCTCCTCTTAATAAAAACACTACCATCGTAATACTGTCCAATGCCGCATCCGAAAACTAAAAATAGGTGTTTCACGACTATTGAACGAACACTTGAACACCGAGATCACCCAAACTCTAATAGAAAGAATAAAATTTGGAGGAAAACATCGAGCCTAAGTGATAAAAAGAAGGAGCAGGCCTAGAGAACAATCTGGAATAAAAATGGGGAAAAATGAAGGACAACATGGTCCAGCACGGAATAACGGACAATTTTGGGAGCAGGAATTTTCACATTGCGGGAATGAAGGAGGCGTGAAATATTGGGCCACATAACCAGTCTCTTGCTGTGGACTTGACCACTGAAATGGCCAAAGCGTGGAACCCGCCACTAATTTAATAGAAGACGCTACTGATGCTTTCGTTTGATTGATTGATTGATTGATCGATTGATTGATTGATTGATTGATTGATTGATTGATTGATTGATTGATTGATTGATTGATTGATTGATTGATTGTAGAGTTTAACGCTCCGACGCAACGCAGGCGATAAAGCGTACCGTGGTGGAGGGCTCCGGATAAGTTTTGACCTCCTAAAACTCTTTACACTGTAAAAACTATCCGTAATTTTACGAACAAATTACGGACCAGATGGCCGTAATAAAACAGAGCCGTGTTCCGTTTGATGCAGAAAAAAGAAAACACCCGTCATTTAACGGAAGTGCGCTCCGTCCCTCAGGATACGGATGCTCTCTCCGTTACACGTCAAACGGAATGTTTTTCTGCTTTGAAAAATACAGGCGTTTCCTCTGTGTGATGCAGAACAGAAACAGATCAGTTTATTAATAACTGCAAGAAATATATTGTCGTGTCGATCGTCGGGATTCGATCGAGAAGCGAAAACTGCGCCCCGACAACATTCGTGGCGTAATGAATGCGGCTCTGTTTCGTTAGGGTCTAAAGTGTAGCAAACTTAGAGAGGACCATCAGGCCCATACCGCTCACCACGAGCGCTGTATCTTGTCTTTACGACGCTCCGGTGACGTCGCTGCCCCGGACCTGCAAACTGCACATGCGTGTGTGGCCGGAACACTTGTAGAAAATATAAGGTCATTTGCGTGCAGAAGCAGAGTTGCGGAAGGTAATTTAGTTCTTAAGGAATCAATATCGGCCGAAGTATTTATCCTAAAGCTTAAAACCAAAGCACAGCAAGCACTATTCATGCAGTGCAAAATCGCAGTCGCAGCAAGTCACACATTTTTGCGAGCGCTTTATCGAAACAGAGGAGTTGATGGCGACCAACTATTGTGGGGGCTTCGCGGAACCTTGCTGCGGAAGCGCTATTGAAAAAATCGCACTTTATCAGCCAGGAAATCTGTAAGCCAGCTAATAAACACCGATGTGTGACACACGCAGTGTGGGTATCCATGTAGTATACAGGTTGTTCGGCACAAGTGCAGCGTTCGTGCGGAGGTGCAGTGATCTCGAGCGTCGTGCCGATTCGATCAGCGTCGCGGGTTCGATTCCTCGTCGAAGTATTTTTTCTGGAGGTTTTATCAATTACGAAAAGACGTGCTTTTTGAAACGGAGTGTATGTTTTGTTACGGCCTTTTCGTGCTACAGAATGTCCGTTCTTAAAATTCTTTCCATTCTCTAAATTACGGAAATGTGTAAGGCAACATTTTACGAGCAGCCTTCCCCGTAAAATTGACCATTTTTATACAGTGTAGCGTGCGCCGAAATCTCGTACAGGCGGGCGTTCTTGCTTCTGATGCTTTCGTGAAGGCCTCTCTGTGATACCACATGTTCATTGGGTGCTAAAGGTGCGAGTAGAAGTATTGGTACAGAGGAAGAGGTTACACAATCGTAAGCATCTTAGAGTTTTGCAGTGGTAACGCCGCAGACAAAAAAAATAGCAGTGGCTGAGCTCGGCTATGCCAGGATATACGTAGCGGGAGCTAAGGTTCAGCTGGTTATTCTTAGCTTTCCTAGTTGTCTTGGATTAGCTTGATTATCATGATTACTGCTGCTTCCATGACACACACACGGTATATGCATCATGTGACAGGTATATTTATCAAACGGCTCCGGCACAGCGTCACCAATCGCCCTAGAGTTAAGCTGGTTCCACAGGCGCACGCCGGTGTTGCTGTGACGGACGAGCCACCGGTACCACACCCGGCCACCCCTTGCGTAATCTTCAAAGTAGACCGGACGGCCACGTGCAGAACGAAAGTCGGTGAAGACGCTGGACGCGTGGGGTGTGTGAGAGACGCCAAGAAGCGAGCAACGGTCTGTGCGCCGTGCGACGTCACTACTCCTCGAACATGCCCAACACGGCTCTCCAGGATTCACGCAAAGCTGCTCAAGCTTGGCCAGTGTAACTCACGCTACAAAACACGTTGTCCTACATGTGAAGCTGTAATAGCCACAGTTTTGTCAAATACAACTAAAAATGCTAGAATACACAGAATGTGAGCTAGTTATATCATAATTGAATAAAAATAAATGCTGGTCCGCCTAAATTTAACTTTAATCTCGGAGATTTTAAATGTAAACCCTGAGATTGCGCCAAGTGTGAAGTGGACTGCCATGGCGCCATTACCTTGTTAAAAACAGTGATAGGCTTGCGTTAGAACTCGTCGAAGCGGTGGAAATTGAAGAGGACGTCGATGATTGTGTTAGCATGCGTCGGTTGCGCTAACCGATAAAGCGAAACTATTTTTCCGCACATGAACCACGTGGCTGGAAGAGTGTGTAAATGTTCAAGGCAAGGTGTACTGTATTTACCGGCGTAAGGATCGCACTTTTTTCCCCCAAAATATGATGCAATTTTAGGGCTGCGTTCATTACAAGAGGCATATTTTTCTCGAAAAACGTTTCAGCGCAGAAAACGCAAGCAAGTTGTATGTCAGAATTTTTGCGATAGGTCTCATGAGCACAATAAGCATAAGAAATAAAAACATAATAAAAAAATTGCGCCAATCCACCCTGTGAATGTGGTTGGAAAGCAAAGCTGTAAACCCACAGTGATTACCCATACGACATCCTTTAAATTCAGCCACGTCGCTCTCGAAATATTGAAACTAGAAAGATGTGAAATGCACGTAACCACACCCTTTATTACTTCAAAGAGATACTTGGTAAAGTTAACTCAATGATGATGCATTAACGGTGGTTGGTGGAGTTAAATTGGTGAAGCACATGGGTGGAAATTTGTTTATAAAATAAAGGAATCTCAAACCCGGTGTTACACGATCTTACTTCTCCATCTTTGCCTCCGCGGATGGAGGCGACGAGATCGGCGGCCGAGACGGTGGAGGAGGACGAAAAAAAGAAGAAGGATGAGGAGATGTAGGAGGAGTGGGAGGAAAAGGAGGAAGTACTTCTATTCAGATTTCTGAATGGCTCAGAGTGCGGCCCAGGGTAGTGATTCTTTCTTCACTAGAGCCCATATGCAGTCGGCGCCGCCTGTGCTCTGTCCACCAACTGAAGCAGGGTAGGCAGACAGGGGCTGGACTCCCAGTTCTCTTGTTGGGTGGTTGACGGGAAGAGAGGAGGGTGCTCAGGGCTAAAGTCGCACACCCCAATTATATGGCGGAGTGTTAGTATTTCTGAGCAATTCAACGTCGTAGCGATTCCTGTGCCTCAAGTGAAGACGCGTCAGGTGTGGGAAGGATCCGAATTGTATGTGCCGTAGGGTAGTTTGTTTTTCTCTGGAAAGGTCAGGGTAAGGCAAAAGTAGGGTCTGTCTCTGAAGGCGGTAATGCTGGATTAGGTCCCTGAACGAGACAAGCAAATGGCTGTCCTCGTGCAGCTCCATAGCACGGGGGTAAAAGCGCAGCCTTGTTGGTGGCGTGTTCGTTGTCCCCCTTGGAAGCGTGAGCTGGTGTCCATGTGAGCTGAATGGAATCATTTGTGGAGTGGGGTTTTTAGCACGCGCAGGGCACGTCGGGACACCCAACTCGGCTGGTAATGGACCTCTCCCTGTATGTAAACACCGTGACGTCACGAAGCGCACGTGCGCGATGGGTGGCGCCTGCTGGCGCCCGCGAGGTAAAACGTTGGTTGGCAAAAGGCACCGTGTTCCGCGGCGAGCTGCTGTGGTGTTATGCATGATTTCGCTGCAGCCGGCTGTGATTTCGCTGCAGCCGGCCGTACTGCACTGGGTAGTACTGCTCGACTCTCGAGCTTACAAAAGTAGCCTCTCATGCTGGGTGAAATACAGTAGCTGCGGGGTGTAGCAGCACCGTCTCAGCTTTGTAACACGTCGGTTGAAAATTCGAATCCGGCGCTGGTGTTCGAGGATTCTTTTTTTGTCATTTTACCTTTCAAAATGTTTTTCTTGTTTGTCAGTTTAAGTAAGGTTAGTGTGCGCGAAGTTGTACAAGCCTCCCCTATGAAGTCTACTGGACGGCAGCTTAGTGGGTTGCGGTTGGAGGCGCTCTGTAAGAAGCGTAATGAAATACGGAATGGTGCTAAGTTACGTTTAGGACTCATGGGTAAACAGTATGAATTAGAGAATTTTTTTGCATGGACCACCGGAAATCGTGTTTATGCCCACCTTGAAATGTTGTTACTGTAGTTTAGGCACTGAGGCAACCAAATTAAAGGGAGTAGCTGCAGTGTGCATACTAATGTCAATATTTGCAGGCTAGGGGAGCTCTGCATACGCGTTGGAGCTCTTCTTTTCAAGGTTGAAGTACTGGTTTCGACGAGCCTGGCAGGTTCCACCACGTTTCAGCTGTGCGAGTGGAACAATGCATACAGGGAAAACGTATGTGAACTCTCCTCTTTTTTACATTTTGCGTTATGCTCACTTGGTGCGTGTTAACAACCTAGTATTTATGCTAGTTCATTTATGTGAAGGTTTGATGTAGCTTTTCATGCTGGCCTGATTCCACTTTGTTTTTAAAATGTCATACCTTTTCTTCTTGGCCACATACAGTGCACTTGGCTATTTTATTTTGGTTCCTAAAATCGCTTCTCAGTGCGTATTGTTCTTCTCTTTTTTTTAAATTATATTGAAGGTGGAGTCAACAAGGCTGCAGGACCTTGTGCTCGTGAAGCATAAGTATGGCAAAGCGTCGCACCCGGTGAAGAGAAAGCGCTCAGAGCCGCCCACGCCCAGAACGAAGTTCCCCGATGCCCTTGACGCACTGCATGCGCTTGTGCCCAATGCGGCAATCTTCACAGCATTTAGTAGGTATGCGGACGATAGGGACAACACCGCAGATCCAGGCTGTGCAGAAGGGCCGTTAGAGAGTCTGTATGAATTATACGACAGTGAATGGGAAGCGCACAGTCGAGAAGAAAAAGACGGAACGGTAGCTTCTCTCATGGAAAAGACGTTGGCGCACGCCAATATTGTAGACATCGAGCAACGTACCAGGCCCCAACGTGAGTGCCTTGAATGGTACAGGCAGAGGTGTGGACGCATCACGGGGTCCGTGTTTGCAAAAGTAGCAAAGTGTAAAAGTGCAGCAAGCGCAGCACGTCTGGCTACAAACATAGCTCAGCTGCCACTGGTGCAGTAGCAGGCTCGAGGCAGGAAGCCTGCACCAATAAAGCACGGTTTGGAGAATGAGCCGATTGCTCGGAAAGCATACACTGAATACCAGACTCAGCAGCATGAGAATTTTCAATGATCAGAACTCGGCCTTTGCATTAGCAAAAAGTGGCAGTTTATTGCTGCGAGCCCTGATGGCCTCGTTGAATGTAGCTGCTGCGGCCGAGGGGTGCTTGAAATAAAGTGCCCATATAAACACAGGAATGCTCTTGTGAGCGATATTTCTGACAAAACGTTTTGCTTGGATGAAAACCTAAATCTGAAGGATACCCATGAGTACATGCACCAATCACAGGCAGAAATGGAATGTGCAGATGTTGACTACTGTGACTTTGTTTGTTGGACGCTGCAGGGTTTTTCTGTCACTCGAATTAAGCGAGATCTTGATTTTTTGGAGCGGCACATGCCAGTGTTGAAGACGTTTGTTCGAGATTCGCTGGTGCCACTGCTTCTTTCCAGGAAGAACAGCATTTAAGTTAATGCGATCAGCCATTCGATTTTACTTAGAATGTGGGACCATTGTAGTGGGCAAAACTGCGAAATTTAACCTTGAACACCCATGTAGGGCATAGCCATGTAGGACCGCTAAGGCCATTTTGCGTTGTTGGGTAGGGCCTGACGAGGGTCTTTCGCTTGGATCAGCAGCGATTAATCGCATAAATAAATCTGTGACGTCACAGAGGAATTGCAAAAAAGTGGCTGGGAACTGCCACTGCTTCATACGTTCTCCTTCGTGTCTCCATTGTTTGTTTGAAGTTTGTGATAAAAGTGGCATCATTCTTATTGGGACAAAACAGTCTTTCTAATGAAGCAAACTTGCATTTCGTCTCAATGACCCCTTTAATATTGCGCTCACTACCATCGTCAGCTTCCCTGTGTTTTCTGCATGACGAAAGCATCTGCCATGTTCATCCAGTTCCTCCAGTCATGCGGTGACCTAGTCCAATCCCTGCGTACAAATTTTGTGGTTTCATGTCCGTCATGTTACCGGTCTTATTCTAGTCCTAGACCCACATCACAGTAGCCATTCTGTTCTCTGATGGTCCTTCTAGTCGTCAGTCCTCCGTATTACATGCCTGGCCCAAGTGCCCTTGTCCTACTTTCGTGCAATCTGAGGTCAGTGCTTTTAGATGAATGACAGACTGGGTTTCTGTACGGGCAATTCTTGTGCCGTGATGTTCTGCTGTGAAGCTTGTTTAATTCGATTTAGTTTCCTCAATTTGATTCCAGCAGTTATAGTTTCACTGTAATTGTGCTGTTTTTGTAATCTATTGCTGGAGTTGTTTAAAGGTAGCTGCTCAAATTTTCTTTTCTGTGTTGCATAGTTGAATGTCTTCTGAAGGTGTCGTATGGGTTTGCTGTGCAGTGTCGTTAGTTTTAGTTATTGTGTGCATGTTTCCTTATTTACATATATTTGTGTTTCTTGTACTGTTGTGAGATGTACATAGCAATCGTTGTGAAGAATAAATACCTCATGCTGCATGGTCATAGCATGATGAACCAAAAATATTGGCTCCAATCCGCACTATGAGGGTGTTCGGAAAGCAAGGCTTTAAATGACACCCACAGCTGTTAACTGTGCGACGTCACTTGAATTCGCACACGTGGCTCTACAAAAATTGAAACCGACATTCGGCCAGCTGTTACCTGGAATTTACGGGGGTGGCATCCCGAACGCAGCAGCAGACGCCACCGCTGTAGCCTGGCCGCGAGTCGGACAAAGAAAAGAGAGGAGCGCGTATTTCGAAGGGTGAGACAGTGGAACCTAGCCATCCTGATGTGCTAAGTTGGGGGTACACCATCGCTCGACACCAGCGCAGACACCAAAACAATTCTGCATGCGAGCTTAGCGATTCCAATTTATACCGATTTAAACTAGTTAGTTTGAGAATTGCGAGAAAGTGAGAAAACTTTTATAATCGCTATAAAAACATGGTGCTCGGTGCAGACAGCATGAGCTGATACCAGTACACTGTGTGCCTGGTAAAGTTTACGCCGCGCCACTTTGTAGGTACATGTATAGCCATATTGCATCAGCAAGAAATTGTATGGGATTGCATTTTTTTTTCAAAGTCGAAGCGCATTTTTTTGTTAACAAACAGATTAGCAGAAAAGCTGGGGCCCCCAATTACTTAGAATGTAGCAAGACCTTCAAACATAGTTGTGTTGTGAGTATTCTTTATATCCCATGCTGTAACGAATAGAATGAAAAAATCTGATTGCTTTCAAACTTCATTTTATTGGAAGTTCAGGGTTTTCCACTGTTCCTATATTTTAGTAAATGTATTCAAAGACATTCAAAGATTACTCGCCGAGTGTTGTAACAGCATTACACCAAGGGCAAAACAAGTACAAATGTGGCATTGAACAGGATCATTCAACAGATGATGTGATCCTATGCTTCAAAATAGATTACAGTATCGTGCTGGGCACCTGGATACAGCAGCACTTTTGGGAAACAACTCTCACCAGAGCACCGCTGCGGCATTGATGTTCCGTAGCTGCATACTTATTCAAAGAGAACTGAAAATGCTGGCAGCAGCAACAGTGTGACACGCAAACTCCTCATTACAAAACCTCAAATATGCAGGAAGTCCACAGAAAAAACAGAACAATATGTATTCATGTGCAGACTGTGGGTGGGCCGTACATATTACTCATCAACACGATTTGAATGGAGCATCATCACGACAATGCAACAAGTGCAAACATCGCCCTCGGTCATACAGGTTTTAGTTATGTGAGTACTGTCACAATGCAAGAAAGAAGCACTTTTGGGAAATTAAGTCTTGCATAATACCACTTGATCCTTCATTGTTTTTAGGGATGAACCCTTAATATAAGTATACAACATTTAGCTTAACTTGAAGACACTGGCATTGAATGATCTCGGTGCCTTTCAGAGAGGACGGAAGCGGTAAGTGTACCTACATCTTTACCCTACCACCCCAATGGTCATTTGTCAAACTCCCAGCGAGCAGATGATTCTGACACAACCGACTAGGAAAAGCGACAGTACATCTACCATAGGGTAAACAGACATTATGAACAAGCACAAAAGCATGTACACTGCGACACCGATACACAAATGAACTGTGTAAAACTCCTGCATGCAGACAATTCCGACACGACCAACTGACAAAAGTGACACTACGACTTCAATGGGGTAAACAGACGTTCTGGGCAAGCAGGAAAGCATGTACACTGCGACACCGACACACAAATCAGCGGTGTGAAACTCTTGCATGCAGACGACAATTCTGACACGACAAACTGGCAAAAACGGCACTAGAACTTTCATCGGATGAACAGACGTTTTGGACAAACACGAAAGCATGCACACTGCAACACCGGTACGCAACTATCAATGGTGTGAAACGCCAGAGTGCAGACGACAAGTCTATTTGACTGATTGATGGTAGGGTTTAACGCGCCGATGCAACGCAGGCGATGAGGTGCGCCATAGTGGAGGGCTCCGGATTAATTTTGACCACCTGGGGATCTTTAATGTGTACTGAAATCTCAAAACACACGGGCCTTTTTGCTTTTCACCTCCATCAGAAAAGCGGCTACCGTGACCGGGAATCGAACCCGTGACAGACAACAATTCCGACACGGCCAACTGTCATAAGCGACACGACACTATAAAACTTAAATGGGGTAAACAGACATTTTGAACAAACCCGAAAGCATGTACACTGCTACACCGATACGCAAATCAACGGTGACCCACTGCAGTAGCTATGGTGTTGTGCTGCTGAGCCCGAAAATGCGGGTTCAATTGCCGGCTGCGGCGGGCACTTTTCTGATGCGGTATTCATCTTTTAGTCGTACCGAGGCATTAAATTAGTGAGTGCTGCAACTAGAATCACTATGTCGTCTAAGACGTCTTTCATGAAGTATGGCACAATGTTTTTCAGGATGTGGAACCTCTTGATGCGACCGATAACTTGCTCCACCCTGATGCGCCTGCGGGAAATTTCTTTTGAAGCGTTTACTTCAGCGCGCGACAACTGTTTTTTCCCTTTGGTGTACGCAGGCACAACCAGTGTAACTCCAAGGGCTGCCAGCTCATGACTGACATTAAACCCACGGTCAGCCATCACTTCATCCCCATAGTCCAGCTTGCTGGTGAAGTCGGTCTTTAGCACAAGCTGTTTGTCACTAATCTTACCTCCCCAGCACTCTGAAACGTAGGAGATAAGGCCATTTGGAGTGATTCGAATGAGTACTTTCACCGTGTTAGAGTTCTTGTACGGTGACCACGTTGCACTCTGTGCAGTGGTGGCACTTGCTTTCTCTAACCGTATCTCGGTACTGTCAATGATGACCTTAACACGGCTGAATTTTGTCCGGAATGCCTCTAGCAGCCATGCCTTAAAAGAAATGTCATCAGGCCACACAATGAGTTTTTTCAACTCTGCTACAAGCACAGTTAAAACTGTTTCAAATAGCTTAGAAGCCGAATTCTTGCCAATGTCAAACAAGTCTGCCAGGAAACACAGGTGTATGTCCAGGCGCAGCCGCATCAACACAAGCAGCACCTGGTCCTCCTGGCTTAAGCCTTGGCTGGGCACACATTGTGCGCTGTGGGCAAAGACGCTTACGACCCATAAAAAAACTTGCTCATTGGGCAAGCCGGTGTAGTAAGATACCTTTTCGGAACTCCCTGCTATTTTGTGGTAGCCCCATGCCTTGGCATGGGTACTCTTTTCAAGCCAAACATTTTTGTCGTGAAGCAATTTAACTTCTTGCTCCAGCAAGTCAACCTTTCGCTTCATGTCGCTCAGTTCCCGGCACTTCTCAAGATACTTCTGTTGCATATGTGCCTGCAGTTGAACCGAGTCTTGGCTTGCTGTGAAGCTTGGTGTTGTGCTTGACGCTGTGAATTTAAAATAAGGGTAAGCTCTGAGTCTTAATTCATTGCTGATTCCACACACTTGGTAAGCCAAAATTATCAGAAAATTTAATGCACATGTTCTTGTAAAGCTCCTCCTTTTCATTTTGTTAAGGCGGCCAAAGCACTCGAAAATTGACTTGCACGCATACTCTTAAACTCTATGTAACCCGTTTCTTAAATTAGCACAAATTGCGTGAAGGCGAAAACAGTGACCAAAAATAAATAAAACATTAAATGTCGCAGAGAAGACATGGTTTTTTGGTTGCCCTACACAGGCTGTGGTTCTTATTTCCCACTACTGCACTTGTGCCCGATCACATACGAAGAAATTGCAATGTTAGGTAAGAGCGCAAAAGTTGTCATAATGTTACACAGGTAAGCATCATAACGAGTGTCACGTGGATTAAAATTCGTGTATCTGAGTGTCTGCTCATATAAAACGTGACGACAACGAAAATGTGCCTACCAATGTTTTTTCCTACTCTGGTGTTGAGCTCCATACGGGCATCCACAGCATCTGCCATTTGGAGAGAGGGTAAGGCAACTTTAAGGCAATGATCTTTTTCTTTTTTTTTCACAAAAATGCAAGCGTCATTTTTGTCAGCGTTGACAATAAATTGACACACAAGGCATGCAGGAGTACACTTACCGACTTCTAGGGCTGCATCCCCATCAAGAGGCCGGTTGTCACCACTGGTAGTATCAAGGTTAACTGGCAAAAGAAAATGATTAGCGTCGAGTTTTAAAGAATCACCAGCAGTGATTCGAGACTAGAGAAAATACAACTGTACTTGCATACCAGTGTTCCATCCTCTGGTGCCCAACCCCAGAAGTCCATTTACGGCATCTGGAGGCAAATGAGAAAAGGGGAGGGGGGGGGGGGGGATAAGCATAAATGAGGCAGTGGATTTTGTTGCAACGATAAATGTACAGGCAGGAGTACACTTACCGGCTTCCAGGGCTGCATCCCTACCGAAAGGCCAGTTGTCACCACTGGTAGTATCAAGGTTAGCTGACAAAAGAAAAATGATGTAACGTTGAATTTTAAAGGTGCTGCCTAAGAAAGCATTATGCAGAATCACCAGCAGTGATTCGAGACTAGAGAAAATACAACTGTACTCGCATACCAGTGTTCCATCCTGTAGTGCCTAACCCCAGAAGTCCATTCACGGCACCTGGGGGCAAATAAGAAGGGGGGGGGTGGCATAAGCATAAATGAGGAAGTGGATTTTGTTGCAACAATAAATACCATTTCGCGCTTACCTTCTGGTGGCGTATCAGTGTCGGTGGTGCAGGATGCATCCACAGACATTGCATCACTGCTGCTTAAGTCGAAGTTTGCTAGAAATGGGAAAATAGTTTCGTGCCATGTTGGCTAAGGTGTCACTTTAGAGGTCACACTGAAAATCACCTGTAGCAACTCCAGATGTGCTCGAATCCGGCATGTTGACAGCGTAGTCAGGCGGCGCAGGGCTGCTCCCATTGTCTACAGTCAACACAATATTTGTAACAAGGCCAGGCCACTGGTGTGCTGATGAACTTACCGCTGCTGTGATCACTAGCTGGCCTAGCGGTGCTTGGTGCAGCCACAGCCTTTTCTATAAAGATTCAAGGTGAAAAAGGCAGTTACAACACTTCCTTGTACCTACATCCCTCGCCATGCACTTTTTGGTGTAACATTTAGTGCTGCCCCGCTTGACTTGACAAAGTCTTTGGTTGTAATAACAGCCGCAGCGGACGGAAAAACAGCGCCCACAAATCTGACCAAAAGCGACAACTTTACCTGAACATTGCCTCCGATTTAGGGCTCGCTGTAGGCGCTCGCATCTGTCTTTGTTCTTTTAGGTGACAGCCTTTGCAAACACAAACACGCTATAGGCACCCAATTCGGGTGGGCCGTCATTTTAGACGGTGCACCTGCATTTAGGAAAACATGAAAGTTTGAAAATACGAACTATTACTACGAAACAACATTTTACTTACCAGCCACGAAGTGTGCTCCGCAGACGCGGTCGCTGCTTTTTGGGTGCCAGTTCTTTCGGCGGATTGCACGTGTCCACAACACTCGCCGAATTTCATCTTTTGGGAATCGGAAGAATCCGATACCGCTGCCTTTTTTCGCACGATTTGCGCAGCCGATGGCACAGCAGCTCACCGGCATCGCAAAGCCACCACACGAAGAAAAACCCCACTTCTCAGCGTGTCGAAAACAGCCTCAACGCATACGCGCCCTACGCCGGCGTGAATGTTTTGCCAACCACGCGCCCGGCGGCCGCGAGCACGTGCGTTTGCCGTGACGTCATGGCCTCCGTGTGACGTACCCCGGGAGAGGTCCATTCAGGTAGGCTTGTTGGGAATCGGTTACTACCTTCCGAACCCCCGGTTGATTGAGAGACAAGGCGATGGCTGCCTCTTCTGCTGTCACCATGTCTTGGGTGTTGAGTGAGGCACACGCAAGGATATTGGTTCGGGAGGTAGCCATGATGATGGCGTACTACTGCCCTAGATGTTGGGAGGTGTCAGTGTAGATAACTGCATGATCCCCGCAGAGGGTGGTGTTGAGCGCTTGAGCCCGTGGTTGTCGGCGACCCTGGTCGTTTGAGGGATTCATATTTCTAAGCAAAGTTCTTGTCTATAGTTCTTGGCACCAAGACTGCGTACATCAAGCGGAGTGACATTCTGTGCTACCCAGGCAATCTGGTGAACGATGATGCGACCAACCGCAGTTCTACTCAATCGGAGTTTCTAGATAGAAAGACGGCCCTCTATCAGCTCTTCCGCTCTTCAGCCTCTCTGTGGACGCACTCAGGGGAAGACCAATGGCCTACTCAACCGCCTTGCTGACCATTATATAAAGCATCTTTATGTCCTCCTTGCCGAGAAGAAGACAGGGGGTTGACGTAAGTGATTGTGGAGGGGACAAAAGCTTGAATTTATCCAAAGGTACCGGAATCCTTCAGGCCTCACTTCTTGGTGGCAACTGGCCTGATCCTTCTATGATGTGATTGCTGCTGTGTTTGAAGCGCTGCAACGATATGTCACTCTTGGTGTTGGCCTAGAGATGTAGGCCCAGGGTCTTGATTCTGGGGCTTGGAGTGATGGCCTGGCCATCCAGGAGTATTTGAATGTGTTCCTTGATGTGTCGTTTGGCGTGAGGGTTGACGACAAGGAGCTGCGATTTTTTACGGGAACACTGTAGGCCGCAGGCGTACTAGAAGTGAGATGCCATGCGTTGGTGTGAGCTTCCCTTTTTGTGACTCGTAGCACGCGTGAAAGGCACGCACAGGGCCGCTAGATAGGCCGTGGACGGAGCGTACAGCGGCGCGTGAGGTCGCGTGACGCTATCACGTGAAATTCAGGGAGAATGCAGGGGGTAAACCCTCAGATGTACATGTTGAGTCTACCACTTGTCTTCGCCGTCTCCGCGTGGGCTCGTAGCTAAATCGGAAAGACAATGGGCTCACGCTTTGTTACGCTATTAGTTCCAGGTTCGATTCCTTGCGGTGCCAGTAAGTTCTTTTATTTGTTCGCGCGAGTTTTCTTTTGACACCAATGGTCGCGAAATCACCCTTGGGGATGGAGGTGTAAAGCTTTCTTTAAAACTCTAGGGACCACCGCCAGCCACGTTGCAAAAAAGAGTGCAAATGGAGTGCCGGAACGGGTTTGCTGTGTGGTGAGAACAGGTCGACCAATAAGTGGATGCTGCTGTCACTGTGGGGCACATCAAAACTGCAGACACGGCTGGCGACGCAGCAAGCTCAGGGTGTTTTTAGGGGCGAAGCTCCTCTTGCTCGGGCCTTGTCCCGTCCCTCGTTGCTGCTACATACGGCACGGCACATTAATGATGATTGTGGCAGGATCCCCCTAGGGATTGGCCAACCAAAGATTGGCCGGAGAGGACAAAACTTTCAACGCATTCGTTGCTACCCAACAAGGAGAATAGGAAGAAGAAGAGGTTGTCGTTTTTCGCCTGCGAGATCAAGACACGTACCGGGGGTACACGACACAGGACGCTCTGCAGAAGGCGACGGCCAAGTTGGCTAAAATGTCACAAACCGAATTCGCCAACTTACACCTGCAGATTCTCATCGTCCAAAACAACCCCTACATAACCACCACAAACATAGACGTCGTCGACGGGCTTGTCAACGGAACGGTGGATAGCTTGACGTGTCGAGTCTTTATATGATGTGCGGGCAAATGTTTCACGGTTTTACCGATAAGCATTTTTGCTTCGCCCCTCTCGCCATCATTCACTTCCTGGAGATGGCGGAATTTTTTTTCTCTATATTTTCTGTACATTGTGTGCATTGAGGGATAGTTTCTACCGCACCAATAATGAACACAAGCTTGCCGATATTTCTAATATCGGAAAGCCAGCGGCAATAACCTACCCATGTCCTCTTTGAAAGATGAGAAAACATAGGTAAGCACGACCGTCATCAGCGTGACTTGGCGCACATACGACATATGGCTGCGGCAAGTTCAGGGTGCGATTTTTGCGTGGGAAATTTTTAAAAAAAGTCGTATTTTGACGACGAACCTCCGGTGTGTGATCATTACGTGAGTGCGATCATTGTGCTAGTAAATACGGTAATAAAATTGAATTGGTTGTGTCAGAACTGCTGCTTTGTCTGCCTCCTGAGTTAAATTTACACTGAACAGTACTTAATGAATTGGTAAATGCAACGCATCATTCACAAAAAGGGCATAACATAATTTTATATAGTACCGATAGGGTCATTTTCACAGCTTTTAATTAAAGTAGACAAATCAACAGTGCGTGTAGGGAAGCATAATAAATCATAACTGAATATGGCGGTTCTTCGTTATAGGAAAGCGGCATTATTAAATCATTATAGAAAATCATTATAGAAAAGCAGCATTATTACATCAATTTTATTCCCGCCGGCGTTATACAAAATACAGCGCCGATGTAGGTGAACGGCACACAGATAATCTATTGCCAAAACAGTAAAGAGGCGGTGGTATCACACGTATTAAAAGAACTGCCCCTCCAAACACCCTACTCACCGACCGACCAAATGAATTACTCACTGACTGACAGTTATTTGGGTTGGGCATCCTTGAAAAGGAAAATTGCTGTACAATAGTGGTTCTGTGTCTGCTTTATTAAAACGAAGCTTTAGCGTCCTCACCGATGCTGTTGTAAGCCATTAAACTTGCAGGAAAGCCAACTTTGTCTGACGATGGTGATTAATCACCATAGGTGTAGTGAAGATAAAGAATACTTGTTGTCGCCGGAATTGAACCTGTTTCCCTCGCCTTATGAAGCCAGCGTCTATCCGATTGCTCCATTTCAACATGGTCGAAGCGGATTGCAAAACTCGGACAACCAAAGAATCCGTCACGTGAATAATGGGGTTGAGAAGAAGCCTGTTAGCCACAAGACGTTAAGCTTAACTCACAATTTTCAGGTTTAGCACGTCAGACCTAACGTCCCATCTCGGGTTTTAATATCTCAAACCGCCACCCTCTGAAAAAGTTGCTCACTGAAAGCCAAGCAGCAGGTACCGATTCGCGCCGTACACGCCAAACCCAAACGTTCGGCCTACGGAGGGCCCACCCGAGAGTTGCCTAGGAAAAGTGGTGCGCACCTCCAGACTAGCAGTACTCGCCTCGCAGTGTGGGATTGGCCAACCAAAGAATCCATCAAGAGAAAGCTTGGCGTTCAATCACCGTCGTCGTTAGACGGAGGGGTGCATGACTTTTTTGTATGTTACTTGTATTTCCACGTACGTGCAACATACTTCGTGCATAATGTTGCCAGCACTCCGCACTTGGCTGCCGTGCAGTCGTTGACGGTATTAAAAAAAACCAACACAATAGTAAATACTACAATAGGAAATAGTAGCCGTCCATATTTGCCCTTGTAGAAGAGTGGCGCCAAAGAAAACACATGTGAAGAGGCCGTCTGGCACGAAGCCTTAGAAGAACACTTATCAGGCAGACAATCTGGCCCGAAACTCCACAACATGTTACGCTTTATAGATGGTATTCACTAAAACGTTTAGCTCTCAATTTATTCGCTCGGCAACACTGAAAACGGTCAAGAACATGGCCGAATGGCCACGCACATGGCGCAGTTTGTGCCAGTGCGCCCGCACGTCGCAGAAAAAAAACACTGGCGTGCGTCGTTTGCTTCGTTTCAACCCGATTCTCAACGGCGGTGTCAACAGAGATAATAGGTAGTTATAGCAGATTGGAAAAACTTTTCTTGTACGGTACGCGGTACGCGTTACCGGATCGGACCGGGAAGGCTCGTTTAAAGAGTTCGAGCAGACCATAACCACCGGACATGCTACCGTTACTAGGAGCGACTTGGGTTGTACATCGTTTTGAAATTCTGCGTGCGTTTGTGGCATTTCCTGAGCTGAAATATTAGTTTTCAGTTCTCAAAAGCCCCAAAGGCAGTATTACAATATATACAACACCCATACGGAGATTCGAACTAGCGACTGCGTAAACATGAGCCGGGCATTTTACCTCTACGCCATCTCAACAGATGGCGCCAGCAGGTCAAGCTGGGCTTTGAGTACATACGCTGGCTGCGTCTAGTTTTTCGTTGTATTTGAGAGTCCCTCGCACTGATACCGCCTGTTTGTCACTCGTCGATTTGTAGGCGGGCCCCATGTTGCTGTTATTACTAGCTATGTAGCCGGATCACCGTTATCTAACCTAAAAAAAGCTATCGTACATGCGTCGCTCGGCGACACCAGCCACGGCAGTTGGGTCGGGACCATGTTTCTTTACTGAAGCTTTACCAAGCTTTACTGAACCATATTTCGCTTGCTGCTTGAGCTGTCAGAGTCGCGCGGATTTTACTTGTTGCAACCTCATTTTTCTTAAACGACCTCATATTTACAATCCGTTCGACTAGGTGTGAGCCAAGCGTACGTCTACCAAACTCTTCCAAAGCGGCCGTCCGCTTTGGAACGACGGACACGGTACGTCTCGGTACCGTCCGGCCAAGTCGCTTCGGTTTACGGTAGGGTTCTGCGCATGCGCGCTGGTGGCCAGACGGTAGACGTTACCGTACCGGAACCATTTTTCCGATGTGCTATAACTCTCTAATACTAACCGCACTCACATTGGAATCGAGGCATTACTTCGCGTTCGGTAGGTTACAGTTTGAACGTCCAACACATATGATGTGCTTATCATGGACAAGTACCGCCATCCTGCGGAGCCCAGCGTAACCAGTCACGGTGCACTCACATTTTTGCCTGCATGCGTGCCTCGACAGTGATTACACCGCATACCTTCCAAGAGCCTACGTGTTGCATTCCAGGCATCGGCTATATGGTGGTGAAAAGAAAATGTGCCTGCATTAGCTTAATTTTACGTTTTCGGACAGTCTTTCAAAAAATAAATCCCCTATTGTATCGCAATACATCGCTTGTTTAATTTAGGAGCCGCCCTTGAAATGGTGTGTTTTCGGTGCTTCTCAAGCGATCATGCGATACCCTCAGATGGCAGCGCAAATGACCATGATATCTTATTAAAATATAACTGGGTTCAACGCATTTATTGTTTATTTCGTGGCAGATGTGTAAACCCCACATTTTTCAAATGATGTATCCTTTACAAATTGCTATAAAGAGTTTTCTATCCACGCGACTAATTACGCTACGGTTTGAGCTGTCTGCAAATCATTTTAGGAAAACTTGGACCCACTTGGTGTTTACACCCAGTTTCCATGCTGGAGTTCGCATATTTTCGCAAAATTCCCTTAGAAATCCTTAGAAGCCTTATTGCAATGGCGCCGACACAATGCAAAGAACGTCGCTGTTTTGGCGCTCAAAATTTTGCGATCTTATCAAGAAATGACGGTCATCTCTATGCTCCTTATTAGAAATAATTTCCGAATACCCGTTATCATAGGTTTAGCTTCAAATTATTGAGCAATTACTATCTTTCAATCCCATGTAAAACTGGCGGTACCAGAACATTCCTTCCAATTACCCGAAACTTTGAATTAAACGACTTGCAATTTTAGAGAGCCGACTGTAAACGGGCTGGAGCTGTGAAACGTAGCGACTTAGTCGTTAGTTTGGCCCTTTGCAAACAAACGACATATTGATTTGAATTTCCTGTTACTGGAGGACATAGGTAGGCCGGCTCAATCACGAGTGCACTCACACAGACCCCACTCACCACTCATGTATGAGTGGTGAGTGAGCCTCGCGATTGTTTTGGACTGGCGAGTGAGTGCGAGTGAATGCGAGCCCCACGCGCCGTGAGCCCCGCTCGCCGCGAGCCCCGCTTACCAATTGCGAGTGTAAGAGCAACTTGCAGGGAGCGCCGCTCATCACTCGCGGATGCAAGTGCCACTCGCCGTGAGGCCCGCTCACCACTCGCGAGTGCACTCACGCCATTTGCGGGGCTTACCGCGGTGAGCGCCACTGGTGCGCTTGTACTCGCTGTTGGCTATACGTCACAGGAGCTGCTAGCTGTGATGGGAAAAAGAAGAAGACGAGGTGACTCACCGCTACTGCTCTGCGCTTCGCTCCGTCCTTTTTCGGCTCTATTTGTGGTAAAATCAGCCCTCCAGCCGTGAAGCCTACTCCACTGGACGACACTCCATGCCAGGATGCTGTGGATATCCCCTTCGAAAGGGGCGCGGTTACAGGTTTAATGCCTAACAAGAGACAGACCTTGCATAGCGGTGTTTAGGCTTAGCGACCTGGGCCGAACTCTACAGCTAGGGCGGCCGCTCTCACATCTACCGGGTGCCTGAGTGGCTCTACGCGTCCCCGGAGCTAGAAGACTTTTTGCTCTTTGCAGTTATCATCTGTACACTCCGAGGCATTTCGCTCCGTCCCAACTGTGAAGAAGGTCCAACTCTACCGTGCTGCAGACGATGACTGGCTCACCGTCTTCCGCAAAAAGCAGCAGCCAAAGAACCAGTGCACACTAGTACTCCGCCCACAAGACGGTTTCCTCCTAGCCACCCATCGACCCGCGGCGCTCATGATGGCGATTGAAAGCGCAGCAAATCTTCTGAAGTCGGAAGCAAACGCGATCTACGTCGACGTAAGTCGCCACCAGAGCATTGCTGTGATCAAGTCCCTTCGTGACTCTGCCACCGAAAAGATCGTAGGAATCACCGGAATCTACATCGGCGCCCAAATTCGCAGGGTTCGTATTTATGCCACCACACCAGAAGACTGATGCCGAGGCATCGTTCACGGAATCGAGGCCGGTACATCACCCGACGAGCTCATACAGAACCTCTGCGCCCCGAATAAGGACGTTCTGAGCGCCCGAATGATGGGGAGGTCGGAAACAGCTCTCCTGACGTTCAGGGGCACGTACGTTCCCCGTTTCGTCCTCTACAACCGTGCCAAATATGACTGCAATCCACACAAACCTAAAGCCCAATTTTGCTTCACCTGCTATGGCATTGGCCATCGAGCGGACATTTGCCCAAAACCCGGCGTCATCAAGTGTAAGGCCTGTGGTAGCCTGCTAGACACACCAGATCAAGAACAGTCGTGCCAGCTCTGTTGCGCCAACTGGCAGGGGGAACATCCAGCCGACGACCCCACATGTCCAGCCCGCGAACAAGCTGACTCCGGGGCTTCGAAAGCGGCGTATCTCAAGAAAGTCCAGGCTCGAAAGAAATTCGAGAAAAAGCCCGAAACGTCCCGACAAGTCACTACTGAGGGTGAGCCCTTTAACAAACACGACAAGTCCAGGAGCAAGGGAGCCGGCACATCACTGCGGAAACAGCAAACAAGCAGAATTCCGGTGAAGACAACAGCTGTGGCAAGACATGGCAGGAGTGGCAGCCGCGCCTCCACTAACAGTAACCGGAGAGC
This sequence comes from Haemaphysalis longicornis, assembly GCF_048455015.1. Lineage (NCBI taxonomy): Eukaryota > Metazoa > Arthropoda > Arachnida > Ixodida > Ixodidae > Haemaphysalis > Haemaphysalis longicornis. The sequence goes on from NW_027526295.1 coordinate 1,782,563, forward strand.
ACGAAGCCTCAGCCTGCGAAGAAAGCGCCGCTCGATGAGTCGGTCAGCCTTGCCTCCCATCAAATCCTCAGTGCACAAAAACACACCCAATACACGCAAATACACCACACCCACATGGCAGTCAGACGCGTACAAACGAGCGCTGCTCTGCCCAAAGCCAAGCATTGCTGAGTCATTGAGACGCATGTTCGACGACACACCCATAGCACCGCCCACTGAGTCGCAAACCTCGGATACAAACATAATGAACACTAGCGAGGTAACCCCGATCCAGAATAGCGAAGAGGAGTCTCCCCGCCGAACCTCTTCGACACAAAAGCATGAACTAGACAGTCCCCCCAACAAACGACAGTGCGCTGTCGTAGTTAATAGCTATGAACTCAACTTCTCGGAGCTCAAGGCCCAAATCAGTGTGATCACCGCTAAGCTAGAGGCCGCCACGAGAGCGGCAAAGGAGTTGGAGAAGAAAACAGAGTCCCGTTTTATCGAGATTGAGCAGAAAGCCGAACAGTCAGCCTCTTTTAACTAGCGCTAATGATGCAAAAAATAGATAAATCGCTGAAAGCCTTACAGCAATCTCAACAGGGCATCCAGAGACGCTTAGATGGCCTGGAGTCAACACCCTCCTCGACACGCAGTTTTACGTCACCCCACTCGCATCCCTTCGCCTCAAAGGCCAACCAGCGCCAGCGCACATTACACACCAACAAAGGGGAGAACTAGACCACACGTGACCTCGAACATTCCCCCCCCCCTCCACAACCGTGTAATAACCCATCCGATGACATTCTGGTTTGGCAATGGAACTGTAGAGGACTTCTAACTAAAAGAGGACTGCTTCTCCAACACCTGCAAAATGTTTCACGCAAGCCCGACGTAATTCTCCTACAGGAAACAATGACATCGTAGACTGTGGGCGTAGTGCTTTTACGTCCACCGTAACCAGTGTTTTGTCACAGTTTCGACAGTGTTTCGCCCCTCTTGTTCTGACACATGAAACTCCAAGTGAGTGGTCTATAAAATTCCTCGACCTCAGCCTCTCGTTCGGTCCCAATCACGTCTGTTGGGAGTACGATTCGCGTAGCCAGAAACCGATTCTGCCTTTTCAGTCGGCACACTCAAAGCTGACCAAACGTGGGATCGCTAGGCATTGTTTTACCAACGCGTTGATGAAATCCTGCTGCCATGTCGTGGAAGATAGTTTCAAAAAACAGACAGTACGTCTAACTTCTGCCGGGTACCCGCCATTTCTTCTGTTGTCGGTCGCGGATAAGATGCTTAAACAGCTTAGGAACAAGCCAGACGTGGAACCCAGGGAGAAAGAAAGAGAAAAGTTGAAGTGCGCTGTCGTGCCGTACCTACATGGTATTTCGCACAATCTAAAGAAAATAGGAAAGCGCGTCAACGTTAACGTTGTCTTCTCTGCTCCCAACAAACTGTCGAAGTTCATGAACAGAGTCAATGGAAAAGAAAAAAAGAAAAGCAAGTGCGCAACGCAGCATCGGGACCGGTTCGTGAATTGCTCAGTAGGCACAGTTTATTCTATTCCTCTAACGTGTGGCAGGCAGTACGTCGGACAGTCGGGTCGTTGCTTAAACGATCGGCTTAGAGAACACAGGAATAATGTAGATAAGATTAAAGGACATCTGGGCATACACTGCAGAGACTGCAGAAATTGTGAGTGTAAGCCATTTTTTGATAAGACTAGGGTTGTAGCTCGACACGAGGATGAGTTGACACGAGAGATCATCGAGGCCCACCGGATAGTTTCCTTAAAAGACAACTGCGTTAGCACAGCTTCTCGAGCATTGACAAAGAAAGAACTGCAATACTTATCAAATCATTAGATTTTACCGTGCAAAAGTGCATTTGTAACGCGACCTTTGAAATGTCATCCTTCAATTTTTTGTTTTTTTTGTACTTGCTTGTGCTCCTCCCCCTTTCCTCCTTTCTTTCATTAGCTGTGTATCTTCCGGTATAAAATCGGACATCATAGTGAAAATAAAATGAGTTGATAGTAGCGCCGTGTCCCGTTCACTTCATTCGTCCTTGTCCATTTTGCGCTTACTTACACAATGACATCGGCACGTGTCGCTGGATACAAAACATTTGATACCGTGGACATACGGGAAACACTCTCAAGATAGCCACACTAGTAAACCAATCACTAATGGCCACCGAGGTGCACGCGCACACCGACGACAGCCTGCACACCGTAACTATTGAAATCATAGCACAGCCTACGAAAAAAAGGAGTAAGCCGCAGACCATATTCATAACAAACTTGTACAGTCCGCCGCGGGCATGTCGAGCAAACTTCAATGGAGTATTCGGGAATATTTCAAATAAGTGCGCTGCGCACCTTATCGGGGGTGACTTTAACGCTCCGCATGCGGCATGCCGCATTACTGCGAAGGGACATACACTCGACGCGCTTGTCAACAAACACGGGTACACTCTACTCAATGATATCAACCTACCAGAGAAGGAAACTCGACCGAAAAAGACACCACCCCTACCTTACCCTTTTCAAAGGACAGTACACAGGCCAGTGGAGCAACTCCCACGAGTCACTTACGAGTGACCACAATATTATCGAGACTCGCGTCGAAGTAGCCAACCTCAAGCGCCGGAGAAAGCAAGTCAAGATTACAAACTGGGACAGCTTTCGCTCACAGCAAGCGGTACAGTCACCGGCTAGTCTAGATGACTGGATGAACGAATTAAACGAGAGGACCATAAAACATACCACCATAGTACAGACAACAGAAGAGCACCCTAACATAGACCCTCACCTCTTTCATCTCTGGGAAGCCCGGAGGGGACTCGTGAAGAGATGGAAGAAGAATAAGCACAACCGCAAGCTCAAAGCCAGAATAGCTAAACTATCTGTTACAGCACTGCAATACGCTGAATCTTTCGCAGGGAACAACTGGCACTCACTGTGCGAACGTCTTAGTGGGAGACTTGGAAGGCACAGCACTTGGGCTCTCCTACGGGCTCTCGTACAACCTAATGAGACGAAGGCGGATCAAACCAACGACGTCCTCCGATTCTTGCATGAGCAGGGCATACAGCACGATGTGCTGCTTCAACAGCTCGCTGCCAAATACCTACCTGTCGTAGAAGCGCCGCGTTGCAGTGACTACACTAGACTCCAGCCAGAGGACCAAGAAATGGGAGCTGACATCACGGTAGCGGAAGTCCGGGCAACGTTACAGCAGTTGAGGCGCAGCACTACTCCGGGCCTGGACAAAATCACTTACAAATTACTCCACAACCTAACGGACAAGGACGGCAAAACACTTAAGGAGAATATGAATAGCGCATGGCAGACAGGGCGACTCCCCAAAGCCTGGATAACGGCGAAGGTAGTCCTCATTCAAAAGCCTGGGAAGAAGCTCAGCTTAGATCATCACCGACCAATATCCCTCACGTCTTGCCTCGCCAAACTGATGGAGAAAATAGTCCTAGACCGACTCCACAGACATGTAGAATGCACGAAAGCCTTCCCTAACACAATAATTGGTTATCGGAAATCTATATCTACACAAGACTGTGTCCTGCAGCTCAAAGAGGACATCTTGCATGACCCTAGCTCAGCGCAGATGCGGGAAATACTGGCATTAGACCTATGTAAAGCTTTTGATAATGTCACACACGACCTCATCCTTCAGAATCCAGACAGCACGAATTGTGGCCAGAAAATGTACGATTACATTAGAGATTTTCTTCGAGACCGCAGCATAACGCTCACCCTCGGACCTTATGAACCGAGCATCCAACAACCTCCAGAGGCACACCGCAGGGCTCCATCTTGTCTCCAACGCTTTTCAATATTGCCATGAAGGATCTGCCCAAATTCCTCGCCCGCATACCTGGCGTTAAAAATGCCATTTATGCGGACGACATCACAATATGGACCAAGGAAGGGTCCCCGGCTGATATAGAGCAGACGCTACAGGAAGCTGCTGATGCAATCGCAAGATACACGACCCGGGGCGGCCTCTCTTGCTCAGCCGAGAAATCCAAATTCATGGTGGTCACGGAGCACACGGCGCATCAGAAAAAAGAAGAATTCTACATCACCATAGAAGGCAGACCCAACGCTCTCACATCAGGATTCTCGGTCTCACAATCCAGAGTAATGCCAAAGCAACTATGACCATACGGAAGCTGCTAGATCAAGGTACACAGGTATACGCTACGCCGCATAGCCGGTCGGCACAGGGGAATGTGAGAGGCCGACCTTGTGCGACTCAGCGCAGCGCTAATCGACTCCCGTATCTTGCATCACCTCCAATATCAAAATCCCACGAAGACGGAACTCCAACTCATAAATGTAGTTTGAAGGAAGGCCTTAAAGCAAGCACTAGGAGTGCCGCAATATACATGGACACGAGCGCTCCAGGCCACCGGAGTCACCAACACCGTGGAGGAGTTCTTAAGTGCGCAGCGCCTAGGACAGTTCCATCGACTCCGTAGCACCGACCAAGGCAGGGCCATCCTGTGTGATCTTGGCTACTGTGCGGACCCACAGCCACCCGCGTCGCAGGAAGGACGATGCCTCTCCCTTGAACACCGAGCACGCATCACCATCGCTCCCCTGCCAAAGAACATAGACCCCGACCGGCATGCTGAACGGCGCCACATCAGGGCCAACGTCCTCTCAAAAACGCTGCAGCGCCTCGGCCCCACCAAGCACGTTTACTACGTCGACGCACATCCTGGGTAAGATAAGGCAGGTATCACGGCTAACGTCGGACCCCTAAACTACGAACTCGTCACGCTCGAGCCAGACGTACATTATAAAGACGACCTAGAAACATGATAAAAACGACATGAATTACGCCGCTACCCCCCATATAGTTCGTCCGCAAACACCCATCATCGTCGTCACAGATTGGCAAGCCGCCTGCAGACAATTGATCAGAAACGATCTGCACCCCCGCACAGCCTGCCTCATCAAAGACGTGCTCGACTACAAACCGTACACGTTCCACATTATTTGGACTCCTGGGAACGAGGGTTTGGCAGGAAATTAGCGGGCACATAGGCTCGTCCGAGCACCTGACCAGCTCTCGTCAACCTTAAGCGATGCACAGCCGTCCTTAAGCGAAGCACTGCCGTCTTTTAGCCCGCGCGAATACCTCGATTCTTTTCGCGCGCAGCGCAAGGTAAATCCCTTCCGACATCGTACACTCACAAAGCGCCAGTCAGTCCTACTCCGACAGATTCCGATTAACACATTACTCACTGAACACCTCACACATCGCTTTTGAAATTTACCCGGCACCACTACTTGCTCGTTCTGCGGAGGTTACACAAACAAATTCCAAACAATATGGGCCAGTGATCGACATCCAAAGTTGACCGCCATCCCGAATCAAAATTTGGCATCCTGGGAGGCAATTCTGGCTGACCCCAGTGCTGCGATACAGCTCCTGCTGACGTCCAGAGCGGAGAAAGCCATGGCCATGGCTTCCCAAGGCGACGCCCTGGACTAAGGGTGCTTAGGAAAAATAAAGTTTACTTCCTTTCTTCCTTCCTCGCTGTGATGGTTGTTAATGGCGGTATTGATTGTTGCTTTACAAATATGTCGTCATTGAGCTCCTGCGATGGGGCACCCTCTGATTAATACTGTGGCGTGTTGATTTAGGAATATGATTTGCTTGGCCTTCTGACGCCGTAATGCACGAATAGCGTTCGGTTTTATGGCTCATGGATGGTCTGCTGCACACATTCGCTTGTGAGGAAAGACGACGAGTGGTGAGCGCGAGCGCGAGTGAGTGCAAGTGGTGACGATGAATGGTGAGCGTGAGTGAGGACGAGGGGTGATGGCGGGTTGTGAGCGGAGCGGGAGTGACTACGAGCGGTGACGGCGAGTGGTGGGCGTGAGTACGAGTGGGTGCGAGTGGTGGAGGGTGCGTAGTGAGTGTGAGCACGGGTGAGTGCGAGTGGTGAGGACGACTGGTGAGCGTGATGGGAGCGAGTGCATGAGGAAAAATATATTTTTCTGTGTGAGTGTAAGTGAGTGGCGCCCAATTCTGCCGAGGTATACTGGAAGATCCTTGGATCAACGGGTTCACGGAGCGAATTCTTGTTTCAACTATCGGTCGTTTATCAGGTCAGGTCAGAAGGTCCGGGTCACTCACTTTGCAGGATATGTGAAATAAACAGCAGCAAGCTTGATGAAGAGTAGCGGCTTGCAGTACGACAGTGTATAATAGAAAAAACAGCGAAAACTGTTTATAAAAACCCTGTATTGTTAAGTCTAGTAACGTTTGCCTGACTGCAATGACCTGTGTATGCGAAAAATCATTATTTAAATTTTAACTGCGCCACAGGACGAGAACGAGAGAGGCGACACATGAGTGCAGTGTCACAACTAAATGTTTTATTGAAAAAACCGTAGGCATCTAAATGCTGACAAGGCACTTCACGTGATACTACATGATCTTGCACGCACGGGAGTTAGAAGAGAGGACTGCAATCCTGAAAAGCACTAAAATACTACACTCCTGATGCTTTGCATGGTACTACGTAGCATGCAAAGTAGCAGTAGCTTGCATGTTGCCTCTTACGTGTGGGAAGGAATAGGTAGGACGAGGTGGGCGCTCTGGGGTGCCCGAGAACACGAGAACACGAGCTGTCCCTGGGTAGTGACCCGCCGTCGCAGTTGCCGCACACTGCAGTGAAGCTAGGAACGCGCAAGCCACTGTTTCCGGACACCGTTATATTAGCAAGGGACAGGAGACAGTTCAAGAGCCAATTAACAGATGCCTTCAGCATTGTATAGGATCCTGGGCCGCGCATGCGTGAGACAGTCGTTGATCGTGCTTACAGGACTGCTCTTATCTAAGCAGCACGCCCCAATGAAAAGAAACTTTGCCATGATAACCAAAGCTTTTAGTCACTCGCTATTTGCCGTTTCTCTCACCCTATACTCAACCTCTTCACCATAGCTTATTCTCCCCGGCTCAATAAGGGACGAACATGGCGCAGAACGGACGAATGGCCAAAAAGACTGGGCTTCAACTCTAATTTTTTTTCGCTTATTCTCAATCTTCTAGCACGCGCCCACCACTCTCCCAGTCTACCACCGTGTCGGCTAAAATGCAGATAATGATGCCTTGCGTCTTTGGAAATGTCAAGCAATGTGATATTGGTGCATTTAGGGATATCCTTCCTCGGCACCTTTGGCTACAAATTGTGGACTAAGACACTGCTTTTATGGCAGAAGTATTAGCAATTCCCCTCGATTTTGGTGATACGCCCGGTCATGTAATTGAAAGCATCATATCGTCATATCCTAGGTCATTTATATCGGCACTCGCTGCCCCAGCAGAGTTTTCACAGCAACAGACTTCATTGTTTGGTTCCTGCACGTGCTAAAGAGGTAAATGGGGCGTTTCTTCTAGGGAAGGTGTCCTCGGTGGTTTAAGATGGCTGATAGCCCAGGTGAACTCGGTAGGAAAGCTTAAGTTCGATTCGGCATCTGAAGTTGTCTGCGTTTGGGCTAAACCGCAACTTTCAATTTACAATTAAACGCCGGCCCACAATTGCTCCCTATGTATTTACAATGGGCCTCTCGATAGACAATTGTTTAATCGGCCTTCCGAAGGCCGATTAATGAATTTAATGATTAACCCTCGGATTAACCTTGGGAGGGCCCTTGAAACGGCCGAGTAGCACAAGTATTAGACTGAGCAGATTCTGGTATATGGAAGCTACTCGTCCAGATACGGTCTTGCCCACATTTTCGCTTGTATGGCTGAGCTCGTGCATTTAAAGTTTGCTAGGTGAATAGATGCTCGGTGAATAGAGACTAGAAAAAATTCAAGCCAAGCTTTACTTAGCTCTGCTAATAGATTTTAACGCGCAATTTATATCTATTCAATAACTAAGCTGTGTTGATGGCACCTACTCCTAAAAACAAACGACAATTTGCATTGCTGTCTCTTTTCGGCATCTGTATGGTCTCTTGTGAACGAATCGATTAGCTTGTGGTGCCGACACTTTAAAAACCATTTATTTTGAGATGCGACGCATCTCTTGCTCTGAGGCATGTCACTCCTGCGTCGGCGTCGGCGGCGTCCGCACGCCACCTCCGCATGCGCGACTCTCCTCCGCTCTTCTCTCCGACAGCTGTGCGCAACCCTCTCACTCCGTCTCATTATCATAAACAACAGCTGCGTGCGCGCGCTTCGCTCGCATCGCTCCGCTCCCGTCGCGCAAGTGCGCGCATGCGCGACTCTCCTTCGCTGTCTCCTCTCCTTCAGGCGCTGTGAATATAAAGCGGGTAGCGCGCTGCGGCGGTTGAGTCAGCGCTCGCTCTCGTTCGGGTCCGTGTGATTTCGATTGATGACTTCGTGCTTGGGTTGATTCTTCCGATGAAGATGTGATAGAAGCGACAGTCCCTTCGGCGAGTGGACTGACGCAATCCAATACCAGCGTCAGCCCAAACGCTCCCCCCTGATGCGTCGCATCACATCAGGGTTCCCTCGCGGGAAGATGGGCGTAATTTTTTTCTCTGTTGTAAATATGGGCCGCATTAATGAGAGATTTGCAAACTTAGTCATGCGTGTTCATATGCCAGCGGTCGCATTAAGTCGCACGGCAGTTACGCATCGTTTAATAAGGGTCGTTGCTGCGTCTCGGCGCATTTTCTCGTTTTCCGCCTTCTTTATTGGTTCTGTTTCTTCTAGTTTGCTTTTCTTTTTCCTTTTCACAAAATAAGTTACCGATAATCCATAAACTCTGAGCACACTCAAGATCAACCTCTGGCCATGGAGCAAGAATATATAGAAGGCGAAACGGCCCATCGCGATAAGCGGCGGGAGAGCGACCACATTATGTGGCAATAGAAACCAAAGCGGACTACAAAGTGTCGTCGCTGTGACGGTGAAAGAGAGGCTGGCGGTACCTTATGGACGAAATGGTAGCCGCCGCAAGTCATTTCTTGGTTGCCCATGGAATGGCGATCGCGGCGGCCGCGCAGTTTGTTAACCCGCGGCAGATGCCGCTAGCTTAACATACAACAACGCTAGGACGCGCTAACAAGCCTCATTTCCCCTCGTGTATTTAATTTATTTATTCATTTCAAAGTACTGCAGGCCAAAATGGTCCTAGCAGGGGGGGGCAAGTGAAGATTTAATAGGTCATTTGTCGGTATCAGCAACAAATAAGAAGAAAGAAACCCAACACTATCTGTAAAACAACAGGCAAAACAACTCAGGACAATATCAATCACGAAGCCGAACAGAATGTATCATCAATAATATCAACACACTGGTATGAAACTAGGTATCAAGCGCTGTATTATGTGAATATTCTCGATTCAACGAAACAAGTACTGTTCCAAGGCTCTAACAAAATTGTCAACTGCTAGAATTAACTCAGATAATGAATAGCAGCCTACCATTGTCGCTGAAGAAGAAAGTGTATGACAGCTGCATCTTACCGGTACTCACCTACGGGGCGGAAACGTGGAGGCTCACTAAGAGGGTTCAACTTAATTTGAGAACGACACAGCGGGCAATGGAGCGGAAAATGATAGGTGTAACATTAAGGGATAAGAAGAGAGCGGAGTGGGTCAGGGAGCAAACTGGTGTTAAAGACATATTAGTAGAAATTAAGAAGAGGAAATGGACGTGGGCAGGGCATGTAATGCGAAGGCAAGATAACCGCTGGTCATTAAGGGTAACAGAGTAGATCTCTAGAGAAGGCAAGCGCTGCAGGGGGCGGCATAAAGTTAGATGGGCAGATGAGATCAAGAAGTTTGCGGGGATAAATTGGTCACAGTCGGCACAGGACCGAGGTAATTGGAGAATAATGGGAGAGGCCATTGCCCTGCTGTGGGCGTAGATAAGCTGGTGATGATGACGAGGATGATGATGATGATAATTGACTCAAGAACTAAATTCTAGCCTCCAATGGTACGAGGAAAAAAGATATTTTGAAATGCAGTGTCCGTGCGAAAAAAGCCTCTAAAGCATGTGCTCGTGTATGACGCGTTCTTCATCGTGGTTAGTGGCTTAATTTAAAGAATATAGGTGTAGCTGACGAAACTTTTTTCCACGGTAAATTGTGAAGAAGCAACAGGCGGTTTATTTTCCTTCTTGTTTCTGGGAAGGGGGGGGGGTGCGGAGTGTTATTGTCAGTCATGAGCTGCGTGGGGGAGTCTTGCCGTATATATTGGCCAGAAAGAAACGAATGTATTTTCTTTGCAACATCTCAAGTTGGTTGATATCTTTGTTAGGTTGCGGGTCCCACACATCAGCTGCATACTCAAGTTCCGATCTACTGAAAGTTAGACCGACTGAATAAGCTAAGACCTCAACAGTACTCGGAGCATGCTTAAGCTTTCGCCTTAACAAACATACCTTTTTTTAAAGGCTGATCCGCATGTGTCAGAAATATGTAAGAACCATGTCAAGAAGAACTTGTTGTTGGGCGAGTTGGTGCATCTTGGTGAATAAACACGCGCTTTGCGCGAAAAGGACAACCCATACACGAAGGACGGCACAAGTGCAAATTCTTGAGATTGTTGAGAGTTTGCGCTCGATCCGTCCTAGCTGTATGTGTTGTCATTCTCGCAAAGCCCGTGTTTCTTCCTCAAGAACCATGTCAAGTTTTGAGCAAAAGTGACGCTTAAATACTTGTAACACAAAACTTCCGAAATTGTGCAGCCATGAACGTGGTACTGGAAAATGCTGGGATATCTTTTACGCGTTATTGCTAAAAGTACTGCTTTTTTTCAGAGTTCATTCCCCTATCCTAATCTTTGCCCCATTAGGCGGCACCATCTTGCTTCCTGTAGCACAGCCTCATCACTTCCAGAACGAATATTCATATAGGAAACACAATTATCAGCGAACAATTCCAATAAACCGAACCAAGAACCCTTTGAGCCAAATAATTGACAACAATTTATAAAATAAGAGGCCCCAACACACTTCTCTGAGGCACTCCACATAAAACAGACAGCGCATCAGTATTGGTCTTGCTCCGTACCCATCGCCAATCGCCCTTTTGCGCTGGTACTAAACTCATCAAGGATAAATACAAACAGGTACTAAACTCATCACTCATTGTCCTTAATACCTGGATTCTATCTTCAGTATGTTCTAGCGTCTTCTCTAGAAATGGGAAAGACATTACCCTGCAGCACCTTCTTTTTATGGCGTCAAATACGTCCACTATCAACAACATATTTCTTCAGCTTACAAATCCCTCACTAAAATGAATATTTACGGAAAGCAAAACCTCTTTCTCTCATATCATCCTACGCACTATCTCCAAATGCTACATAGGAATTCAGGTCATCTCTAATATGAGCCAAGATTTAAAAAACATTTGCTGTTGCTTAGCTCGGCTATGCCAGGATATACGTAGCGTATGGTTATTGTTAGCTTTCCTGATTGCCTAGGACTAGCTTGATTATCATGCCTACTGCTGCTTCAATGACACACGCAATATGGGACACATGCATATTTATCAAGTGGCCCCGGCGCACCATCAACAATCGACCCAAAGGTAAGCTGGTTCCATACGCGCACGCCGGTGTTGCTGTGACGCATGAGCCATCGGTTCCACACACGGCCACCCCTCGCATGATCATCAAGTGGACCGCGGCGCCACGTGCGGAACGTAGGTCAGCGAAGACGCTGGGCGCGTGGGGTGTGTGAGAGACGCCGGGCAGCGCGCAACGTTTTGTGCGCCGTGTGACGTCACTGTTCTTTGTGCATGCGCAGCACCGCTCTCCAGGAGCCACGCGAAACTGCTCAACCTCGGGTAGTGTAGCTCACGCTACAAATACACTTGAAAACTAACCATTGCACACGACCAAAAAAATGAACGAAGCGTACACCAAGGAGTAAGACTTGATGGTCGGGAAGCAGCTACCACGACGGTTCAAGTCCTCGATTGCAGCGTATTTGCTTCTTCTTCGCTGCCGCAACGATCTTTACTCCATCGTTGTTGCAGCTTCCTTCATTTTTTTGGAAGTGGTAATCATTGGACATCACATTGGAAGGGCGTACGCTATGACGTCTTTCTTGTTCCAAGCAACTTTTCCCACGATTACGGCAATCAATTGAGTTCTGTTTTTTTGGCCAATCTCCCTAAGTTGGTATGCTTGGCTCGACAAACATGCACCGGAGACGCTGGACAGTCGCCGCGAGGCACGCACACTGGAGCGCTGGTTATTGTGTTGGTTTTTGTAACTGCCGTATGGTAGCCGCAATCTTGACCAATCTGCCTGAGGGGGCATGCTCGGCTTGACAAAAGCGTGGCCAGGACGCTGGGTGGTCGATTGAGGCACGCGCTCACGGGCGCAGTGCAATGTTTTGCTATTTTTAACTGCGGACACGAAAAACAACGACTTGGTAAGCAGATTTGCACGTAAAATTCAGTGCTCATTCCTGTGGGTTTAGGAGTTCAAATAGTCCGCTTCTATATCAGGATTAACAAAAATATTTGAGGCCAAGGGCCCGAAAGTTTCATTTCATCCGCGAACAGGCGTCTAATGAAGAGAACCCGGAATTCGTTTGCGATCCACTCGCTCCCAAGGCCCGGGCATGAACTTGCTCCAGCTAAGAAGTGACAAAGTACATACCGCGTATCTTTGTAGCGGAGGCATCAAAAGCTACTTTAAAACATGTCGTCTGCAAATTTGAATACTCGAAAGTGAGTGGCTGGCAACTATAAGCAAGAAAGAAGTAATTACACAGACCGACGTTCTGAGGCACATGCACGGTACGACGTTCCATTGTGAACAGTTCGCGGCTGGCGGAATTTTTTTTTTTACTTTTTGGGACTAGCATGGAATCAATCAAGGCACGCGTCACTCTTCTCCTTTGAACTGTTCGCTCGACAATACCTAAGCATGCGGCCTTTATTCAAATGGTTTCTTTTACGTTGACAAAGAAAGTACTTTTAATTTTCCTTGGCGCATTCAAGGAATGTGAAGACCTTCCTGATTGCGCTACGGGTATTTAATCTGGAAGGTATCTGCGACTGTTGTTTGCTTCAGTAATTCGCATAAAAATGTAAGCACTAGTCGGACAGTTATTGTCATCATTTTTATTTTTTCGCACTAGTTCAAGCAAACAGCTTGTTCAGATCCACGTAATGGAAGTCATTTTATGCTTAGTACTAAACTTACACTGAATAATGAACAGTGCGGACACTTGGTATATGTCGCACGTGTTACGCGATGTCCAGAACCTACGCTCCAATGCCTCCAACGCCCACGACGTGTTCCGACGGGCGTTACACCCGTGGCACTCGCTGCTGCTCATCGACTGTTTGACGCCGTTCCACCATGGCGCGAGGATTTCGCGGCGTTTGGGGAGCTTGTACCTCACGTGTGGCGAAGGACGTAAGTGATTATATGGCAGGGTGACAGTAATGCCTGTGGGCGACACACGTCCGCCAGAGGCGTCGGGTAGCTTCGGCGCTTTTACTTTGGCCCTACTCAAAGTGGGCCTTGATGAGCAGCTTTTTGGCGCGGACAATTAGACGGAAACGAGACCTGGGTGACAGATATCCGTTGACGAACAAAGTTACCCTTCTTTAGTGCATGAACAGCTCGTCGAACAATAGGTTCAAGCGTGCTTTTTGATCGTATTTATCCCGCCGAACGGAATATTCAGGAGTCACTGCAACACATGGTGGCATGAATGAAGCAGAAGAGAAAACGCAGGGTCCGCCTAATAAGTTTTAATGGGTTAAAATTGCGCAGAAATTATTCGCGATGGAACTACGATTACTTCCTTTTCGACTCTGCCGCTGTGATTCATATTTTCCTGGTAGGTACGTTTTTGGTATGTGACGTGTTCCGTATCCAAGGAGAGGTTTAGCAGACTTATAGCTGCTGCAGTGGCTGTTCCCACGCCACTAAGCGTCCCCTTGCCATGAAACCTGTCGGACCCGCCATGGTGGGCTCTATTTAGAACCTTCCACATTTAGGCACGTCATAAAAACCTGCACCCACAGACGGTCTTCCTGCTTCTACCTAGCATCACTCTTTCTCTCCTCTTGAGACGAGAAAGCACAACCCCTCCTTCCCAGAGTACGAATGGCATGTCCCGCGCTCCTCGCAAACGTTGAGTAGTTCCTATTTTGTATATTGCTTGGCATTTAGTAATCTAAAAGCATTTGGTGGCCGATAAAAACAATTATATTGCGTTTCGCCATTTCATTTTTGCTGCGTTTTACGTTTAAGCACTGTGCTTGGTAATAAACCCCCACTTCACTTTTGTGGAGTGGGCGGGGCACCGCAAGCCCACCTGCAAGCACGAAGTCCTGCCACGCCTGATGACGGGATTCAACCAGTGTCAGCTTTGCCTCGGGTATCATCTTTCCGGAATGATTTCCCAGCCCTGCCCGGAAATATGCGGTGGAACGGATGTCGAAGACAAGATTTTCTCCCGTATGAGGATAAGCTAAATTGGGACTACAGCAAGAAACTTAACAATGTTATATTATATGTAAACGGCTTTGCGGATCCGTGGTATAGGAATTATGAATCCGACGTTTTAAACTGTACCGGGTTCACAGCTAGCATCACCGAGGTATTTGGCCGCCGCTTTGCTGAGCTCAACGTTCGCGCGCGGGTAGCGCTTGCGAGAGCGCGCTCGACAGGCTGGCGAGAATTTTTCAAGCTTTGGTGAGCGCGTAACCGCCTGAATGTCCAAGCCCAAGATCACTGAACAGAGCCCTAATGGTACTGACGAGGATTCCTCCAAATTCTGCCTGGAAGAGCCTGCAAAGTGTCGGTGATGCCACAATACAGTGTCAAAGACAGGACGAGGTGCGGAATCAGTGAGTTTTCACTTGTCCCTTTGCTGCCCGTCCTTCTCCAGCATTCGACGTGCTCTCCCCTACCGTGATCTAAACACGAAACCTTGGAATAAGCGTTGCACTCTCTATCAGTTGAGCTACCGAGACAGCTCAACTCGTCTACCTTTTGTCCTTCCATTAAGCGAATGCTGCAAGGAAAGGTGGTCGTCAGTGGCACCCCCACAACGCGACAGCCTTTCTACGTGAACTGGGCGTGTACAATACGCCAGAGCCAATCGGCTGCCGGGAATCTTCCTACCCTAAAATGACGGCCTGCAGATTTAAATTTTGTGCTACCAAACAAGACAGCCGAGTAGGCGAGAGGTTTGTACGGCGATCATTAAAATCTCTGCAAATCAGCATTTAAATGCAACATAATTACTCGTACTTGTCTGTGAACGTTAATTAGGGCCAGGAAAAGAAAACTGGGGCGTCTGTGGATGAAGTGTACGCGTTTTTTTCCTTGGCCTGCTTCTAGCGATTCCTACTGTGATTGCTTCTTTATATTCTTACTGCTTTTCTACTGCTCCTCTTTTGGCTTTCTTAACCCTGCTATTTTTAGCTGACTTCTATATAGCCCTTTGGAGTACAACTGACTCCCTAATCTTTTAACTCATAGGAACTCCTGGATTATGTATCAAGTAAGGCTGAAAGTTGGGCTAGTTGGTGTTGACTTAGATACATATTACCAGCGAAAAAACAGACAGGGACGAGGAAAGAAGCAGACCCGTCCCGTCCCGTCCCGTCCCGTCTAGCGAGTGTCCCGTCTGCTTCTTTCCTCGTCCCTGTCTGTTTTTTCGCTGGTAATATGTATCTAAATGTATCAAGTACCCGAAGATTGAATTATCAGAAGCTCTCATAACTATGACTCGGGGCTACATATCAACCACTGTTTTAATGAAACATATACATATTCGTATTAATACTACATTCATACACAATACTCAACTAATATACAAATTCAAAAAAATTGCGAATGGGTTACTGTTGTGCTTTGTCGCTGGCACAGCCGGTGATGATGTGAGAATGATAAAACACGTTGCCATGCGTCGGCCCAAAACAACCCAAAGGACAAACCCGAAAGACGGGTCACGTGCTTCAGCACGTGTCAAGTCGCTTGTGACCTGAACGTCCAATGCGATGGAAGATCCACCGAAGCAGAAGATCCAATCCAGCCTAAATTTCCATCGAGATCAAAGCTCCACCGAGACGAAAGGTCCAGCAGTAAGACAGATCTAGTGTGCTCATTATGATAAAGCGGATATCGATGGGTCTGCCTCAGCTGTGTCAAATGTTAACCGAACATGCTTAAATGAGCGTTTTGACAATTTCGTTAGTCTTATGCATGCGGGACTCAGTTCTTCGTGAATGTAACCTGATGTACCTGGGCGTCATGTACCGCGACGTTCTGTTCAATTTTAGCAATATCGTTTGTCACTAAACCATACAAAAAGGTTTATTTTGATCGTTCATTTTGCGCGCACAACACGGAGGCACAACTGAAACAGAAGAGGCGCGAAGATCAGCTCAGACTAACAACTCAATTATTATTCGTAACATACTTCAGATATACCATCTGTTTCGAGCATGATCAGGTGTTCGCGGAACTCGTCATACTAAACACTCTTGCACAATCTCATGTTGTTTAACAGCTTTCGGATAAAGCGACAGACGGTTCAATTCCGCATGCTCCCTTTGTTTTCGACATGTGCCAGGCTTCTACTATTTCCCCAGTAGTTTGATCATGACGAAGGAACACTGTAGTAGCCTAGTAAAACAACGGCTCGCATTTGTTTTGTTTGTTGTACAATGCGCACAAGCGTCGCCAGATGTGTGTACGACCGTTTTTTCAAGCTGGACATGTGTTTCCTTATCCCTATATTTATGCGTGTACCCCTATTACCTATATATTGGTTCCCGAAGTGAACAAAATTTAGTTTGTAGTTTGCGTAACTCGATTACATAACGTGACAAGCGCACCAGCAGGAACAACCGCCCATAGGCTTGTCGGCTACCACATATACCAGTACGGGTCGTCTCGCCATCCAAACAAACAATGAGCAGGCCTGCCGCTCGAACACATAGATGAGTTCATCCGCGATATCTTGAAAGCATTTCCTGGGCTGTACGCGCACAGCAGCGTTCTTTAAATTGGTTTTTAACCGAACCGTTTTTTAACCGAACCGTCCTTTAACCGAACCGAACCGAAAACCGGAACTGAACCGGTATTTTTGCCGGAACTGAACCCAAACCGGAACCCAAACCCGTACCCGAAATCGACATACTTGCGCTGGTACGATAAGCACCATTTGTCGCACTCAACGTACAGACTTTGCACGGGACTTGTACGGAAAGCAGCAGACGCAAGCCGAAGGCCCAAGTGCTGCACTGGGTCGAGCATTTTGAAAGCCTTTTCCCTTCCCCGAACCGTATACAAGCGCCAACCGCGATCCTACCAGGCGGGTAAACACCCGTAGCAGAAGTTGTTTGTCAGCACCATACGAGTGAGGCGACAAGACCTTCAAAATATTCATTGTTTTGAGGCATTTTTGTTTTAGTTGTTTCATATGAGGGATAAAGGAAAGTTTTTCATGAAGAATTAAACCTGGGAAATTGTGTTTTTTTTACCGAAATCGACACACCATTCAGTTGGATGTCTGGATCTGGCCTGATCCCACGCTTTTTGGAAAACACAAAACAAGGGCTCTTGACAGGTTTCAGGTTAAAACCATTCTGATCAGCCCAGCCAGCTAGTTTGTTGACAGCAAGCTCTACTTGGCCTTTGTAGATTTACATATTGCACGATTTAAAAGATATTTGCACATCATCTACATACATTACACAGGAAATGGTTCATGGCAACGCCTTTAGAAGTGAGTTCATCTTGACTATGAACAATGTGCAACTCAAAACGCCGCCTTGAGCCACGCCATTTTCCTGCACGAAAACATTTGAAAGGGCAGTGCCAACTTTTACACGAAAGGCGCCAGGTAGCTTAAAGGGTGTCAAACAGATTGCCCGAAGCACCGAATGCTTTTAGGTCGCAAAGTATCCCGTATCGCCAAGCGCTATCTTAGGCTTTCTCAAGATAAAAAATGACCGTAGTACAAAACTCTTTATGGACAAACGCCTGGCAGCTCTCGAGAAGACCATTGAACTCTAAGTACACGAGTCTCCTGTTGATCATCTTCTGGAGAAGCTTGCACAGGCAGCCTGTGAAGGGTCCTTCCCCTCCTTCAGGAACGCAACTACAATAGTCTCCCTCCAAGATTTTGGTATGTACCCCGAAAGCCATATGTTGTAGAAGTGTAAGAGTGTTTCAAGAGTATCTGGGTGTAGGTGTTGTATCATAATGTATGTAATCTTATCTGCGCCTGGAGCTGAAAGTTTACATGTGCTCAGGCCAGGCCTCAACTCATAGATTGTAAATTCAGAATTGTAACCAGATTTGGACCTGTTCTTGTCATGTAGGCACTTCTTTTCGCAAGCATTTTTATGTTTCAGGAAAGTGTTTGTGTAGTGTGCAGAGCTGGAAACGTGTTGGAAGTGTTGCGCAAGTGCGTTAGCCTGGTCTTCCAGTGTGTCCCCTGCTGTACTAACCCGGGGCAGTCTGTGTGTCTGTTGTCCTTTTAGTTTTCGTATTCGTGTCCAGACTGTGTGTGTCTGTGTATGACTTAATGAATGTAAGGAAGATGCGCCAAATCCCTCGTTTTTCCTCACGACGCACACGCTTTCCGAAGCCCTTTGCGCGTTTAAACGAGATGAGGTTATCCGACGTCGGGTACCGGCGAAGGACACCCCACGCCTTGTTCTGGGCCTCTCGCGCCCACCTCCAGTCCTCGTTCCACCAGGACCTCCTTGGGTTGTGGGACGAACTGGAGGCCTGGGGAATGGACTTTTGGCAAGCTTCGAGGATGTTCGCCGTGATGAGTTGGGTGTCTTCCTCCACGTGTAGGTGTTTTATGGATGTGTGGTGTAGTAAAGATGTCTCTGTAAATGTACTCCAGTTTTCTTTTGATTCATTAAACGTGTTGTGGTAAGATGTACTGCTTGCGCCTCTACCTATATACGTTACGAAAGTGGGGAAGTGGTCACTACCATACGGGTCCGTTCCCGCACCCCACTGAAGACATGGAAAGAGAATTGCAGAATCAATAGCCAAGTCAAGATGTGAGTATGTATTATGTCCTAAGGTATGGTATGTAGGCTGTTTTTTGTTGAAAAGGCATGCTCCCGATTATGTTAGGAATTACTCTATCAGGCGACCTCGGGCATTCGTTCTGGAGGAGCCCCAAAGGGAGTTGTGCGCATGAAGGTCGCTTGTGAGGATGTTTGGTTCGGGTAGCTGATCAACCAGCGCCTCGAAGTCAGAGCTAGAAAGTGCTAGATCAGGAGGAATGTAAACGGAGCATACCCTTATCAACCTATTAAATATTATTTTGCGGATGGCTAGAGCATCAAGGACAGTGTTCAAAGTGATAAGGTGGCATGCTAAGGATTTTCGGCCGACAATTGCCACACCAGCTGAAGAGTGTGTGCAGCCAACTGAATACCATTTACCTATTTAAGATATTTCTTTGTTTGGAATTGAGGTTTGTTTTTTGGAGACACATGATACTTGGCTGGTTTGCATGCAGCATCTCATACACATAATCAAAATGTTTAAGAAGGCCTCTGTATTTCTATTGAATGACGTTTTCTGTTTCCATTATTTACATTTAAAATGGAGTGTGTGTGTGTGTGTGTGTTCATGTGTTGTTTTTCGGGACTGTTACTTGGAACGATCTTGGATCGATCTTGGATCTTGGAACGATCGGGAACGATCTTGGACTCCCTGATCAAACACAAATATTTATAAACGAGCATCTATGTCCTGCCCTGAAGCGACTTCTCTCCCAAGCAGTAACCAAGAAACGGGAATGTGAATGGCGGTACGTCTGGACTCGAAACGGCAGAATTTTCGCTCGCAAATCGGAATCGAGTGACAGGGTTTCCATTGAATCCTACCGCGATTTCAGCAGAATTGCCTGAACAGGAAGGTGCTCAAGGCCCTTCATCTTTGGCTGCCATTATGTATCACGAATTCTGTTCACCATCCGACATAGTAATGCCACTCCAGGCATCGACCACTACCTGCGCTATCCATATTAACGCACGATCTGTTCTGCCAAAGCAACATGAACTTTCCATAATTTTTGCCGAATTCAGCTTCAATTTTGATGTAATCATGTTCACTGAGACATGGTATTATGAAGGGAGAGAAATGTTAGATTTTGACGGATGTAATCGCTATTTCATTCGTGGAACAGATAAACGGGGTGGGGGAGACGCCGTGCACATCAAACAGCACAAGACTTGCGAAGTGTTACACGAATACACATGTGTTACGGCCGATTACGAAGTACTATGTTTGAAATGTGATAGGGAATTATATGTTGTCGTTTACCGCCCTCCGTCAGGTAACACGAACGTTTTTCTTAATTTCATTGAACATATGTTGGAATATTCTTCTTTCAATCAGTACCGCTTGTTACTAGGAGGGGATTTTAATATAAATGTGTTGGACGACATCTCCCCTTCCAGCGAATTCAGAAACATTATCAGTGCCTGTGGTTTTCAGAATGTAATAACAACGCCTACCCGCGTAACTCAATTTGGACAGACTGCTCTGTTCATAGTAGATACACCTGTAGAAGCAGCCGGCACCATAAGCTACGATATTAGTCACCACTGCCCCATTTTTATCACCTATTCTAGCACTGTAGCAAAAAAACCAACGCAGCAAAGGGTTCACAAATACAGATGCCTGTCAAGTGATTGTATGGAATCTTTTCGCACACGTGTCCTAAATGCCGACTGGTCAACCATCTATAGTAAGGTTAACGCACATGAGGCTTACAACGAATTCCTGTCAATTTTTAGCTACCACTACTATGCTGCTTTTCCTTTCAAAACAATCAAGGCTAAAAAAAGATACGAAAACCCTGGATCAGCCCCCAACTTATGAAAATGATAACTAAAAAAAAAGCTATTTTTAAAAAGCTTTTGAGGACGAGAGATCCCAGCGTGCTGCAAGAATTTAAAAAATACCAAAACAAGCTTAACGGAGAGTTAAGAAAGGCCAAAGCATTTTACTATGATAATCTATTCTCTGATATCTCTAAGGAGAAAGCTGACCGTGTGTGGAAAGCGATTAACCAGGCATTGAACCGCGCCGACGCAAAAGGGATCCCACTTGAAATGACAGTAGAAAACAAAAATATTTCAGGGATTCAATTAGCCGAATACTTCAATGCTCATTTCACAAATATGGTGCAACCGATGGGTAATTCGATTCATACACCAATTAACTATCATGCCAACACAATATTTCTCCAACCAACGGATGAAGCTGAAGTTTACCGCACATTCATTTGTTTAAAAAATAGTCGGGCAAGTGACGTCCATGGCATTGAAGCAAAGCCGGTAAAATATGTAATTGACGTTATCGCCCCTTTCCTTGTGTATATTTTCAACCTGGTGCTTGAGTGTGGTTGTTTCCCAACTTCCATGAAGTTGGCAAAGGTTACCCTTATATTTAAAGGTGAGGAAAAGAATAACCCTAATAACTATAGGCCTATCTGCGTCCTTCCAGTATTTTCTAAAGGACTAGAAAAAATAATATTTTTTCGTGTGAACTCTTTCTTTTCGAAGCACAATTTACTGGTCGACCAGCAACATGGTTTTCGACAGAGAAAATCTACAGAGACTGCACTTTTAACGAAGAAAGAACGCATAATCAGGAACATAGAAGAAAATAAAATAACGCTTGGAATATTCATCGACTATAGCAAGGCATTTGACTACTTAGATCATAATATATTGTTAAGCAAATTGAGTGATTATGGCATACGAGGGGTCGCTCATACGCTGCTTTTATCCTACCTTTCTGATAGAAAACAGCGAGCCACTATTGACAATTGTGTTTCCGAGTACAAATCTGTTTTACATGGTGTTCCTCAGGGTAGTGTGTTGGGGCCTCTCTTCTTTAACGTATATGTAAATGACATTGTTAAAATTAGTAGTGATGCCTCATTCGTTCTTTATGCGGATGATACCAGCTTATTCGTTTCTGGTAGTAGTTCAGAAGAAGTGTTTACGAAAGCTAAAGTCGAACTTCAAAAGCTTTACACTTGGTCAAAATCAAACGGACTAAAAATAATTTCCAGTAAGACGAAAGCAATCTTATTTAAGGCAAAGAACAAAGAAGCTCAAATTAATGCGCAATTAATGCTAGGGGGCATGCCAATTAACATTGTAAACCAGCATAAGATTTTAGGCGTGACTTTCTCTGCTGATATGACATGGACGTGTCATGTCGAGTCATTAACCAAATCATTATCATCAGTGGCAGGTGCGCTATCACGATGTCGACATTTCCTTCCTGTAAGGGTGAAGTTGCAGATCTATCATGCCTTGTTTTCTTCGCGCATTAACTACTGTGCGCTTGTCTGGGGCACAACAACAATTAAAAATATTAACACAGTTTTGATGGTCCAGAAAAGAGCACTGCGGTATATTGAAAATATGTCATACACGCACTCAACACCGCTATTATTCCCTCGCCACAAGATAATAAGCGCAAAACACATTTATGACTATCGCCTCGCCTACTCTTTTCATTTTTCTTCTAAAAAGAAAAGTTTAAAACATTTCTTAAGGCATGCTCAGATTTGAAAATTTGTAAAAGTGATTATCGCACACGTGGCAGCGATAGGTGGCTGGTACCACTCCGGCGCACGGGCTACATGCTGCAGTCCCTTAAACATAACGTGCCTTTTTTGCTTAACAGATATGAGAATGAACTGAACTCTGATGCGTGTACGCGCAAAGCACTGCGTGAATATTTTGTAAAGATAAGCTAGAGCATGGTTATTTTTTTACAGCTATCATTACGTCATGATTAACGGTTTGACTGGCTTTGTGCACGTGTTTATTTCGTTATGCCTGCATTTCCTTGTGTGTGCATTATCTATGAACCAGCAATCTATTTAAAATGTAACTTTATATTCCTTGTATAAACATAGTGTAGCGACTGTTGCTATTTATTGCTCATTTGTTCTTTTTTTTCCTCTTTTGTAATTTTCGGAATAGCGTGCAGTGGTATGGGCACGTCGTATAGTATTTCTGCGTATTTGTGCATCAGATAAAGGTCACCATGTAGTGATATTTTTATTTTTTACTTTTTTTTACATGGTTCTGAAGGCATATGTTTGCTTCATGGAGCATTTTGAAATCTTACAAGCATCCATATATTTATATTATCCTTTTTCACGTGATACTGTCATGTATGCGGGCCCTCAGGCACCTTCAAGCGGTAGCTAGCCGCTTTTCGCCTGAGGGACCCCCAACACTCTTGTTGGAAATGAACTGATTTGATTTGATTTCATTTGATTTGATTTGAGGATTGGTTTTTGGGCCTTTCTGTAGGCTTGGAAGTCGGAGGCCGCTCTTTGCGCTGCGTTGCAGGCAGGAACAGCCCGACATCCATTTCCTCGTCAGATGTCAAAGAGGTGCCCGATGTACTTGCCCCCGGACTTGGTACCCTTCGGGTACCCTTCGTGTGACTCGCCACCGCCGAGGGCGTCGGGGGTGCCACAGGTGGCGCAGGGCGGCGCAGTTGCGGTGGGAGCTGATGCGGGGCCCCCCGGTGTCCATCCCCTCGGCACCCTCCAACGAACTGGAGGAAGAGGAGGCAGGGACGGGAGTGGCAGCGGTCCCGACGGAGGCGGTTGACACCACAACCGCTGCTGCTTTAGCAAGCGGCGTGGTGAGCGGTTGGGCTACCTGAAGCAACCCAGGGTGGGGGGGGGGGGAGGGGGCGCGAATGGACCAGCTCAGACTCGCTGAACTGGGTCCTTGTGGAAACCCGATGCCCCTCCGCCCCCCGGCGAGCTGCGTCGGCGTACCTCCCCAGAGAGAAAGAGGCGAACCTCTTTCTCTCCTCTGGGAAGGTGATGTTCTCAGTCATCTTGATGTTTACGATCTTTTTTCCAAGTTGAAATTTTTCATGTTTGCGGGAGTACGCCGCATGCGGCCCCCCGCAGTTCACAGAAGTGAGGGTGTCGGATGGGCAGCTGTCGCTCGGATGATCGTGTGCCGCGCATTTTGCACAGCTCGTTCGGCCACGGCAGGAGCTTGTACCTGCCCGAATAGCTGGCACTTAACACAGCGCCGTGCGTCCGGTTATGTAGGTACGGATGGAGCACCGGATAAAGCCTTAATTTATGTGTTGTGGAAGTACTGCGCGGTCAAAAGTCAAGATGATGTGCTTGGTGTGAAACTGCTTGTCGTCTCTGCGGATGGTTATGCGTCTCATGGCAGTGACACCCTCATCCTTCAAGCCCGCAAGGAGATCCGCATCAGTTTCATTCAGAAGATCTGTCTCGGATATCACACCCTGCGAGCTGTCGAGGCTCTGATAGGGTGTGACCCTATTAGTCTAGTCTGAGCTAAAGCTTTGTGGACGGCTGCTTGTCATTTACCTGGATGAGGAGTTCACCAGTCCTTTGTTTGTTGGCCTTGTACAATTTTCCTATTACGCTCCAAGATATTTTGCCTTCAAGAAGACTGACTGCGATGCAAGAGGGTGGCCTGGACTGAGGGATTCAATGACAAGAAATCGTGAGTAATGATCCGGTTCAGGAAAGGTTAAGGATGGCAATAGGCAAAAAGATACTTCGGTGCTGCCTCCTTTTCAGGGACCGATCACGTTTGGGGGGGGAGTATTGCAAATACCATATAGCATAGTATAAAAGCAGGGACACTGGGGTACTTTCTTCGTCAGCCTTACCCTGATAGCTGAAGAGGTCCCGGAGCTCCGTGACTGGTAGAGACAGGGAGCCCATCCGCCGGAGCTTGACCTGGGCTCCGAGAGGTCACCGTTCGTGGTTTCTTACCCTTCACCTTCAAACACATCACTACGGTAGGTCACAGCTTATGTTGGGAGGCTCGGGGTCTGCGGTGTCGCCAATACCGTCACCAAGATTGCTCAAGGTGCCCTGTGCGGGGACGTTGAAATATGCACCAACCGTCTGGGAACCATACACAAAAAAGAAATATCAGAAATATCGAGTCTCTTGAACTAATCCAACGCGAAGCGGTCCGTTTTATTTTCTGAAAGTATCGAAGAACTGATTCCCGCACAAACCCTATAAAAGAAAACAGTATACCCACACTTGAAAAAAAGTCGTGAAATTCACAGGCTTCAATTTATTTGTATTTTGAATAACAATAGGCTGTCAGTACACCGTGATTTGTATTTAAAACCGCTTACGACAAGACAAACACGGCATCGGCAGACTGATTCATTAACACCGTATTTCGCCAGAACTAACATTTTCAAATACTCATACTTTCCTCGAACCATAAACGACTGGACCTGCCTACATCAATCGTTAGCCGGCTCTGTAGAATCTCCTGATCATGTTGAACCGTGACACATGTCTTGTACTGATGTATCTTTTCATTGTACTGGCTTTGTACTGCTGTGTGCAGTGTTACATTCTTGCCCCTTCTTCTGGGGCCCTTAAATGGGCCTGCAGTATTCTGTAAACAAATAAAAAAAACAAATAAAAATAACCCGGCGCGTGCAGCGCGGGAAGTGTACGGAGCGGCACGTGAGAATGAAAGGTTCACGCGCAGGGGGGCACTGACCGTGGCGAATGAAGAACAGTATGGCTGTCGGAGTAATTCGCCTGAAAAGAAGAAACGAAAGCGAAGACAGAGGCGGAAACATGACGTGGCAACATAGAGGTCCTTGTAATTGCTGGGCTTTCAAGTTCAAAACAAGTAAGGAGACTTCAGTCGCCAAGGAATTTCGTTGTGATGATGGCGAAGGCAACGACAACGACGACGACGATGATGGCGAAAAGTATTAATTGGCTGCGAAGTGCACGCAAAGCGGCCAAGGTTAATACGAATAGACAAATGTCTGTTTCGAAGCAATTTACGGCCATGCTGCTGCCGGGTAGGGAGCAGAGAGTGGCAAGATCGTTTCGGTGCAACATACATTGATTCACCATCGTGGGGCCGCTCCCGTTCTGACGTACGTGGCTTGGTCGCCGACCCCCTTTCAATGCGAGTTTCATCGAATGGCTGTTTGGCAACTGGGCCCGGCGCATGCGCACACTGGGGTAGCCCTGCCTCTCGCCGAGATGCTGTGGTCGCTTAGGACCGCACAATGTCCGGACTTAGTACCTTAGGACCGCAACAATGTCCGCCCGCGTCCATGCGCATAGCATTTACAATCGCAAAAAATCACACAGGCACCGGCACGATTCCAGCCTGTGCCTGGTATACCAGACAGAGTTAGCGTCAGTCGTCTTACCTATTTGGCTATGAGCGTGAGTTAGTACCCAAGAGTCAGACGGCTTACTCCTTCGCCTGTAACGGTGCGGAGTGCCTTAGGACCTCCCAATGTCCGTCAAGTCCGTCAATGTCCAATCAAGCAAAATTCGATTTGAGCCGTGAGTTGCAGTTTCATTTAGGGGATAATAAAAGTGCAACGCAATTCTCAAATCGAATGACGGTTGGGGCGCAAATCGGATGTCACTCGGGGCGCAACTTGGATGTCCTTTCCAGTCGCCGTACTCCGCACCCCCGTCATCATCTGCCAGATGCTGCCATTTTTCACCAATGTTAAACCCTGCGTATATGAAACCTCAAAATACACGTCGGAAATTGGACGTCATTGCGTCTTGCACTTTATTTTGAAGGAAACGCTCTTCAAATCTGAATAAGGGCAGTTCGTGGGGCAAAGGGGCGGCCGAAGCGAGGCGCTTCGGGCGCCAGAAAATTTATTCATAGGAAAAGCCACTCGTTGGGAAGTGAAACCGCGGTAATTGGCGAGTAACTTTTAAATAAATTCATGCAGATAAAACGAGCCAGCTGTTGCATGGCGACGTCCGCACTTTTATATATGTATAAACTTCCACGCAATCATCTTCGCTATGTCGAGATTTTCATCAGTATGAATAAAGCCTTCACGTTAGTCACACAGTACGCATTAGAATCTTTTGTTTCCGTCACAATCATTGCCTTTTTGCCAGTGTCTTTCGACAGTTGCACGCCGCCCCGGGGACGAGCAAATATTGGCGTTAGCAATCAGCAATCGTTGAGGAACGGAAACAAAAAAAAAAGAACATTGACACGTATTCCCCGAAAATGGATGCGCCCTTTGCACAACGCCGGGTGGAGGTTGGTGGGGCCGCATAAAACCAGAGACGAGCGGTGAGACCCATCTTTTCTGTTAAGTGAATTTCCATGACAGCAGCAATCGAACGGAAATGCGATATACGTCCCCTGCAGCGACACATGAGGTGGAGAGCTGGAAACAGGAAGGAACGGGGGATTCGCGGTACCGTGAAAGTTTAAGCG
Source organism: Haemaphysalis longicornis (assembly GCF_048455015.1). Lineage (NCBI taxonomy): Eukaryota > Metazoa > Arthropoda > Arachnida > Ixodida > Ixodidae > Haemaphysalis > Haemaphysalis longicornis. The sequence continues at coordinate 1,809,827 of NW_027526295.1, forward strand.
TTGTTAGAGCTCTGAGTGTGTATTGAAGAAGGAGAAGTTTTATTAGGACTAAAGTGCCCAGGACGTTGCAACCGACGTCATTTGAGTGGACCGTTGGATCTCTACGTTTTAGCGGTATAGGCCGCATTGACCGCACAACAACGTCACGGTACGCTGTTGCCTCAAGAAAGTTTCAAGGCTCGCGCGGCACAGGACGAATTTGGTCAGGACGATTTTGTTACAATCGACAGGATCGATAGAACGTTTACCAGTCATTACAGTCTGAAAAAGCGTCGTCAGAGAAAGGTATACTTTTAGGCCCAAATGAGGAGCCGTAATTATTAAGTATTGTAAATTAGGTCGTGTGGGTAGCCGAATCCTCACACAAAATAACATGTAATTTACACAAACAAACGTGAGTTCCAACAGCAAATTGGAATCGTCTTTTGGGATGGCAAATAATTCCACGGTATTCGACAACAAATTTTTTGGTCAGGCCAGAATAAGTACAATGAGCCAAAAACGCGCAGGAAAGCGTGTTTCAGGCTTAATGTCTGCAAGTGTGTGTAACTTTGAAGACGGCATTCCAGCTCATACGCCGTCGCTTGAAATTCTGAGGAGTATATTGCGCAATAGATGCGAGCATCCATATAAAATTTTGATTAATTGATTGTGGGGTTTAACTTGCCGACGCAACGCAGGCGATGAGGCGCGCCGTAGTGGAGGGCTCCGGATTAATTTTGACCACCTGGGGATCTTTAACGTGCGCCGAAATCTCGTACACACGGGCGTTTTCGCTTTTCGCCTCCATCAGAAAAGCAGCCGCCGCTGCCGGGAATCGAACCCGCGACCTCGTGCTTAGCAGCGCAACGCCTTAGCCACTGAGCCACCGCGGCGGGTCCCATATAAAATTTTCAGCATCAGCCTAAACCAAGGTATTGAATGGTAAGCTCACGTACATGTTACAAATTTAGTGCCACAAATATTTACACTCCTATTGAAAATTAAAGTTATTTTCGCACCGCTTTTGGTAACCTTTTATCTTATCATGAAAGACCCAAGCGGCATACAGAAAAATGTGAACGTGCTGTGCAAGATAAACATTGACCGTCAATTTTTACATAAGTGTACACACTTTCGGAATTCTGCCGTTAGTTACCGTTTGCTTGCAGAAGGAACAAAAAAATGAGCGACCACTAGGCCTTGATATCTACATTCACTTATAGAAAGGTGACGTTTACGTTAATAAGAAGAGGCGCACACACAGACTACAGGCGCTCCTCTGAATACATGGGCAAAGAAACTCTGAAACTTATTTGTAGGCCTGACTGTTGGCTAGTATTTCGCAAATATATAGTAATCAGGTACGTGGGCGTTTGCTAACGAGGCAGGTCTTGTGGAGTACTGTCTAGGTTTGGACAATCTGCCTGGACCTCCCGCGTAGATTACGGTAAAATTAAACGTCGCGGTCTTACAGAATATTCTTTTATTTATTAAATGCTCCATTGTTTCTATGGGCATCCTAACGCCAAACACTTGATGTGTCTATGTGAGCCCCTCTTTTCAAGCATTTGGCCAGAAGACAGGGTGAAAACTTTTTTGTAAACTGAGTCTAAATACGCAAGACAACCTTAAACTACTTAAACTACGGCCCTTTCGTCCATATGTCCACATTATTCGGCGGAAAGTAAACGAGATAGTAATTACAAGCAAAATAAAAGTACATAACCGAGATTAGCACGTCGTTTTATTAAGAATGCGTGGTGAATTGGCTTAGCAAAAGAAGAAAAGAACCCTATACAAACGCTGCCGAAGAAAGGCGAGGTAAAGCAAATGCTAATACAAAGAATGTGGTCTTTAGGTACTCTAGCAAAACCTAAACACAAGGGAGAAACGCACAGCGGGTGAACAGTGAGAAACACGGGGAAATAAATTCGCTGGGCATTCAGGGCATGCCTCAAGGGAGGAGAGGGATGGGAATGGACCAGAGGAAGCAATGGGAGAGGGAAGGTTGTCTTGTGGCAGAGGCCAGGTCCTGTTACGACAACCCAGGAATATTTATTTATTTATTTGTACATACTGCCAATCCAATGAGGATTATCGCGGAAGGGCAATACAGTCAAATAGATACATCAGTTTGTCAAACAAAAGAAAGTGCATTGAGCATTGTTACAAAGCACACTTGAGTTGTTTAAACCAGGGTATGCAGAATGCGAACAGTAGGCGAACATTAACGGATTTCCCATGAGGTAGCTGAGTTCAACAACAAAGTTTTCATAAAAACGTGTGAAAACGTGTCAAATACGTAAAAAGTATAAAAACTTCGCTACAGTAAGCTCAGGAAGCAGTTCAAAACAGACGCATCTAACTTGTTTATGTTTGGTTTAAGTGTATTTGGCTCACCAGCGCATTTGCTGTCAGCAGGAAAACGATGCCCGGAGGTATAATGCGCGTCACAGAGAAGTTGCATATCGACCAGGAGACCTCGTCTGGGTGTGGAGCCCTGTTCGCCGGAGGGGTACTCCGAAAAACTGATGCGTCGCTACTTTGGTCCCTACAAGGTTCTGCGCCAGACAAGCGACGTGAACTAGGAAATTCTTTCTTAGGGCATGGTACGTTCTCCTCGCACCACGTGACAGTACGACGTCGTTCACGCAGCACGAATGAAGCCGTATTACACCCACTCGACTGAATCCTCAACTGCTTTGGTTGCTGGGTGGCCCTCTGGACCACCAATCGGGACGATGCTTCAGGATGATGCACTCTCAGGGGAGAGGGTAATGCCGCATGTTTGGGACATTCTCTCTTTTTGTGTATGTGCCTCTTTCAGAACGTTGGGCGTGAGAAGGCGAAGAGGCTAAGGTAACACCAGGGCAGCTCTGTGCGTCAGCTTCGCTGCCTTCTGTAGGTCTTCTGAGCTCAGTAAACGCGGCTTTTCTACCTTTATTCATGACAACGTGTAACAACAAGAGGTATTAGAAAATGGCAACCTAACGTTTACGGACAAAATGCCTTGCATTTAACAACAGTGACAGTTTTGCAGTTTATTTTGTTGCGTGAACTATGGTGGCTATGTAGGGCGTCAAGTTGTTCAAATCAAATGTTACACGTTCTATGAAATATAAGGCTACCGAAGACGAGTGGCCATGTGGCTGCACCCCAGCAGCTTGAGGCATCTGTTTCTTCAAAGGGGTATGCCACAAGACGGGTATACATAGCGTGGAGGCTGAGCCCCTTGCGTTCAGGCTGACCTCGCGCTGCCAACCACGAGTGGAGCAAGGAGCAACAAATGAGGCATCTCACGTTGGGTGCAAGGGACGGCCGGCGGCGTTGAGGCAGCGTCGCTTTCGGAATTTATTCACTGCACTCAATATGTCTCACACCCTCCCTCGGCCGCTCTCTTTAATTAGGGCGCCAAGTCTCTGCAGCCAAACACGAACCCTGTTGGCCGCCCTTTGCGTTCCGGCTGTCTCAGAACTAGTTGATTGCGTACTTGCTCAAGTCACCGTCCATCACTTTAATTTACGTTGGCAACAACTTTTCCGACTCAACAGGAACTGCTTCTTTCTCCAAACTTCCCTATTATAAACTTCCCCGTTTGGTTTCTTTCAACGCCCTGTTCATTTTGAGTCGACGATTACGCCATATCTCTCGCGATGTAGCACGTTTTAAGTGCGAATGCACTTTATAAGCGACCCTGAATTCCGGCGACCGCCGTCCGTCCACATAGCAACAGCTGCGGGTGCGCGCGCTCCTCGTCTTCCTTGGCAACGGGGGGAGATGGGCGCGCGCTGCCTGGCCGCTGACATGGCACATACCCACGTGGGGGATTGGCCAGGAATCTCCTCGTCTTCCTTGGCAACGGGGGGAGATGGGCGCGCGCTGCCTGGCCTCTGACATGGCACATACCCACGTGGGGGATTGGCCAGGAATCGGGCGTGAGAAGGGCTAATGCACCCGCTTAAAGGAGTACTGACACGAAATTTCAAAGCTAAGATCCGCTCTAGCAATCAAGTACAACGACAACACAAATAGGTGTCTGTGCATGGCACATACCCACGTGGGCGATTGGCCAGGAATCGGGCGTGAGAAGGGATAATGCACCCGCTTAAAGGAGTACTGACACGAAATTTCAAAGCTGAGATCCGCTCTAGCAATCAAGTACAACGACAACACAAATAGGTGTCTGTGAATAAATGCATCTTTCTTTCTTTGTAGTTGTGTGTGTGATCTCTCTTTCGCGAACATTACCGAACCGCGCAAATTCAACTCGTGCATTCGCACTTTCACATTCTTCCCGTCGGGGAAATGCGGGGAAATTTTTTCATAATGCGTACGGCCACGCAAGCCCATTTTTTATCGACTGTAAAACCTCCATCTTTACACAACCCTGTGTTTACATCTATGCTTATACCACCCTGTTATTTAGTCAGTTTCATATTGGCTTGTACGCTTACTCCACCTTTCACTCTGGTATCGGTTGTTGGTCACGCTGGCATAAGCAGAAATTCCGAAATATGCGTGCTCACCCGAATACGTTTACACGGTCCGACTGAGACCTGGCCATATATGCGCAACCTGCCCACCGCTCAAATTCCAATACGCCTCCGCCCCCGCTGGCATCCACGAGCAGCGCACATACCGCAGCTTGTAAACACTTCGCATTTTCCATTTAACTCGCAGGGCTTTGTACTTCATTGGGTAGGTTCGAACATGCTTACTCCCCTCTCAACATTCTCTTTCCCGCTCTGATCTCTGCACTGGCCACTCCTTTTTTACCACCTGTTTCTTCTCGGCACCCATTCCTGCAAAGCACGCCACCGTTGCATTCTCAATGCCTCGCTTCAGTCAATGTCTGGGACCGCTGGCTACCTCTTCCGCTGGCAAATAACACCCTGGCTGCCAGGAAACCAGGGCGTCAACTTGTTTACCGTATTTGCGCAAATATATTTGAGAGATAGAGGAAGCAAAGGGTGTGTGTAACCATATTGTTACGGGACTAACGTGGGCAATGTCTCGCAGCTCCTTGAACCAACAACGATCACGACGAAAACAATGTGCCTAGCGCGCACCTTGCATGAGCTGTGTAATGGGCGCTATGTATATATTGTAAATAGGCTGCTTCACCCCATCTCATCGTTTGTCTCATCTCGGTCCTGCCGCCACGTAACATTTTGGTTCTGGGTCATCCTCATCGTGGCCTCACTTCGCAACACTTCGGCCCGGGCGGAATCGTCTCGGGGACCTGGCCGTGTGGGGCAGCCGCAGCCCACTGCGACATGCATTCCACCACGCCACCCGCCCCATGACACCAGCCGGTGAGCAAGTCGATCAAGAACAGGTGGTACACACCGAGACCAAAAGGACACAAAATGCCGTGCCCCCAGCCCTCTCGTACGACATGGTTCTAGTTCCTGCGACGGTCTGCTTGCGCCCTCAAGGCATCGCTGTTGTGGGGCCAGGGATCATCAAGTAAATCATCGTCATCTGTGGCGGCAGGCACATCTTTACTGTGCCTTGTCATCACATTACTCATCCGCATGTCAATTCTCACGTTGCCTTGGCTTTGACCGGCTGGGCCGCCCTCGAATCTGGGGGTGATCTTAAGGTACTAAGGTAGCCAATGTCTCGCAGCTCCTTCAACCAACAACAATAACGACGACGATGGCGCGCACCTTGCGCGAGGTCTGTAATAGCCGTTATGTAAACATTGTCAATAGATTACTGCACCCCATCTCGTCGTTCGTCTCATCACCGTCCTATCTTCACGTAACAATATTTATTGCATTCTATAAGGGAGTCCTTAGTGGGGCCTCTTCATTCCTGGAGTCCTTTGGCACGAGCCGCTTCTTCTGATCTCTACACAAAGTTGCGCTGGATGTCTAGGGGTGTTTTGAGAGGAGGCATTCGACAGAAAATATATTTGACCTAACGCTACGCAGTGTACTGAAAACCACCACTATACGGGTCCTAGTTACGAGGCCTCGCCAGGCGGCTCGAACGCCTGTCGCCCCGTTTACTTCGACAGAAGATGAAATTGAAATGTACCGTGTGATGTGCGTGTATATGCCCAAAATATACAAAAATAAATAAATAAAGAAACAAACAAACAAACTTACACACAAGAAAAAAACAGCAATAGCTCATGTAGTGTATCAATCCGCCGAAGGGATGGACCCGGATGTAAGCGGGGGCACGCGGTTTGAAAGGCGATCGCGCTTTATGCGCGACATAGTCTGCTTTTTCTCGCGTAGTTTGTTTGTCATAGCTGAACTAATCAATAAGATTAGGTATAAAAATTCATTGAAACGACTGGCCTCATTTCCAAAATACTCGCAGTAAGGCGCGCTTTCCACCGCGCGGGGGAAGAGACCTCTGCGGTGATGAGGGGCGCTGCCAACTTCCGTTGTCGTTTTTAGGTTGTACCCGAGAATAGGACATGGCGTATGTGCCTTGGATAATAAAGTATCTTTCTCTCTATCTCCGGTCTCTCCTTTCTCGGTCTCTCCTTTCTCGACGCGGCATGGATGACCTGCACGTGATGTCACGCGGAAACTCGCTTTTTCTTGGCAGAAATAGACGTCAGGAATCTGCGCGGTGAATGGCGGCAGGCACGAAGTGAGGGCGGAAATTCCGTGTGCAGCAGCCGCAGAGACGTAGCCATACCGCGCTTGTGGCGTGGGTGATATTCCGTTCCCAGGTCGATACAAGCCTGGAACTTCTCTTCTTTTCGTTACCTCATGATAGCCTCATGCAGGCGGTAAATAACTGGCACTACGGCATTCCAAAACTTGCATTACAAAAACATGCATTACTGCATTACTTGCATTACTGGCGTTACCTTCCGATCCAAAAGCGCTATTTCCATTGAAGCTTATCTGGAGCTACTTGACTTCTACCTGCGTTCCACTTTCGTGGGTTGGCAAAATAGGCTTACATACCGAGGTCAGGGTCTAGCATTGGGTCTAGCGTGGCACCTGTTTTAAGCGAAATCTTTCGGAATTTGGTTGGTAAGAAAATTGAAAGTTGTCTGCCCGGACTTCAGAAAACGTTATTTAGATATGTGGATGATTTCTTGGTAATCGCGCACGTGTCCGATTACAGCAAGAAATTTGCTGAGATCCTAGATGTTTTGAAAGCGGCTGGTTCGGGGACGTACTTCACGGTTGAAGCTCCCAGGGACCCTAGCCTAGAATACCTCGACCTCAACCTAAAGTTTAAAGAGCATCATGTAGGCTCGCGTCTAGTCCCCGATCATCCAAGCCACTTCTAGACCAGAGATCCGGCCACTCCTAAAATATAAAGAGCGGCATAATAATGAACACGCTGTGATCAGCTTTAACCTACACTCTAAGAAGACGAGGAGTGCTGGTCACTCTGTCTAGGAGTAAAAACTTTTGTCCGATATTTCACTCCCTTTGGCAGCATTGGGCGACTCATCCGAGGAGTAGCACGTGGCGGCCAAACGAGAGGCGAAACACTCCTCGTGGGATTTACTTGCTGCTTTCGAAGCGGAGTACTTGAACCCTGTGTGGGAATTGCTATGCCATCTCCAAGGCAGCGTTCCGTCACTCCCTTTAGGCGTGAATAAGCTCTATTGGTTTCGGCGTTCCCGGATACTGCAGACGGGTACTACTACTCTCTCTTGGAAAGCATCTCGTTACGCCTCATGAGCGTTCTGCTATTACCCGCGAGACAGCGTGTTTTCGCTCAGCCTGCTACTAGCCCCCCCCCCCCCATCCCCACGATGGTACTACAGGCAGTTACAAGCAAACAAAACAGGACAAGCTATTTTCAAACATGGAAAAAAAGAAAAAAAAAGGTCATACTTTATTTTTCAAAAAAATACCACAACAATCGGTTCATTCTGCAATTTCACACAAAGCAATTTATTTGGAATTAAACTATCACAGCATATAAACGAGTCCTACTCCACATGCACACAGGAGACGTAGCGCCTATTTAGGATATATACAAGAAAATTCACAAATAAAAATGCAGCAAAGCAAATGAAAACACTGAAATACAAACATTAAGACAATAAAAATGACATTAACATGCACAAATAAAAAGCTACTGGCATTAGCACGAAAAGCTTCAGTAGAAATACACCAGTGGCAGAATAGTTAACAGTATTAACATAAAACAAAATGGCCTTAGTACATCAGTGAGTGCTTCACATGGACTGGAAAAGCCAGCTCTTATTTAGGACACATCTACAAATCTAAATCTACATCTACAAATAAATTTTGCGAAACAAAAATGTGGGACTAAACCAATTCAGCGTGGATTACTATTAACGTATTACAAGCTGAAATCAACACAAAGATACAAAGCCATTGACACGGAAACTCCGCAACAGATATATGTTGGTGGGACAACAGGAAACCGCAGGAAACACTCCCATTGGGTTTTTTAGGCGGGTGGTTCTCAAATGAGGATGCGCTAGTAAGATTTAAAAAAGGCATAACTTGGTATTAAAAACAAACACGTTCGAGCTGACTGCTTCATAATGTTGGTGGCGGCCTTCAGAACAGTACCGACCAGGGCACCGTGCTTGAGCCGAAGTAACGTCTACAGAAGCAAGAAGGTGCGCTTCGAATTTGAAGCGTATTAGGTACGCACTGAACAGCCAAAACACAGACAGCTGCAATGGAAACCCATCCACAATGTCCAAGGATGTGAGCAGAAGTGTCTTGAATGCGACGGCCACTCCTGCTGACGCCTCGGGGATCTGTCTCACTCTCAAAAAAAAAAAAAAAATCTTCGGGTAAGTAGCGTCTTCCCGTGGTTCCTACATAGGCAGAAAAAGCAGGTCAGCAAAGATAAGTTCTACAATGAAAAAAAAACTAACGAGTTTGACAGTTAAATGAAGTTCATTGGGTAATAGATTAGTTTTTGCGCCGAGAGCACGCACTGAACCCGTATTGAAATGCAATGCTGCTTGGCGGAGTCACCAGTCTAGATGCGAATGTGCGGTGACCTTGGATGCAGCCACGCTCATTGTGCCTTGGCCAATGTCATGTCAAACAGCGCGCCCTACAGCTGTCTGCCTACGCACTGCGCCCCAAACCCATTAGTGCTTACGTGTCCGTAGCATCCATTGTTTACCCCGCTATCGTTCCTGGTATAAAACATTGCACAAAATGTAAGGAAATATAACTCGTTTTGTAAGGTTATAAACGCTGATGAATTTGCATTGGATTTTGTCCTCAGCCGACTGCAACGTACGGCCCATTATACGTTCACAATTCCAGCGTGGAAAAGTTGCTAAGGGGTCATATAGGTACTGTTTTCTTCATTCTCGAGTACCCTTCGCTGCATGCACGCTGCAGATCGCAACGTTTGATGAGAACCAATGAACTCGTTATTGAACGATCAGAACGCTCGAAAATTAAAGGGGTAACCACGTGCAGCGACAGCGACAACCGACGCGAAAAAATAATGCAATGGGTACAACAAACAGTGTGGGCGACAGCGACAAACGAAAAAAAGTAATACATTCCTGTCAATGCCCTTCGTCGTCGTAGCTGCCGCTCGCTTGTGGCTTGTGGGCTGCTTCTGGCCGGGAATAAGCCGCGAAGACGACGGCCCGTCTGCCGCAGTCGCCGCCGTCAGCGGCCTGCGCAAAAAATTTTCGCTTGTCTGTGTCGCCCACAATACCTGTTTCCGTACACACTGAGTGAGGTTTCCCGCGTCGCTCATCGCCTTCGACGCATGTAGTTACCCTTTAACAGTGCGGGGCGTAAGCCCCGAAAAGTCCCCTTTCCGTCCATCCTGCCCTCAATCAAAACGCAAAAAACCTGTCTGAACAGCATTTCAGTCAGCTGCTGTACGCGCGGTGGTCACTAAAATTATTGTAATTTTAGTGACTGCCACGCGCTAGACGCGCTCCTAACACTCAGCCTATTGTACGCAATTCTTTGGAGCCGCGCAGGTAGCCACAGCTACTGCACGGCAGCCACTCTAAGCCCTCATTCACACAGCCGTCACCTTCTCCGTCACGGCACCGGCACGTCAACAAAAAGCGACGTTGACGGAACGGAGAAGTGTTCAGACTTAATCTGCACGGGAGCTTTCCGTCAGATTACAGGGTCGTCTGCCTAGTGATCAGTTTAGCCTAGAATTGAGCGTTTTGAATCCGAACAGTAAATAAAATGGTTTGTGCTCACTTTTCGCTAAATTTAGCCGTAAAAATTTGTTTTCTGATTAGCTGGTTTAGCTCGAAACATGGTTCCGTCACGTTGACGTGACGGAAACGTAGACCTCGGCCTCCCGTCACCGTCGCACCGTTTTCGGCGAGAAATCGGTCGAAAAATTGCGCCCATGACGGAAGACGGTGACGGGACGGTGACGTGACGGGGTGAAAAACGGCTGTGGGAATGAGGGCTAACCCTAGCCGCCGAGCTAAGAGTACACGGTAGCGCTGCGACTACTGACGCGACCGTGCTTCTTACCTGCGAAAACATTTGGCTAGGATACCAACACTTCCCGAATCAAAGAAATTGAAACAGTGCAAGAATCGACGCTGTTTGCATACGGGTACAAATGCCGCCCTTCAAATCTAAGAAATGGTCAAAATGAGTCACGAAAACGTTAGGGCTAACCGCTTCCGCGGACCGAAGTTAGAGAGCAACTCTGCTTCGCTAAATACATAAGATAAGAATACCAGGGTAACTAATGGCTTACCTCCACTTCCCACCAGCGTTTCTTCGTCCGGTAGATAAATCCAAGGTCGTCATCCCAAGATTCCAAGCTTAAGGCGCGAAGCCTGCAAAGGCAGCGACTGCACTCCGGCTGCCCCGGCCAATTGCGCGCGCATTGCTACACAGTGCACATAGTTCCGGTATCGGCCTCTGCGCCGCCGCAGCTGTGATGTCCGTCCGAAATAAAAACTAGTTCTACGCACGCACGCACGCACGCACGAACGAACTAATATACGGCTTGCTGACGTGTTCGTGATCTAACGCTGACGCACAGGCATGCAAGCAGTTAGCGAGCACGCGTCGCACTGCGTCCAATTAAGCAAGTATGACGATAAGGGCAGGTCAAACTTCCCATGTTGTGAAAGCCGTCTCCTAAGCTTCGGATAATTCTCGCGGGGAGAATGCTAAACGAAAACAGACTAAACGAGAGGCGAAAACGAAAACAGACACCGGCGGCCTGCCGAGGGGCCAAGCAAGGAGCACGAAACACATGAAACCGCCACCGTCGCAGCGAACCCTTACAAAAATGGTTATTGAGATTGAATTGAAAGTCAATTGACTTTACTCAGTACATTGTGTTGACAGTCAATTGACTTTGAATAGAAACTTTGTATTGAGTTCTCGTTGAAAATTGGCCGCCGCGTTTCAATTGAAACTCAACGCTGAGTTTCAATTGAAAGTCTATTGACTATAGTCAACATGTCTGTTGATTTCCAATTGAGTTTCTGTTGACTCTCAATACACTTTCCCTGTTGAGTTCTTGTTGTGACGTGTCAATTGAAAGTCTATTGAGAAAAGTCTGTTGAGTTCCAGTTGAGTCTGTGTTGACTCTCTATTCATTCTCCTGTTGAGTTCCTGTTGAGAAATGTCAAATGAAAACCTACTGAGCATATTCAAGACAGCCCGTTTGATTTCCTGTTAGTTTTTTGTCAAGTTATTTCAAAAATTGCATATTAAAGTTCAGTTAACTGTACTAAATATATACTAAGTCTGCTTCAATATTGCAAAAACATTCTAAAAACTGTCGTCAAGGTGTGCAATAAGCAGGCAAAATAGTGAGGTGTTGCATGGCAAAGCTAGCTTTATTGCTCACGAAAGCATCACGGGAGGGCTGGAGCCTCGCAGGGTCCACTTGCCTACTTGACTGTGTAGCCTGCAAAATACAAGAAACAGACTTGTTTGTTTGCACCAGTCAAGTACGAAATGATGATTGCATCCCTTCTCATTAAGCATGCTGGTTTAAGTACCTGGCTATTTTAAAAGTAACCTGGCTGGTATGTTTGGAAAGCAGGGAGATAGCAGTTCAACAAATGTATAAGCTTTCCTCAGATTTTAATGCCGTAAGCCAAGCTAGCCGCATCAATTAATTCTACAATTGGTAGGGAGTGGAATGCCTTTAGTTGAATTCCTTCCGCATTAAGGCGCCTGAAATCTACAGGAACGACTATGTTTCAACGCGGCAGGGAGCCAAAAAATCACCCGCATGGGTCCGTAATCGTGTCTTCCACATCTTTCAGGCCCAAAAGAAATCCAAATAGGCCTATCAAGACTGGTTGAGCCACTACCTGACAGGAGAAACCCCACACCTGTGCAAAAGCATACCTGTCAACCTGTGGATTTTGTTTTTGGAAATTTTAATGCTTGAATTCTCGTAAAACAAAATTAGAAAATTGTCAACTTGCATGAACTTGTTTACAAAACTAGCCTTGATTAAAAAAAACTAGAGTCAGATGGTACTGTAATCTGAAGTTACTACATCAGGCAATCATCGCAAATGGCTTTATGAATGGATGAGCGCATAATACTTTGTGCTTACCGACTAGTGGAAAAAAATACATGAACCGTGATGGAAAAAAACGTGCCAAAAAGAACGTGACAGGAAAAATACATAACTTGAATTTCGCAGTCTTTTACACTCTTGTAACGCTGAAGTATGGTGTGTGCCTTGCAGTACGTTTACCAAACAAGTAGCACTAAGCAGCAGCTTAAAGGGATCATATGAGACATGGGTATATCCACATTTTTGCCTTCATCATAACAATGCCAGAGGGGTACACCAGTATAACAAGGCCGTCTAATGCCAGTTTACACACAAGGAGAACACGAAACAGTTTTGTTTGGTGAGGGGAAAAACATCAGTTTCTGTAAATGAGAAATAATTTAAAAGCTTGTATCCCTTTACTTGGCGAGATTTTCTATACACTAGCAGCACTAAAACAGTATAGTGATACCATGACGACCAATCATTTGGGTAATTCCTAGAGGCAGAACATCTGTCAAAACAGATTGACTAGGCCCTCGCGCAATGCCGGTGTAGCATCAGTCAGTGGCACGTCTGATGCCACATTCAGCCAAAATGTTATTCAGTGATTTTGCTATTACTCACACCACATTCAGCCCAACTTATTCAAAACTGCTCCGAGAAAGGCAGTCAGCAGGTTGTGATTAGAAGCAATGGCAAATTTCAATTTATGCTAGCAAGTCGAGCAAGTGCTTAAGTCAAAACTGGTATTCATCAGTTTGAAAGTTTGACGCCTGTGCATGTTCTAGCGCAAGCTGCCTAGCACCTGTGACAAAAATTGGCAAATGAGAAATTCACGGAAAGATACATGGAGAGAATTGGCACTTAGTGGTAAAAGACTAATATATGACAACAGTGTGCAGTCTGTTTCCAACTACTACTAACGCAGCAGGTTTTTTTCTGCATTGGTTTTAAAGCCAAAGTGTCTGCTTGCCTTTAGGGTGCCGAGGTAACACGTCAGACTTGTGTAAAGATGTTTTGGGTTCAAACCCTACCTTCTGCGGATGCATAGCCTCTATTTTCCAAAAGCAATCAATGAATTTGTTATATTCTTGGGCATTATTTTTTTAGCTGGAATGAAGTACGGTTTAGGCCACATTTGTCACTGCTCTGCGCTCAGGGAACGCTCTTTCTCCAAGCAATCGTTCAAATTAATACGCAAATATATTGCTGGCTGCCAGCACTTTAGCTTGCAAGTATATTTTACCGCCATGTCTCCTAACTGGTTGAACACACTATCCTATTTGTGACTGGTGGATCTGCCTCTCAGCCTAGCGCTGTCAGGTGTGCTTGCATGGCGCAGTATTCGTGCGTCTGTTATTGATCCGACAGGCACTTGTTCGATTCAACCTCCTTCATTTTTTTTTTCATTTTCGTTAACTTCGTTCGTCAAACATTTTATTTATCTTCATCATGGTGTTCTTTCTTTTTTTATGACACTTCGTACTAGGTAATTCATGGCTGCTGCTCCGTTATGTAGCGGCACTGCATGTCGGATTTTATTCATTCGTCAATTGCCTTCAAAGGTTTTGTTTGTTAGATCTTTAGCTTAAGATGCATACAAATATAGAACACGCGAAAGCAATACAGCAGCGCGGAAGACAGTAAAACACTGATTGATGTCAAAATGTTGTGTGCCGGTACAATAGCCTCCCCCTTGAATTTGTTACACTTACGTACAGTATTTTTGAAAGGCTGAAGTGAAATCATACCCTTTAGGTCGATCTGGAGACGGCGGGAATAAAAACACTGTTCATATACCGACAAATAACCAAGTCGTGAGTATCGCCATTCAGGTAGGTCTGCACAACATTTGTCATGATGAAATGTACAGCGTGCGTCAGGCTTGTCTAGGGCAAGCGAGCGCACGGCTCCGGAGCGTGCTGGCGACATCTGCTGGGTTAGAGATAGCTTGCCATTGCGCGTGCGCGGATCTCGGACTGGGTCGGGCCGGTCGTCATTTCGCATGGGCCACTCTTATTTGCAGACGCCACCACCCACGAGGGGCACTGGTCTTCCCCAGTGCCAGCCATGGGCGGTGAAAGGCCAGATAGACGCGCCGTTTGACGAGTTTATCGCAGGCAGTTACGTAATCGCATAAAGCAACGAGCGCCAATCTTCTGAATCTCAAGCGCACCAAACGGAAAGCACGCAACAAGAATTCACTGCAGGGCTTTCGGTCGAACCTGTTGTGCGATTACGCAAGTCCCTGGGGTGATAATGCACCGCGTCAAATTACGCACTGATCTCCGGCGTCACCGCTCACGGCTGGCACGAAGAAAACAAGCACCCGTTGCGGGTGGTGGTGTCTCCAAATTTTAGAGGCCAAAGCTGAACGACGACCGGCCAGGGCCTGTCCGAGATCCACGCACGCGCAATGGCAAGCTATCTCTAACCCAGCAGCTATCAGCAGATGTCGCCAGCATGCTCCGAAGCCGCGCGCTCGCTTGCCCTTGACAAGCCTGACGCGCACTGCACAGGAGCGCTCGGAAAGAATTAACTTACCTTATAACAACGTCGCTCCCAGCGGCGCTCCCAGCGTGGTGAATTTGACGGATTCCAAAGCGTTGCTAACAGGGAAGGTAACACCTCACTTCGCAAGCTTCTTCACCGTAAGATCACAGCGCACAGACACAACACGGACACAAAGGATGTTCACCGGCGGTAGAAAAGCGCATACGATGGCTTTTCCTTCAATAAATTCGATGTATCGCCAGCTGCACTGCAATGTCTGACCTTCGATGCTCGTTGAAAAGATTCGCACACGGCACATAAATCGTCAACAACACGAGCAAAGCTGTAAATTTGCACAGAACAGTGAGAACGACCGCACAGCATTGGTGCCCGCACATCCGGGACTGCGAACAAGCGACTTTGGCTTGGCTTCGAGTCGGTTTGCGATGGCTATGCCACGGCTACGCATTCTTGTGAAAAATTGAGCGTGAAAACATTGACACGAGATATTAAAAAAAAAAACGACGGCGGCTTGTGAGTCCTATGTTAATATTTACGATCATTGTTTATAAAATTATTACCAACCCGTCGAGCAGCAGTAATATTATTTTGCAGATAACCGAACTCCGCCGAGGTCACGATGTTGGTTGTAAGCGCCACTGGCGGCAGTGGCAACTCAGCGTACTAGACATTCGCGGGGAATCTCGGAGGCCATGTCGCGACAGCGCGGTCACTTTAGCTTAGCGTGGGAGGATGCCAGAGGAACCAGAAGAACTGGTTATCGGCGGGTGTGGAGGTGGATGGTACGTCATTTGTGTCCGGGCGCCCGCGCCCTTCCAAGTTCCCCGCCTCGGCGAATGGCAGCAGAACAAAGAATCCTTCAAAACAGCTTTGAAATTCGTGGTCTGCTTGCGGGCGCAGGGTATTTGCGAGGCGCTTGTGTTTGAGAAACATTCCGCGGACGCGTTGACATATTTAAAATACTTTTGTTAGCGAGAGAGCGGTTCGGAGTGTAACAAGCGGCACGCCAGCTCACTAATTTGTTCGGTTTCTCTATTTTGTTTTCTTTTTTTGTAGTGACGTACAGCAGTGTCAGGCTCGATCTTTCTTTTTGTGTCCCTGTGCAGTAGAGATGAGTTGTTAATCAGCGCTTCAGTTTGTCTTTCTTCTCTTTTTCCTTCGTTTGTTCGTTTAGTTCGTGTGAGCGGGGGCGCCTTGTGAAAGTCTCTTCCGCTTACGAGTACAGATTTCTTTTGTCGTGAAAGAACTGTTTTCACCTCTTTTAATAGAACATAGATGCGCGTTTTCTCCTTGCGGGATTCTCTGTATTCCACACTGCAGTTCTACAGTTGTTATCGTAGACAGTTCACGGTATCCTCAAGGAAAGTTATGTATGCGAGGGATATTGATTTGTTTGACTACGAAATTTAAGGCGCCGACGCTACACTGGCGATAAGGCCCGCAGCAGTGGAGGGCCCCGGATTCACAGCCCGAGCCCGGGGTCTTAACGTGCGCCTAAATCTCGAACACATTGGCTATTTCGCTTTTTGCCTCCAAGAGAGAAGCGGTCTCCGCGATGGGGAACTGAACTCGCGTCCTTGGGCTCAGACCACGGCGGGGTGTAGTTCTGGCTACCCTAATGAAGTTCACGAGTGAACGACGATGACGCCAAGCTTGCGTTCGCTTGATTTGAAGGCTTGTTTTAAAAGTTCGCTGTATACAAAAATTTAATTGTTCTTTTTTCGACGTGTAGCGATTTACACCAACGTTTTGCTATTTTTTTTCTGAGTATGTATAGGCACATTTTCGTTACTGGAATATTCTTTCGCGTTTGGGTTTGTGAGATAAGTATTCATTTCTGCAAAACAGCGCTGTTATTATCGTGCCTCCACAGAAAAACACTGAATCATCGCACTAGGATGCGATGTCACATATGACTTTTGTAGATGTAGCAGATGAAATGAGTTTTTAAATCTACCTTCTTCCCCCCGCCCCCCCGTAACACAACGTATCACAGCATTGTATGTGTGAAAAGAGGTAGGAGGAGTTATGACTTTTTTTTTTGTCCCCAGAACTGGGACCCGAGATGTGTAGACCCCCCCCCCCCCCCGCCTTTATGTTTTTTCCCGGCCGAGATATGCATGCTTCATGATTCCGCACCAAACTTCCCGGAAGACTGACTTCGAATATCTCCACTGCCGCTAAAGCGCCCCTAAGCGGAACCTTAGCAGTACTGGAGATTGCTCACCCATTATGTCAATGTGTGCTAAGGTATAAAGAAGAAAATCAGCTGCTATAGCAAGGAAACGTTTCCGCGGGAGTCACGTGCCAGAAGAGATGAGTCACTGGAGTTTTGTCAATGTTTATTTCCTCCATTGTTTTGTGCAAACCATGTTGCGGCAGTATTTGAGGAAATGCATTCAAAAATTGTCCAATACAATTGATGTCCCCACTTAGCAGGTATAATTATTATTTGTGCAAAGATAGGCTGCTGGTAAGGCTACTGGATTACCCTAAGGAGTTTCATCAGTGTTGAAAATTAAGCGCGAACCATAAAACATGGAACAGAAAGAAGGACACCGGTATAATTTTCAACAATGTATGTTCACCAACTAGTTCGACTCTCAATCCTACTTAGTTTTGTCAGTAAAAACTCTATTGAGTTTCAATTAAAGGAAGTCATTTGACATTCTGTTGAGGTTTGTCTATTGAAACCTTGTTGACTTTTTATTGACTGCACTCAATAGAAATGTCAATGTAAAATAAAAAAAGCATAAAAGTAACCTAGTAGTCTTAATTCCGTAGACACAGTGGTCAGCGCTGAAAAAAATAATTCTTCAAAGTGTATGTTTGAGCCTGATGAGTTTTGTCCATTGGTTCTCCAAAGAGTTTCAATTGACTGGTGTCAATTGGTTTTGTGTTGCGTTTACTCAATAAAAATCCTTTTGAGTTTGTACTGACACATCTCAATAGCCAATTGAGTTTGAATTAAGTTTCTGTTGATTCAACAAAAACTCAACAGGAGAAGAATTGAAACTCAAAATCCATTTTTGTAAGGGAACGCGGCCTGATGTTTATACCAACGAGAGAGAGCTTTGGAGTCTTGCTTGGGGCGTGGGTGTGTGCTGTTCGCCGAGGTGAGTCGCCCCACGCCCGCTCACCGCGTCAGACGTTTTCTCCCCGTGCTCTTCCGTCTTGATCCACTGTAACCTAAGTTTCCTCAATTATTACACCTTTAATTCTCAAAACCTAGTTTCTCCTATTCGATGCGAGCACGCGTCGTACTGTGTTCAAGCAAGTATGACGATAAGGGCAGGTCGAACTTCCCATGTTGGATGAAGCGTCTGTTTGAAAGCCCACTTCGTGCGTAGCATATTGTTTACAAAGCGCAGCCCTGTGTTCCGCGCTGGGTGGACATCACGGTCTGGCGCGATCAGTCGTCGCTCGCTCGGTCCTTGCGGGTGCACCGCCTGTGTCGGTTTTCAATGTAGACGCGAGATCGCGTGGCAGAAAATCCGCCGTGTTAGTACGCCGTATCTTCGTCGGGCTGAACTGCGGAGACGCGGCGTCCACCGCCGCGCCGCCGCTGGGATGCCTTCGGCGTAATCGCTGAAATCGGCGCGCAGGATTCTTTCTTCCGTGGTGCGCACCTTTTATGATGCATAGTCTGCCAACTTTTAAATTCGAATGCACTTTATAAGCGACCCCAAACCATCCACCGCCGGCGGCGGCGGCGGCGGCGTCCGCAGTGCTCCTCTGTATTTAAAAAAGAAACAGCATCCGGCGCCAGGTTTCGATCCGAGGACTTTGCGGCCGCAGCGCGACGCTCTACCGACTAAGCCACGGACGCCACGCTGATATCAGTGTGAGTAACGCGCCTTATATCTTTAACGCATTCAAACTACGTCGTCAGCGGCGTGCGTTGGCGACTCAGCGGCGTTATAGCGGCTTGATAACTGCGTGGTGTACACGTGATACTACAAACCCGATGGAAGATATGGAAGAGAAGGCGGCGAGGCGGTGGGCTGCGGGGGCCGAGCGCAAGCGCCGCAAGCGGGCCGACAACCGTGCATTCGCACTTTCACATTCTCCCCCTCTGGGAAATGCGGGGGAATTTTTTAAATGTCGATAACTAAGCCATGACAGAGGAAAAAACAAAACAAAGAAACAAAACCAAATCGATACATGCGTTTTTGAGTTTTGTTAAGCTTGCTCCATTCATGTCACTGAACGCTGCGAGCAATCGTTACACGAATTCATATTCTTGCACGTTTAGAATTCGCGGCGGAAGTACTCGGGCGCTTTTTACACAAGTGCTGTATATGTATACGTATGCAAATAAAACATCGCTGATGAGTTGGTGTGCGTAAATGGTAGGAGTGCATCTCCACGCTTACTCCCGCACTGGACAAGAATGAAATTGCAATTTTACTCTTCGTACTGCAGAGAGGAGACGATGTGCAGCTTTACTCTTCACTGGTGCGGGAGCGGAACTGGGGCTGCACTCCGCCGCGCACGAGAAGAGTACGCTGTCAGTTTTGCTCTTCCTCCTCATGGGAGCGAACATTGCATCCAACTCCCCGCAGCTTTCCAGGGGAGCGCGCCAACGCTTGCAGGAGTACAATGACTGTTGGACTCTTCAACTACTCCCCTGATTTCTTAGAGTGTAGTCGCGTGTGCATGAGATTGGTGTCAGTTTTCAAGCCCAAGTTAATAGGCCTAAAGCAGCCGGGTACCACCAGAATGCTGTTGCGCAAACCTGGGAAAGGCTAATGAAACTTCTCAAACGCAAACCAGACCATGAACAAAAACAATATAAAAGGAAGGAGAAAGTAGCAGTCATTCCATACGTGCACCGCTTATCACGTGGTTTAAAGAATGTAGCAGGGAGATACTGGGTAAATGTCGCATTCTCAGCCCCACTCTCAGGCTTAGCCGCGTTCGCCCGTCCTCCAAAAGAGGCTGCAGCATCACCCACGATGAAACGTTTGTGCCCTGCAGTACGGGTTTTGTATACCGGTTGCCACTCAATTGTGGCAAAGTGTATTTGGGCAATAGGGTGAATGTGTTAACACGCGCCTGCGCGAACATTTGAATAATCTAACAAACGACGCCTCCTCCCACGTATCAGCGCACTGCCGAGCTTGTGGTTGCAAGCCGTGTTTTGATGAATGCGACATTTTGTTCACAAATGAATACCAGCTGACACAAGAAGTTGTTAAAGCGTATCATATCTCCAAGAGGCGAACTGGGTGTGTACGCCAGCCTACTCTGACGCTGTACGATGAAGCAAAAGCTTTTTCAGATGCCACCTAATTCTGTGAGGGATTATCGGGCCTTTACGCGGTTTTATGAGAGGCTTCAATATTTGTTTGTTTTCATCACATCAGATTTTACGGGTCGGCTATAAATTTTTGTTCCTTTCCAATAAAACACTAGCTGCGAGTCAGCGCCCGTCTTGTGAATTTGTTCTGCGTCCCTCATCGTTTATTGCGCTGTTACTTCCCATCATGAATCTGGAACTTTCTCTACTCCCTCTACCACATCTTCTAGTTAACGTGGAGCACTCTTTCTATTGTTCTGAGCAACTGCTAAACGACCGCGCTGTAAGGTAAGATGTAGCCTACGTCCTTAAAAGAGTAAGCCGAATGCCAGTTCCATCAGAGGTTTTAACGTTTGCATCAAGCTGCACAGTGTCACGCTTTCTGTGAAAACATTATTGGGGTATGCTTTAGCTTGCCACGAATTCATGTCATGAGCGGTCTGCCTTCGCTCTTGAGGCCAAAATTACCTGGACATCCAGATCGCTGCTGGTCACCACCTATGCGAAGCTTTTCCGTGCCTTTGAAAGTCTATGACTAAGGCTTCCTTGTCGAAAGCCCCTGCGTCTATGGGCGCTCCCTGTGGCATAGCACCAGATATTCACCCCTTCCCTTAACGAAGCTCCCTGCGAGCGTCCAAAAATGTTTCCAAGAAACCGCATAGCTCAGTCCGCTCTTGCACAAAAAACGGCGAAGTCGTCTGCATAGCTCGGTAGTCAGATTCTCGCATTATATAAGGTAAGAACAATTTTGAGGTTACTTCAAACGATACTTAAACACAGTGGTTCCATGAATTTGCTAAAAACGAAGGTCTACGAGGAGAGCAATATCTTACAGAGCGTAGAACTCTTATTGAAGCTCTTAGAGCCATATCTGAGGTAAACGCGAAGTGAAATTATTGTACGCTCAGCCACTCCCTCTCTCTCTCTCTCTCTCTCTCTCTCTGATTTTTGGCCCAACGTTTAACAGCTCCAGTAAACAAAATTCGCAAAACAGTCGAATGCATTTTTCAGGTAATGCCGCCGTATCCCTACACCAGCGCGAGGGGAGTCGCACCAGCGGAGAGCACACCTCGCTATAGAAACGTTCGATAAAATCGTGCGACTCTTGATGGCCCATGTTGGATTTGGCCCTATATTAGCTGAATTACTCTTTAGGGCGTTGTCACTTCAATTCAGTTTATTACCCGGTAATTGACATTTGCCAGGAATATTGGTCGGCAAATCATTACGGCTTTGTTACATCTTTTTCCTTTGTCCTGTTTTATGTATCACAACAGTGTGCGGTGATGGAAGGACAGCAGTAGCTCGTACTGATCAGCGAAGCAGTATAACATACACATCCCGTATATGGTTAGAGACTGCGCATGAGGATACATTTTTGAAAATTTGTTTATGGTACTGACTAGGGCCTTGTGAATACCTAATGAAGCTACGAAGAAATAAAGTTTTATCAGAGAAGTATGCGTCTTCCTGTTCCCCTCCTGTAGAAGACTTTTATTGATGAGAGTAAGCGCAAAATTTGACAACGCTTGCAACTTCACTGTGAACTGCGCAACTATCAAAAGGAAATTAAATTCGCCGTCGCAAAAAGTCGTCTTAGAGGCCAATTCATACAACTGATTTTGCGAAAGTTTTGGCACAAGTACCAGCTGTTTCAGTCGACCATTCGCTACGAAATAGGCATTGCGTCAAAGCCACTTTGCTGACGCAGGCAATGCACAAAAATGTGCCTTTGTTGGACCGGTACTAGGACCGCTCACAAATGCTATCTCGGCGCATTCAAAGCATCTGCCACGTTGAGCCCGAGCCCCCAGCTGGTGCCGTTTTCGGGATATTGTATTCTGTAGACAGAGTTTACGGGGCCCATTTGCACATATTGCGGCCCTTTGGGGCATGACCTGAACATCGTCTCTTTTTCGCGTCAGTGGTTTTTGAAATAGATTAGCGTCCAAGACTCTTTTATTCTAGTTATAATTAGAAAAAAAGCCGCCCTGTGGCTTGGGTGCAACGCTGCGGTCCCTCCACTTACTTTTCGCTGTCTGCATGCTCAGCAGATGCGATAATGAAGCACTTCAACAAGACGCCTATATCGCGTTACGAGGCTACCGCAGGCGTGTGGTTTCTTCCCCGTAACTTCTCGGAACCTGCGAAACACGCGCAGGTTTCGTAACTTATTGAAACAAAGCGAAACCTGCGCTAAAGCCCTCTTATTCTCTCATGGTGGAGTGGTGCTCACTGTGCACGGGATTTCGCTAGGCTCCGTCGTGTCGTATACCGGATATCCCTACCTGTTGGTTCAACCACTGGAATACCAAGCGTGTAATTTGGGCACACGTACAAATTTTAGCGGTCACTGAAAGTGACCAATTTTTAAGGCCAATTGCACTAAAATTTTCAACAACGTAACAATGTAACAGCAACTGGGCAACAACGTAACAACACATAAAAAGGGTGCGAAATGCAAAACACTGCACTTAAAACATCATCGCGTGCGGCGAAAACGGCTCGCGGCTTTGGCGTTCTCGGAACCGAAACTGAATAGAAAAGGCGGCCATTACCGGCGGCCGGACGTGACGGACGTGATGGAACGGAAAACAGACGGCCGCTCACAGCCGCCTTCAAATGCGTGTGGTAACGTCACGTTTCGCACTGTAACTTCCACAGAAGAACTTTCAGTGACGTTTGCCCATGCTAATGGAGTTAGGCGCGATTCCGGCATCCCGTTGCCATCAATAGAGATGAAGTAGACCATCCGACAGTAATTTTTTTGTTCTAACAGATTAACTACCGGAGTAGGAATTCTTGGGATTGCGAGTACAAAAGCAATCAGACCCTGATTTACAGAGCTCCTCGCTCGTCCGATTCCGAAAAGCAGCTTTCGTTTGCCGGCGCCTCAGCTATAACATCGCTCTCTTCGAAAGGAAGAAACCGCAAGCGGGCGAAGATCAATTACTATTTCTACTATACATTACGTACAAACAGCTTCGTGAATAGCGGCCCAGTATTTTTCGCCTTGCTGCCCATCAAGAAGTGACTTACAAAAGTGGTCTGAAACTGTAAGCTATGTTCCAGAGGTAAAAGATGCTCTAACAAACGAGAAATGTCCTATCTACCGCTGTTTTCTACTTTCACCAGGGACATGTGCTGCTGAAAACATTTCATTTGCAAGTAAAAGAACTCTAACGCTTTAACAAAGTAACTACTTCGCTAGGGAATTGAATGAAAATCTAGTTTATTGGTTAGGAGAGGAGCAGTTTCGTTAGGTTTCGCCGTACGCAAAGACGACAGCCGATGTTTGTGCAGATGTATTAGTTACTACAGGAAAGGCTGGTTTTTGTTCAAATAGCGAGTGAGACAAAAGTCGCACCAATGTTTACACTCGCGTGTACGACCACTCTAGTTAGGTCGTCGAAGTTCTGGAAAGGTCTAAAGGATGGAGGTGGCATTGGGCCAGTTCAAATATAGCCAATATTGGATGCGGTATTGCATGTTGTGAAGAATTTATAAAGTGTCTTTTCTTTATCTGTAATAGATGCAATAGGAATGGGAAATGTAAGGCAAGTGCTCCATTCGCGCTATTTTTTTCTTTGAGTAAAAATATTATGTTAAAGTAAAAAAAGTTTTTGCTGACTCCTAAACGTTAACAAGCGCGTTAATAGCTTGTGGGCTTCTAATCTTTTTTATTGCACAGAAAAAATCCCGCATAGTGTTGCTTACGCCGTTAGTTTAAACATGTGGTGCGACGGCGGTACAGTGCGCTGGTGTAGCAGAGAAACCTTTGGCGAACGCTTCCCTGCGCCTGGCGGAGCGCCCTGCAAATTGCCGGAGAAGCGCGAGCTTCACGGGCATAGAGTTTCCTGCAATACACGCTAGAGAGGAATCTGGCGCTAGCGTCTATGCGGCTCACATCAAGGCCCTCTGTGTCATAGACCGCCATTACATCATGCGCTCGCCTTAGTTTTATCCATGGCTTGGATTGGAATGCTTTAGTGGCCGTATATTCGAACAAAGTGCCAAAAAAACGCAAAGAATGCTGTGTTATTATATAAGTGGAAAATAAAAAAAGGCTGATTTAGGGCTAATGAAGAAGGAAGTAAAGTGTATTTTTTAAGGAGCGGTTGCGCCTACTATTCTCCAGGCCAAGCTGGTAGTTAACAAAAATGTTAATATTTTGGTGGAAACTCATTAGAGACTCTTATTTTATTAATGTTACCAATATTTCAGGTAATAAGTTGTCTGAATAGTTTCGAAAGCTTACTAAAGTTTGACTTTGCGCTAGTTGGGTACACATGACACCTTAAAAAACAGAGCGATAAACTTGGACCGAGAGAGGGCAAACAGACCCGAGCGCTCGTGTCGGTTTGCCCTCTCTCTGTAACGTTTTTTGTGCTGTTTCCTATGGTGTTTGGAAAGCTTTTTGAGCGTGCCTATGAAAACTTCATCTTCGTGGCAAAAGGGTCCGGCGAACGTCAGCTACAGTTTAACAAAACTTGTTGCTGAGCGAGTTGGTTCATACTTGAAGAAAAAAGAAAATGTGGCGTTAAACATTCGCGAACGAAGAGAGGATAGGACAGATACGGGCGCTCGTATCTGTCGGTCTTGTCTTCATCGAAGTACGTTTTGTTTCTTTTTTTTTCGTCAGCTACAACTTCCGCAGCTGCATATTGCCCGCTCAGTCATACGTCCTTAATGCAACATGACCAACGTCAGGGACGATCACGCACTGCCTGCCTTTTCACAAACCAGGGCTCTTACAGAACGGGAAGGATTTCGGCTTCCTGGTACTCGTAGACGTTTTAAAGCATACAGAAGAAAGCAAACCTCCAAAATCGCTCAAGAATATAATTGTCAAGCTAAGCCCAAGCCAAAACTGGGGGTCGTCCCATAAACCCCCACGACGACGTGGATTATCAGGCGCAGTTTTCTCTCTAGTATACTTACTAAGAAACTCTATGTTCACGTGACAGGTTCCCCAACTTCCGTCACAGTCCGCCCGGAACTTGTTTCGGCGGCTCTCCGCCAGGTGCACATGTCATCTGCTCGGAGGTACTTTGAACGACGGTACCTAGCGTGTTCTGTGATTTCTAAGCTAAGGATTTCGCCATGGTGATTTTAAGTGCATAGGCTACTTATTTGGACAAAATTTGGACAAAACAGTTGAGTGCAGTTGGCCTTTAGGTGACCTATGCCTAAATACATGCTTCTGAGCCATTCCAATTCAGAAATATGTTTAACCACAAAATAACCAGGACGCAAAATAACCGCAAAATACCAGGACAAGCACTAACATTCGACTGGATTTATTCACCGGCGGAGCCAGTAAGTATAGAAAAACTTGTGCATGCGCAGCATGCTCAATGCTGAGGAATCACAAGTACGCTTACTTGCTACTCAAACGAAATGCCCTTAAAAATTTCTCAGTTAAACAGGGGCACAGACGTATCCCTAATACAGTTATCACCTTTTTGCTTAAAGTCAAATGCTTCTAACAGGCGCCATGATGTCTCTTCTCTTCTCTTGCCCAGATTCTTTATCTCCTTCAGAAGTGCACCCCACTTGCAAGCACAGCAATGCGCGGGTACATCTGCATTTTCTTTATTTTTCTTTGATAATTCATGCTGCCTTGCTCGGTCGTTCAGACATCGGCCAGTCCGGACGGAATAGACTTCCCTGCATTTAAGTGGAATTTCCCAAAGGACGCCTTTAGCGCAGTCTGCAAAACGCCCAGCATGCTTCTTGTTTCCTTGCTCTTGCGGCCTTCGCAAGAAGTGCGCGCGAAATGTCGGGGGAGCTTACGCGATGCCGAGTACAGGATCGGAATACAAAGCCTGTTTGCCACCTTCCTGAGGTGATGGCGACTTCGTGGATCTATGGCACCAGAAAGAGCTGCTCACTTTCGAGTCCAAGCACGCAAAGACGGTGAACAGAGCAATTGCTCACTCGTGCATGGAATCAGATCTCCATAAGTCGTGTGCACACGCTATGCAGGCTAGCGTTGGTAAGCAAATTGAAAGGTTGCTTTCAGCCGGCTGCCCTTGCACGATTTTGAACGCCGTTGCCGAGGCCTTCCTCACGAAGGTCAAAGGAGGCACCACAAGAAGAACGCCTGAACCTGCACAAAAAAACTAAAACCCGAAGGGGTACCATACATGCACAAAGTCGCCCATCACCTCAAGAAGGCGACCAACAGGCACTGGATTCCGATCCTGTTCTCGGTGCCGCGTAAGCTGGTCCGACTGCGCGCGCACCTCTTGCGATGCTCGCAAAAAGCAAGAATGTGACAAGAAGCATGCTGGACCTTTTGTAGACTGCGCTAAAGGCGTCATTTATGAAATTCCACGTAAACGCTGAGAAGTATATGCTGGCCAGACTGGCCGATGCCTTAACGCCTGAGCAAGGCAGCATGAATTATCAATGAAAAATAAAGGAAATGCGATATAACCTGTGCGTCGCTGTGCCTGCAAGTGTGAGCCAGTTCTGAAGGAGATAAAACATCTGGGTAGGAATAGAGATGCGACATGAATGGAACTGTTAGAAGCATTTTGACATTAAAGGAAGAGGCAATAACTGTATCAGAGATAGGTCGGTGTCCCTGTTTAACTCCGACAAATCTTTTTTAGAGCGTTTCGTTTGAGTAGCACATATGCGTACTTGTGATTATCCACCATGGCGCATTCTGCGAATGCCCCACTTTTTCTATATTTACTGGCTCCCCAGGTGTATAAATTCAGTCGAAAGTTAGTGCTGATCCTGTATCTCCTTTCTTATGTATCATCTAGGTTGTTTTTTCGCTTAAACCTATTTAGGAGTCATGAACCAATTACCCTCGCAACAAGTTTTGTTAAATTAAGTGCCATTTTGGTCTCGATTCTCCATTATCTCCATGAGCAATGAGAAGGGCTATTTTGTCTTCAAGGAACGTTGTTTCGAGATGAAGCCTAATGCATCGAGACCATTTTTAAATAAGACTACATCGACACTGTTTGGGGCACGCCCATCAAAGAGTTTAACTTCAAGAAAAAAAATCGCCTCGTTGCGAACGCCTTGCTTCTTACTGACATCATCCAAACAGCATAGAACACGTACCCCCGTACCCGCTTCTCTAGTGGTCTGGAGCAGCAAATGACGTGGGAGTTCAGGAAATCACGACTGATTTCACCAAACACAGGGAACAGCTTCGTACGTGGTAGCATTGTATTCGGTCACTTTTACACCGATATACGTACCCGCTCCCTTGCTTCTTTCCCGTTTTTCGCGACGCAAACTGCGGCTGCAACAGCCGGTGCTTGCGTCATGGAACCGCTGCGAGGAACTTTAGGAAGAGAAATACGTTGTTTGACAAACAATTTTTCAACAATTAGGGCATCTTTCTGCGACGAATACACGCTAGAGTGGCTATGGAAAGGTGTCATTTTTGCTTGAAACCAGCTTGCTAGTTGTCTTCAGAGTCCGTTTAAAATGTGTTCCATACAATCCCAAAAAGTGGGCAGGCGTGCTCGAGTGGCAATGGCTGATGTGACCAATTGGCATTGGGTGTCAACTACAGGGGACCTATCCCGGCAGCTTTATGGGGAAAGTGCGCTGCTTTGCCAGAGAGATGCGTCTCAGCTAGAAAAATTGTAGTGCTGTTTTGGCGAATAAAATAAATGTACTGCAGCAGTTTACATTTACGCCAACGTTGAGCGAAAGTACACACTTAACTACTAACGCACGCTGTACATGACACATTCCTTTCTTTTCACAAATGGTAAACAAAACCTGAGTCTCATGAAAAAAATACTTGGACCTAAATTCGGGCACAGCCACTTAAAACACATCGTACACGAGTCATCTCTATCGCCGTTGGCAGATAGCATCGCCGTTGGCACCAGCCATGGCACCATGTTTGTACGCGGTGAAGGTGATATATTTTACAATCCCAGTGGGTGATATCCTGAAAATGTTTCTGGTACTAACCTATCAGAGCAGTTTTTGGCATAAGGACAAAGACATTGTTGGAGAGATGGCAAGTTTTTTTTTTATTTCGCACGTTTACTATTCAGCATAAGTGAAAACAATAAGGAAAAATGAAGCCAAAGACGATGCAGTTGCCTCAAAGGAAAACACGTTTATTGGAGAGAACATGTGCTCCCCTTACAACTCAAAGAATACGCAGTCGGTGAAGCAGCAGTCAACAAAGCTACGTGGGCAGGCGAGTGTCAGCGAGTCGAATTCCGCGGAGTTTGCTATGCAGGCTTTTATCTTTCGGCGCGAGTGTTTCTCGAACCGTCGATTTACATCCAGAACATTGTAGATAAAATAAATTTTTTCCAGGCCAGCGGCGTTCGGGCGAGCGAAACGCCCTCCTTATACGAATTCGATACCCGTGCGGCACAAAAATAAAGAATGGAACATGCGCTTTGCTTGGGACACAGACAACACAGCCGGGCGAAGCCGGGCAGTAAAACAAACCATGAATAAACAAACCCAATGCATCATTCGCGGCATTACCCTCCCCTCGAAGAGTGCATCGACCCGATGCTAAAATAAAATGACCGTCCAAACAAACAACAACAACAAAATTCTACCATCTTTCGCAGTAAGGTTTGAGGCGAACCACTTGCACAACTTGGAGCCGCGTGCGTCGTCGTGATGGGCCCGAATCACCATCGGCCACCACCTCGTAGGTAAGTTGGCCAACACGTCGTAGAATCCGGTAGGGTCCCAAATACCGTCGCAGAAGCTTCTCACTGAGTCCGCGTCGTCGGATGGTAGTCGAACCCACACACGATCACCAGGGTGGAACTCGGCATCTCGGCGTCGGAGATTGTAGCGTGCGGCATCCACCAGCTGCTGGTCCGTTGTGCGAACTGCACCAAGCTAGCCCGCCTCCTCCGGACGTTGAAGTTATCCTTGGACGTCGCCGTTGAGGTCGTCGTCTTCTACATGCGGAAGCATGGCGTCAAGCATCGTGGTCGGCCGTCTTCCGTAGACAAGCTCGAACGGTGTTGTCTGCGTAGTTTCCTGGGTCACGGTATTGTCCGCAAACGTGACATACGGGAAGACTTCATCACAAGTCTCATGTTCAACATCGACGTACATAGACAGCATATCCACGATCGTCTTGTTCAGACGTTCCGTAAGTCCGTTCGTTTGGGGGTGGTACGCCGTCGTTCTTCGGTGATCCGGTTTGCGTAGCGTAAGAATCATTGCACAAGCTCCGCGCTGAAGGCGGTCCTGTGGTACGTGATTAGGACTTCAGGGGGTCCATCTCGCAGCACAACTTGTTTTATGAAGGACTTCGTGACTTCTTGTGCAGCCCCCTAGGAAGAGCGGCCGTCTCTGCGTAGTGCGTCGAGTAGTCTGTCGCTACGAGAATCCACTCTTTCTGGTATCGTGACGGAGGGAACGGGCCCAGAAGGTCCATTGCAATCTGTTCGAAGGGCCACGATGGGAGGCGAGTTTCTGCAAAAGTCCGGCGGGTCTCGTCGGCGGCGTTTTTCGTCGCTGGCAGTCACGGCAGCACCGGACGTAGTGGGTGACGTAAGAGTTAAGGCGGGGCCAGGAGTACCTCGCCTTGATTTTTCCGATAGTGCGAGCTATGCCGAGATGTGCGGAAGATGGGTCGTCGTGGCACGCTTCCAAAATTTCTTCACGAAGGTCCGCGGGGACTACCAGAAGGTAATTTGTTCTCGTTCCGGGGCTGACATTATTCTTCACGAGGACGGAGTTTTTCAGGCTGAATGCTGGTAATTTGCGCTTGAACGCTTTAGGCAAGGCGACGTTGTGTCCTTCGAGGTAGTCGATCATGACGCGTACCTAAGTCGGGGTCGGCATGCTGCTGGGCGGCAAGGTCACCCTCCGTCACGACTCCTAAGAACGCGGTATCTTCATCTGAGTCTTGTGTTGGTGGCTCGACGGGGGCACGGGAGAGGCAATCGGCGTCGGTGTGTTTCTTGTCGCATTTATAGACGATTGTTACGTCAAACTCTTCAAGCGGCAAGCTCTACCGCCCAAGATGGCCAGAGGGGTCCTTGAAATTGGCGAGCCAACACAGCACATGGTGGTCTGTCACAACCTTGAATGGTGTACCATACACGTATGGGCGAAATTTTTTGAAATGGCCAATATAATTGTAAGGCACTCTTTCTCGGAGGCTGAGTAGTTTTTCTCCTCCTTCGTCATACCATGGCTGGCAAAGTGGATTACTTTTTTTTGCAACCGCTTTGCTTTTGGACGAGGACGGCACCGAACCCTACATCACTGGCGTCCGTGTACATCTCCATTTCGGCGTTTGCATCGAAATGACCCCGCGCGGGCGGGTTTTGCAGTCGTTGTTGTGGCTAAAAGAATGCTTTTTGTTGGGTGTTTTCCTAGCTGAAAGGGGTGCTATCTTTAGTTAGACGCGTTGGTCGCTCTGCAATGCGTGCGAATTTTGCGACGAAGCGGTGGTATTATGCGGACAGTCCGAGAAACCTTCACACGCCTTTCGTGTCTGTCGGCCTTGAGAATTTAGCTATGGGTGAATTTTTTGCTGGGTCAAGCGGCACTCCGTCGGCGTTGACAACATGGCCCAAAAAAATGTCCCGCATTTCCCCAAGGGGAAGAATGTGAAAGTGCGAATGCAGGAGTTGAATTTGCGCGGTTCGGTAATGTTCGCGAAAGAGAGATCACACACACAGACACAACTACAAAGAAAGAAAGATGCATTTATTCACAGACACCTATTTGTGTTGTCGTTGTACTTGATTGCTAGAGCGGATCTCAGCTTTGAAATTTCGTGTCAGTGCTCCTTTAAGCGGGTGCATTAGCCCATCTCACGCTTGATTCCTGGCCAATCCCCCACGTGGGTATGTGCCATGTCAGCGGCCAGGCAGCGCGCGCCCATCTCGCCCCGTTGCCAAGGAAGACGAGGAGATTCCTGGCCAATCCCCGACGTGGGTATGCGCCATGTCAGCGGCCAGGCAGCGCGCGCCCATCTCCCCCCGTTGCCAAGGAAGACGAGGAGCGCGCGCACCCGCAGCTGTTGAGTCGCGATTGTGCGAAGTCACATTGACCAGCTTTCGCTGCTGAGTGCCCAATTTGAATTTCTACCTTCACCGTGCACGCATAGCGCCTTCGGCCCAATGTGAGTTTTGTCAAGAGGAGGAGACAATCGAACATTTCCTGCTGTCTTGCCGGCGGTTCTCCTCTATCCGAAATCGATTCCTGGAGGTTCCCCTCCGGCGCCTGGGTCTTTCCTTGTCTGTATCGAATTTACTGTCATTTGGGGCGTCGGGTTTAGGTTTCTGCCACGGGGATGTTTGTCGCGCCCTTCACGCTTTTATTTCACAATCCGGTGGCCTACCCTGTTAAAAGACACTTCGTACTTTCTTTCTCTGGTACGTGTACTATCTGTTTTTACTTCAGTATGTTATAGTTTTTTTTTCCTCAAAATTGCCAACATCACTTCCCTCACACTCCACAGCTCTATTTTACCCTTAGTTTGAATTCTTGACCAGTTTCCCCAATCTGACTTGGCCAATCCCCCAGAGTGGGTACGCGCCACTGATTTTTGGTTCCAACCAACCAACCAACTATGCGGACGGCGGCGGACGCTTCAGGCTCGCTTAAGAAGTGCATTCGCACTTAAAACCGCAGTTCCTCGTACGCGAAGCGGCGCTTTTCAGGCTTCAGCGTTGATCCCGACGGGCGAATAGCCTCGAGTACTGACTCCAATCTTTCAAGGTGTTCGTCGAAATTTTGAGGGAACACCACAACGTCGCCCTGGTATACGATAAAGGTGTGCCATTTCAGGCCAGCTTGCACAGTGTTCATGACTCTTTGAAAGGTTGCTGGTGCCGTGCACAGGCCGAACTGCATCACCTTGAACTCATAAATGCCGTCCGGGGCTATGAATGCAGTCTTCCCTCGGTCTCTCTCGTCCACTGCTATTTTCCTCGTGCCTGTCATTACATCCATCGATGAGAAGTACCTCGCGCGGAAGAGGTGGTCGCGCGTCGTCGATTCAGGGCAGGGGGTACACGTCTTTTTTGGTGATTTTGTTCAGTCGCCGGCAGTCAACGCAAAACCTTGATGTTCCTGCCGTCTTTTTTGTTCACCAGTACGACCGGCGCAGTCCAGGGGCTTTTCGATGCCTGCATAATGCCGTCGCTGAGCATGTCTTCCACTTGTGTCCCGATGTCTTCCCGCTTGTGCGAAGACACGCCGTACGGTTACTGTCCGATAGGTCGGGCGCCATCTTCGGTTATAATTTGACGCTTCGCTAGAGATGTCTGACGCTATTTTGAGTTTGACAAAAACACTCGCTGTAGCGCCGCAGCAAAGTCGATAATTTGTTCCGTTTTAGAGGCGAAGCATCTCTTGATCTCGGCTTCGTCGTCTGTCGTGCATCGTCCGTCCATCCGACCTCTCCCCCTACACTATAAAAAAAGGAATAGTTAGCGACGCCTGGTTTCGGTCCCACGACTCTCTGGCCGCAACGGGAGGTACGCGGCGCTCTTCCCACAGCGCTACAAAATCGAGACAGGAGCAAGTGCTACGATGGAGCCTTATGTCTTTGACTCATTCAAACTACGTCAAGAAGCTACTGATACAACGAAGGCACGCGAAGTTGAACGTCAACGGAAACGACTAACTGAAAACTTTAGAGGAGGATGTTGGATTTCCCGATGGAAAGCTGTGGCGGGAAGCGCCACGCGCCTTGCAGTCAACAAGAGAAGAGTTCGAAGAGGGCGGGCAGCGGGGTAGGAGCGGGCGCACGCAATAAAGAAAGACGAGAACTAGGAGGTGTTCGATCAGGTAACGCCGGTGTCGGTCTCTTCGCTGTCTCTACATTTCTGTACATTTCTCTGTCTCTACATGGGCGTTCAAATTAAGTTCCCATTCGTGCTCTGATAAATGAAACAATATAACGGCAACACAATGGAGCCTACACGGAACCCCTATGGTGCTTCGCATTCTCCTCATGGTTCCCCACTGGAAGATGGTGTAATTTTTTTTCTTGCGGTGGCGCGGGATTCACGTCGAAGGGATGAGGAAGCTTGAACGTATCTTCAGATGCGCGCTGAAAGTTGGCGACCGGCACCACGTCACTTGCTTCTTGCGTTTCTTCGAGGAATGCAATTGCAGGTCCCCTGTACAAATGCTGGTACTCCTCAGTGAAATTAGTGACCAAAATGTGAAATTAGCGTTGCTTAATGCGCGCAATGCCTCTTGCGACAGAGACACCGCGGTCGAGATGCAACCTTTGGTCACGGTCTATGATAGCGTCGACGTCAGGAGCAGCGCCTTCGCAGTAGACGGTGATCATCAAGCTTGCGCGGGGTGGCAGGGTGACATGATCATCGGCGATCCTTAGAGCTGCACGGAGTTCGGGGTTCGGTTCCGGCGTCATGGAGTGATAGGAGGAAAAAGTTATCGACTTGGTCTGCAGATCGATTATTGCACCGTTGTCCGTCAAAAAGTTAATTCCGAGAATTACGTCACGGGAGCAGTGAAGCAAGATAACGAACGCGGCAGGCTACGTCGTGCCGTCTATGCTGTCGCGTGATGTGCACGTTACCCTAGGCGTTACGATATGGCCTCCTGGAGGGCGCATGTGCGGGCCGTGCCATCTGGTCGTAACTCTCTTCCAGCTTAGACGCGAATGATCCGCTCATCACCGAGTAGTCCGCTCCCGTATCTATGATGGCGACTACATCAAAGCCGTCGATGCACAACTGGACGTCGGACGCCGCCTTCCTCGAGTTCCGGATGCGTCGGGGTGTCGTATGGCGGCTTGTGCGTCTTGACGGTTAAGTACTATGCGGCGCCGTTATCGTCGTCTTTTCAGCGGCAGGCTTGGTCATGTGGGGTACGCGTCGCGCCATGTGGCTGTCGTGGTGTTCGGGAGTGATGCCAGGCTTCATCGGGTCATCAGGCCGAGGGCATGTCGTGTATCACGGTGTTCGGTGCGTCCTTGCGTCGTTGGAGGGATTTAGTTTTTCCGCGGTTGTGCAACTTCACCTCCAGAAGTTGCTGCTTTTAGTTTCCGCCTCCGCGCGGGCTGGGGGACCTTCCACGTGCGAACTCAGCATTGCTACGGCGGTTGAGTGACCGGTATGGGTAGGGCGACGGCGAACGGTCGAAACGGGCTGGTCCACGGCTGGTGTTGGACAGGTATTTTTTGACCTCCTATGGGCGCTGGCCGGGTCGGGGGCGGGGTGCGTCGGTGGAGAACCCTCGCAAACCGAGCTTCTTGTAGGGGCAGCGAAGGTAGATGTTGTTGGTCGCTCCGCAGTCGTATCATAGCGGACAATTATCGGGGGTTCGCCATACGTCCGTCTTCCTCGGCGTCTGGTTTTGGGCTGCAGGGGGTCGTGCGGGCGACAGTGGACGGCGGTACGGCGGGGCTTCTTGTCGACTGGATGGAGAAGGCTGGGATCGACGAAGAGCCGTGGATTAGGTGATGGCTTGAAGTTGGCGGGGTGCTTCTGACGGCGTAGAAGTTGCCAGTGCGTTTTGGACTTCTCGGATTACGTCAGTCAGGGAGGCGACTTGTGGTTGAGGCGTGGTTGGGACAAATTCCCTAAATTCTTCGCGAACGATGGCGCGGATTGTTTCCCGTACGTCTTCCGACGCGAATCCAGGGGCGTTGACAGGTTCCCCGAAAACGCGTTGAGTGGTCGATCGTACTGCGTCGAACGCATGTCCAGGGTTCTCTCGATCATCGAAGCCTCGGTCACGAATTCCACGACGGTTTTTTGTAGGTTGCGAAGGAGTCCAGCGGAGAGCTCCTGTTTAACTCTTCGTGTCAGAAAGCGCACCTTCTTCTCCTCTGCCATTTCGGGGTCAGCTCATCGGAACAGCATTTCAAGGTCCTCAACAAACACTACAACGCTTTCGTTCGGGTGTTGGATTCGGGTCTGCAACAATAGCTCAGCGCGTTCTTTACCCACGATAGTTGTGAACGTTCTCGAAAATTCCGTTTTTAACATGCTCTATGATGTTAGCAAGGTCTCGTGATTCTCGCACCAGACTCGAGCGGAGTCTTCGAGGTAGAAAAACACTTGCCTAACGGTCTCTCCGTTATCCCACCGGTTGGAAATTTGAATGCGCTCCAGCCTCTATAGCCACTCTTCCGGGTCTTCACCTGGGGATCCTCAGAATGATGGGGGCTTCAGAGGTTGCAGCAGACGTGCGGGTGGATTGGCTTGGTTGACCATGGTGCTGGTCGCGATGGTTTCCTTCACATTATCCGGGAGTAGACCGAGTTCGGGTGGGAGGCCTTGCTGTCGGCGGTTGCACGAGTGGGGCTTGCTTGGCGACTTGCACAGGGTTTATCGTGCATGTACCCACCACCTCTATCAGATGCCACGAAGCCAAAGACGACGCAATTGTTTTGAAGGAAAGCACCTTTATTGGAGCGAACTTGTGCTGCCCTAACAACTCAAAGAGTACACAGTTGGCGAGGCAGCATTCAACAAAGTGACTTGTTCAGGCGAGCGTCGGTGAGTCGAATACCACGGCGTGTGCTCTGCAGGCTTTTATCTTTCGGCGCCAGTGTTTCTCGAACCGTCGATTTACATCCAGAACATTGTAGATCAAAGATTATTCCAGGCGAGAGACGTTAGGGTGAAGCGCTCTCCATATACGAATAAGATAACCTGTGCGGCATACAAATAGAGAACGGAACATGCGCTTCGCTTAGGACACAGATAACACAGCCGGGCGCAGCCGGGCAGTAAAAACAAACCATAAATAAGCAAACCCAATCCATGGTTCGCAGCAATATTTCCAGATATACTCCATATTCCAGAGGGAATCGCAGCAGGAGGCCATGTTGTGGACCTTCTGTCCATGCCATGAAGTGTGGCGGACGCCCGGCGCGCAGGCCGCAGGAAGCGATGTGCACAAGGTTCAGGCTTCGGCGGGCCGGGCAGCTCTACACCACGTGATCCGCTGTATCCTGTTCAACAGGAGCGGGGAGGAAGGCGACGTCGAGTCAAACGAGGCATGGTATTGAGGTTGCATGGTTCTCGTCACAGCCAGTGTGAGGGCGTCCCACAGGCGAAAACGTCGGATCAGGACCTCATCTTGGCGAAATAACCCGCCAGGTAGATAGGTACCGCACGGGGGTAAGAGAATGCGCGCAGTGCGCCGTAGACGTCCTTTTGCACTGTCTAGGCGAACACCCCTGATGAAGGCGAAAGGGGAGCGGGATATTCCACACGCACAATCTGTGTACCGGCATCTGCATCCTGCAATGCGGGGTGGCTGTTCCGTTGGCGCCATGACACGCGTGCACGGCATGGGTACGTGTCCACTACGCCCTAAATTTCTAGCAGATGTTCGTTAGGCGTAAGAGGTTTACGAAGCTCTCGAACAACTCGCGATGAGTCAGTGTCGATTGTACACGGTGCTAATGCGAGGTTGATTAGCAGAGATGTGTGTAGCAGAGCATCCCGCACTGCAAAGAGTAGGTGCCTGCGCTGATGGCCACTGATCCGTTGTAATGTAAGTGCACGTCCCTGGATTGGAAGCCATAGTCAGACAAAGTAGAGCAGTATGAAGGAGTGTATCATAAGCTCTTGCGTCGACAAACATCAGCGTAGAGGAAGG
This sequence comes from Haemaphysalis longicornis, assembly GCF_048455015.1. NCBI lineage: Eukaryota > Metazoa > Arthropoda > Arachnida > Ixodida > Ixodidae > Haemaphysalis > Haemaphysalis longicornis. The sequence continues at coordinate 1,846,671 of NW_027526295.1, forward strand.
GCTAGCAATGTCCCTGGAAGGAGGAATGGAGCACCAACATTTCTGGGATGGATACGGGCAACAGGCCGTGTATCTATAAATTTTTGGAACTTCCATGTGGCCGTATAGTTGGTGTTTGATTATTGTGGACTGGTGAACCGGTCGTGTACACTGCAAGAGCAGCGGCATCTGGGTCGAGGGCTTTTTTTGTCGACGCTGATGTACCAGATCATCAAATGTATTAAGCTGCGCTCTTTGCTGGAAAATCTGCATGGGCGTGAGGGCTAGAAAACCGGTGAAATGGTAACCACTGGAACGCGCTTGCGCACCCGTTTCAACGCGCTCATGCGCCCGTGCGCCACCTCGCTACGGCTGAGACCGGGCGAGAGGCCAAGCGCGTCGCGTTCTCGAAGGTCTGACATCGCCAAATGTTGGTCCGCGCTTCCATGTGCGCCTACCGGCTTGGACAAATCAGAGCCGCCGCTAGACGCGCTTCCGTCTTCCAGGAAGGCCTGGCGTATTTCTAACCGCTTCGCTGCACAGAGAATCCACGTGACATGGCTGTTCGCGCGATGCAGAACGGTAACTAAGTACCGTCATTGGCTGCACCGTAAACCTTAAGCGACCAAAAACATACCAAATCATTAATATTAAGAAAACCAACACGCATTTTTCTGTTTAGAAAAAATAGAGAAGAAAAAAGCAATAAAAAACAACGCCGTACCACTCAACTTGAAAGAATCGGAAGTGCAGAGCAGTGATTCGCCATTACGGGCTGTAGCGCCGTTATCCGCTTACTGCTACCACCCAATGCGATTCAATTGCCCCGCTTTCGCAGTCATCGCGCACCCCCTGCATGAAACCGGCAGCGAGAGTTCTGCTCTTTCTGTGCTTGCTTTTCCTCCCGCATGTGCCGGCGTTGCACTGCCACTTTTTTTTTCGCTTGCTAGCGTAATAACCAACCCAACGAGCGTTCCTAACTAAAATGAACGTGGGCGTTGGCGGTTCATTACGTATATTTTGCCTCAAATTATTTACTTCCAGTTTTCTTCGCGATAAACAACGGGGATATGTATGACCAGCGCCAGCGGTTCACGAGTTTCGAACTCTTATGACTATATAAACCGCTTGGCTTTTGAAGCCTCTGGGTCACGCCGTGACGATAGCCACTTCGACGGAACGCCGTGTGGCTCTACTTGGATCGAGCAAGCGAGCTACGATGACAAGGCGAGTGCTTAAAATGCTCTGCACTTACAAAGTAAGAGGTAGGCCTCCTGGGGCTCGAATCCAAGCCGTGAACGCCACTACTCAGTACTCTACATCGAGGCCACAGAGCCCGAAGGGTCGGCTCCTTTTGGATGGCGCTCGAGAGAATAGCGCGCGCACTGACATGACGCATGTCACGTGGCTGCTCTTTGCAGTGCACCGTTTGGAAACACGCTCTCCCGGTAGGTGGGGAGGCCGGCGGCAGCAGCGGGTGGATCCGCCTGTGGCCGCAGCCAACAACGTCGCTACCGCAAAGTTATCTCCAGTCTGATCGTTGTGATAAACCGGCGTAGTTGCTTCGTTAGCCGCAAAGGTTTGTTGGGTGTACGCGCTTTCTTCGCGTCCCAACAGCAAAATACGCTATCGGCGAATAATTACGTGCGTGACCGAACCTCGTCAGCCCGTCCGCCGGGGGAAAACATGGCCGTCCGCCGTCGGTTAGAGCCTAGCGAAGCGCCGATGCTGCTGTGTTTTAGTTCGAAGCTGGCATTAAAGGTAATGTTTCTCTGCTGTAAGGTGAAAATCCGATGTTTCTTTGCGTTACGATGAGAGTGTTAGTGTTCAGGGCTGCACGGTTGGGCCGTGTCAACAAGGCGGTCCCGTCGAGCATGGGGAAGCGCACACTGGCGCGCCTCCGCCATAGAGACTCCGTCGCCTCCGTGTGAGTTCTTGCCCTTACCCTTGTCACGCGCTTGGGCGCGTAGACACGAGAACTCGGGTTGAATCGAGCATCACAAAGGGGTTCACAGCGCACAAAGGCGACGACACACAAGGAAGAGATCACAGGAGAAGCGCTGAACTACAACCGATTTTTTTTTGTTATTTCGCCATGAAATACGTATAAACACAGACACATGCAATAACAAGGCCCAACAAATATGACATAAACACTTATCCCGCGCCTCGCCTTCTATGCTCGTTGCTCCAGATACTGTTTTTCTTTTTCTGAGAGTGCAACAGATGGCCTGGTGACGTAGTTTTCATCAAGACGTTCAATCTCGGGTGCCTCGATTACCTCTCGCGTATGTCTGTCCATCTTTCTAGCAATGACTGAGCACTCCCCGAACAGAGGAATGGAAGCACAATCTTTGCAATGCGCATCTAGGTGGCCCGAAACAGCCATCTTTCATACGAGGTATTTATGCTCTGTAATCCTCTCGTTCCCTCTGGCCTACATACGTTTTTTCCACAATCCAACGGGAGGAAATAAATAACGCCTTCATCACATTGGACAAATTGTTCCCGGTGTTTCTTTGAGCACCCCCCTTTTTCTCTGCCACCGCTATCCACCATCGGACACAGCTTTGAAAGCTTCTTAGGGGCAGAGAAAATTACTTCAACACCTGCGCGCATGCTAATCTTGTTGCGGTTATGCGCCACCTTGTTGCGCATAACCCGCACGAATTTTTTTCTTCCTTCGCCTTATCTCTTGGCATTAATGGTGACCACGTATTAACTCTTTCAACAAGTCACGAGCCACTGCTGTCAGCAAATGTTGCGGGTACCCAGCCCACAACGGGCGGTTAATTTGAGCCATGAACCTTTTTTCTGCTTTATGTAGACATGACTTCAAAAAAGACTTGTTTAGACGCGACTTGACATACCCAGTTTTACCAGTTTTGTGTGGTTAGAGGGACAAGGAAGTTGCGGCTTTGACGCACGGGGATCGTGCACACAACACACATGTCCTTAAGTAAAATTAAACATCATATCAAGCAACCTGAGAGAACCGTTTTTGTCACTTATGACAGAAGTGGTTATGACATAGTTGTTGGGCCTTGTTATTGTATGTGCTTTGGTTTATGTCTTTCATGGCAAAATAAAAATTCAGTTGTAGTACAGGGCTTGTCCTGTCATCTCTTCCTTGTGTGAAATTCAGTTGTAGTACAGTGCTTGTCCTGTCATCTCTTCCTTGTGTGCCGTCGTCTTTGTGCGCTGTTAACCCTTTCATGATGCTATACCAAGAAGCCCGCAAAGCCATCCTCGTGAAATTGAGCAAGCGTGCAGTTACCGCTTTATTAACGCGATAGCGTTATTAGGTTCATTTTTCGATTTCCTGGTGCCTTCTTGCCGTCCGCTGTCAGCCGTGCTCATCAAGCATATCGCTGCCACCCGGAAGCTACGACTTAGGCAGCGAAATGCGAGTGTTCGCCTAAATATGAAATATGACACAACGGCAACCGAGGTGTGGAAACGGGGACAATAATACCACGGCGGAGATAAGAAAGGACATTTATTTCCAGCAGATGCCGTGCCTGCGTAGTAACGTTCGTCCTACATTATGTAGGTGGTACCATGCTCGGCAGATACTGTCGCCAGTCGTCCCAGAAACTGTCGCCATCACTATAAAATGAGCTCTCCCCCGGTAGATAAAACTTTCAATTTTCGGTAATTCACGTCCCTAAGCCACACCCGAGCTATTAGGCGCGCAATAGAGTAGTGGAGGGCTCCAGATTAATTTTGACAACCTGGAGACCTTTACGTCCACTGAAAGCGCGGTACACTGGTGTTTTTATTTTCTGCTGCAACAAGGAAAACTGCTGCCGGCAATCGAATCCGCGTCTTGAGGCTGGCCCCCGCGTCTTGAGGCTGGCCCCAGGATGCCGACCCCCGCATTGGGTCATCAATCTAAAACAGGAGGCAAAGGATTAACGCCAGTCACTCAAACATCGAAGAAAGCATACAATATGAGCAGAAGTCAACTTAAATAAAACCCATTGTATAGCGTCTAATCCATGCATTTTCCGACTATTTTAGATATTCCCGCGGTTCTGTTTCCGGCGCAAGCTGTGTGGCAAAGCTAAAAGTCACCCAGAAAATAGGTACGGATATCCTCCCAGATCCTCTATTCTTATCATCTAGTGTTCGTACATAGTGTAGGCGAGCATTATGTAAGAATTATAGAGTATATTTACAATGGGTCCAAAGCTACCACCGTCCTTCATAAGGAGAGCAGTAAAATACCTATAAGGAAGGGAGTCAGACAAGCAGGCACAGTCTCTCCAATGTTATTCACAGAATGTTTACAAGAACTATGCAGAACATTGGATTGGAAACAGGTGGGAGTAAGGTTGAACGAAGAATACCTCAGTAACCCCAGATTTGCTGATGCCGTTGCCTTCCTAACTCGGGGGCAGAATTGCAAAGCATGCTTAGCGCACTGGACACACAGAGTAGAACCGTGGACCTGAAAATTATTATGATGAAGACAAAAGTAATGATCAATAACCTCGAGAGAGCACAGTGGTTTGAGGTATGTGGTGAGGCAGTGGAAGTGGTAACCGAATATATCTACTTAGGCCACGTTGTAACCCGGGATCACAACCATGACGCAGAGATAGAAGGATAAAAATGGGGTGGAGTGCATTCGGCAGGCATTCTCAGATAATGAATTGCCGCCTACCATTGTCCCTGAACAAGCAAGTGTATGACAGCTGCACTTGACTGGTACTCATCTTCGGGGCAGAACCTTGCAGGTTTACTAAGACGCTTCAACTTAAATTGAAGACGACTCACCGAGCAATGGTACAGAATATGATAGGTGTAACATTAAGAACTAGAACAGAGCGGAGTGAATCGGTGAAGAAGCCCGTGCTAAGGACATATTAATTGAAATTAAGATGAAGAAATGGACAAGGCCAGGGCATGTAATGCAAAGGCAAGATAACCGTTCGTGAGTAAGGCTAACAGAGTGGATCCCTAGAGAAGGCACGCGGGGCAGGGGGCAGCAGAAAGTTAGGTGGGCAGATGGGATCAAGAAATTATCAGGGATAAATGGGCCGCAGGTGGCACACGGGCTAATTGGAGATTAATCGGAGAGGTACTTGCCCTGCAGTGGGCGTAGATAGGCTGGTGGTGATGATGTTGATGATACTGCCAGAGGGCAGTCACGTAAGAATGCCCGGCCTGCCTTAGAGTCAAGCGGCGGCGCCTGGCTTCACGATCACCAAACAAGAAAGCGAAAACCTTTAACCACTTGCCCACATTATACAATGCCTAACCAAGGGAAGAGGAAGAATGAGAGGTGAAACGATAAGACTCATGAAACCCTTGATCACAAGGCAGATTTTACTGAGCCTCCCGTACCACTGTAACTTACCCGCAGCGAAGATCAAGTCAACACCATCATCAGGACAGTTTTTAGCGTGAGACAAACTGGCAGCCGGTGGGCCTGCAGCGTCACAGAACGGACACAGAGAGACGGGTCTAAAAACAGGGGAAGGCCTTCAGCTCTATGAGGGAACGAAGTAAAATTGTTCGGAGGAAAAGAATAAGTTTGGGCAGCGCAGCACAAGAGCGGGTGAATTCCTTCATGTTGCCGTAGACCTGAATGGTCTGTTGATGTTGAGAGTGAATGGGTCCCAGAATTGTGTCTTTAAAACATATTTAAGGAACTAGGCAAACCGCTGTCCTAGCACTATGGGCGTGGCTCAGAAAACGAAATCGGCAGGGTCATTGTAGGGTAGACAGGACCCCCCCCCCTCCCCGCCCCCCATGGGGAATTATCGAGTCGAAGTTATCACGGCCCTGTCACCTATCCAGCGGCTCCCTACAAAATACTCTCCACCAAAAACATTCATTCAAACCTATGCAAGAAAGGCGATGTGACAGGATCATGTTAATTAAGAAAAGTGAAATATCATGACAACGAAGGATACACCGACAGTGGGATTTATGATAGTGGAAGGCAGCAAATGTCGTAGGTGGCTATTCTGGCAATCTGTGACTGCATGACTCTCCTACCTACGGCAACAAAGAAGTGGACGTTGGAGCCATACTGTTGACAATCCCAATAGCCGAACCAGTAAACAGAAGTGTAACTTCTTTACAGACTCTCAAAGGACATTAGAATGTTGGCTGCTGGCCCAATAGCTAAAAGATTTATGAATATACTCCAGCCCATAATGAATGAAGTGAAGGATGTCACTGGGGCACCCGGGCACAAGGGTTTGAATAGATCAAGGCATCGACCAAAAGGTCCGCGAACTCACACAACGCGCTAGTTTCGACTACGACTACGAGCGCTCCCCTTCCAGAAAAAAGGAAATGTGTCGCAATCCAACGCCTAGAAACACGATCTACCTTCATGCTAAAGGGGTCTCAGTGCCGAAGCACTGTGATCTATGTGGTGGAGCACAAGGATAAACCAATACCTATCAATGTTGGCGAAGATTGGGGTGGGAACGTCATAGAATAAATTAAAACTCGGCTAATCTCGGGGAAATATTTACCCTCTTCCCCGTAACCTAGGCATGTAAACGGCTATGCTCATGGGCGAACACCTCACACATGACACATTCTATTTTCATTAAAACATTTGAGGCAGTTTTGACGAGCTCGTTTCCTGAGGATTAGCCCGAGGTGATTGTGAGGGCAAGGGCAAGATCTGCTGCATCTATGGCCCAGACTTCAAGTTCCCCCTTTGAGCTGTCTCACATCTGTTTACAGCCTTTTCCAAACACCCTCCTATATTTCTTCCGTAATAAAGATATCCGCTTTGTCTCTGTCTCTCTCTCTTCGAAAAGAAGCAAAACATTCAGTCAGGACCAGAAATTAGATAATAAACACTTTGAAACACTGACACTGCTATCTTCTCCCTTACACTGACCAAAACTTTCCAGTCGCATCCTTTCACGCTCAAATATAAAGCCACAGAAGCATGGAGGGTCTCAGTCTCTCCTTCCACATGGTGATTCAACACCCTTTCTCCTAGCCCTTCTCTCTTCGCCGAAGTATACATCGTAAATGCAGCAGTTTAGTCCCAAAACGTTCTCTGGGATTCGAAGTAACGCTATGGCGTCATACATCTTAAGACCCAAACGTAGATGTCTTCTACAACTTTTTGCTCGAATAGCTTAAGTGTTCATTGATTCGAGTAGTTCCCCGTCTGACTTCATGAGAAAGTGGAATTTAGCTTGAAATGCGACGCTAAGGAACGACTCAGACAAGCATGCGGGTCATCGTGGATGGCGCACCACCGGCTTTTTCAACAATGTGACGACTCAGATGCAGCGACTGTGAAGCTTGATGCTTTCGAGAGGAAATCCAAGGTTTTGCTGAACCCATGGCCGTAATTAAAAGAGGCATTAAAACGTTTTAAGGCTCAAAGAAACAGGGTAAATAGCCTTTTGCGGAGTGAAAGGAGACGCTACATGTATTGTCGGTTTAGCAAGGATGTAATGAAAAAAACTGACGTAGTCTGGAGGCGACTAAATGAATTTCTCGGTCGCGGCGGCAGTGAAGCACACAGGCTAACGGAAATCAATGTAGACGGTAAATTAATTTCAAACAGGGGCCTAGCAAATTTCTATAACGAATATTTTGTTTCTTTAACAAACAGTGCACATAATTCTGACTGCATGCAGTATTTAGGTCTTCAGCAAAAAGAAAGCGCGTTTTTGGCTTTTACAACCGCACATGAACTAGTTAACATTTTTGCATCCATAAAAAACAGTAGATGCTGTGACGTGGATGGATTTCAAATACGGCCAATTAAGCACGTCGTAGATCTACTCGCCCCTGTATTGGAGCACCTATTTAACTGCGTATTTTATTCGGGAAAGTTCCCAAAGAGGCTACAGGTTGCTAAGGTTATAGTCCTGCACAAGGGCGGGGACAAAAACATCTTCTCAAATTACAGACCTATATCAATATTACCTGTATTTTCAAAGGGCTTAGAAAAACTAATCCACGTCCGTATGACATCTTTTCTCAAGAAACATAACATTATTACAAATTCGCAGTTTGGTTTCACGAAAGGTCTCTCAACTGAAAGTGCTCTTTTGGCCCAAAAAGAAATTATTTTGGATTCATTTGAGCGCGAGCTATGTACATTGGGTATTTTTATCGATTATTCCAAGGCATTTGACCGGATCAACCACGTCACGTTGTTAAAAAAGCTCAGTCATTATGGCTTTCGTGGTTTATTTCTAGAATTACTTGAGTCGTATCTAAATTGTCGTCAGCAGAAAGTAATTATTAACAACCATGCGTCTGATCTAAAAGAGATAATTGCAGGAGTGCCGCAAGGAAGTATTCTCGGGCCTCTATTGTTTTGTATATATATTAATGATATCGTGAACATTGAAGCTTCAGTTAATTTTGTTATCTACGCTGACGATTCCACTATACTGCTAACCGGACGAAACCCCAGTGATTTGGTTATTAAGGCAAACCAGGTGCTAATCAAGTTAGCATCCTGGAGCGGGGCAAATTCACTTGTGATAAATGGTACTAAAACAAAGGCCGTTCTTTTCAGGCCTAAAACTCGGAAAATAGACTCGCTGCCTGCCTTACAACTTGAAAATTCAGATATTGAAATTGCTCCTGTGGTTAAGTGTCTGGGTGTATTGTTCGAGGAACACATGTCTTGGGATGCGCAAGTAAAATCTACAGCTGCTAAAATTTCTAGGGTGTCGGGTATACTGTGCAAAGTACAATTTTATTTGCCAAGGAGTGTGAAACTTCTGATTTACAATTCTCTATTTATGTCGGTCTTGAACTACTGCTATCTGGTGTGGGGGACGACTACTGGTTCCAATATAAGTCAACTACACAAAATACAAAAAAAGGCTGTCCGAGCTATCATGAACGCGCCATATGACAGTCATACTGAACCACTTTTTAAAGAACTGAATTTATATCCGCTCCCTGACATTTACAAAAACACACTAACGAAACGTTTTGAAATCGGAGTTAAAAGAAAAAACGATTTCCTTACAACTACGTCCAGGTTGACCCTAAAGAATAGTATACGTGACACACGCTTTCGTGAAAAATGGAACGTACCACGCAGCCGAACAAACTACGGGGACCAGATGTTACGCTTTCAACTGCCACACTTACTAAATGAATAACCATTTTATTCTTCGCACCTTTTTATCTGGACGTTTGCAGTGCACGTATTTTTTTCCGAGGATTGTGTTTTTTCGCTCGGCAAATCACCCCATAGGCTATTTCGGGCGTTTCTGTTCGATGTTTTCTTGTTTTCATATCTTCTAGTGCCTCCTGCGCATGTTATACATAATTTCTTTTTGTGTTTGACCTGTATTTTTGACACGGCTACTGGAAACTTTACAGTGCGCGTATTTTTTGTTTCTTTATGCCTATGCTCCAAATTACTGTTTTTCCTTCGTGTTTTTGACGTGTATTGTGACGAGCGCAGTTGTTCAAGATGTTTTTAATTACGGTTTTCCTTTTCCATGCTTTGACGTGTATATTTGTGACAAGTGCAATTTTTCAAAGATGTGTTCTGCATGCTAAGTTTACTTTCAAAATGCATACTGCTTTATTGCTTTTCAAATATCGTTGTCTTGCCTCCTGCCAAGTGGACAGGGCAGTGGACGCCTTCAAGCCCGTTCTAGTGGCTTTTTGTTCATTGCCCTCAGCATCTGTATCGCCTGATGTTGATGTTGAAATAAACTTTGATTTGATTTGATTTTGAATAACCAAGCCCGACAACCGTAGAGTAAACGCTGTTGGTATAGGCGTGCCTTGAATGGAAAGACGGATAGGGGAGTTGCCAAGCACCTACGGGCTGATGTGTTGGCCACGGTGGGAAGCACTGTTTTAATAGGAGAGAGTGTGAGGCCGATATACCTTATCAAGAATTGGTTTTATCGAGAGCCTGTTGCAGGACGACGCTTTGGGCGTGAATTAAAATCCTGGTAAACAGACTATACCCTGATGTCGTCTGCATATATTATTTTATGGATGTGTGGAACAGCTCCAAGACACCGGACAGGAGGTATCATGGCCAGGTTAAAAAGCAAGGGGGACAGGACAGATCTGTCCAGGGATCTGGGGACAGGACAGGGATTTGTCCTGTCCCCAAGCAAGGGGGACAGGACAGATCCCTGAGGCATACCACAGCGGGGCTGGAAGGAACATATGGGAGATTTGTTGAGACGGATAGAAAAGGTGCGGTTTCATAGTTAGCAGGAAATGAAATCGTATAGGCGTGAGGGGAGGTGAAGGAGATGAAATGCCGCAATGATGGTGGCGTGCCCATGGTTATCGTAGCCTTTGTGGACGTCCATGCCAAATACAGAACGAACATGGTGGGATCGGCCGCCAATGAGGATAATCTCGGAGAGGTGACCCCAGCCATCATCTGCAGAAGGTGGAGACAAAATCGAATTTGGCATGGGGGATATAAATGGTGCACGTCGTGTGGCTAGCATTCGTTTCAACAGCTTCCAAATGATTGCTGTGAGTGCTATTTGTCGGAGGCCGCGGATATCGGTAATCGGTTTACCGGGTTTTGAAATAACGATAACATGCCCTTGAAGTCAGGCCAGTGGGATGGTACACGCGAGCCATACCTATTAGTAGGCCTCCAGGAGCCCTAGCAGAGAATAATCGTCGATATTCTTGAGAAATTCAAATTGCATCCTGAACTTGCTAATGATTGCGCAGTGGCGTGAGGAACTGCTGTGGTCCTGTGAGCTTGAGCTTGTTTCTATTTAGGTGTCCCTTTCTTGATAATATTATTCAGTTGTAGGTCGTGCCGACCCTTGTCTTAACCGTCATTCGTCTTGTTTGCTGCACCTAACGGTAATGTGAATGGAGTACCTACTCGCTCGTACGCATACATTGCTGATGAAATTATCTGTTCTAACTAAATAAGATGGACTTGAGTGTAGCACAAAGTTGATTCACGAAAACTGTCGGAGTATTCCTACGAAACGAACTAGAGCACTGAGGCTGTCAGAACGTATCCAGTAGCTTTTCCCCTGCTCTTTCACCTAGGACTTCCGCTCTCACCAAACATGTATTGTCAGGTGTCCTTCTTGCTGTGCTTGTCGTCGGCGGTCGGCTCTTCATCTCCCGTCTTCTCCTTTTTTCCCTAGGCTTCCATGCATCTTCCGCGCGAAAAGGAAGGACCTCGAACATAACCCGGGAAAACAAGCATGCCGTTAGGCTATGAGATATATGCGTTTCTCTACCGTGGCTAGCACACGGCAAAAGGTTTCGCGCCTCAGGTAAATGAGCAAGAAGAAATTGTAGAGTGTAATAATGTACGTTATACGTTTAATTGGTGTGAACTGATGTTAAAAATAATAAAGGGAAAGCGGATAATCTGTTACATGTTCGTTGTTGACCTAAGGGCTATTTCGAGACGCCAGTGCTTGAAACATCTCAGCATAACATCAGGTTGTCTTACACGCCCATTTAGCGGCGCCAAGCACAGTAGGACATTAGGAGTAACATTTTGAAGGTTACGGAATCAAATAGGTGTGCGCTGCATGCGTGCATATACGTCATTCAAATGGAATGATGGGTTGGTGGGCCGACAAACCACAGCAACATGGTATGGCAATTCCCACAGCCAGTCGTGATTTCGTTAAGGTTCGGTTTTCGCTACAGAATGCAATACGGGCTCCGTTACCTGTCCGGTGTCCGTAACTTCGTTAGGGGTTAGATGGAGCTGAGTCTTTCGCCAGGCGTCTATCGCTTCCGACGGAGCAATCGTGCGAGACGCCTGGTTGATGTAATCTTGATGGACATGATTAAGTGCTCAATCCCGCGGCACTTCCCACCATGAAGGGCAGGCACAGGCCCCTCTGCCGCTTCCGCTGGGATCCGCTAAGTGCCCTCCTGCTTAAAAGCGTTGCTCTTTCCAAGCACCCATCTGTGCACACAGCGGCCGCCGGATGGGATGTGTTGTGCAAGGGACGGGCTGGTCCGGACGTGCCGAGATTGGGGGGATATCAGTTTCGCCGTACACGGGCCTCGGTTCCATTCTACTCGGGTCGATGCTTCGGGAACTGAGCTGAGCTTTCATTAAGGGGCGACAGAGAGTGTCATCTAGCAGGAGCTAGTCCTCCAAAGGGCCTCGGATTAGAAAATAAGGACCATGCCCATAAAATGATACTCGTGTGTACAGTTTTCTGTTGTGGGACCTGGTTTGTTCGATAATGAATACGTTTTTCCCGCAGTAGAAATCATTTATGCTTCTAATGCGGAGTACTCACTTGGTGAGGCTGCCTTGAATTTAACATAAGGGCACGAATACTTGCCACATATTTCCTGTTCACGGAGCACTTTTTTTTGGCTAAACATAGACTTCGTAAATGCGCGGCTGCCTGCTTATAACGCCATTATCTATGACTGAAGATGTTACATAAACTGACGGTCACATGGCACAGAGTTTTTTGCGTGTGCCCTAAAACCAAACCATAACACAGCACACACAGAAATATATTCCTTTTTCTATTGGTGTGCATTTTGCAGGAAGATCTAAAGCTTTACATTATTATATAAGTCTGCAATGGTAAGGAACGACGCGCGCTGAGTTAGCAGCGTGCACAAGCTTATTAAGAATATTCAAATAATGCGTTATTAGTCTATTCCAAATTTACTCGTACAACCAGAAAAAAAATATTTTTACCTAAAAGTATTGGCCCTTCAGGACCTGTCCGTATTCACGAGCTTCTGACCTCTCCTTCATCTGTGCTTTGAAGGCAAATATATATATATATATATATATATATTTATCGATATATATTTTCTTTTAGCACTGACTGGGTGGTTCCGGTTCCCGCTGTACTATTGTCACGGGCGCCTTCTTTTAGACATCTATGCCCCAATACAGCAGCCAGTCTATGTTGTTGCCTAAGTGCTGTATCAACGTCCACCCACATCAGCCTCAATTCAAATGTATCTACCTTAATCAATCTGAGATCTTAATTCATGTTAAAACACCATATATCCACCCTAACTTACAGTATAAATCGCTAATCTATCATGCGATCATATTAATTCATCTGAATTTAATTAAACAATTCTAATCCACCGTATTCCTCCTTCCAAATAATTGTTATTAATCACGAGTAGTTACTTATTTAACTTTGGTAATACTTATTCCTCTGTTGTGCGCGACTAGTATGCTTTGGTTTGCTTGTGGCCTTTGTTGGATCAGGTGATATTTTCGTTCCAGATTTTCTGCATTTCGCGTCGACGCCAAGGTTATTTGAGGCGATCATTTCAGTAAGACATCTTAGCGTTGGCACCATACCTACCCCCCTAGCGGCTCATGCACAAACTGCGTCAGGGCGGACCTCTACCCCATCCGGGACCCCGGTGAGCAATCGGCCGGAGGTCTCCGTTCGGGGGAATGTACCCCTGGACCAGTTGCCCGTCTATATGACAGAGTTCGCGAGTGGTTTTACTCGGCCCTGAACACTACGGCATGGGTGGTTATCTGTATCGCACACTACGCCCCTGTGGACGCGTCAGGCGCCGGGTACTACTGCGCGCGCACTAGGAACTCCGCTGGGGGCTACTCCTCAACTGCAGGTTGCCCCTTACGTAGCCGTACCGCATGGGTGGGGTGGGGTCTCAATAATATTGCGCAAGACATGTACGTCTTGCGCAATATTATTTTTTAAAGAGCATACACGTGGACACCATCCAACGTCGCGCTAACCGCACTCTAAATACCTCAGAAGAAATTTCTTTCCAGCCCGAAATTCACAGGCGATGCACGGGCGCCCGGAAATATGACATGCTTTAGCGGCGGGTCACTACTTCCAAAAAATCTTATACCTAGCCTTTTAGTAAATTTATGCTCGTCTTCTGTTTCACAGCTCATGTGCCAATGTGCGGAACAAATTTCATCTTTCGAACCACAGTGATTCCTGCTTGCCGTCTTTCCTTTTCGTGGGCTATTGCAGGGAATCTGTAGAATTTCACGGATGACGTCTTTTCTTTCGCATTCTTGTTACTTTTGTGGCAGCTGACACCGCCAAAATAGGGGGGGTTTGCCTTGGCTTTCGGTTTTACCACCTACGGTTTTACCACCTTAAACATTGCGAAGTCTTTGCGGGAGCGTCCGCTCTTTCCCGCAATCCCGAACCAAGGAAGGCGCCCGCCGACCCGCTTGACCGCGTGTGACAACCGCACCTGCATCTCGGTGTGCACGCTGTCGCACTCCCCGACCCATTTCTGCCTTCCCGCACCGCCTGAGGCCCCGGCAACCCCTACTCACGAATACCAACAAAGCGGCTGCCGACCGCAAGAGCCACTTAACCCAGCTTTGTGGAAGAGCGGGGGGAACTCCCCTGACTCCCGTGAAACGAAGAGGACGGCGCTTCGCGATATAATCAGCGTTGCCCTCGCCCGGCGTCTTCGCCCTACACTATATAGTTCAATATTAACGTGCGCTGCATATTTGGACGAGGGTAAGGGACGTTCGGAAAGACAAAACAAAACAAGTGATGTCGCCCACCATCGTGTGGTTTGGTTTTCCAGTGTCCCTGTCCCTCGTCCAAATATGCAGCACACGTTGATATTGAATTCAGATTCTGTGTAATTTATACGAGGGCTATGTCTTACGTTTGCCGGAACTTTTGTTAGCAATGAGACTGCTAACTGCTGTTGGGACGAACTTTACCTTAAGTTGCCGCGTTTGAACAACATTTCTGAACCTTTAAAAATTAATTTATTATCTCGGGGCAAAAACAGGTAAATAAACATACTTTTAATTATTTCCTCGGAGCCCATTTAAAAGCTGTTACCAACCGATGTTATTAGCGCAACTAACACAAAATATCTCACAAAATGGTTTGTTGGGCCAGTCGGGTCGTGGCTTTACAAAAAAAGAGCGCTAAAAATAAAACTAGAATATTTTTGAAGAGCCCCACTCGATACAAGGAGACTAAATGTATATGACGTTTGTGCGCAGTACTCGGGGGAACAGATTAAATATCGTTGGCTGCTACACTACAGCACACAAAATAAGTGCAATTTTTACGAGTGATCCGGAAGCCATTCAGTTAGTGCGGCCGTCAGTAACAAAGGCCACGATTAACGAACGCCATTGACCATCTTGATTTCTAGCGAACAAAGAGGTGCAACAAGGGTAGGCGGGCAGCTTTCGGGAGCGGTGAACTCAAACCGCAAGGATTTCGTTGCTGCGCAGAATTGAAGTGGCCATTTTGTTCTTGATACTTTTTTTTACCCTGGAGGATCTGTCGTCCGCAAAGCGGGTGTCAGAGTTGTCGATCTTTCATTCGTAAAAAAAACTCCTCAGATTTTGGACCAGCAGGCCACACAATTTCACGTCCAGCGCTTTTTCCACCTCATTTTTGGCACAAATGGGGCGCAGCCAATTGGCAACGTTGTTTTTACCTCCATTATAATTTATCACGAGCTATCACCTGTCACAAAAGACGAGATAAATGATTCTCCGTTTCATATATAAGATGGCTGTCGCTGCAGATGCAGACTCGTTCCCGCCTTTATTAAGCTATGAAGAGAGATTTACTGCTATCTTTTTCTGGGCATATAAATCATCTGGTCTTTGGAAGGGCCCGTTTTGCATGTGGTCATTTTCGTAGACTGGGCAGCGCAGTTTGGCCGTCTATATTTTTGCTCTCTGAGGGCGACAGTTGAAAGATGTTGACTATGTTTCTCCTCTCTGCTCTCAGTTTCATTGCTTTCTAGTTTCAGTAAAATGGACGGCGGCAACGTCGCTATGCTTCCAAATACTTCACTTTTTAATGTTTCTGTATGGTTTATTTCTACACAAACCGGAGCTGTGGCAACAACGCCTCAAGCCGGCTTGAGCAAAAAAAAAAGCAAGGAAGTACAAAACAAAAACAGGAAACATAGAAGATGGATTCACACAGATGACAATCTCCATTTTCATTAAAGTAAGATTCGCCGAGATTCTGCTAGCGTAAGCTATCACCAACAAAACGCGTTCGTTGTATGTTATTTGATTTTTGTTGACAGAGGTAGCTTACAAGCGTTATACGAAACTGCTGGTTGGATGTCCTCGCCCACCTCCAGCTTACACTAATATTATGCCATATTTCTTTTTAGAGGATCCGTGACTGCTTTCGTGGTCAATACTTATCCTAAAGCTGATGTGTTCGGCGTGAACATGTTACATTAATTTCAAACTTTTTATATACATCTTTAACTCTGATAGAGCATTGTGTGTGCACTCATTGGACATTTTTGAGGGTGTTCTCTTGGTTCAGTAAAAATAACAATGCCGTCCGAAGATGTGAAGTGGATTAAATACCATTAAACGACGCCTATCCTTCACTTTTACCTCAAACTTTCTGAACCATTTACTGCACAGGCAAGCGGGAAACCGCTTTCTACAGATAGGTTATCCCTGTTGTGCGCCTGATTCGTTCAGGACCTTTTCACGACTCGTGAGGCTTATCATACCCGTGCACTCCATGTGCATGTGCCCGAAGATTTTTGTAGAAGTTCCTTGTATTTCTGGTATTTTTGTGCTCTCAGTACGGCAGAGGTGCTCAGAAAATTATACTCTCTGTAATCAGTGTAATCAATATTTTAAACACCGCGGGGTTTTTATTGTCTTATTGACGGCAAACCGGTAAAATGCTTAGTAATATTGTTACGTGGCGCAGGACATGAACAGTGAGATGCGGACTATGTATTCTGGAGTATTTACATGGCGGGTATCGCCGAGCTCGCACTGGCGGCGCGTCAGCCACCTCCTCGTCGTCGTCGATGGAGGGACATTGGGAATTGTCCACTTGTTCGTAACATCACCCCCCCCCCCCCCCTGGCCATAGAAGACCGTCCCGGTCGTGCTCGGTCACCGTGAATGGATGGGTGTGGTGAGGATGAGATGCGATGTGTATAAACAATGAAGTCCTTTCCACGGCCAATGACGATGGCGGTCTCCGATGTCGACTGGTCTCCGAACATCGACGCCCAGAAGGCCACGACGAACCGATGAGGGTGCTGGGAACCGCGCCGGACGAGAAGGCTGGGTACACGGCATGGGCGACACGTCTTGGCTGGTCACGTCTCGTCTGGTCTCGGTTCTTGATCGGCTTCTCATGGGCTGGGGACACGGGGCGGGGGCATCGTCATGTGCTGATCGCGGCGGGGCTAGGGCTGCCCGACACGGCCCGCGTACCCTCGATGTTTCGCCGGTGCCGAGACGTAGCGATCCTGGGGCCAGGACGGGGAGAAACCCGCACACTCCACTAAACATGTTACGTGGCGCAGGACATGAATAGTGAGATGCGGACTACGTATTCTGGACTATTTGCATGGCTCGTGGTGGTGGTGGTGGCCAGAAAAATGGCGCATACCCACTTAGGGGGATTGGCCAAGAAGAGTTATGCTTTCATTAGAATAAATCAAGCGAGGCAAAATAATGGAGCAGAAGAAAGAATTTGGTCTAGGTTAATGAAAGAGAGAGAGAGGAAACACGAGAAAAAAAAAACACAGAGAGAAGAATAGGAAAACTATAGTAAAAATCAGCCTAGTATATCGCCGAGCTCGCACTGGAGGCGCGTCAGCCACCTCCTCGTCGTCGTCGATGGAGGGACATTGGGAATTGTCCACTTGTTCGTAACAATATTTTTTTTAAAGCCACTCGATGTCGTGAATAATTGTTAATCTACGGCGTCGCCTCCGGGGATTAACATTTCATTCTCCAATAACTTGCATACAACTGAGAGTAGGCTTCGAGTTCCGTACTGTATAGCCATTTTTATACTGCTCTTCTTGTTAATGTATTCGGACAATTACGTTCAACCATTTCTAAAACAGCGTCACCTCCCTCCTATAGAATATTCAAGCGTAGTCCCTGGTCACCTGCAGTTTTTAGATGCGAAGCATCTCATGGCCGGGGCTACATCCCTCCCTCTGACGTGCGCCGTCCACACCCCCACTGCTCATGCTTGGCTTGCTGTATGCCCGGTGGTGTCTTACCCTTTAAGGACCCCTGGAGCGACAGTGTTGCCCGTGTCTTCCTGGGCCGGCACGAAACGAGCACGCTTCCCCTTTAAGGGCTTCTGGAGCGAGAGTGTTGCCGGTGTCGTCCTGGGTCGGCACGAGAAGAGCACGCTTCACGCGCTTTCGACGTTTCATCGTCGTCGGCGGCGGCGGGCGTCGGCGATTCTCGGCGGGCCGTGATTACAAGCAGCCCACAACCATCCGGGGAACGTGCATCGACCTCATCTTCAGCAACTTTAGGGTTCATGCACTAGAACAGCCCTTGACATTACATTTCACGGACCATAAGGCGGTCATATAAAAAGCAAAACGCCAACCACAGCTCGACGTCACCTACGTTGAACATATAATGGCTAAATAAAGACAAACTCATACCACGTACAACGTCTCTCTCTCTCTCTCTCTCTCTCTCTCTCTCTCTCTCTCTCTCTCTCTATCTCTCTCTTTATTGCGTCTCCACTATAACACCCCCCTCCAATAAAATTACACCATCTTCCTTAGGGGAACCGTGAGTAGTATGCGGAGCAGCCATGGGGTCAACGCATTTTCCCATTTCGTAGTTCCGGTAAGTGAACAGTTTGGTGGTTACTATGGAAACCAAACGGTAAATATAACGGTGGCTACGTACCTCAACCCAACGGAAACGACGAACTTAAAACTAATAGACGCTTGAATAGACCCCATGGCTGCTTCGCATACTACCCAGGGTTCCCCTACGGGAAGATTGTGTAATTGTTTTTCTTTTTCATCCAATTAAGTGTCTTTTCCAGCTCTTCGGGAGAATTTATTAGCACCTCGCGGAGCAAGTTTATGGTATCAGTCCTGCCTGCTGTCCATCGTTTTTAGCCTAAATTTGGGTACAAAACATTTCCCTTACTTTTATTTTCTAAGTCATGTTGTGGGGGGCCATAGGTCTTTCGCCTCTCAATGTATGCATCCCATACTAGCTAACAGCAAGTTCTTCTTCGGTTCAAATTCTTCCCCCTTATTCCAGCGTCTGTTATTTACGAATGTAACGGACATAGCATTCGCTGTTCAATTTCGACGTCTCTACGAATTCCGAACGAGTTGTTATGGTTTCAGTTATGTATTGGCCTTTTTATGTAAATTACGTAAGTACATTTCTTACGTGTTTATAGTTGATCTATATATTTTCGAAGAGCTTCCTTGTTACTGGAATGTCTGATTATCGCAGTTCCATTGTTATTTATATGCCTAAAATATTTTCACTTTATCTTGATTAGACAGCCAATTTCTGCCGCAGCTTTATTCGAAAGGCCTACGCCGTGTCTCTTGCTCGGTGCCATTTGGGTGTGCTTGTTGTAGCTTGTTTCCGCCATACTTTTTTGCAAACGTAGCCTTACTATTGCGTGAGCAGTAGATAGGGCATGTAGGCAAAAATGTGCGCCCTCCGTGCCTGCACACAGACAGCTAAAGAACAGAGAACGACTGAGTGTGTTTGTAGAGGACGACGTCCAGGTAACGCTGCAGACTGTGGTGGCATTTGCTAGGTGCCACAGTGGTCGCCCCACTGCCTCTGCCCTGCGCGCCAGTGGTTCGGGTTCACCTGGGGTCTCGTCCCCTTGTACGCATTAGTGTGACGCTGTCGCAGGGCTGATTAGGCGGTACAATAGTATAAGAATCAGAATAGAAAAAAAGTGTTTATTGGTTCAATGGTAATGTGTACATAAGTGACCATACAGAAGGAGGTGCCAGACTGAAAGGGGACGTCCTGTAAGCAAGCGCATAGTCAATGGTACATGAAATATTGGCAGTAGACCAAATAGATCAACAAATCTAACACATAGTCAAGGTTAACAAACGACAGGCAGTTGCAACTGAGCAATAAAAAGTTCGAATGTGGTTATGACTGCACATAAAATTCAAGAAGACCTGTTTTAAATACATGTAATGACAAAGAGAGTTTAACGTTAGTTGGAAAGGAATTCCAAAGCACGAGAGCTGCAAAGTGGGCTGTTTGTTTTCCATAATTAGTGTGGGCGATAGGTAAGAACTATCTATGATTAGAGGCAAACCTAGTGGAATTTAAGTTACAAGACTTGACCGAGTTAAAACATTTAATGAAATTATGTTATGCAATAAATTAAACAACAAGATTGATAGGTTCCATTTGAATAATTCTTTGATAGATAATGTACTCAACTGCCGAAGCCGTGAAGAAGGATCTGTGCGGAATAGACTATAAGATAATATGCTAATCCCCTGATTTTAGATATGTTGTAATGGAATCAAATGAGTGGGTCACGTGTTACCGCATGACGATAAGCAGTACGTAAAATGGCTACGAATAAAAGCATAGTAAAGGGAAAGTAAGGTGAATATTTGACAAAATTTCGTGCTTTCAGTAATATCCTGATCCCATGAGCAGCTTTTGTCCCTAAATATTTAAATTTAAATGAATTTTTTTAAACATATTTTAAGCAGAGCATATTTAAATGACTATCAAGAACAACTCCAAGAAACATGCATTGATTGACTACTTAGATGGTGTGATTGCTAATACTTATTATTGGTTCATGTGTAAAGTGCCGTTGACTGGAATAGAAGATCATGAACATTGCTTTGGATGCGTTGATATGCAAACAGTTTTGGCTACACCACAGCAAAATGCTGTAATGTCAGAGGTACGTTTTTCTGTCAGGGAATAAGGCATTGGTCAGTAGCTAATATTGTAGCGTCGTCGGCGTACAAGAAGGGTTCGGAGTTAGAAACACAATAAGGAAGGTGATTGATGTATATTAAGGAGAGGAGAGGACCAATTATTGAGACCTGGGAAGCGCCGTTGTTTGTGGTTTTAAAGTTTGAAAGATTTCTTGTGACTCAGACTGCTTATCTTCTATCAGATAGTAGCTTTGAGTGAGTGGCAGAGGAGGACCTACAACGCCAATTGCAGCAAGGTTATGAAAGAGGATGCTGTGATTTATCGAATCGATAGCTTTTGCGAGATCAATGAAGGTGGCGTAGCATAATTTCCTGTATCAATTGCACATTTACTTTTGTCACTGAAAGACTTTAAAGCAAGATTAGTGGAATGACCGGCGCTGAAGCCAAACTGGTGATTTGATAAGGTGCTGAACTTCGATAAATACTTGTTTAAACGCCAATCAATGCATTTTTCCATTATTTTGCCAAAAAATGGAAGAATTTAAATTGGTCTTTAATTGGAGGCTAAAGATCGGTCCCCTTTTTTACGTACCGGTGTGACTTTACCTCGTTTTAGTTCGGTTGGAAATACACCTCTCTTGAAAACTAGATTAATATAGTCAGCCAGTGGTTCAGTTATCTGGTGAACTATCCATTTAATATTGCAAGGGTTAATTTGGTCGGGGCCTGCACTTGTAACTTGAGTCTCTTTTACGGTGTTGATGACTTCATGCGGGCTAGTTGGAAACAGAAAAAATGACTGTAAGGAACGGTGGTGGTTCTGCTCAAGAATTACTGGCGAGCATGGTATGTTAGAACAAAAAAATCCTTTAGGGCGTTGGCGAAATTTTTAAGGGTGATTGTATACAGACCCTGGTGACTGAAGCTCAGAGATAGGTGCCTCCTGCTTATGATGAGTTATTACTATCCATTGTTTCCTCACATCAGAACCATCTTGCTCAATTTTTGCTTCATAAGGTTTTCGCTTTGCTTCTTTTAACAGTTTGTTTAGTACATTACAACATTTAATGTAGTGGGCCCTGAGTTTGATAATATACGGTTTATTTGTAGTCTTTTTATACAAATTATCTTTTTTATGCACCCTCTTAAGAAGGGTAGTCGGGCGAGCCGAACCCCATAGATTATGAGCAGAAGAAAACTTTTTTTCGCACTTTGTAGCAACGGAAGACGACCTGAAGCATTTATTAAATATCAATATATACTTATCATACGACTCTTTAGCGTTAGTCGATGTTAAATATTGGACCAATTTACGTAATTTACGCGGGTAATGAACAGATTTTTGAGTCCTCATTGTGTTAAATGATCGACTTTAGCTGTCTAGGCGACACGAATAGCCGAAGAAAATTGGATAATGATCAGTGATTATAACATCTACAACACCACAGTGTTGAGGTGAGCTGTGTAGGCGACACGAATAGCCGAAGAAAATTGGATAATGATCAGTGATTCTGACATCTACAACGCCACAGTGTTGAGGTGATATGAAGTTAGAAAATATATGATCAATTAAAGTACCAGAATGGCCAGCGACGCATCTAATGGGGAGAGTGATTAAGGATTTGTAGCAAAATCCAAAAAGCAGTTGGTGTAATCAATGCATGTAGGATTATCATCGTTTGAGATATTAATATTAATATCACCCATGACAACAACTTTACGCGTTTCAGATGAAATGGCCCTGAGAAGGTTATTAAGGGCAATACAGAAGTCTGACACAGATGATGACGGTGAACGATATATGCAACCTAAGATATTTTGCTAGCATCAGATAGTAAAAGGCAATCTTCGAGTTCTATCCACACCGATTCGCAATTTATAACGGGTAGTTCCAGATCAAGTCGTCTTTTGTATTTTAGGGATGGTGAAACGAAAGTAGCCGAACCCCCGTGACTGCTGTTCGAGCGATAGCAGTATCGGGGTGAGTAGGATGAAGGACTGTGTAAATTTTTATCATCAGGCGAAAGCCAGGTGTCCGTCATGCGGATACAAGAAAAATTGTGTTCTACTGTTGACAGAAAAGCGTCGATTTCGACACAGTGCTTGTTCAAACCTCGAGCATTAAGGTTTATTGCTGATAGACAAGGGTTACGAAGAAAAGCTTTCAATTGTATCTGGCGAGAAATATGTGGACATGATGAAAGGAGATATATACTGTTATCGCGTTGTCGACGCAGTCGTCGAAGCTAGAGAAACACCATGAAATATTCCTCTGACGCAATTCGAAACACCCGACCATCATTGGTCTGTCTTGCCTTAATGTGGCCATTGTCGGTCCAGAAGTGAAGTCACCTTTCTCTTTTTTGATAGCCACAGCCTTTGCAAACAACCTCTCGTTATCAGGGGTTAGATGATCGGTAATGTAGACGGGATACTTATCCGCTCCGGGGAAATGAAGGTCCTTCGTGTTAAGTCGGGCTTCCCGCGTTTTACTTAAGAATTGCTATTTTTTGGAGCGGGAGCAAAAAAGCGCAATTATATTCGGGAGCAAAAACACGCCATTCGTAGGTGCGCGGGGAACGACATCTATGCCAGCATATGAAATGGGTAAGCTAACCTTTGATCCAATGGCCTTAAAAATTGCCGTGCACTCCTCTCCTTGGGTACACGGAATTCCCTTAAGCCCTACTTTGTTCATCCTAGAGTGCTGTTCCATCTCTTGAAGAAGGGCTTGCGTTCGGGCTAGTTGGTGTTCCATAACTACTTCTTAAGCGCCAAAAACTACAGGGACATAGAATGAGACAGGGACACGCGCTTACTTCCAACTAAATTTTATTGAGCAATAGTTGAAGCGGCTGAGATGCAATTAGGTGATTTCGAATGCGTCAGCACAACGTCGATAGCCTTGTCAGTAAAGGAAGCAGTGTTCTTGAAAAAGAACTGGTCATGGTAGTGCCTGACACGTGTGGAACAGCACCGAGTTAATCTGTTATCCCTTGTGTGTAATTCTTTTCTGTATCTCCTATAGACTATTTTTCATGTATATATTTCACGCTTGCTCAATAAAATTTAGTTGGAAGTAAGCGCGTGTCCCTGTCTCATTCTATGTCCCTGTAGTTTTTGGCGCTTAAGAAGTAGTTATGTTCCATCTCAGCGACTTTTTTCGTCAGTGCGTCATTCTGAGCCGTTAATGCCTTGTTAGCAGCCACAAGAGTCTTGTTTTTCGCGCGAGCTAATTCGACAAGAGAGTTAAGATCCGCAACACTAGCTACCAGACCATCGAGCTCAAAACTTCATCGACGCGAGATCTGGTGCTGAAGCATCAGCATCAAGTTTGATCTTCACGTAAACCTGTTCAAACGTATCAGCCGTCTTACGCTCCAAAAGAGCCTTTAGTTCGCCAATTCTTCGAGCAAGTTCGGCACATGTCACCATAGCGGCCCTTTGACAGGCACTCAAGACAGGTCAGTGGCAGCAGCAGTGGCGGCCGAACAATTTTGTGGAAAAGCAACTAAATGCTGACCAACCTGTAAAATCAAAAGAGCTTGAGCCTGCGTTCCTCCAGCCACCGCTGCTGCTGCCAAAAAGCCGCGGACGATGCTGTCGCCACTTTTTAACAGCGCCGGGTTGATACACTCCGCACACTGCGCAGCGTTTGGTGCAGGCAGTCCAGGGAGCGAATCCTTCAGGGTTTGCCTCGCAGGCGGGGCGGGGCGTTCGGTGATGGTAGCCACGTGCTTCACGAAGCACAAGTGACAGTTGACACTTCCTCCTTGCTTAGGTAAAGCGGCGACGGCGGTACTCTGTAAAAGGAAAAGAGCTTGAGCCTGCGTTCGAGCACCAGCCAACGCTGCTGCTGCCAAACAGTATGGAATAAAAACTACGGCAACAAAATAACACTTCTGCTAAAGAACAAAAGGATGCGACAGGTAGCCTAAAGCAAGCCGACAATAACCAGCAGATGTGACCGCGGAGGGGGTTACAATTTATGGCTGGCACTGTGGGTGACGGCCTTTTGAGAAACTGCGATGAGGGGACTTTCTAAATCGAAGCCAGGCTTGTGATTCAGGCCGAGCCTCATGTTCACGAGGTAGAAAGATAAGTTCTTTACGTAGTGCTAGTGCTAGGTGTCCACCGATGAATGAACAAGAAATGAGCAGAGGAACAAAACCGAGTAATAATGGTGTTGAGGGCGTACCGAGATGGCTACAAAAACTTGACGTATGAAGGAAATGAGGGATAGCAATCACTACATGTGACTTGTGGAAATTTGGGCGAAAGTATAATTTCCAGGTAAATGTGATCAAGGACTGACGAATAGCAGATAGTTGCCTCGTCGATATTATTCTCAGACGGCCACCAAATGGCAACATGGAAGAATGAAGAAGTTTGGGAGTCAAGGCACGTGGTATGAGCGAGAGTTCTGTTAAGCACGATTCGCTGACTGCAAACGGGGAATCCGTGGAGGATGTGAAGTATCATTTGTTGACAGCGATCCCTTTGGTAAATAGCGGAACAGACGCGACCGTTTTCGTGGGCGGCATTCACACGTATACAGTTTGGCTTTGGTGAAGCGCTTCACGTACCGCTAATATCAAACGAGTGCGAGCTTTTTGCGATGGCACTTATTCAGCGCTACGAGTAAGCGCCCGACATATGTAAGGGTTTTCCAGATGCGAAACTTTTCATAATGTGAAAGAGAAACTAAAAAAGCATTCAATTGATTACTTCTCTGCTAGACTCAGCACCAGCGTATAAATCTGCACAAGGCCAACGTTATATTTCGTCAAAACACATACCGAAATCCGTACAGTGCACAGAAGACAGCTGTGCTCCCCCTTTTAAAGCAATAAGAATACTATTGCTCACTCAATGGTGCTTTAGATTGAAATCTTACACATATTTCTCCAAGCGCGTTCGGCCATTACCCCAAGGGGGTTAGCAAATTATTTCCAATTTTTTGGGAAAAGCATGCTCTGCTCTCTAGAAATGCATCCCTCAGCATCGTAAATGACCCGTCGCGGTGGCACAGTGGCTATGACGTTGTGCTGCTGAGCCCAAGGACGCGGGTTCGGTTCTCGGCCACGGCTGCCGCTTTTCTGATAGACACGAAATGCAAAAACGGCCGTGAGTACGCTATTTCGGCGGACGTTACAGATGCCCAGGTGGTAAAAATTAATCCCGAGCCCTCCACTACGACACGCCTCATCGCCTAAGTCGCGTCGGCGCGTTAAACCCTACAATCACTCAATCAACAACCGTGAATAGGATAACACGCCGATTTTCGTAGTAAAATATGTTTAAGTAGGATTGAGGAGTGTGGGCTGTTCATAAAATCACTATTTCTTCTGTTCTTCGCCAGGACATACGCATTAGCTGGTTACTAACGACATCAGCTGCTTTGTAAGGGTGTGGCCTTTCCTAGAGAACGTGCTGTTTCAAGAAGCATCCCTATTAATGAATGCCGCCGACTGTGGAATATTAGATCCGTTCGTGATACTTTGGCATTCGGGCTGAAAAGTATAGAGCATCGTTAATCATTTGTAGCTCGTAGCGGTTTTTTCCGAAACATTGAAATCTTTTGGCTTTTCAGAACCGTGGTGTGTCCTCGGGATCCGCGCATGAATATAAAAATGGGCCTAGAGAGCGTGCACTCAATCTAATTGATTGACGTTTCATGGAATGCAAGCAGAAACAGGCTAGGAGAAAAGACTAGGCGAATAGTCATGGAGAAGAAACGAACGCGAAAATCCAACACAATTATCGGGCCTATTGCAATGCTGTGTTTAACATCATAATAAAAATTTTGGGGCTCAGCCTCTCAGCCCAGAAAATAGCCTGCCGGAAGGCGCTGTGAAGCGAGGAATTTCATTGCACACTTTAAGACCCTAACTAAATAGGTCAGTCATTGGACCTCTTTTTTGTAAAACAACATTGACAATCATCCAACACAGGGTGCGGTGATGGTAGAAAAGCGGGTGAAAAAATTCGGCTTAAAAAAGTTTGGTTAGTGTGCTGCTACTGGAGGTAGCGCACAACTTATCGGCCGACTTTCGCCAGTACGTGAGTCCGGAAATTGCCTACTTTTTTAAAAGGCTGCGCACTGAAAACCTGACTCCTGTGGGCTGGCGGAACAAACAGTGACTGCCCTGCTGGCTAAGGATAAACATTGTGGTTATCACGTTCTCCCCAACCCCAGAAGAAAAAAGCATATAAAATGTTAGCTTCATTCAAACCCATATTCAATCTTCTCGCAACATTTTTTTTAATAAAAGGCATATCCGCGTACTTTTAGTTTTTGTTTAGGTGGATTTTTATTTATTTTTCACGACAAACATTTGACATAACACACCTTAACCGCATGTTTTTTAGTAGGAAACTGGTTCGGTATTTTGGCGCTCAGAGCAAAATCCTGATTATCTTATTCCGCCCCAAACGCAACTCAAATAACCGTAGCTTTATTCAAATTTTCTTTTCATGTAATTCAGTGTAAACTTTCGACAACGTCTTCCCACTTACGATATAGATGACAGCGGAGGACAGAAAGAGGGCTTCCTGAAACCAGGCACTGAGTGCAGCTTTTTGTGTCCGATATATACCCGACCTCTTCCCGTCCTAAGCGCCGCTTGGTTAGCCGTGTATTGCGTAAAGACATCACAAAGCACGCCTGCTGTTGCTCCTTTGTCTGGAGACAGAAGCAAAGGGCACGGAATCAGTAGCCACAGCTCACAAGCGTTAGCAGCATCAGGCGGCGGCTGTAATGGTGTAGTCATTCGAAGCAAGTTACCCCTGACATTTTTAAAGCCAGTGACCTTTTTCTGGCCTTAGCTTTCCTTTTCATGTATTGTACGTCTACTTTTACAGCGGGAATTTTGACCTTTCACTGGCAATTTGCCACTAGAAATGAAAATACTGCGTTGTAGATTAGCCTCAGCACTACTAAAGTACGCTCAGAAGAATATAAGGATGTCATCTACACTCTGGCACAACTCAAATCGTTTCTGCTCAGTTTCGCTAAACACTGTTTGCTTTTACTGTACTTTGTATTTGCATTGTGGTTACTACGCGAAAATATTGCCCAGGCTTACCAGCAGTTCTGTAGCATTTGTGTCTCGCCATAAATATAGTTCACAATTAAGTTCAGAGAGAAAACAGCTTGCACACCCTGCGACATCTGCAGCCTCACTTTGTTCCAACACTAAAATCATCCTTGAATCTTAAAGGCTAGGCTGCTACAGCTCGCAATGTTTATTTTAGTAAATGTTAGCCGCACACCCAAGTCTTCAAACTGTGCACTGAGCGTTCGGAATAATTTGAAGCCCGATGCAGAAGAAGAGGGCCCCATGGTCAAGAAGGAAATGAATTGAGCAATTTGCACGGTGCCATCGAAAGATCTCGCGGAGGGGATCTTCGAGTAAATCCTTGTACGTCGCTGTCTGCCTCCACAAATCACCGGCTCAAGAGCCGACTCTCTGGCAGAAGATAGGCCCTTTATTGTTCTTTGAAAGCGGCCGCTTCTTCGAAGGCCGTATTTCCCTGCCCACGCTGCGGAGATTTCCGGCCTGAATACAGAAAAGATTAGCAACGAACTGCACTCGCAAGTCGTCTGTGGTCGCGTAGGAACCTCGCAAAAGATTGCTCGTGTTTCGCCTAAGGGCGATAGATGCACTGCATCAATCTTGCCTCCGGCAATCAGTAGAGATGTAAAGTAGTGTAGTTTGCACAGTAAGATGTAGACATTTTCTGCAGATAACGCGTCAAGGCTATATCCGACCACACGCAAATGTTTCTTTTTTTCATTTATTTTTCTCAGACACTGCCTAAGAGGGCACCGAGGCTAAAGGCAAGAAATGCCTGACGGGGCCTTGCTTCCTTTTCACAATTCAATACATACATTCAGAACATAATGAACCGTTCAGCATTGTGGTTCTTTACATCAAAAGTAACCTCATAAAAAATAATGTAATAATAGGAAAATACAATGCATATACAGTACAGATTGTACATAAACTGAGAAATCATGAACTCAGCACGCTGAGCAAGAACTTAGAACTCAGAAATCAATAAAGAAACATGTAGTCAGAAGCAGCCTTTTCATCATTAAAAAAACATAACCCACTCATGAAATTGGGACATATAACATAACTGTAGAAAGTGGCAGATATTGTAATTACTGCATAGTAGTTAGTTTGAGCGTGTGATCAGATTATCCAGGAGAAACCTGAATTGATGAGAAATGTTCTGGATTTTATGTTAAAGCAAGGGAAGGATTGGTCAAAATTTACGTTCCCATCTAACGTATATAGCAATTTAATGGTTTGATACGGTATAGGTTGTCGCGTGTAGTTTGTTCGTATTGAGGGTAGCTTTCTTTTTTGGTGACGAATTGCGTATGTACTTACATTTCCAGTTGGCATTTTGTGAGTCCTATTATTGTGTGCCCATTGCATGAGTTTACAAAACTAGACTAGGTCTGTCTTCAATAGAAGGTGTTTCTGAAAAAGTGGTCCCGTTCTTAGATTACGTCTGTCCCCTTTGTTTTGCGGGATAACAAGGTTGTTATAATTATAAGCTGTAGTAGTGCCCCAAACCAACATTCCGCAGCTTAATTTGGAATAAAAAAGGGAGTAATATAGTATTTGTTCAAGCCAGGTAGGTACCAGGTCTGTATTTTATAAATACACCCAAGTACACAGGATAAATCTGATTTAAGCTTGTTAAAGTGAACAGTCCATGATAGGTATGGAGAAAACCACACGCCTAAAAATTTTAACTGCGTAACCCATGTGAGTGAAACACCTTCATATTCTATATCAAGTCCGTGCAGTCTCGTTTATTTACTGGTTTAAAAATAATATAGTTGGTTTTGGTTGTACTAAGGCCCAAGTGATTTTGCTGCAGCCAATACGATAAATCGAGAAGATATTCATTAGCTGTTTTTCCAAGCATTCCTTTGTTTGTCCCGAGAAAAATAAACGATTGTGTCGTCAGCATACGTTATTACATTAGAACAACCTGTTATCGTCGCAACATCATTAATATAAACGAGAAATAACAGTGGTCCCAAAATGGAGCCCTATGGAACGGAATATTGTATTTTCATTTTGGAGGAGGTTTGATTGCCTATCTGAACATACTGGCATCGGTTTGTGATGTTATTTCTAAGTCAGGTTATAGCTATTCCTCGTACGCCTATTGCCTGAATTTTTCTTAATAATATGTCATGTTACGCAGTATCGAAGGCATTTCGCAAACCCAGAAAAATTCCGAGCGTGCGTAATAATTATCAATATTTTCGATTATATGTTCCCTAATGTGCACGAGAGATAGTTCAGTAGACTTATTTCTCTGGAAGCCGTGTTGAGATTGGCTTATTATTTGATGTTTTTCGAAGTGACTCAACCTATCATTAATAACCCTTTCAAATATTTTTGACAAAATGGGAAGAACTAAAATGGGCCTATAATTAATAATGTCGGCTTGTCCGCCTCCTTTGTAAAGGGTGGTGACTTTGGCTATCTTTGGCTATCTTTGGTTTATTATGTGTTAATACTGGGCTAATGATATGGGAGGTATAGTTTAATGGTACGGATTTTATTCCGTCATCTCTAGCGGCTGCATCATTATCAAGGCTGTCAATTATACTATCAATTTCAACAAATGTAGCTGGTGAAAGAAAAATTGAGTCTTGGAGTTTATTGCATTGGATAGGGTAATCTGGGCTTCGAATTTGTCCATTGTATATGCCTACGCTTATATACCAAGTGCCTATTCATTGTTTCAGCGAGTACTTCCCCAGTGACATGCTGGGAATTTATATTTATTTCTTGCACATAGCCATGCTGTTACTTCCTGTTCAATAAGTCGTTAACGCTATCCCACAATTTCTTATGGTCCCCTCGTACGTTAAAACATTTGCCCTGATAGTACTCGCTCTTAGCCTTTCCTAAATCAGAATTTACCTTATTCCGTACTTTTCGAAACTCAGGGAATAATTCAGAATCACGCTTCTGAAGGAAATATATGTAACATCCTATGTTTTTTTTTATTCTTTTATACAGTTCTGATGTTATCCATGGCTTTTAAAAGGGAAAGCACGGTTATAACATTCCTGAAACTTTGTAAAAAATGATTTGTATTGGCGTTTGGGGCAGTCCTCTGCATATACATAACTGCTATTTACTTGTTCTATGAAGCAAAGGAAATGCCTTAATCACTCCTCGTTTATACTTTGTACCCTAACTCAGCACGTTTTTTTGAGGAATTATTTTTCATTGTCAAGTACCCGAGGCAGAAAATTGGTAGGTGGTCGCTAATATCATTTAGCAGAACACCTGCTGAAACAGGTGTTCTCAATATCTCAATATCTATGTTAGTTATGCAAATATCAAGACATGTGGCAGTGTTAGTGCTGATTTAGTTGGTATGTAGATCACGTTATTGCAAGCATGTGCGTTGATAATATCTCTAAACTCCCTTGCAGAACGGCTTTCCGACATGACATCAATGTTTAATTCTCCAAGAATCATGAACAGTACATTCATAGGATGAAGACAATAAAATGCCCTTTCAAGAAATGTAATAAATTCACACACATGGCCGGAGGGTCACACATATTGCCCGAGCCTATACAAGGCGCTAACAACAACATTACATATTACAATAAATAGACTTTCCACAATTTCATTGCTTTTGGTTACATCATCAATAACCCGGAATCGTAGATCACTTTTGAGACATATCATTACAACGCCATCTCTTTTATTTATTCTGTTCAGGGTTACACTGCTGTAGCCTTTGAGGTAGGGCGTGAGGTCTGCATCTGTCAGCAAAATCTCCGTAAGCACGATTGCATCAAACTCAGTAGTGAAAGAACTCAAGCACATTCCTAGATCAGCCTTCTCATTTTTTATATCTCGCATGTTTAAAGGCAGTGCCTGGAAACCTCCTCTTTTGTCACCAAATTTTTCGTTGAAAGCCTCATGATCATAATAGCAACAACCTGTCTCTATAGTGGCCATTTCAGGGGGGGAAAGCCATCGGGGTATTTATTCTTGCTCAGGTTTTCATCTTTTCAATGTAGCTCACGCGTGCGATCCTGAGAGCACGTGAGTCCTCATCCTTTCAAGCAAAGACCTTCCCCCCAGCGGTCCAGACGAACTTCCAGCCGACAGTTTTGTTTCGGGCAACCGTTGCGCCGAGCAGCTTCTCATTCGATGGGGTAAGGTGCTCGTTCCCGTACACTGCCGGGCTGTTACCGCCGCAGTCAAGGTCGGTCGTTGTGGTATCCTGCTTCCTACATTTCTGAAGGAAGCTATCTCTCTTTGATCGCTGAACAAAGCGCACGAATACATTCTTTTCATTCCGTCGAAAAGTTGGGACACGGTGGCATACGTCGATATCTGAGTCTGCTATCGGCTCGTGTACGTGGCTTCCAATTCCTTTGAGCACATCTATTACGTCACCATCGTCCGGCACTCCCTTTATTTCCAAGTTGTTAGATCGCGAGCGCTGCTCGAGTTCTTCGATTTTTACACTGAGCTTCCCGTTTTCTGGGCGAAGATCTTCACGTTGCCGCGAGAGCGCTAGCAGTTCTTTTCGAATCTCCGTCAATTCAGTCCTAATGTCATTTATACCATTACAGCTGTCACTACAATGTTTTACACTGTCCTTTATGGTTCCAAGGTCAGCCATTAACTCTCGTTTAATGTCTTCAAGGGCCTTTTGCATTTCCTTCATTTCTTTGCTCGTCGTGTCAAAAATACCGCAGTTCCGAATACGCAATCACAACCTTATCAACCCTTCAACGCATCAGCTCATCAATACATCAAGATCAATGCTGGGTTCGGCAGCAATGCGCTCAAAATCGCTCCCCTTACTACACAATGAGGACTCTCACCTGCAAAGAGCGCAGGAATCAGTGCCGCGTCCAAAGCGCACCGCTGCCGAACAGAGGGCTGGGCCGTTGCACGTCCTCATTTTATGGTGGAATCCCGTCATTCAGTGGCGTCTGTGTCCTGTCCTGCGCAGTCGTGCTTGTGGCATGCCGGTGCTTTCCGAGTCCGTTGATAAGGCGATGTTGAAACGGGCCTTAGCCGGTCTTGCCAGCAGCCGGTGGATGGGCAGCGCTTCTTGCGGAAAGAGGCCACGTGTTGCAGGAACTCCTCCTTTTATGGTGGAATACCGTAGTCCAGTGGCGCTTGTGTCCGGTCCTGCGCAGTCCTGCTTGTGGCGTGCCGGTGCTTTCCGAGTCCGTTGATCAGGCGATGTTGAAACGGGCGTTAGCCCGGTCTTGCCACCAGACGGTGGAAGGGCAGCGTTTCTTACGGAAAAAGGCCACGTGTTGCAGGAACTGCAAAGAGCACAGGAATCAGTGCCGCGTCCAAAGCGCACCGCTGCCGAACACAGGAAGTCACAATCAGTGGCTGTTTGCGTAATTACCGCAACAGATTTTCGGTATGTTTTGTCCCTAACTCATCATGGCACTAACTCTTGAAACTCCTTAGTTTATTTATTTATTTATTTATTTATTTACTAGCGGTAGTACCCGGCGGTGCCCGGGTGGGCCATTATATTAAGGACAGCAATTGGTATTTGTTAGTCGCCATATTAGGCTACTTCATTGGGAAGTGGTACACACTCGGGAGCGCCTGCCTGCTGCCAGTACATAGGCTCCTATTGCAGGCGCGTCGTGGTAATGCGAAACGACTGATACACGTGTTTTACTCGAACTCTCGCTAAACAAATTGCACCAAGATGGCGCGTTTGAGCGAATGAGTCAGTGAGTGAAAAAGGTTTTATTGAGCCGGCGAAGTGGCAGTGGTTCCCAATTTCAGAAAGCCATGCGATGAGTGGGCAGCCTTCGCTCTGGAGGAAGTATTGTCTGGACATCCAGATCGCTATTAGTCAACCAGAGCTTGAAATGGGGCTAGTTGGTTTCTTACTCGGAACATTGCTGGCGCTAGGCGGGACAAGGACGACGAATTACACACAACTGGAGCGCACACTACCAACTGATTTATTAATCACAACAAACACAACTTATAAAGGGAAAATTCAGATGACGTGAAAGGTGGAGTTGATCAATCTCGCTGAATTGAATACAATATTTGTTATGCGCATGCGCTTGCCTACGAACTGTCAAGTAGTGTCATCTCAGTTGTCGACAGTGCAATTGATGGCGAACTGATACAGTCTTTTTCTTTTCGGATGGCGTAAGCTTCCCATATCTCGCGGGTGATCGTTTCTGAAGATTCAAAGAGGATCGTGGTGCTTTCGAATTTCGCAGAGCACCCATGTCTGGCGCAGTGGGCAGCCAAGTGCCCTGGGGCTGAGACTTGCTTGCACATATTGTTGTGTTCTCTGAGTCGTTCGTTAACGCAGCGTCCAGTTTGGCCAATGTATGCCTTCTTGCATGACAAAGGTATCCTATAGACAACCCCCGAGCAGCATGCGACAAACTTACTCGTGTGCTTAATGCCACATCCTGTTTGTTTAGCATCTCTGGTTTTGTTAGTCATCTTGCACAGCATTTTTTTGTTTTTTGGGAGCAGAAAAAACAACCGGGACATCATGCCTCGTGCCAACCTTCTTTAACCTGTGGGAAAATTTGTGGATGTACTGCAGGACGATCGGCCACTTCTTTGGTTTTTTGCTGTCTTTCTCTTTGTTAATCTTCGTTACCACTGTTTTTAACACTTTTTCTGCAACAGAGACAAGTACTTGATTAGTGAACCCACTTTTTGTTAGACGATCAATTTGAAAAGATAGACTTTCATTGACTCTGTGTTCGCAGGATTTTTTGATGGCTTGCGACATGCAAGAAGTGGCTATGGCTCTCTTAATCAACTTTGAGTGCGCCGAATCGTATGGAAGCAGCGCCTTCTCTCCTCTCGTTCGATAGCACCAACACGTGTGTGACAGTCCCGTCTTCAAGTTAATGTCAAGGAATTGGATGGCGTCATTAACAGGTTTTTCATATGTGAAATCAAGGCCCTGGTGCGCAGACTCAAATGCTGCAATGATTGGAGGGATACTACTTTCAATGTCAGTACCTGGGTTTAAGCAAACCAAAAAATCATCCACATACCGGAAGCATTTGAGCACATGCAAATCTGGTAATACACTTTCCAAAATGCGGTTGCCTTGTGCCAAAAACATGTCAGAAAGAACCGGCGCTATACACGAACCTATTCCAATTCCGTCGGACTGGACATACACATCATCGTCGTGGTTGATGAGCAAGGACTCGAGGTAGAACTTGATTAAGTGCACAAAATTGTTGCTCGCAGTGCCTGCCTCATTCTGAAATCTCACAGGTCGGTAGGAGTCAATAGCCTCCTCAACAGCGACCACAAGGCGTTCTCGAGGAATGCTGTAAAAAAGGTCCTTTGCGTCCACGGAGAAGCATGGGATCGCCGGCGAGTTGCTCAAAAAAAGCGTCACATCACAAGAGTCCCTTATCAGGAATGGGTCGCTCACGTGAAGCCTTCGCAAGACCTGTGAGATTTCAGAATGAGGCAGGCACTGCGAGCAACAGTTTTGTGCACTTAATCAAGTTCTACCTCGAGTCCTTGCTCATCAACCACGACGATGATGTGTATGTCCAGTCCGACGGAATTGAAATAGGTTCGTGTATAGCGCCGGTTCTTTCTGACATGTTTTTGGCACAAGGCAACCGCATTTTGGAAAGTGTATTACCAGATTTGCATGTGCTCAAATGCTTCCGGTATGTGGATGATTTTTTGGTTTGCTTAAACCCAGGTACTGACATTGAAAGTAGTATCCCTCCAATCATTGCAGCATTTGAGTCTGCGCACCAGGGCCTTGATTTCACATATGAAAAACCTGTTAATGACGCCATCCAATTCCTTGACATTAACTTGAAGACGGGACTGTCACACACGTGTTGGTGCTATCGAACGAGAGGAGAGAAGGCGCTGCTTCCATACGATTCGGCGCACTCAAAGTTGATTAAGAGAGCCATAGCCACTTCTTGCATGTCGCAAGCCATCAAAAAATCCTGCGAACACAGAGTCAATGAAAGTCTATCTTTTCAAATTGATCGTCTAACAAAAAGTGGGTTCACTAATCAAGTACTTGTCTCTGTTGCAGAAAAAGTGTTAAAAACAGTGGTAACGAAGATTAACAAAGAGAAAGACAGCAAAAAACCAAAGAAGCGGCCGATCGTCCTGCAGTACATCCACAAATTTTCCCACAGGTTAAAGAAGGTTGGCACGAGGCATGATGTCCCGGTTGTTTTTTCTGCTCCCAAAAAACAAAAAAATGCTGTGCAAGATGACTAACAAAACCAGAGATGCTAAACAAACAGGATGTGGCATTAAGCACACGAGTAAGTTTGTCGCATGCTGCTCGGGGGTTGTCTATAGGATACCTTTGTCATGCAAGAAGGCATACATTGGCCAAACTGGACGCTGCGTTAACGAACGACTCAGAGAACACAACAATATGTGCAAGCAAGTCTCAGCCCCACGGCACTTGGCTGCCCACTGCGCCAGACATGGGTGCTCTGCGAAATTCGAAAGCACCGCGATCCTCTTTGAATCTTCAGAAACGATCACCCGCGAGATATGGGAAGCTTACGCCATCCGAAAAGAAAAAGACTGTATCAGTTCGCCATCAATTGCACTGTCGACAACTGAGATGGCACTACTTGACAGTTCGTAGGCAAGCGCATGCGCATAACAAATATTGTATTCAATTCAGCGAGATTGATCAACTCCACCTTTCACGTCATCTGAATTTTCCCTTTATAAGTTGTGTTTGTTGTGATTAATAAATCAGTTGGTAGTGTGCGCTCCAGTTGTGTGTAATTCGTCGTCCTTGTCCCGCCTAGCGCCAGCAATGTTCCGCTATTAGTCACCAGGTTCTCCCACAGCTCAAAGTTTGGAAAAGTGGAAGGAAGAAGGAGGAGGTGGGTTTGCTTGGACTCTTAATAGGATCTGAGGAACAGTGCCAGGTTGGTTGCAAACATAACTTGAATTCGGCATGAGATTGCGCTGGGAACACATGATGGAGGCCGGCTGGGTGAGGGGTATTCTTCCTCGTAGGAAGTGCTATCTCAGAAGATATGAACGATGCTCATCGGTAAAGTTTTATCATAAGTAACATGCGCTCCCTACGGGAGGCGCGAGGTTGCAGGAAGTCCCAGAAGATGCCGAGGGCTAGCCTTTGCTCTTTTTACTGGTACATCTTCTCTTTTACAGCTATGATATATGACACCTGCTCCTACGGGAGACGCGTAGTTGACGAAGGTGTAAACAGATGGCGACCGCTAAGAAAACGCGGGAAAACTCAACTGAATTTTACGACCAAAAGGATACAGATTTAAAAATGTCGCTTGCCTTCTTATCCGCAGGTTAGGACAAAATCGTGAAAGTAGTTTTTGAGCAATTAAGTGGGCAGCATTTTCAAGAAAAAACGAATGGGATATATCAACCGGCTGGGTGGTTAGTTACGAAAGTGTAAAAACACAGTGTTTTCCGGAAATCTTACTTGCCTCTCTTGGGAGGGTGTCATTGAAAAATGTTGTATAACAGTGTTGAGATACGTGAGTAAGTTGCCTATCTCAACAAAAACCAGTTAGACATCTCAGATGGCGGGCGGTAAAAAAATTAATATCTGAAAAACTATTTTACCGCTTTTCACTCTCTCCATGGTGGAATTTTTCAAATTTTAAGAAATATTGACCTCCAGCACCGTAATCAGAATGTGCCCTTGCAATCTGTAGCCGTTTGAAGGAGCGGTTCGGCTAGACGTCTACATAACCTGTCAGGCCTTTTTGGCTGATCAGCCGTGTCATTTGTAAAAACAATTTGACCCTTTTAGCGGCGTCGCAGAGAGAAATACTTAAAAACAGTTCTGTGCATTTGTACGAGTAACATATTCTAGCAAAAATCAGTTGGATTACTGAATCGGTGAAAGATTTATTTGAGAATCATTAGGAACACCGTTTTAGTTCTGGAATGCGGAATCACCTCGCTGGTGTAGGTTAGGGCGAAATCCAAAAACTACTTCTTAGGTATTCTGAGGGGCTACTTATATCAGCAAAAAGCGCTTCAATATGTGAATGGGTGACCGAGAAAATCGCAAATTCGCGAAACCACAATTT
Source organism: Haemaphysalis longicornis (assembly GCF_048455015.1). Taxonomy (NCBI): domain Eukaryota; kingdom Metazoa; phylum Arthropoda; class Arachnida; order Ixodida; family Ixodidae; genus Haemaphysalis; species Haemaphysalis longicornis. Next base: position 1,884,409 of record NW_027526295.1, read on the forward strand.
CGCCCTTTTCTTCGGTTAGGAGGGCAATTTCTGAAAAACCCACCTTAGTGAGCACCTACTCAATGACACAAACAAACTCGTTAAATTTCAAGTCTCTAGGTCTAACAGTTTTGGCTGGGCGTTGATGAGTCAGTCAGTCAGTCAGTCAGTCAGTCAGTCAGTCGGGCACTTCTTTTTATAGGTATAGATTTATTTATTTATTATTTATTTATTTATTTTTACTTATTTATTTATTTGTGTATTTATTTATTTATTTATTTATTTATTTATTTATGATACCTTATAGGCTAATGGGGGACATGGAGTGAAGAGCGCAAAATATATATACAGAAGCAACAGGCAATAACACTACTAGGCAACAACTAGCCACAGGATATAGTGCAACTGTATCAAACACACAAAAGCAAACGTATAAACAAACCTTGAAACATCAAGTAGAGTTAAGAAGAGCTGTGTCATACTACCGCACATAAGTACAGCCGGTAAAACGCTTGTCTATAACAGCGATTTCAACTTCAACCAGCTACATCCGCAAACAGCCGAAACATACTCGTTCCAAACATGTCGGAGGCAAAAGCGAAGGGCTAAGACTTCAGAATTCCGCAGTAGTTTTATTCAAATCCCGCTCCAGCTGGGCAGGATAAGGCTGAGAGTACGAACGCTGTGTTATAGACAAGCCTTTTACCGGCTGTACATATCAAATATAAACACGAAAATTTTTAGTAACCTGTATTTTTAGTTATATGCTTCTCTCGACAAACGTGCCCTATTCTCTAAATAGTGTGCGGTTACCCTAAGGTATCATGGTTACAATTCTGAATGCCGCGAATTGTTTTCAATGTTTTATCGGCTCATTGCGGGCTGATTTTTACGCTAGCCCCGCACAGGGCACCTTGAGCAATCTGGCTCCCTGTCTGTCTACCAGGCAGGAAGCTCCGCGCCTCTTCAGCTATCAGGGTAAGGCTGACGAACGAAGTACCCCCGTTCCCTGCTTTTATACTATGCTCTATGGTATTGTAAATCCCCCCCCCCCAACCGTGATCGGCCCCGGAAAAGGGGCCGCACCAAAGTTTCATTCCCACCTCTTTCAACAACTGTCATTTCAACAAACGTGAATAACTACTCTCATTTTCTTGTGATCGAGTCAGCTGACTCAGCAAGGCCTGTCGCTTCCCTGTCTGTATTCTTGGTCTCAAAATTCCTGCAAAACACAATAGGTGGAACGTATCAAGCTAAAAAGATTAGTACGGGTGAAATCCTTGTAGAACTCAATGCCGAACAACAAACCCGCACTCTTCTTAAACAAACCCGCATCCACAATGTGGACATCAGGGTCACACCCCACCGGAGCCTCGACAGCTCTCATGGTGTCATTTATGAGACAGATCTTCTTATGGAAACTGATGACGACCTCCTCGAAGATTTAAAGGATCAGGGCGTCACAGCCACGCGCCGCATCATGATGCGCAGGGACGATAACATAATCCCAACCAAACAAATTATCCTCACCTTCAACCGCTCCTCGCATCCTGAACATATCAACGCCGGCTTCATTCGATGCTTCATTCGTCCTTACATTCTGAACCCGGGCCGCTGCTTTAAGTGCCAGTGGTTCGGGCCCGGAACCAACTCCTGCTGTGGCCGTCTGACTTGCGCAAATTGCGCTCAGCATGATTACCCATCTGACAATTGTCCATCATCAACCCTCACCTGCGCCAACTGCCAGGGTCCCCATGCCGCCTACTCTCGAAAATGTGAAAAGTTTCAACTAGAAAAGAAAATCATCAACATCGAAGTCACCGAAAACATCACCTTCCCAGAGGCGCAAAAGAGTTTCGCCTCTTTCCGCCTGGGCTGGTACGCCGACGCAGCTCGCCGGGGGGCGGAGCGGCGTCTGGTTTCGGCGGGTACCCAGTACAGCGAGTCGGACTTGGTCCCGCCGCTGTCTCCCCCCCTGGGTTGCCTGAGGCATCCAAACCCGCCTCCGCACCGCTCGCGGAGCCAGCAGCGGCTTTGGCGGCATCCACGACAGTTGGGGAGGCTGCTGCATCCACTGTTTCCTCTCCACCGCGGCGAAGCACACGCGAGGGCCCGCAGGGCATGGAGACGGAGACATCCGCGTCAGTACCCACCCCCGCCGCACCGCCTGTGCAACCCGGGGCGCTCCTGACGCCCTCGGCAGTCGCGGCTCCAAGGAAGGGCACCGGGAAGGGTGCGAAGTCCAAGGGGTCCGGTCCGCCGCCTACTCCCCACAAATCTGATGGCGAGATTGATATGGGACCTTTGGTGTCTGCTTCGCAGAGGAAGGAGAGGGTCCGTCCATGTACACCTCCAGAGAAGGTAAAAAAACCCTCCCAAGAGTCCAAGCCCCGAAAGACCCTACATAAATAGTCCTAATCCAGTAGCTCTGAACACTCAATAATGGGAAGAGAAAATATCGTTCAATGGAACTGCAGAGCCCTTTTTAGTAATCTTGACGATGTGTATGAGATCCTGCATGCTAATCAGCAAGTGTATGTGTGTTCAGGAAACACATCTAACTTCCAATTAGACAAATTTCTTGAATAGTTACCTGGTATACAGAAAGGACAGGGTGGGCGGCACACACTCTTCTGGTGGTGTGGCCATAATCGCCCGCAAATCCTGAGCATGCCAAACTGTCACCTTGAACACCGTCCTTGAGGCTGTAGCCATCCGCACAATAATATTCAATAGATTGATAACAGTATGCTCCATTTACATTCCTTGCACTTGATCTTGCACTTTCGAGCTCTGACTTTGAGGCCCTGGTCGACCAGCTGCCCGAACTGTACATCCTGACAGGCGACCTTAATGCGCACAACTCTCTTTGGGGCTCTTCTCGCACGGATTCCCGAGGTCGCCTGATTGAGAAATTCCCTACATCTTCACGAGCGTGCCTCTTTAACAAAAATAAGCCCACATACGTTTGTATAGAACACAACACACACTCATATCTTGACTTGGCTCCCGGCTCCGCAGTTCTCTTTCCATGTCTTCAGTGGGATGTGGGCACGGACCCATATGGTAGTGACCACTTCCCAACCTCACTAACATATATAGGTAAAGGCCCACCCAGTCCATAGTCCAATTAAAGGTTCAATGAAGCAAGAGCTAACCGGAATATGTTTACAGAGACATCCAAACTAGACCACACATCCATAGGACACCTACACGTTGATGAATCTACCCTAGTCCTCACGGCGTACAACCTCGACGCCACCGAAAAGTCCATTGCCCACGCCTCTGGTGCCCCGCGCAGCCAGAGGACGCCGTGGTGGAATAAGGACCTTAGGCGTGCGCGAGAAGCCCAGAACAAGGCGTGGGGTATCCTTCGTCAATACCCCACGTCGGGTAACCTCATTTTGTTCAAAGGGGGCAAGGCGTTAGGAAAACGTGTGTGCCGTGAGGCAAAACGAGAGAGTTGGCACACCTTCTTGAAATCCATTAATTCATACATGGACACACACAAAGTCTGGACACATATACGTAAGCTCAAACGGCAACAGACACACAGCGAGCCCCTCGTTAGCACAGCAGGGGACACACTTGAAGACCAGGCTAACACACTTGCACAACACTCCAGTTCAGCACCCTAAACAAACACTTCCATGAAACACCAAACATCTGCAGAAAAGAAGTCCCTACGTGATACCAAGAAGTCGCAAACTTTCTACATTTCTCCATTTTATATTCATGAACTGAAAGCTGCTTCGACCACATGTAAACCTTCAGCTCCAGGTGCAGATAACATTACATACACCATGATACAACACTTACACGCAGACACCCTTGAAACACTCCTACACCTATACAACAGAATATGGCTTTCGGGGAACATTCCACGCTTTTAGAGGGAGGCCATAGTAGTGGCTTTCCTAAAGGAAGGGAAAGACCCTTCCTCTCCTGCCAGTTATAGTCCCATTGCACTGACAAGCTGCATGTGCAAGCTCTTTGAGAACATGATAAACAAAAGACTCGTGTACATCGTAGAATGCAAGGGTCTTCTCGAGGTCTGACAGGGAGGCTTCAGGGCGGGGCGATCTACCAACGATCAACTCGTTGCATTAGAGGCGTATATAAAAGATGCTTTCCTCCACAAGCAGTACTGTATGACAGTATTCTTTGACCTTGAAAAGGCGTATGATACTGCTTGGAGGTATGGTATTCTCAGCGATTTGAAGGCCTTTGGCATATCGGGTAACAGGATGAACACGCTTGCCAGTTACATGTCTGAAAGAAAGTTTCGCGTGCTAGTTAGAACTGCACTCTCTAGTGTTCATGTGCAGGAACCCTCAGCGAAAAGTAATACGTTTTAAATACGTACGAGTACGCTTGAAGTGCACTTCAAATATGCTTTGTATTTGTAAATGTATTTTAAGTGCATTAAAAATTGCATTTTCTCAATTTTTAGTAAATATTGAAAATACATTATTAAAAATACGGGAAAAATACAGTGCTTTTACGTACCCTCCAAATAGATTAAAATGCACTGAACCTCACGAATGTGCGCTTAAGGCATTCAGAATATATTGAAAATGTATTTCTTCCCGCCAAACGATCATGGTGTAAATGCACTGTAAATATTATAAAAATACACTTACCTAACTACATTTAGAGCAGCACTCTGAGTATACTTTAAAAGTGTGCTGAAGCATGGAAATATACTCCGAATATATTCGAAATACATTTCAAATGCATTTTACGTTTCTCGAACGAACATGGTAGAAATACACTCTCAATGCATGAAAAATACTTATAGAAAATACATTTTAAATGTATTCATAAAGCTTTGCCGAAATACATTCCGAGTACACTACAGGCGCTTCTTCAGTTGCTGAATTGTAAGATTCACGTAAAGCATATCTGAAGTGCCGGATAAAATACATCTCAAATGAATAAACGTACTGAGAATTCCTCCGCGATGTTTACTTATAATAAAAGAAACTGAGGGAGATACTCTCACTTACTTCGCTGCCTAAAGCAGACATAACTCTGCGTATTAGAGAGAAACTCGGCGTACAAATATGTAAGCGGCGGTGTTCCAACGCAATCGGCAAAGAAAAAACATCGAATTCAACGAGTATATATATTGTAAGGAAGACCATCGCCAACACCACACTCGTTTAAATAATGTAGGAGCGTGGACAGCACTGGTCATTCGCAATGCGTGGGTATGTGACACAGAAGCCACACATGGAAGAGGCACCAACTCGTGGATGTCCCATCGCCATCGCTGGGACGAAGAAGAAGTCTCGTTTCGTTGGCTCTCCGTCTCGACTTGCTGGTCAGCGCGACTTGGTGCTTCGGTGCTACCGCTGCTGCTGGTGCGGCTGAAGAATAAAGCCTGAAAACCCTCTTGTAGTTTTGGTGGAGGTGCAACGATCTTCGTTCTCTTACGCTGGAGCTCCGCAACCGGACACTCGACCCTCCCAGCATGTCTCGCAACGATGACCCCCGGCCTGCCCCAACACTCATCGTCTGCGCGGGTGCAATTCGTGAGCGGGACCCTCCCTCATTCAACGGCACCGACGAGAAAGACGCAGAGGACTGGCTTGCTACTTTTGAAAGAGTGAGTATCCATAACCACTGGGACGACCGCCTCAAGCTGAATAATGTCGAATTTTCCTTGACTGGGCTTGCAGAGCAATGGTTCTGGAACAACGCGGCACGTCTTAACACGTGGCCTGAGTTTAAAGACGACTTCATAAAATCATTCGGTCGCCCCGCTGCTCGAAAACTCCTCTCAGAGCAGCGTTTGCGTGAGCGGGCACAGAAAAGGGGTGAAAACTTCACTTCTTACATTGAGGATGTTGTCGCCCTGTGCCGTAAGATTGACAGTGCCATGCCCGAACCAGAAAGGATAAAACACATTCTGAAAGGCATAGACGACGATGCCTTCCATATGCTGTTGGCGAAAAACCCCCAAACTGTGGCCGAGGTCGTTACTATTTGTCAGAGTTACGACGAGTTGCGGAAGCAAAGGGCTCTCACTCGGCGACCCCTCGCAGAAAATCAGTTTGTCTCCAGCTTGGCCGCTGATGACGGCGACGGTACCTTGTTGCAACGGATCCAGCAGTTTGTGCGAGAGGAAGTGGCTCGGCAGTTGTCCATCATCAACTATGTGCCCGAGCAAAAATCTTCTCTCAGCCCTGAACTCAGGACCGTTATCCAGCAGCAAGTCGCTGACTCCCTCCCAGCTGCACTGCCGTCAAGCCCCGTTGTTGCCCCTGTGCCCTATGCCGCCACCATACCCCAAGCTCCAGCGACTTCAACCCTGCCTTATGCAGACTCTATGCACCCCGTGACGATGGCCGCTCCAATACACTTTGCCGACTCTATCCCTCAACGACCTTACGCTGAAGTCGCTGCCAGGTACATGCCTCGGAGCCCCGTCGTTTTCCCCACCACCCGGCCTTTACGTCCGCCGGTGTTGTCTGGTCCCTCGCTCACCAACCCTTGGAGGACGCTGGACAATCGCCCAATTTGCTTTGCCTGTAGGACTCCTGGACACGTGGCACGCTATTGCCGCCGCGCCACCGTGACAGGACGTAACCCTGCCGCAGCTTCTTCCTACGCCCATTCCCCACTCATGCAGGAAGCCACCGCGTATTCGCCGATGACGTCTATGCCGCCCGATAGTCGTGACTTCGGAAGCCGTCGGTCTTCATCTCCGCGACGCCGCTCACTATCTCCCATGCGTCGTCGTCCTGTTCCAACGGAAGCGGAAAACTAGGCGCCGCAGTTCCGGAGGCAAGAACTGCGCCGTCGTCGATCTGCCCAAGGCCTCCTCCCTCTCCCGCAAACGTCATTCGTATTACCATAGATGGCGCTGAAGTCTTAGCCCTTGTCGATACTGGAGCCGCCGTTTCTGTCATGGAGGCCAAACTTTGCCGCCGCTTGAAGAAGGTTAGGACGCCGCATCTTAGATTCTCGTTACGGACTGCTACGGCTCATCCCATTGATCCAACTGGCATGTGCACTGCCCGTGTCGTTATTCAGGACGTCATGTATGCTGTTCAGTTCGCTGTCCTGCTTTCCTGTTCCCACGATGTCATACTGGGGTGGGACTTCCTTTCTGAACATAGAGCTGTCATCGACTGTGGCCGTGCCGAAGTAGAGCTCTTCCCGTTCATGGATCAAACCACCGGTGAACCGCCCGCTCCTCCTGCCATCAAACTGGTCCTCACGGAAGAAGTTAGCATTCCTCCTCATTCTGCCGTGCTAGCTTCTTTATCCTGCCCACTTCTGTCCAATGCGACAGTACTCTTTACGCCTTCTGACCTGTTTCACCAGCGACGTTGTCTTCGGCTCCCTTTCTCCCTGCTTCCCATTCGTAACTGCCAAACTACACTTCTCCTTTCCAACTACGGGTCGTGTCCGTGCACCTTGCAACGCGGAGAGTGCGTCGGCCATGTCGAGACCGTTCATTCTGTTGTCGCTGTGGCTGTGCCCGACGATTCAACCCCGCTTGAAATCAGTGGACTGTGTGCTCCTTCAGGAGCAAAATCCTCCCCATCTGCAGACGTCTTCCTTCGCGCCATTGATGCCGACCTTTCACCGTCCCAACGAGACCAGCTTCTCGCACTGCTGAACCGATTTCGGACGTCTTTTGATTCTGTCATGACTGGTCTGGGACGTACCACCACAGTCGCACACACCATCGATACCGGTGGTCACGCACCCTTACGGCAACGTCCCTACCGTGTCTCCCCCACTGAACGCCGCGTAATCGATGAAGAAGTCGAGGACATGCTCCAACGCGGTGTGATTCGACCCTCCACCAGTCCATGGGCATCGCCGGTAGTACTTGTCAAGAAGAAGGACGGCTCTATTCGGTTTTGCGTCGATAACCGCCGGCTCAACAAGATAATTTGCAAAGACGTATATCCGTTGCCGCGAATTGATGACGCCCTTGATTGTCTACAAGGCGCAGAGTTCTTTTCCTCCATTGATTTACGCTCGGGTTATTGGCAGGTTCCCATGGCAGAGGCTGATCGTGCAAAAACGGCCTTTATTACTCCTGACGGCCTGTACGAGTTTAACGTTATGCCGTTTGGCCTCTGCAATGCGCCTGCAACCTTCGAGCGGATGATGGATAATATTCTCCGTGGACTCAAATGGCAGACGTGCCTTTGTTACCTCGATGATATTGTGATCTTCTCTCCCGATTTTTCGACGCACCTGATTCGACTTGAGCAGATTTTGACGTGCTTGACGACCGCAGGCCTTCAGCTCAACCTGAAGAAGTGCCGTTTTGCTGCCCGAGAGCTTACTATCCTTGGCCACGTTGTCTCTAAAGCTGGTGTCCTGCCCGATCCTGCCAAGTTACGTGCTGTGGCGGAATTTCCCAAGCCGACAACTGTGAAGGCCCTCCGCAGCTTCATTGGGCTGTGTTCATACTTTCGCCGATTCGTTCGCAACTTTGCATCTCTCATCGCGCCTTTGACAAAGCTCCTCAGCAAAGAAGGCGGCATCTGTGAGTGGTCTACGGCCTGCGACGACGCATTTACTAAACTGCGCCATCTCCTCACATCTCCGCCAATCCTGCGCCATTTCGATCCTGAGGCCCCTACCGAAATTCACACGGACGCGAGCGGAGTTGGTTTGGGGGCAGTTCTCGCTCAGCGCAAGGCAGGATATGACGAGTATGTCGTTGCTTACGCAAGTCGCACGCTAACAAAGGCCGAGACAAATTATTCTGTGACCGAGAGAGAATGCCTGGCCGTTATTTGGTACGAAAACACTTGCACTTTGCCAGCGTTGTTACGACGGTACCGCTGTGAAGGCTTGGAAAATTTTCTTTTTCTGAAAAATATTCGCCTTAGATGGACAACCCTGGCTATGCTTGGGTGGGCGAGCAGCTCGGAGCCTCTCACTGCCGCTCGCTACCTCCTCCTCTGTGCCCGGCACCTGCGGCGCGAGCTGAGCGGCGTACCCCTCCTTCACGTTTTGCCAGCCTTCGCTGCGTTTCTTTTGCCTGTCCTGCTTCGGACTCCTCAACGCCCGGTCGTCGGGTGGACGCAGTCTCTGCTTGGACGGCGCGTTGCAGCGGCGTTGGCCGTCTAGCCAAGGTAAGCACGATATACCGGCTATTTGCGCGTACGGTGCCGCACTACAATTAATTGACGTATGTCAATTAATTGTCCAAGCAGAGACTGCGTCCACCCGACGACCGGGCGTTGAGGAGTCCGAAGCAGGACAGGCAAAAGAAACGCAGCGAAGGCTGGCAAAACGTGAAGGAGGGGTACGCCGCTCAGCTCGCGCCGCAGGTGCCGGGCACAGAGGAGGAGGTAGCAATCGAAGAGTGCTAATGCCCTTTATAAAATCTGCACGTGGTTGTTAAGCTTACCTCCACCTGCGAGCAAGATTTCCTACCGTAACTACGCCGTGCAAGGGAATGTAGTCACAAATCAAGACACCAAGAAGACGTAAAAAAAATGGATTTTAGTGCTTTCCTTTTTGCGCCTAATTTTTAGCTCGGGCCCTGCTGAGTGGACGGGGAACTGTTGCTACGAGTTTCCTTGTAGATCGAATACTCATTGAGGACTAACACTTGCATTAAACACATAACCGCCAGGAACGTTTTTAGCACAGCCTGTTCACAGAAAGTCCGCCGTCCATGTTTACGCGCTTGAGAAATTTGCGAAGTGAATTCAGGGACGCAGCTTTCTTTTGTTTTCTGTTCGCAGCAGCCGCTCACAGCTGCGCATGTTCACAGCAGCCGCCGTACGGGGAAGGAAGCCAGTTTGTGGCATACATTCATCCGACTAATGCGTGTGGCCGGGCCATACGGCGGGAATCCTAGCAGCCTTCGCGATTTTTGTCGGTCGCATGTCGCCGTTCTGTCAACTAAAGCCATGAAAGAGTTTATGCCGTCTGTTTCGAAGTGACCAAAAGTGTTAAAAGCGACCCACGTAATCTTTGGTGCATGTGGCAGTAGCGAAGGTGCTTCATGCCCAGGGACTACAAATTATTTGTCCATCTAAGACAAACTGTATGAGAGTAGCCGCTAAGTTACAATCAGTTTCTGTTCCTACCGCCACCCAGAACCAAGAACCAGCAAAGGAAGGAAGGAGAAGGAATGCGGGTGGGGAGGGGGACTTCGAGGCAGGCAACCAGTTCCCTGCGCGAGACGCCTCGGTTCCCGGAACGGGTCCCCCGGGCGGGTTCGTCTCTTTTTGTTCCTTGGATTGCTCCCCCCAAAACTTCGGCAAACTTCAGGACGTTGGCCCCTTCCTCTTTTGTGTTTCCTTGCAACTTTTTCCCTCCTTGCTGTATTCATTTCGTAGCGCATTCACGAACACGTGTGCACGTTCCGAGAGGCCCTTCGGCCGCTCGTGGTCGAGTGACAGACACGCGGAACCCGACGCGCTAACGCTGGACCACGCCATCGGAGAATTTCAGAAATGTGCCCAAAGGCACCGAAACCAGCATGGGCAGCTTGGCGGTTGTGTGCGTTTAGAAGCCTCAATTTCCCATTTCCTTCTAAAGGGTGTACTTCTACGAGTTTCTTTTAGGTGTCACGAGTATTTATGAAGCAACTATTTTTACTTGATGGTCCCTGAAGCTACCAGGTGTTTATCTTTTTTTGTATGTTAAAGACGCGAGCATTTACAATTATTTTCCGCGTTGCTCCCTAATTAAATGATGACGTTGTCTGTGTACAGCAAAAAGTATAAAATTACCTGCCGGTGATGTGCGGCGGAGAGCAAAAAAATTACATGTGTGTGCAAGCACAAATACCCGTTTTCTGGCGTTGCTTGTTTTAATTGCTTCGGTTAGGTGTCTACGATATAAGAGCTTGTTATTTTAAGGACAGCGTGAAATTTTTCTTGTTTTTTGAAATAACCTTACTTTGCCGTTCCTTTGAAAGCATTGTTGAGTGCACACGCCAATCTAATGACATTTATGTAAGCTTTCTACTGCAATCCTGCCCATGCATTTTTAAATTGTTTCGCTGCGCACTATTTTTTTAGAACGTAATCTCCGAAGAAGGTGACGCCGAAATATGGAACACATAACAGTAATTGTAGTTAATAAGATTACTGCCTATCTTATTTATTAGCGTCCTGGGAGGTCACAGACCAGTTTTGTCCAAGTTAGTTGGAAAACTAGAATTGCCACCGTTTCAAGTTAACTCAAGCGCCTAAGAAAGAGAAGTAGTAGCATAACTCTAAGAACTCTGTTGCATGTTTGGTAACGTTGTTATCTTAGCTCTGTTTTTTTTTTCTAATTTTCGCTAATTTTTATCCCTAGACAATTTCCATGCATAAGCCTCCCGCCCCCCCCCCCCCCTCCTTCACCCCCCCTTCCCGCCACCATTCTTTCTTAAAAATGGTATTGAAGATCCGATGCCGCATGACAATATAAACTATGCTTACCATTACATAAATTGTCTTACGCCCTTCAAAATGGCATTGTTTTCACGGCGGGTTTTTTTTTTTTTTTCTCAAGGGGAAACTAAAAAATCCTTGCTCGCGAGGGACGTTGGCACGGCTAGAGAAAAGGTCTGATTGATTTGACATTTATTTGCCTCTAAAAAAAGTGTTTCACTAATATTTTCCCATTTTCTTTTCACTGGAGCTGCTGGTGAAATTTCCCGCGTGGAGAATCCGAAGTACGAAGACTCTGATGCACAACGCTTCATCTGCGCTGGCTACCGAGGTGGCTGAAAGGCATTCATTCCTGCTACTTAGTAATGGCGATATTGGCCACTCGACTGAGGTGTACAATAAAAAACTTTCAAACTGCCAATTTGTGCGCATACATGCTGTTCTTTTCAGTCATTTGCTGGCCCGCATTCCGAGCGTGGCCGGTTTACATTTTCACAATGGAGCATATTTTTAGCCTAGTGCCTATTAAACTTTTTGAAACCACAATATGATAGTTTCTAGTTGAACGTTAACAATTCCACCTAAGACACATTGCCATGGTATCTCTCAATGTATTTAGGTTTTATTTAATATACACTAGTAACACATTTTGAGTATATTTGAAGCAGTATTTTCTGTGCATTTAAAATGCATTACTAATACATTTTGCACGTATTTAAAATTACATTTTCTGAGCATTTTTAATGCATTTAAAATGCATTAAATATATATTTTTCATGCACTGCTTACGTATTTTTGAGGTACATTTTAAATACATTGTAAATGTATTCGAAATGCAGTTGGAATGCGGACAAAATAATGCAGAATAAATACAAAGTTAATATACGTATTAAATGCATTCAAAATACATTAAAACTACGGCATCTTTTCGCCAAGGGAAATGGAGCGCCGCAAGGTGGAGTTTTAAGTTGCACCATTTTTATTGTGAAAATGAATTCCCTTAGGAAGGCATTGCCACCGTCGATTTCCTGCTAAATTTATGTAGACGACGTACAATTATCCTTTAAGTCTTGTAACCTGTTTATCTGCGAGCGCCAAGTCCAGTTTGGTATTAACGAACTAGCTGCCTGGGCAGGCAGCAACGGTTTTAAATTTATTCCACGGAAGTGGACTTGTGTTTTGTTCTCGAAGAGGCGTGGCATCCGGAAGGATCCAGACATTCAACTCCACGGTGTCTCGATTCCTGTCAAAAAGGAACACAAGTCTTTAGGAATAATCTTCGAAGAAAAGCTCACATTCATCCCACGCATAAAACAACGAATACATAAATGCTTAAAAACAATGACTATCCTGAAGTTTCTCTCGCACATTTTTTTTGTGCTGGCAAACAACTTCATTTACGTGTTTTTACCAGCCTAATAGGTTCACGATTGAGCTATGGTAGCATTGTCACAGGGTGAGCCACTAAACTTCCCTCAGAATGCTGGACCCTGTGCTTCATCTAGGGCTCCGCTTGGCGTGTGGTGCCTTCCGCACTAGTGCAGTTGAAAGCCTGTACGTAGAGTGCAACCAATGGAACATACAACGTCAGCGAGCATACACAGACCTCTTTTATGCGTTTAAAATTTTATCTATGCCACACCATCCTTTTAAATCAGCTTTTTCTGATACGTCTATGACTGCACTACTCCTAAACCGACCATCGTTCTCTGCGCCCTTCTCTTGCAGAGTTAGAGAGGAAGCGTCAGAGCTTTCTGTCTCCTTTTTAGACACCATACAAAGTTCTCAAACAGATTTTATAGCACCAAGGTATCTCCGCCCTGTATCATGCGACAAATCTTTCACACATGTAGATAAAAACCGCGCTCCCACATGTGCAGTTCTGCAGCACTTCTTGTATTTGCAGCAGAAGTATCAGTGTTCTGAATTGTATACGGATGCCTCTAAAACTGACACCTCTGTGTTCTGCGGTGCTTACGGACCCGGCCTTATAGTCACTAAAACTGTGAACAGAAATACGAGTATCTTAACGGCAGAGGCTTATGGCGTACTTCTTGTTGTTAATCATATACTTTGAAGCTACATCCCACAATCCATTATTAATACAGATTCCCTCAGTGTTGTGCGGGCATTGTCATCAACAAAGTCTTCCAAAAACTGTGTTGTCAATCTGATAGTCAAGGGTATTGTCCGTGTATGTCCACAAATTTTAACTAGTCCTTTGCTGGGTCCCCGGCCACCGTTGTGTAGCCGGGAACAAAGCAGTGGATCGAATGGCTGCTGCTACTACACTCTTGAATACAGTAGACATAACCATAATACCCTACACCGACGTGAAACAACACATCAGACAAGAACTTTGCAAAACATGGCAAACACACTGGAGTGAACAAACAGACAAGTTACACGTAATGAAGCCACAATTGGGACCATACACCAACGACACACGTAATAGAAGTCACCTTGGCTAGATTACGGATAGGGCACACTCATGCAACGCACTCGCCCCTTCTCACTGGATTACCAAGACCTCTGTGCAGCAGGTGCGGAGAGGCCCTATCCGTGATCCACATCCTCATAAAATATAAGGCACTTCACGCAACACGACACAAATACTTCCCACAACTACACACACGACGTATTCCACAACACCCGTCATACTTAGGAGACGAGCCCATGTTTTCAATCAAAAACGTTTTCGAATTTCTTACCCACGTCAAACTTTTACATCTCCTTGCTCTTCGTGCATCTTGACAACCTGGCCCTTTACACCAGTCATCTTCATTACTTTGTGATTTACTTTGTTTATTTTTACTGAAATATTCTACTTTTACTTTCATATCACTCTCATGTAATCACTATTGGTTGGCGCTCTTTGCCCTTTGTTAAACTTGCGCCATTAAACTCCAAACATCATCATAATTTTTATGCCAGTGCCTTCGCAAGAGCACTTGTAGTCACTGTTTCTTAACTGATAAATATTTTCGTGCTTTTTTTCTAGCCGATTATATCTATGGCTAGGATCCAGCAGATTATATCCGGTAATAGTGCAATGTAGACAAGAATTGCACGTAACCGTAGCGTCGCCTCGCAGCGCCCACTCAAATTCTAGGAATTGCAACACTGTGCGCCACACCTTCTGCGTAACATCAAGTCAAAACTCAGTCTAACGACACCCGATCTTACTAATTTCTCTTTGTAACGAACAAGTTCGGATTCCCCCGCAAGAACCTATACGGCTCAATGCTTTATGAACTCGAACTAACGAAAAATATTCAGCACCAATCCGGATCTAACAAAGCAATTTGAGAAACAGCCACAATAAAAAGCACCGATTTCGGAGGTATTTTGTCACAAAAATGTACGATGCATCTAGTTTAGGGAATAGGGAGCTCTAGCAGATAAGCTGAGCAGTCCGAGAAATCGTACAGTTAGTTTCCGGCAACCTAAGGTGCCAGGGGATGGTGACGACTCAGAAATTGCTGAAGCTCCTGTGCTCGCACCACTCCAGGTGATGGACACTTTGACTAGCCCAGGTGCTTTAATGGGGCCCGAGAACGAACCGAGGACGCGTTGAACGCGCTGCCTTCTACGAAAAGTCTGTCCGCCTAATGCTAAGGAAGCGCGCAAAAGCGAAAATCACAGGCTTTTTTACCAAAAATGAACTCGTTGAATCAACAAATACATAAATAAATAAATAAAATAAATAAATAAATAAATAAATAGTCCACCGTGGAGTTGTAAACTTTGTACTATTTCTGTCGGCTGTCAATGCATGTTCATGTATGGAAGGAATATCGTTATAGAAAACGTGGGTAGCTGTTGTTTTACCAGAAATATTCCGAAACAAATTATATGCAATTAGTTTCCAGGAAACTCTAACATTACGCACCACCGCTTCGCTGGTGATCTCCCTTCACAGAGAAGGAGGCCACTGTATTTTATATAAAGCTTTTCCTGTTTTTTACCTCTTGTGTTCAGTGTTTCAAGTCATCCAAATCCCCAGATTTCAGTTCAAAGTATCGTACAGAGGATATCATGCTGCGCCCTGGCTTTTCAAAGGGGTACTGATGCGAAATTTTGAAGGAGGAAACTTCGGGGATGAGTGGTGTTTACACACATACATCATCTGCAAAATACCAGTGGGAAATACTGTCTAGAACATATTTATAATCAGTTTTAACATGTGCGAAACGCAACCGAACACCCAGCGGTGGACCTCGCCAGCTCGCCGCTTTCGCCGGCTCGCCGATATAATCGGAGGTAGGAACTTCTGCTTTCGAGCAACAAATGATCCGATCCTTGACGGCGCAGGCATCGGGATTTCGCTGGCTCACTGCGCAGCTGGCCACGACCTGTGTTCTACAGCGATTCCAGACACTCTCTTTGTATTGCTTTTTATTGCACCTACTTCACGCGAAAGGTGTTTTGTTGTTCTTTCAAGTGTTCTCTTGTATCGTAAGGATTTAACTAGTGATTCCTAATCTTTCTGCTTTACTTTATTTTGTGTGCTGTGCTGTTCGCGAGCTGTCTTTATCTTTACACGTTTTTATTGAATTGTTGTACGTGTGTTGGTACTGCCCTATGTCGATTTCTATGTTTTGTATGGGTGCTTAACTAGCCTAAGGCTAAGGAGCCAGACACTGGTGTTCGTATTGTGTACATGTGAAAGCTGCACAATAATAAACAACAAATAATAATAATAACTGGCCGCGGACACGAAAAGCGCGCTTAGCGAGGCTCATGTTCCGTGCGCAGCGGCGGCCACGGCCGCGAAGTGGCGCAGGCCGGCGCAGGTAGCTCGAGCGAGAGCTCGTTACCGCTGCCCGATATGAGACTCAAATCCCAAAACAAGGCACCACACATGAGAAAGTTGCTAATGATGTGATGACGAATTGCAATAAAAACTGTCATTGGCACCGCTTGCGAGAGCGGCAATCGAATATTCGCCGCAGTGTGAAACCTAGACCTGAGAGCTGACCAGCCGGCTGCTCCGAGCGCGCGTCTCCGCAACCTCTGTCTCGAGCATCGCTCGTCGTTCTCTAGCGGCGGCAGCCCTTTCCACTCGCAGCAGCGCCTACGTCACGTCCACGGTCGCTTTTTAATTAAGCGTCTGATGGCGTAAGTACGTAAGAGCATTCGCATAAACTGCCGGCGACGCGGAATGAAGAGTGCTACGGCAGCTCTGCTCTTTGATATCCGTGCGACGGTCACGTGGAAAACTTTCTTTATACAAAATCCCACGTTTCGTGCACCCGCTGAAACAGAAATTGACATTGGCTGCTATTGAAAACGCCTCTAATTAAACAACCGTCATACACTGATGGAAATAAGGTTTCCACACGGGATCAGCAGGTCATTAGCTACTTGTCGCAATAAAAAAAAAAACTAGATGCAAAATTTTTGTGTCAGTGCCCCTTTAAAATAGCCTTTATGCGTATTTTCGGCGGTAATGTTTAACGCAAACCTCGCGATCAGTTAACTTGCGTAATGAGGGCGTCAGTTCAACAAAACAGCAATTTTCAATACGCGTTCTTGCCGAAAAGGCAGCGAACCCCGTTTACCTTAAAGAATTGTGCGATTATGTGCTCCGTTCGCTGGAAATGACGTCGTAGGAGGGCGGTTTTGCCACTGCCACGGTACTCCACTGTCTGTCTTCCCCTTGAAATCATCACACTAGTGTCCTCCCCTCTCACCACTCGCATAAAGAATACAGTAGGGCTAGGCGCGTTAATCTAGTGGCTTAGAGCTCAAAATCAGCTCAGCCTAGACCACGCGTGTTTGTGATATAGCTTTGAAGGGTAGTTTTGAAGCGAAAAATCTAGTTTGCGAATGCGTTGCCGGTGTGGATGTGATGGCGACAATTATAAGGCGGTGTTTTTACGAGAATGGATTGATGTCGTTAGGAGCCAGCGTATCGAGGGCGTTTAGTTCAAGCGTCCATTTGTGGATTTCCAGTTGCGCCAGAGAAATTTGAAGAAATGTTTGTAAACATAAAACTTGTGGGCCCACTTTGATGAGAATGCTGTCATTGGGGAAAAGTTACAGCGTGGTTTATGTGCTACCGTTAAATCTAAGTGGTGGGTTATCGGTCACGGTTTGAACTCTGAAGGTGGGCTTTCTAATTTTGGCTGTGTGCACGTTTACTGAAATGCGACAAGGTTGGGTGTTGTTGTGGCGTTAAAAAGGCATGGAAAAAGAGCAGGGGAGGGGAAGACATACGGAGCTTGCTGCGTACGACTTCGGTTCGTGTTGGCCGCGCCGGCACCCAATTGATTTTACAGACAGGCAGACAGACAGACAGACAGACAGACAGGCGTGCGTGCGTGCATGCTTGCGCGCTTGCGTGCGTACGTGCGTGCGTGCGGGCAAATGGCCGGGCAGGCAGGCAACATTTTCGCGTTGGTGTAGCCCAGGAAAAACAATTGTGTTGAAAATATTTTGATGTCGTTTATAATGCGCAAAAGAAGTGCTGGACTCTTTGCACCGCAACATCTGTAACAAGTATTTTTCATATATACTCATACAGCATTTAAGCAGAAATTATGAAAGATTGTTACCGCTTGCGCAGGTGTGCTTTCAAACTTGCATAAACCTACGGTCTTTCCCTAAATTTTATACCCCAAACCGAAAGTGCGCATGCCGCAAAAAGTTAGTGTACAAGCTTACGTCCCGATCGAGCCTCGAATGTTTTGCGCCGGCAAGCTAGAGAAAACACCTTTTTCTCACTGTCATAAAATATTTTTGTCACATTTAAAACTAAAGCTTATTCTTTCAAATCTTTGTTGTCGGGAACGATTAGGATTGGAATTGAAAATATTTACAAAGGATGGACGTAGGATAAGACTGTATTATTTTGATTTCTAGTTGAAAGCGAATCGGCTCGTTTAAGATCAGTGGAAATGTAGTTGAAAATGTTGACGGCTGTCAGAACAAGTCGAAAGCAACGCCTGCGTTTTAAGATTGAACATAGTGGTTCTTAACTTATAAATGGACACCCTCTTGCCTAAATACGCTACGCCTCCAATCCCAGTGTCACATGTTTCACTTCAACACAATAAAGAAAATAGTTTTAAACAAATATAACCTCACAGAGTACAGCTCTGACCGGGAAGCACAAGATTGAACGGCGATGGACTGCCTTCAGCAAAGGCGTAAAGATCGTACTACAGGGTTTGGGTGATTTGGGTGTCTAACAAGTGACCTCCTTCTGGCCCGAACCAGGAGCGCCGTCAGCGACACACTGTTCATACACAGTGGGGTTCAATCGAGGCAATAAAAATGCAAATAGAGAAAGCCAGACCCTTTACAGCAGAATACTGTCGCATGCCCCTTCGGCCGCCACACCGATTGCACTGCCTTGGTTAGACACCTCAGTAAAAACTCATGCATTCAAGGCTAGCCAAACGCTAGCCTCATGCGCTCGTATGGTGGCACCACTGATGTGTTGTGCTTAACGTAATCTGGCGGACAACAAAGAAAGAACCTCTCTGTCCCGCGAGCAGACGACGTCCCGTAGCGTCGAATTTGGCGCAGTAAGAAAATCAGTACGAAAAAGAACGAATGGCCGCTATTCTGTCTCAGTGCGATACCAACAGCCATACGATGCTTTCATAAATCGATAAGGTTCCGCAAGACGAGAGGAAAGCCACTCATCTAAACAAAACCAGTCGCATGAACCCGCCGTCATTTCGCAACAGCTTTATCCGAACACCATCGGCGGCGGCCCAACGAAAAAAGAAAAGGGCAAAAAGCCGCGAGCCCACTTTCTAGAAGGAAGAGAGGAGTGCAGGAGTGTGCGTGGGTGTGTTTGAGTGCATGTCAACCTGGAAGAGGTAATGTGTGTGTGACACTAGGCGTGAGCGCTCCACCAACAGAGACACTTCTCTTCTGTGGGGCCCCGGGGACCCGCGAGAGCATTACATGACGGCGGGACGTCCGAATGGCGCCAGCATCACTTTGGTGGCTTGGATTTATTGAGCTTTAGTTCCCAGTCAGAGAATAGCTGACATAACCCAAAAGTTGGAGGACAACCTACAGTGAAGAGCAGGCCGGCGACGGGAGTTTTACGGTGCTTGTAGAAATGAATTTCTCCCGTGGCGCAGACTAGACTGTGCCTTGGCACAACATTCGCGTGTATTTTGCGACGCCAAGGATACCCGACTTTAATAGCCCTAAGATTAAGTATCGTAGAGGCAGACATTTGAAAGTACAACTGTGCAGTAAAACTCTACCTGAAACTGCTGAAGCTGCAATAAGTGGTAGTTGGATGGGCTCACAAAATGTCGCTTGATCTTTTTAATGCATTTATAGGATTTTTTAAACGCCTACTTAACATGCGAATACTTTTGAACGTGTATGCACTTGAGCAAGCTTTCACAAAAGCCCCTGTACGTTTATTTAGCTTGTTTACCCTTGTATCGCTCGGCATAGCCACGGGCGCGGGCATGGTGCAGCGCACAACTGGAGCTATACTTTTCCGCAGGTGGTCCCTCTCACAATTGGTAGTGCCGAAGAGAAAAAGACTGTTTCGAATAATGGAGACCGTGTCAAAGCTGACACAGTTGTACGTGATGTTGGTGTAGCTACATGCTAGCGTACGTAGTTGGGCTCGTGCTGTTATTTCTATCAGCAAAAATATTTTACGAACGATGAACGCAACAATGAATGGCAGTCGCTAAAGAGGAAAATGTATGACAGCTACATCTTACTGGTACTCACCTACGGGCAGAAATTTGGAGGCTTACTAAGAGGGTTCAAATTAAATTGAGGATGACTCAGCGAGCAAAGATGATAGGTGTAACAAAAGATGATAGGTGTAACATTAAGGGTCAAGAAGAGAGAGGAGTGGGTCAGGGAACAAACGCTTGTTAAGGGCATTTTAATAGAAATTAAGACGAAGAAATGGACGTGGGCAGGGCATGTAATGCCAAGGCAAGATAACCGTTGGTAATTAAGGGTAACAGAGTGGATCCCCAGAGAAAGCAAGCGTGACATTAGGCGGCAGAAAGTTAGATGGGCAGATAAGATCAAGAAGTTTGCGGGAATAAATTGGACGCATTTACCACAGAACCGGGATAATTGGAGATTAATGGGAGAGGCCTGTGCCCTGTGGTGGGCGCACATAGGCTGGTGATGATAAATCAAAGTGTGGACGATAGTCTACTAATCGGGGCTGGTTTGTGGCCACCAGTTTATGGTGTCCCTGTGTACCGTAAACAATTGCGTTACTTCCATATAATTAAAGCTTTTTTTTATATTGGCCAGCGTGGCTACGCACAATGAAACCTTGTGTATACGTGGATGCTGTATGCATTTTGTGATGTGTCTGAATTTTTATAGTGACACCGGAAAGCTAGCTACTTGGGGGGCTACCAAATGAATATTTTTTGGCGTTTTGCTGTGTACCCTACATTTTTTCGCAACTGTTGCACACCAAATAGCGTCAAGGTACGCAAGGGCGACACCTAGTGAACCTTCGAAAACTCTTCAAACTCGCGCTCCGCAAGCGCACGAAAGGCATCGGCCGGCAGCCATTCTTAGCCACACTTTACCACCTCCTCATTAACACTGACAGAAGAGGAGCACTAGGAGGCACTCCTTCAAATCATTGAGGCCGTCATGGGGAAGACTAGTAACAGCAACCCCTCTCCCCCCCCCTCTCCAGCAACGCAGAAGCCTTTATAGAAGGGCCATAAACATGTTTTTCGGTCTCGATCACGTATGGTTCTGTTTTTGTTTTGTTTTAAAGCGAAGCTTTAGTGCCCGCACTGATGACGCGTTGTTCGCCCATACATGATTGAGCGTCCACCTTTACCCGCGTCGGCGGAGCTATACGGTATTAGAGAAACCCTTCAATACATCCTACGCCGGCCTCCCACATACTGGAGCGCATTCTCTGATTCAAGGGCAGCTCTTCAAAGCCTCCAACGTGCTAGCAGTTTCAGCTTTCACGAACACGTCCACCGCAAAGTATTTACACCATCTGGCATGCATCACTGGAGATCGCGTTACCTTCCAATGTCTCCATGCCACAGTGGCATCATGTGAAACGGGAAAGCTGATGAGGCTGCCTCAAGGGGCATACAAACAGAAGTGCAAATATTTTCTTCACGAATCATGGTGCTGCAACAATGACAAAGATACCAGCTCTGACGGAAAGGAACCGTTTGTGGTCCCTGCTACAGTAACATCACGGTTGTTTACATCGCATAGACAAATATACAACCGAGCCTCGCTATAACAAAGCAGTATCCGCACAGCAAATTAGTTCGTTATAACCAATATTTGTTGTAATAGTAGAGTTTAAAATCGGCTATAACAAATTTTCCGTCTGGTTCAAGCAGAAATTTTGATATAAAAATGCATTTTTGAAACCCACTATTAACAAAGTAACCCTCCCCTTTCTTGTCCCAATTCAAGCTCAATGAACCGGAACATGAGTGCGTGAAATTAAAACCGAACGAAGTTCACTTGACGAAACAGGCCTGCGTGCTCATTTATTTCATGCAGAATTTGATCTTCGTCTGGTTGCTACTCACAGCACTGAGAAGGATGACGTTTTCCACAGTCTTCACGAACAAAAGGGCCTTTATACTTCTGCAGCTTCGGTCAAGCGGGGTTTTTTCGAAGTAGCTTCTCAGTTTCCTAGTAAAATATCCGTTGTTTCGTTATGAAAGAATAGGAGTCTTCGAAACAAAGCGTGACCAACCATAATTTGTATTTAGTTTGCTATAACCGATAATTCTCTATATCAGTATTCGTTATAACCAGGTTCTACTGTATCAGAACGAAACTGCAAGAACGTCTTCCCCGCCGCCAGCAGATGTTGTCCCATAGGCTTCGTCTTAACACACCACTAGCGAATTCCAATATACACTGGGTCGGCCAGCCATCAAACCCGTACTGTGATAATAATGGCTCTCCTGCACTCCTGAAACTGTGGAACATATATTACCGGGCGCTCGGCTTATACCGAATCAAGGGGTTGTTTGCAACCTAAAATTAATTTCCTCCGCCCTGGGTTATTGATCTCTGTCTGCACCATACAGTGGGAATCTGGCGCTGCAATAGCGGGACGTCGTGGCCGCCACCATTGCAGCTAGCGAGGTTCCTCGCCTGCTTGGGTTGGCTGGCCACAAGGCTTATTTTTGGTCTCTAAGCCAAAATAAACAAAAACGCGGTAGCAGGAGGAGGAACAAACGTTTATTTTACATATTTAGAGCAGATGGGCGGCCACCTTAGTCCAGGCAGTCCAGGTAGCCGCGTGCTGTCGCGGCTCGGGTGGCCCGCTGGATCAGGTTTTGGCGGTCGTGCAGGTCCCCAGCTGGTCAGCGCGCATTCCCACTGCTCGGGAGTAGGCGAGGGGAGTGGGCAGGGGTGGTGTGGGCAGAAGAATACGAGATGGGGGGTTGTGTCTGGGGTGTGGCAGTCAGGGCCGTTATAGGTGAAATGGCTTGGGAAGATATGAGAGGGGATGGTGCCGTTGTAGAATGTATTTGTTTGGAGACATCGCCAGATGCGGGATTCTCCGTTTGTGAGTGCACGGTGTGGGGGAGGGTATTCTCGGCGGGTGTGGCGATAGTGCGCTTAGATATCGGAGTAGGTGGCTGGTAGTGGGTGTAGCGTTTCAGCCAGGGTGTCCAAGCCGCCTGACCTCGTCCGAAGTGCCCGGTAGTGGAGTTCGCGGGCCGCAGCGTGGGCTGCTTCGCCCCTGGGGAGGGAGGCGTGACCTGGGGTACAGATGATGGTTACGTTAGGAGGTGATACTACGGCTTGTAGAAGCTTGGGGACAGGTAGAGGAATTGTTCCAAGGAGGTATCTCCGACAGGCTTGCTGTGAGTCCGTGATGATCGTGAGATAGTCGCACGTTGCTGTATGCATTGCTAGGGTTATTGCCGTAGCTTCCGCTGCAGATGGGGATAGGTTGCGGTAAGTGACCGCAGTGTATAAGGCGGCGTTGTTGTCGGTGACCATCTGGGTTGAGTGTGAAGGTGAGTGAGCGATGTCAGTGTAGCGGGTGGCGTTTTCCGATGAGTACTTCTTATGTAGGTAGCGAACACAAGCGTTGCGACGTCCTTTGTTGTACTCGGGATGCATAAAAGGCCACATCTTTTTTTGTTCATTTTGCATGAAGGTTCTAAATTATTCTTGAGAAATAGATCTGTTTGAAGCTCGAATTTTATAACAACAGAACAAATTTAAGATATCTTGTACGGTAATATTGTTTATTTCCTTCAGCCAGAGGCCACTTTCCAGCCCGTTAATGAGTCATGCCCAGGACAAGTGGGACGTGCCTGTACGGTGCATGGTAGAACGCTCGCTGAAGCGCGGCTCGCCTAGACAGTGGAGCCAGATTTCTCTCTGGTATAGATTAGTATGGAACTCTATGGCCCGCACTATCCGAGTTTCCGCAGGACATTGGTGTGTCTACGAGATTGAAGGTATCTCTTGAGTTCATGAAAAATTCAACTCGACGCCCTGATGCAGGGGAGTATTTTATTTTCATTTTATTGTTTTCCCCCTCTACTGTTACTCTTCTTAACAGCGCCTACTGCCTTTTTTACCTCCCCTCCTTCACACGCAATGTAGCATGTCTGTAAACTCATGTCGGCAAACCACTGTGCATTTTCCTCTTTAAAAAACAGTCTCTCTCTCTCTGTCCCGCAGGGGAGCCAACTTTCTGTGACGATGATGATGAATGATTGTGGGTGAAGTGAAAGAAGTAAACGCTTCCCGTCGCCAAAATCAGACCCGGCTACCTCGCGTTATGAAGCCGGCGTCTATTTGATAGCTCAATTACGACATGGTCAATGCGAACGCCAAGGAGCAGGTACCCATTGGCACCGTACACCCCAAATCTAAACGTTAGGCCTACGGACTGCACTCCCGAGAGTTGCTGTGCGCATTCTAGAAAAGAGGTGCGTAACGCGAGAGACGCACATACTCGCCGTGTTTAATTGGCCAAGCAAAGAATCCATCACGAGAAAGCTTCGTGTTCAACCATCGCCGTCGGACGGAAGGGTACATGATTTTCTTTTCGGGTACTATGTGCTTTGTACACGTCGGTTCCGCAAGCCGCTGATCCGTGTAGTGTCGTCAGCTTTTATTATAGAAGTGGCGCTTTCTAAAATATTTTAGTATGTAATCCCCCACAACTCGTAAGGCAAATATTTATATTGGTATAATAACTGTGAAAGTAAAGAACGCCGTGTTTCGCTGCATACTAATTTTCCAGTTATAATTAACCCCGTAGGGAATGGCTGTGTATTTTTATTTTCTTCTCTGGAAACGCCGCCTCCGCCACTACCTGGTGGCGCCGCGTGTTTGCTTGAAACCGCAGTGCACGTGGCCCATCTGCTAATGTCCTGTGAAGTCAGCTTCACTGGTAAACACAATTCCTTTGCTGGGAAGACTTTTCAGCAGAAGGATTTATCCAAACATTCAAAGCCATAAGCCTTAGAAATAAATACCTTCATAACATCATAACACCCAATTCATCCGGTTGCAGAGATGCTGGTTATGTCTATCCAATGTCGGAGCAAAACCTGCTGGCTGGCTCGCCTCGCACGTGTCGTTCCGCAAGTGCATCCGGGAAGTTCAGTGGTGTCGATTCATCAAGCATTACATAAATTCGCGCACGCGTGAGCTCCTGGAAGCATTCACGATTCAAAAGAGCGGCAATGATTGTGTGAGCACTACATCTGTTGTGACTTGGTCTTTGACTTGGTCAGTGACCTACGTTATATCGTCACAACCATGCTCTTACCTGACCAGACGGTATTCCGTCAAACTCTGGACTATACATCTGTTGCCTTGTCTTCAAAGGAGATAGCGTTTACTGAGGACTGTTTTTTACTTTGGGCGGCGGAATGGTCGAACTGTTATCATGATGACGAAAATGCTTGTTTCGTGTACATATTTTTAATTTTTGTCAATATTTTCTGGGTCTTCTTTCTTTCCGCTCGTATCTTTTCCTCGCAGGAGGTCCCGCCTGCGGTTCGGAAACCTTGGGACATCCTCCTGTAAATTCCCACTATGTTAATACAACCTTGTACTTTTTGAATAAATTTGAATTTGAATTTTACTAGAGAATATACTACCCTGTCACAAACAATTCTATTGGTAATCAGCGCTATGTGCGTGTAGTGTTACAAATCAGCCCGCCGCTGGGCTTTGCTTCAACACTCTTCGGCTGTGCGGTGAAGCCTCCACTACGTGCGCCTTTCGAGCAGGTCTCCCTGTGGGTGACTCGCACTAGCAGCCGACAACTCAAACAAGCTGCGACTTGTCTGGATCGGTGGCGCCTCGTTATAGGCGTGATCAACTTCGGTTGCGTGCAGACGAGGCAGGCTTCAACTTGCCCCAAGGACACAGAAGCCCTGCGTCCGCTGCGGAGACCTTCTCTCTCCCTCTCTCGAACGAACCCAGCGTGCGCCGCTACTACCGACTGCTCACAAATCTCGAAAGAGCGTTGTGTGTGTCCGTGCCGTTCGTGTCGTGTGCACAATCTAGAGGGAATGCTTGTTTAGACCGTTTGTGCTTTGGGTATAAATATGACACCCCGCCCCCCCAAGCGCTGTATGCAGTGAATCAATGCTGTCACTCTGCTGGAGTCCTGTACTGTAACCTCGCCCGTCGGGGCAGTGTCCTTTGGCTTCGGCTTATCTCTCGCTATGAAGTAAACAAGTTTACGCTTGCCTACGGCTTCTGGACTTCTTTACGACTGCAATATTGGCTGGCCGCTCGCTTCAAACCACGCTACCATACTCATGTGGGAGGCGAAGGGGCTCGGCTCGGGTCGGCCTTCCCGGATGCAGCAGTAGCCTCCCTCTTTGTGCCCTGTCCTGAGCGCTATTTTAGTGATGTAAACCAACAAGGCCAAAGACGTTCAGTGCTGTACCACAGGCGTGGAACGGCCCCCAAGAAAGCTTTTGTTAGTATCAACTAACTAAGCTGTCCAAGGGCAGCTTAGTTGCAATTTGTTCTGTGTACAGGGATTTTAGTCCAAGAATTGCTAAGCGGTAATGGTTTCGGTTCCAAGCGCTTAGGCAATGGAAGTAATTCGGCAAACTTACTAAGCTGAACGTCTTTTCATATCATCACGTTGGTTTCGGTGAACAACAATTGCGCGGCTATCATAAGGCTTGTGAGAGCCCTGCTCTAGAACAAAATTGCACGGAGGGCATTTGTAGATAATTTTGGACACGGAATACCCTGAAACCGCTTTTCCAAGGTGTGATGGAAAGTTGTGAGACCGGAATGAGATCTGCAATCAGGTGTCTTTAATAGAGCCCGGATTTGCAAACAAAACAACAAATTGGGCACCAGGCTGAACCCGTTGCAAGTGATCTTTACTGCAATTCAGCTGCCGTGCGCATATGTTTTTTTGCATGGGACAAAGCGATCTTCATATCGGGAGGGAGGCATGGGCGATCTCCTGTGGCTACCATGTGCCAGTATTTTGCTAGGTGGGGTACTGGCATCCCCAGGAGGTAAGCCAATGTTGCTACTACAGGGGAAGTGCTCAGTACTTTTCATTTCCCGCGCGTCACATTAAAAAACACCAACTAGCCCACTCCCAAGCCTTGCTGAGGTACGAATCCACAACGCTCGGGAAATCAATACTAACTGAAAGAATCCCTTATGTTGCAGTTTTCTTTGTAATAATCCTTTGCGCTGCTTTTAATCTTACTCGCCCTAGCTTCTCTCGCAGACCATGAAGAATCTTGCGAACGCAAAAAGAGGTCTGCACAATTTTCCGCCACAGCGACGGCACGTTGTGTCTCCTATGAGTCCAGTCTGCGGCAGCGAGAATGCGAAGGCCTTTGCTAAACTAGATGGCGCGGCGCCATCAAGTTCAATTTCAGAACCGACCGGTTGCCGCGCCTCTTTGAAAATACAACAGAAGTAGCTTTTTACAGTCACCAAGTTTGTTGACAGCAAGCTTCACTTGGCGTGAACAAATTGAATGGCCTAGCCTAATGTATTTAGGGAAACGACACATTACGGCGCTAGCGAACGCTCGTTTTACGCTTTAGTACACTGCAGGTAACGGTTATGCTCCATTCCTTGTTGTCTCTAAAAGCTCGCGTCGACTGATTGCCTGAAGTGTTACACGTCGCTTACTGCAAAAAAAATGCGCCTGGTTTGCACGCATCCAAGAACGATAGCAGCTCCCCCTCCTGGTTGCACGCGAACTTAGTTACAACCGCTGCTCGCCGTACCTTTCCGGAGCACGCCCGGCGTAAGTGTAAACAGACCGGTGGAAGTGCGGAGTTCTCGAGTTCCCGAGTAGCCTACTCTCATTAAGTCGCACCTGAGGATCGCAGAATGAGAGAAAAGGCTGCTGAAAACAGTACCTGGCGCAGACACCGCGGGACTCGATTTCGGTTTTCAATTTACCCTTCGCTTTTCTGCTGGGCAAAGTATACGTTCTGGTTTGAAGGCCAAAGTTCTGCAGTTGGCCGTGGATACATGTGATTATGATGGAAATGATGGTGGGCACGATTACAATAATGATAACAGCGATCAATGTAAAAAAATTTGCAAAAAGGTTGCGGCAAAACCTCTGATCAGATCTTCTTTTCCGCGTGTCTCATTGAACACAACAGTTCTCGATCAATTACAAAGTTGTGTTTAGAGAGAATGGATTTGTTGGGCTACATTTGAACAAAATTTTGACGCACCCCTTCGTTATTCCGCACGCTCGAAAGGTGAAAATTTGAAACCGATGATATCAGACGGCCAAAATACGTACCACAAAGAACTTGGGAATGTTGTCGTCCACCTAAATCAAAGTGTCGTAAACGAATACTATAATATGCAATCTGTAATCACTGCACTTCGTTAGAAATACGCATACAAGTATTGACTTCGGTAGACATTACTTGCTTTGTCTGTGCGTAAGGAGTCATATGTTCTGCGCGAATTTAAGTAGTTCTCGATTGTACTAATATTGGTCGGCAATCTCAATACGGTTTTATACATACGGCCACCTTTGCTACAAGGCTTTGCGCCAGCACACGGCTAGATTTTCCCTTTTTAACTTTTGTAGGGGCGTGAACCAATCCTCCCGTTGGACAGCTTGCTGCCATCACTTACGGGGCCGACTGAATAGGCTATCACCAGAGCTGATCGTGCACGACAGATTTTCCGTGCCCCCCCCCCCCCCCCCCCCCGCGCCGCTTTACAAAGACACAAAACGCACGCTATGACCACAAGCACCGGAATGTCACCTGCAGCCGCAGGCTACATGACGCGCGATGCAGAGGCTGCCGCTCTTTCGAAGGGGACTTTGCCATAAGTAGCCATATTTTTCCTCCACCGAATTGTGCTGCCACATGGAGCCCGTCCCCTAAAGTACTGATCCCGGACCGCTAAATGGTCTTCACTGCAGAGCGAATGAAGATAGAGCTACGCTAAAGCAACACGAATCATCGAAACGCCATGGTGCCCAACCCTCGCATGAATGGCCTACTCCAACGCCTGAAAAAAAAACAATAGCAGATATGCTGTGAATGTCCGCCAACGTTCAGCGTAAAACGTGTGGTGCATTTCTCACGTATTTCCCGTTTGCGTACAACACAGCTATACAGAAAACCACGCAGCTGGCTCTGTTCGAGCTTGTCTACAGAAAACAGTCGACTACGATGCTCGACGCCATGCTGCACCAGGCAGAAGACGATGGCCGCGACAGCGACGTCCAAAGGTACATGCGACGGGCGGAGAAAGCGCGCCAGCTTTCTCGAGTCACGGCCGTTCTCGATTGCATAGAATGGACCAACATCAAATGAACGCCGGACACTACAACCTTCGACACGAAGACGCGGAGTATCACCAAGGTGATCTTGTGTGAATTGGCGAACGTTTGCAACATCGAGGGGAGATGAGACAGCGAGGCGTTGTTTGCCACCTAATGTTTAAGGAAGTCGAAGGTTTGACGGAAACCCGTCTGGTCGGGAGACATGATTAAGTAAAAGGAGACACCGACCAGAAGAAACCGTTAAAACTTTAAAACTACAACAAACAAGACGTTTCGGCTTCGCTACGGAAGCCTTCTTCACAATCAACGGGACATGAACAAGGTTCCGTAGCGAAGCCGAAACATCCTGTTGTTTGTTGTTTTAATGTTTTTGAACTTTTTAACAGTTTCATTTGGTTGGTGTCGCCCTTTTACTTCAACAGCTTAATGTCTGAAACATCACGTCAAATGAATACTTAAAATGTTCCTCTCTCGTGGTGTATCTGTGCAATTTTCTCTCTATATAGCAGGAAGCTAGTACTGTGTATTTGTATTTATGTATGTACGTGTAAATTTATAGACGTATGTATACAGTGTATAGGTATGCATATGTACGTATGGATACATAGGTTTATGTATATAAATATGCCTGTGTATATGTGTGTGTAACGGGCACATAAATATGTGTCCGTTACCAAACTTAAGGGCAAGAACCTTTGTCACGTTGCGGCATTGAAGCTTTTGTTCTTGGCATAGCATTGTTGTGGTTGTTTGTTAAAGAATGCTGAAATAAAATGAAATGAAATGAAAAAGAGACTTTCCCGGAGCACAAAGGACATATTGTGAGTTTGAAGTGGCGAACCATGGTTATCCAAGTGAAAAGTTAGTAGTTGCAAACGTTTTGGGGAGAATTGTTTTTCCTTCAGGCTTATTTTACACAAAGTTATTCCACTGCAAAAGAGGCTGACGAAGGACGGAATGTTGGACTTGTTAGAAAAATAAAGGTAACAGAAGCAGGAACGACGACACAAAGCTTGCCAAAAAGACGTGGATACGAGGCTGCGGTCTGGCAGTTGAACGCAAATCTGACCTGTTCCCGGACCGCCGTTCGGTGCGCTAGCGCAGAAGACCCTTGCTTCTGGTACCAAAATGACAATGACGTGCTTCCGAATCCTCATTCACCATGCCATACTTGTGACACCTAACCATGAAATACCCGGGTACTATGCGACGGCAATAAGCATGAAAGCTCCCGCAATAAAAGTCTTCATTAGTCTGACGGAGGTAGTTGAACATGATGATTGTGCCGCAAATTCCGTATTCGCTTCTAACTAGAGCATAATGCAATTGCAGTAGTGTACCAAAAAAGCGACAGCCTGTAATACCTGCCACATGACATTACTGGTAAAACAAACCTCTACAAAAACAACGTGAACAAAAAAATGTATCCAGAACTACTTGATGCACGAACACTCACGAAGAGGTATTAAACATGTTAAATCCCACGAAAAGGCTCCTGCGCGTCCTGACCGTTATTTTTAGAAATCCCCACCTGAAAATCTATTATACAGTCTGCCTACAAGCCCGCATGA
Source organism: Haemaphysalis longicornis (assembly GCF_048455015.1). Taxonomy (NCBI): domain Eukaryota; kingdom Metazoa; phylum Arthropoda; class Arachnida; order Ixodida; family Ixodidae; genus Haemaphysalis; species Haemaphysalis longicornis. The sequence continues at coordinate 1,915,098 of NW_027526295.1, forward strand.
GAACTATCTGCCTTTTAAGTACACAGTTTAACGAAGAATAGTGTTTATTATAGGTGCTATAAGGGCATCGCACGAAATTATTTTAAATGAGAAATTCAAAACAGATCGGTAACTGCACCCCTCCCGCACGCGTAGAAGAGAACTAAAGGCTCAGGTCTGGCAGCAGCGAATAATAGGAAGGAAAACTGCGCAGAGGTCTCAAAATCAGCTCTTTCTGCAGCCTTTGTCGTGCGTTTGTTACTCGCATGTTATTTGCTAATTGTTCGTATTGTAAGAGGTTTTCCGGCCTAGGTTCATTTTAAACTTATTTTTTTTGTGTGTGCACTACCCGTGATGCCTACGCCTATTTCGGAAAATAAGACCTATAAGTCCCAGAGATCCGAATAAAGTCTTTACAGGCCCTCCCCGCCTGGGTAAGGTTCTATTTTAAATAAGCTTTAATTGCCTACATGCAGTTGAGACAGCTTCTGCGTGATGCGAATTCATTTAAATCTGAGGCATTATTACAAAGAAACAGTTCTTTTTAAGTTATTTTTATTCACGTGAACCACGGCGGCAAGCATAAAATGTCTTGTGCTTGAACGGTACACAAGTATATATCTTTTTTTCTCCCCAAACGAATGTGAAATTAGTCTCTCTCGAAAATCCTTGAAGCTTCAGGCAAATTATTAGGCTAAGAAAGCTTTGACAACAAAAAATGAAGGAAGCTCACACTAACGCTTAGGACACAAAGTAGCGAAGCTGTATTCAACCTTCATGACAATCACGGCTGTTTAAGTCCCCGATTGCAGCCGATTTGGTTCTTCCTCGCTGCCGCAACGAACCTTACCCCATTGTTGCTACAACTGTGAGCTTCCTTCACTTTTTTGGAAGTGATAATCATTGAACATCCCCTTGGTGGGGCGTACGCTATGATGTGTCTTTCTGGTTCCGAGCAAGTGTTGCAATGGTCACTGCGAACGCTAGGGTCTTTCTCGTTCCGAGCAGGTATTGCAATGGTCACTGCAAACGCTAGGGTCTTACTCGTTCGAAGCAAGAGTTGCCACGATTTTTTTCGCCAATCTTGGCCACCTCCTTAAGCGGATATGTTTGGCTTGCAAACGTGCTCCGAGGACGCTGGGCGGTGGTCAATACGCACGCACGCACGAGAGCTCGGCATTTTCTTGGACTCGTTAAGTGCGAAGCAGTCGTCCCGAAGCCCGCGCTCACCTGCGCACGCTCGGCAATTTCTTGCTATTTTAACTGCCGGCACGAAAAATTACGATGTGCTGAACAGCTGCGCTGTGAAAAGAAATAGGCAGCTGGCCTTGCGTTTGTTTCTGGACTTTGGCTTTTATGTCGTCGTGTTCTTGGACGCCTACAGCACCTGAAAGGGTCATAATTTCAATTAAACGTTCATCTGACACCCCTCATCTGTCTAAGCACGTAGTTTTGATGTCACTTTTGAAGGCTTACGAAGTTTCAGTTCTTTCATTGCGTCCATTCAAAACACTCTGCTGCGACCCCGCCAAAGCTAAATGGAACGTAGCGAATATTGCCTCTTATCTTGCTTGCAACTCGAAGATCAAAATACGGTAATTTTCTGTTGACGCAACCCACTTTTTGTCACGTCTTCTTCATACGGTTTTTTTACAACGGGGTGTAAAAAATGATGCATCCCTGCTAAAGGATAATAAACCAGGAAGCACTTCGAGATTTCAATAATGGTGCTCTGTCAGGCCTATAATCATCCGATCAATTGTTTTCAAACCGTACGACGGGGTCTTTTACGAACGCAGCAGCCAAAATTGCATTTCCACCGAGTACTTCCGGAACATAACAATCAATCATCCCTTTCGCGAACGACATCTTCGCGCTTCCCGCTCACTAAGAGAGATTTCCGGGGAGAAGAAAACATCTACTTTATTGTTTTGCAATGCCCAATACAGACTGCAACTCTCCTCGTTCACAATTCGCCTTTTTACGCGAGTGGAACTAATGCTCCAAAATCGCGTGTGATTGAGCCAGAACAGCCTATCCTGCAGCTTCCGTAGTGTTCATCGTGAAAACATTTCGCCGCACATAGCGTTATCTGGCTCTTACACTAGGCCGGAGTTGACGTGCTTCAAGATTGCCGGAACGGAAGGGGATGAAGCGAGATGGCTTGACAGCTGGGGCTATTCCCCGTGGTATATTCGGGGATGAGTTGATATACGAGCTTCGCTTAAGAAGAAAATATAAAAATAAGTATTATAAAGAGCTTTTCATGCTTGCAAGAAAACTGAATGATGCAGCTGTTATCGGAAGTCTGTCAAGCTGGGAGATAAGAAAATGGCATAAGCAAAAAGCACTCTGGTTTTCGGCTAAAGAGAACGGAGACGACAAAAAAGTAAACTGAATCCCTGGGGCTCCACCTTGGGGAAGAAGATATATCACATAGCTGGCACTGTCTATCAATATATGGGATGTCACGGATGCGTAACCGAGTACACTGCCTTCCAGCCTATATCGCCTCCTAGGTACGTATCGCTTCCCTTCACTTCGGCGAGAACATGCAGAGGAAAGGTTTTTGCATATTTTCCGTTTACCTTTGTTGCGATGCGGCTCTGTTCTTTCCTCTAGGAAAGTTCTGCCAGTTTGTTTCTGCGATGGAGAACGTGACACAACGGCGAATGACAAAGCATACGCCGCACGAGTAACCTCCGGCGTCTTAACAGCAAAGCGTCAAAACAGCTCGACGGGAAAACAACTCCAACAATGGCGACCGCTGGAAAGCCAATTACCTGCAGCTTCAGCAAGTTTAAACCATTGATAAGCATGCAGAGTACGCTGCCTGAGTGCCTTCTTATGTTTTTTAAAACTCTCTTGAAGGTTTTTACAAGGTTAACTAACACTTCAGCAACTCTCTCTCCCGCGGGCGCCCACTACGTCATCGTCTAGTAGGCGGCGAAGTTTGGGGTATGAAATACTGAGAGCTTGTAAGTAAACAAACGTTTACTAGTTCGCACGCATGTTTGTTGCGCTTCTACTATTGATGAAGCTACGGAGTTTGTTTCATCCTGTTTAGAAAGTGAAACCAGTAGGGCTGCGCATTAGGTTTGTTTGCGCAATTTAAGCGCAGCACAGAACTTGTGGTGATTTCACTGCGGCTTTATTTATTTGTTTAATAAAAATCTGGCCACTTACCTTTGCAAAAACTAACGTGTTCGCACTCACAGAGATAAAGCATAGTACGCAGAGCGTAAATGCGCAATTTTGGTTTGAGAGGAGCCACTTAAGTTGTATTTCTGTTTGAGGGAGTAAAACATTTCTCCGAAAACCAATCGCAGTAATTTTTATTGATCTGTTAATTTAAATACATGCGACTAAATTGGTAAGTTACACTTTTCCATAGATTTTGATGCCACCTGGAGAAACGATCAAACAGTTCGGTGAATAAACGTGGAGCCTACAAGTTCCCAAGAGAACGATCTGGCTTTGAGCTAACAGCTCAAAGCCCTAACGACGACTAAGAGCACTAACCGTGATGTTAGTCGTCGCATTTATTTGAAGCGATCGCACCGAAGTCGGGTAAGACGAGAGAACTGACATTGACAATACTTTGTCGTGTATATGGAGCAGGCTTTGAGTTGAGAGAGAGACGGCTGTTTATTGAAAAGCAGAGTGTTTTGCCGGAACTTAATATCGCCTAAATGCTTGCCTTCTGAGGAAGGAGAATTAAAAAGAAGGGCCCGGCAGGAAGAAACACAATTATGTGGGCTTGGCGCACGACGGCGAACTACTTGTTTTTACATGCGTCTCAAAATCCGCAATTTAGAAATTAGGCCCATATGAACCGAGAACATACTTGTCAGACCTCGGTGCTGCTCCGAAAGGGTATTCCATCGTTCAAGAATAATGCCAAAAAGGCCGTTAAAACGTACCGTTAGAAGTTTGAGGCTTTCGCGCGTTATCCTTGTCTGGTTATTTGTTGTCTGAAGGGGATATTAAACACAACAGCGGCCCGCTTTATTGTTTCTTAATAAATGGCCACGGCACGCTAATGTAATACGGTGGGCGCTAAGACATTTGTGTATCCAATTAAAATTTTGCAACACATCACTTCCGCGAAGAAGGAATTTCACAATTCAATTTGTCCATGGCAACAAAGATTTTGGTACAATTGTCCTAAAAGAAGGCGGCCTAACATTAAAAACCTGACACTTGTACTTTACTGAACTTGTTTCTGTTCGTGCTATACAGTAACCGCGTGCTTTAGATAGCTTTCTTGCAACATTCTGAGAGTAGGAGTAAAACGCATTGTTGGGTAAGTCGGTGCATTACTGATATAATTATTGGAGCTCGATAAACTAAACGACACAGAAGAAGCAGCATGAGACGAACGCTTGCCCTGCCACTATTCTTCTTTGTCGTTGTGTTTATCGCGCTCTAATTTTTAGACTCAGAAAAGAAGCCCACCACTATTTGTATGCGTACACTGCGGCAAAACAAACTATACCGTTTCAGGACAAATCTTCCAGCGTCTCATTGGGCTTGTTCAAGAGTATCCATGGTATATGGTGAAGTGAATCCTAAGTGGGCAGGAACACTCGAAAGAAGAAAATATATACACTTCCTGTGTTGCTCTTTCTACCTCCTAATCTATATGTTTTAGGTTACAGTGTGAAAAGACAACGGAATGCCCTGCTCTGAAAAAACAACTGCTCTATCAGACCAAGACCCTTCTTTAAGATACTCCAAACCTAGATATTTTGCCTAATCTCAGTATTAGAAGTTGTGTGTTTATGAAATAGCGACAAATTCTTTTACGGTTTTTGTTTTGGGAAAGCACGCCCGGACAGATATTTTACCGTCTCAGAACATCTGGATATTACGGCACCAGTATCCCACCCTCATCAGTTCTTCCTTGAGCTGCGTGTGGTGAAACTCAGTTGCCAGCATGTTAAACTTAACAAGATCAGGCAGCAATCAGGGTGCTATCTATAAAACGTGAATATGAAAGGTGAAAAAAAGAAGTTTTCTTCAAATCTGATCTTTCAGCAACCGGAAAGCTACAGTAACAAAGTACTGGCACCCTTTACGGTGGCTCTGTGGGTAGGACGTTGGGCATCTGAGCTCAAGAACGTGGGTTCAATCCCAGCCGCGGTGGCTGCTTTCTAGGTGAAAGCGGAACGGGAAACTGCGCCCGTGTGTCGAGAGGTCGGCGCAGATGAAAGGGGCCATGAAGATAAAATGCAAGTTTGGTTCATTCGAAAGGCTGCCTCGTTAGAGTAACACTGACATCACTATTAACGCAGGCTTCACTAAAATGAGCTGTATAACGAGGAAACCTATGATGTATCAAGGACAGTTTGTTGCGATTGGCCGAGGCCGACAAAATCCCTCCGTAGAGCCGTCGGCTGTTGTGTTTCCCCCTTTGAAGTTTTGTAGGTTGAGCTTGGGAATTCCAGGTGTCGCTAACACGTGCGTGCCCTGGGTGGGTCAGAAGGAGGCGACGTAAGCGGACTTGACAGGGTCGGCGGTGGCGACGTCTTGGCGGCCGTTAATTTCGAGGGAGAAAGCATTGGCTTGCTGTCGCGGTACGAGGAACGTGCATGGACTTGCTCTTTCTGCTACCTGTATCCTGCGATCCGCTGTCCGTGTGACGAGAAGCTAGGTAGACCCCCACTCCTTCAGTTTCTCCAGCCTTGCACCATTACTGCCAGTTCCGCTAATTTTTCTAAACAAACACATGTTCGCTTTGTTTTAAGTTCTTAAGCGACCCTGAACATGATTACGTCTAGAATTGGATAACATACTGTGTCAACTCTTTTTCCACCACGCTCAGCCGATTGGACCACTTACAGCAGAGACAATTCTAGGTCATCGGTCTTCACCATCGCCTTCACAGAAGGCGACAAAAGCCCTTGTACGTTTGCTGAGCGAAACAAATTTGCATGAAAGACTAGCGCCCAAAACGGGACTAGAGCGCACGTATTTCCACTACTATCTCTCCCTCTTTTCCCGCCCTCTCGTTTATCCCCTGAACCCCATTCTCCCAGTGCAGGGTAGCAAACCGGGCTCTACACCTGGTTAACCTCCCTGCCTTTCCGTCCTTTCTTTCTCTCGCTCTTTGCAATCTGAGAATAAACAATCCATTAAATCGCCTTTATCTGGAGCGAGTAAAACCTCATGATAAAACTGAATTAGGCGTGATAGATGGCTAATAGCGTCAAAACGTAACGACAAAAGCTATTTTCTCTTTCGTCGCTTCTGGAGCTAGCCTCAAACTATACTAAAGTCTATTAAATTGAGTGTACTACCTCGCACTCGAGTTGTACCAGTCATTTCATCAATAGCACCCACTTGTTTGTACTGCATTTGACTACTTCGAATCGGTATTTTTCTGGCTTCCGCATTGGTTATTTCAGATGTTTGCCTTTTCATACAATGGTTGCTCGAACAGGTTTACTCACTTTCTATCGCCCAATTTTCTATAAAGACTCCGGCTTTCCATACGCGCATAAAATTCTTTAAGCAAACGTATCGCCGCCTTGATATCAGCGGCTGTTTCATTCGGGTAATATGCGGGTCCAGTTGTGTAAACATAGTAAACGTTTGATTAGCGATGGATAACCCCATTGACAACGATTACAGTGTTTCTGCGTTGATCCATTCTCTCTCCTTTGCGTTTTTCCCTGAGATTTTAAGCCTGTGAGCAATGTTCTTCTAATTGGATTTCGTTATGTGCTGCACCCTATAACAGAGGACGCCGCATTAGTTCAAATATAGCACTTCATGCTCTTTGAAATAGAGCTCTATGATCATCTTTATACAAAAGGCATTGCGGAATATTTTGCCCGCACCTTATACCTCAAAGTTGCCCCCAGTGTCATTAAAACGTGGACCCTAACTCCTCGCTTTATTTGATCTGACACATTTGCGAACGAGGCAACCGGCATCCTTGCAATGTATGCATCACTTGCAGACTCTTGGTGCGACGAAATTCAAGAATATTACGCGCTCTCAATTTTAGGTTTACGCGCTGAAGTTTACATAATATAGAAAGCATTGTTTAGCCAATACTTTGCGCCTCCCAAGTCAAGTTGAGCTATCGCACAAGTGGCGTCACATCACAATGCATGAGGCACTGAAGGGCTAAACCCGTAGTTACAAGATCCCCAAGACAAGTTTTGCCGAAAGATCATTGCAGCGGAGCTCCCTAATAAACATTTATTATTCCAGAGCCATGCAGTCTCTCCTCAAACTTTACTTCCAAGGTGGAGTGGCAACATACGATGGACAAGTAATAAAACGCTCTATCCTCGAGTCTGGTTTTGCTTCGGGCGCTTAAAAGATAATTTTCTGTAATTAAAAAAAAACAAGTGGCTGGAGATGTGTGGGCGTGTCCTGTGTTATAGACCATTTATTTATTTCAACAGTGCAAATTTATCAACGTTTTTATTGGAACTTAATCAAAATGGTCCATGTGAGAGACCTAATTTGAGGTTTTGCTGTGTTCAAAGTAATATGTCGGATATTCGTTCGCAGAAATCTCAGTAGCGCAGCCAAAACAGCCGACGCAAGGGTCGCAGCCGGCTGCCGTGGAGGTGTTTGCTCCGCTTTTACGGCGGATCAATACACCAGCATGGCAAGTACAGCAAACTTGTGCTTCTCAGAAGGAAAGTGAAGCATTAAAAGGGCCCTGAAAGTAGTTTAGAGCCCAATAAATGAACTAGCGTAATCGCTTGGTTGGGGGGTCAACGTCAGCTGTGCCAAGTATAACATTTTTACGTGAAGTGGAAAGCTGCCACTTTCGTTGAAAAGTTTGGTGCCGCGTTTCCACCCTTTCCTAGTGTTTTGCGGCTCCGCCATCTCCCTCTGTGTACGTCATCGATTCCCCCATGTGTGTCACGAGATGGAAATTGGACGGTTTTTTCTTTCCCTTCCTGCGAAAAGAAGTGTCCTCTGGTCAGCGTCGGCGAGTCGAGGTGGTGTCTTTGGTTAATAAGCGCTTTCTGCAGCACGCTTAACAGTACCGTGTTCGTCCATATTTGTATTTTTTACTCTACTCGCCGTCAGGGGGCCGACACAGACGGTCACGTTTTGTATGGGCTCCCGTCCTGAACCTCCAAATCGGTGGACTATCCTCACTGCAAGTTGAACGGCTTTACCATCGTGCTTCTAACGTTATGCGGCTTGTTCTGTGACTCAAGTGCCCTCGGGGACCCTCTCTCTGTCCAAAATTACCCGACTCTGAAATTCCACGGCGACGACGCTTCTGCTAAGCTTACCACGCCGAAGTTGTTCCATACTGTTACAACCGACCATGCCCGCGGGCCCAGAGCTCCCACTCCCAGGGCCCCACTCACAGCGCCAAAAAGGCCATGGAATTCAACCAACTGAGAGGCGGCATCATCCTACCGGAAAACCCTTTGCCCTACGTCATCTACTGACCCCTCAAGAAAGCGCCTTCGAAGCCACCGGGCAACGCCGCATCAACCTTATAGCCAGAACGTGGTGAGCCACCTGTTTCACCTACCGCGACCACCAATACTCGCCGGTCACAGCAACCGCCGTTGCCCAAAAACTATTACACCGTGGTTTAGCGACCCCGCTCTGGACTTAACGTCGTGGCCTGGGCTCCTCGCACCGTTCTTCAAAGCTTCGCAAGAGCAAGTGCGATTGATTTTCACAACAACCTTATTCAAATCCAGACGTCCCCAAATTTAGTCGTCGCAAGCACGCCCAATGCCAGTCATGCCATCACGCTGAGCAAGATTACATGCGTGAAAATCGGTGCAGTACGATACGAAATTGTGCCGTACATGAAGACACCCCCGACACTTGCCGGGGACTCATCCAAGGCTTGGACCTAGATACAACAAATGAAGCTCTCGCTTGACTTCCTACAGGCCAACAAGACTCAGCTCATACATGTTCTCCTAATGGGGCACACCACTTCGGCACTCCTGAACTTCCAGGGCCCAGACGTGCCGTTGTACGGGTAAGTCGGGAGCCTCATGTACCGCTTCCGCCTATACCGCCGGACTGTACAAGATTGCCAACTGTGCAGCCACATCGGCAACAGGCAAGATGTCTGCCCACATCCCGCCCTCTCGACTTGCACCGCCTGTGGACGTGGAAATTCTCACGAAGACCACCCGTGCTGTTCCCCCATGCCACCGAAAGCAAAAACTGCCCTAGCAGACTCATACCCGCACCCCCAGTCTCCAAGCCTCGCCCCACCCACTCTGGACAAACTGCTCCTCCAGCATTGAACGGCGACCCTCGACAGGTCAGCTGGTCAGCTGCTGTCAGCTGTTGTCAGGTGCCGGCGGCGATCCGACTCATCCGCAGAGTGTCGACGAGATCATCATCATCATCATCACCAGCCTATCTACGCCCACTTCAGGGCAAAGGCCTCTCCCATTATTCTTCAATTACATCGGTCCTGTGCCAACTGCGACCAATTTATCCCCGCAAACTTCTTGATCTCATCTGCCCATCTAACTTTTTGCCGCCCCCTGCAGCGCTTGCCTTCTCTAGGGATCCACTCTGTTACCCTTAATGACCAGCGGTTATCTTGTCTTCGCATTACATGCCCTGCCCACGTCCATTTCTTCTTAATTTCTACTAATACGTCTTTAACACCAGTTTGCTCCCTGACCCACTCCGCTCTCTTCTTGTCCCTTAATGTTACACTTATCATTTTTCGCTCCATTGCCCGCTGAGTCGTTCTCAATTTAAGTTGAACCCTCTTAGTGAGCCTCCAAGTTTCTGCCCCGTAGGTGAGTACCGGTAAGATGCAGCTGTCATACACTTTCTTCTTCAGCGACAATGGTAGGCTGCTATTCATTATCTGAGAATATCTGCCATCGACGAGATATGCGGGGATGAAGAAAGCCAGTCTTCTGAAGTTGGTACAATCGTTTGCGGTCAGCCACGTGGCCTACGTCGCAGCTTTCCACGACTGGAAGGTGGCGGAGCGCCAGTAGGTGGACGCGATTATACGCAGGGCATACCGGGCAGCGTTGGGGCTTCACACGTACACTAGTACGGAGGGACTCTTGGAGCTTGGGGTCCATAACACGCTGGACGAAGTGGCCGAGGCGCAGTGGACGGCGCAGCGGGTGAGGTTAGCGATTACCAAGACTGGGCGGTACATACTGGAAAGAGTGGGATATCGCGAAGGGCTGCAGGGAAGTGCGGGCCGATCGCCGTGGCCGCGCGGGTTGCTCAGCTCGTTGCAGGTGCCGCCGATCCCGCGCCACGTGCACCCATAGGTGGATCGAGGACGACGGCTGGCGAGGGCGAAGGCCCTCACGGCCACGCATGCGACGGACAACGGAGCGCGATACGTCGACGTGGCGAGGTATCCGGAGAAGCCGGGAGCCTACGCCGCGGCGGTGTGTGCGGCGACTACCGGAGAGCTACGAGCGTCATGCAGCGTGCGGGCGCGAACTCCGGGACAAGCGGAGGAGCTGGCCATCGCGATGGCCCTGACGGACCCACAGTGTACCACGGTGCCGAGGGATTCGAGGAGCGCGATCATGAACTTTGCAATGGACAATGTGTCCCCGCGCGCGGCCAGGGTGTGCGGGGCGCTAAGACACAGAACGATGACGGTCACCGTGAAATGGTTCCCGGCCCACATGGGGCCGGTGAGCACCGGAGAGAACCGCAATGAGGGAGCGGACCGAGTGGCTCGTGCGCTCACAAGTCGCGACACGTGCACGAGCCCCCGACATGCGGAAGACGAAGACCGCGACTTGGTGCTGCCGATCACCTCCTACCGGGAGGTGTTGAAGTGGTACCAGGAGGGCAGGCGAGTGTACCCGCCGCCCCACCGAAAACTCACGAGGCAGGAGGCGACGACGCTACGTCAACTACAGACCCGAGCGGTGTGGACACCGGTGGTTGCAAAACACGTGTGCCCTGAGGTGTACGCGAGTGATGTGTGCGCGGTGTGCGGCAAGGGCCGGGCGACAATGGCGCACATACTGTGGAACTACAAAGTGAGCGAAGGGACCACGGACGCCTTGCCACCGAGCCTGGAAAAGGCGGTGGCGAAGGTTGACTACGACGCCCAGCGCGAGGCCGTCCAGCAGACGTTGGTGGCCCTCGAGCGACAGAGGCCGAAAGCGCAGCCCTGCGAAGGGGCGGTGCGAGTAGGCAGCTGAAGCCGAGCGCCCGCCAACGTGACGTTTAGGCCGCGTCACAACTTGCCGGAAATAAAGATGTTGTTTCTCTCTCTCTCAGCTGTTGTCTCGTGCTACTCTGCCTCTCACTCATTCCCTCGTTTCCCCACGTTATCTGCAGCACCCTCTCAAACCACACTCCCCGCGGCCCCACCCGCAATAGAACAGCTTCTACTCGAAATAGAACAAAATACCACCAAGCTCCATCGTATTCAATCAATCGAAAACGCTAACCGCCTGTCCCAAGAAGCCCATAAAACACAACCTCCCCCAGATAGTGCTCCCCACCCCCTTCTCCCTCTCTGACGTACCAGCCGATGCCCTCTTTGACGAAAAGATTCGCACGCAAATCATGCCACTTGTCGAAAAACAGACCACCGATGCCTTGGCTCTTCTCAACAAGACAATTACCGACACTGCCAATACTCTCCTTCGGCTCACTAACTCCCTCACCCAGCGCGTGACCGCCCTAGAACAGGCGAGCTCATGCAACCTTATCCAGGCTATTCTTCAGCGCCTTGACGCCCTCGAAGGCGACAGGACTCCTCAGCTGAAGAAAGCGAAGATAACTCAGCATCCCGATGCCCACATCGCCGCCGCCACACCCCTCCCGCCGAATGATGACAGACCTCTTCACGATTACCGTTTATCAATGGAACTGCCAGTCATTTACAGCAAAAAAGCCCAGCTTGGGCAATACATATGCCAATCTTCCCCAGATGTTATTGCCCTCCAGGAAACCGATACGCCGACCCCAACGCTTCGTGGCCACGAATGTTTTTCCCTGAATCCTTCTTATGCCACAGCAGTGTTCGTCTCGAAAACGTTCATGGCGCAACAGCGACATATCTCCTCATTCATTAACCACAGTTTAGTTGAGGTTCTGCCAACTCAACCGGGCCAACACATCCTCCTTATCCTGCCCACCACACCCGCTTAAGGACATCCACCAACGCTCTCCACCACTCATGGGTTATAACCAAGCCACAAGTAAAGGCACGGCCCTCCTTCACGCCATGCAGCACCACTATGTGCAGCGACTTAGCCCTCCCGACACGTATGGGAAACAGTGTTTCACGCAGCGCGAACTGGGACCTGACTTTCCCTCGAAATTTCCCTCATCTCGAATGGCAGAGAATGTAGGATACCTTGGGGAGTGACCATCATCATCTGGACCTCACTATTCGCCACCGTCCTCTCAGGCGTAAATCGTCCATTCTAGTCTCACCGATTCGTCCTCGTTTCGCAACGGTCCTACCTCCCTTCGAGATGACATCACGGATTTCCAAGAATGGACATCGCACCTCCTGTCCTTGGTTGAGAAGTACACAGCCGTTATCCCCCTCACTACAGCCAATCCCTCTGTGGACGCCCATCTCGCACGTTCGTGGGCAGCCAGACGAGGCTTAGTGAACCTATGGAAGACGCGCAAGCACAATCGCTCTCTAAAACGCCGCATCGGTGAAATCACCCAGCGTTCCGCGGAAGGCGTTCGAACCCTACAAACCCAAAATTGGTGCTCATTCTGTGACGAACTGCAAGGTACACTTATCACCAAGACTGCGTGGCGTATTCTGAGGCATCTGCTGGGCTCAAAACCCTCCAAGACTGCCAGGTATCACCACATCCCTCGGTGAGCTGCACCTAAGCAGCGTATTATTCTAACTCAATTTTCAATCTAATTTAAACGCTATTACCTCATGGCGCTAAAAATGGCTGTTACTTAATACATCTTAAACAAAGTAGATAACAGCGGCAGCTGTCAAGTTGTAAATTCTGCTTCATACACAATGATTACCTCTCGAGACAAAGGTATTTGGGCGTGGGTCAGAGAAGGGGCAATTTCATTGCAGTTTTAGAAAGGTAGATAGATTGTGAAGATAACACGTGTGCTTAATATTTTCATTTGTACTCCAAAACTCGCTTTGTGTCTTGTGTTTAACACCATGCAGTGGCTCAGTGGCTTCGGTGTTCCGGTGTGGAGGGCAATGTTGCGGGTTCGATACCAGGTAATGTGGCGCTATCTACCATTTGATGGAGAGGCAACACACGACGGCACAAGTGTGTTGAGATTTCGGTGGAATCGAAATATACTTAAAAGGTCAAACTTAATTTGCACTTTTCCCCTACAGCGCTCCCCATATCATAGGTGTAGCTCTGGCGTGTTAAACCACGGATTTGCGTTTCACCTGCCGATGGCTACCTGCCGATGTAGCCGGTGCTTTTTTCTGTAATATCAAGGAGAAATTATAATTAACGGCCATGCAATTTATTTCTAAGAGCTAAATGTAAAGACCATTTTGAAGTGCGTTCATGCGTCTATCTCATAGCAGTAGTGCAAGGCTCTGCACTCGAGTACAAGTTAAGAACGGCAATAGCTCATGTAGTGTATCTTTCTACTGAAACGTACCCTGATCCCAACCTGCGTGCTTTTTGAAACTACACTGTGCTTATGCGTGACATTGTCTTCTTTTTGTCATGTAGTGCTCAGGGGAAGCACGTGCTCATCAGGCCCGTTTCACCGAAACGAGCTCATCCTACAACAGTTTAGAGCCTGGGTGAGGGCATGCTATTCCATTTGTTGGAGATTCAGCTTCATGGAATGCTTGACAAGCACCCTTGCAACCTTGCATAGTAACGTTAGACCAGGGTGCACGGCTTTTCATGACAGCCTACATTGCACACCAGCCTCACAGATTGCGCCGTTTTTCTAAAATCTTTTGTGGCACTGGACACTGACATAAGTATCGATTTGCCACTTTAATTTCCTGCTCCAGTATTTGTGAACAGCTGCACCTAACTATTGCCTTGTTTATTGTTTTCCTTTTTAAGCGCCACTTAGAGCTTTGGGACCAAGAGGGACAAGGGACGTGCATGGAGCAAGGCTGCTTATGCACAATGGGTTCATGAGCGGTCAGCAACCTAATGTGCGACGTCAAATAATAAATTGAAAGTGTGTACAAAGAGATGTGGTATATAAAAGTGCTTAAGGATGCAGGTACCAGGGCCCCGCATGACAGCAGCTTTACACTTGACATCTGAATGGGAATGTGTGTTTGGCAAGCAAAATAAGTTGTGCCATACCTTTTTACATAGTGTGATGTCCAGCTGTCTGGTATTGCGTCGCTCCGAGACATTGTCAACTGCAGTGGTATCACAGACATTATGACATCGTACAAGTCATTGGCTGTATGATAAATGTTAAAACCTATGAAATCATAGGACTTCGACGATATATTGTTGGCTCCTGGTTATGGTACAAAGATATGGCGTTGGCTACATGATATCGTTGGCTGAACGATCCCCTAACAACGTGCTCACACATCGTTGAGGTTATCATATGATTTTTTTCAGCAGGGATTCAACGTGTGATTCATAACTGCCCCCATCCCCCAGCCCACGTCTAGACGGGAGGTTCCCGTTTGAACTTATTCCCATTTCATCATTCCCGCTTGTTCCCTCCCGCTTCAACCCGGCGCAAAACGACCTTCCCTTTTCACCCTTTCTTAATTCGCCCGTTCCCATTTGAGCCTGTTTCCATTTGAACCTCCTCGTTTGTTCCCCGCCGCTTCAACCCGGTAGAAAACGCCCTTCCCGTTTCGTGTTTTCCATATTAGTCCCTTCCCGGAATAACGAACCTAATTTCGACTCGGGTGACTCCGACCGAGGCGTGCGATTTTTGAAATTAAAGCTGCATCCGACTGTATTTTAACCTGATGTTTTGAGTATAGTCCGACGTAACCTAAAGTCAAAAATTACTTGCGTCCGCCGTAACCTGAAAATTAAATTGAAGTTACATCAAGCTATTTCACCGTAAAAAAAAACGTTAGGACTAGCTGGGTAAGCCAAGGTATGCAGCGCCGTATAAACCTGCAACCTTTTTGCCATGGTCTGTTTAACGATACGCGGCACCAATTAAAAACAATACGTAGGTTGCTGCGTTACGTCCGACCCGGTACAGCGTATGTGAATTACAGCTGAAACCACACCCTTCCGTCTGTTCCTGCGTTGGTCGCGCGGTCTGGAACGTGTTGCTCGCTAGTGTACTCCGCGGCAGCGGTGATGGTCCCTGTCCGTACGGTTGCACATACGAATGCGCATGCACTTATATGCAACATACACAAAAATGAAAGGACGAGAAAATAACAAAATAAAACCTGTCCGGGGTTGCAGTGCCAGTTTGTAGCGTTTGTAGCTCTTGCCGAGACTGAAGTTGGGTGTTTTAACAGATGCAACAAATTATTTTTTAGGGGTAGGGCAGGACTACTGTTTTATTTGTATGTGGGAAAAATATCCAGTGAAATATAATTACCAAATATAGCTAACTGCAGAAAAAAACGTATTTTATGATAGCGGTAACTAATATAATATGGGCCAAACTAGTGGTACGATACATTTTAATGTGTGGCTAATGGTCACTTTATATGCAAATGTGTGTAAAAAATGTCCAATGAAGTCTAAACCTTAAATATTTCCTGGAGGAAACGGTTCGCACACATTTTTCATCTAGGTGTTAAGAACACGTATCCCAAGCTGTATTCAATTGCGTGTACTTTTTACGGATAATACATATGCGGGCACGCAGTAAGTGGAATAGCAAAACCGAACATTTAGGTAGTCATCCGTCTATAATAGAGAGTTCTAGCATATCGTTACCGTGTTAGCGTCACCGTTAACCGTATTACCGAGAACCGGAGTTTCGGTTTGCCGCTGAAAACGGTGACACACGTTTTTGCACAGCGTCGGCGGTTTGAGTCTTCCGGCCGCCGCAGCGCATGTAGCGACATCTGCTGAATTAGTCTCGAAGCAAATCACACATAATTTTGTTGCTCATATCTATTTGCTTTCGTTTAAAGTAGCTCGAATATTTCCCTTTTCGGGCGGAGCGTTCACAATAACTGTAGTTGTTTTGAGAATAGTGTAGCCATCACCGGTAGAACTTTAAAAACAAAATATGTCCGTTGCGCTTTCTACTTAGTAGAGTCAATGTAAAATAGAATTTGCCCCTGCGATAAATATTTAGGCGAGAAATAAGTAAAATATTGTTGCGTCTTAGTAGACGGAGGTGTAGACAGCAGGATGGCGATGTACCTATTTATTAGGCGTAGCGCTACACCGAAGAGTAGAGGCAGCACGGCGAGGCTTAGCGAAGATGGCTGAATCAGTCTGGCCCGCGAGCGGTGGACCCACACATTTACGTCGTCGTCTTCAAAAACCTGGTTGGCCAAGAAGCACGGAACGTAGCACTCACTGGGGATTGAACTTTGCACGGCGATCACACACACAGTAAGCAGGGGCGATCGCACACATCGCAAGCAGGGCATCGCGGCTTGACAAATATCCACGTGACAATACGTTGTAGTAATTACTCAGTATTCTACAGTAATCTACAGTACCTTGCCCAGCACAATTTTGGTGGCCTAAAAGTGCACTGCGAGCTCAGAAACTTATCTGAACTAGTTTAAGCGGGCATTTTGGGAGCGGGTTCAAATGGGAAGGGTGTTGTGGGAACGGGCTGAAACAGTAGCGTCCAAATGAGAAGGGCGTTTTGGGAACGGGCGCACACGGGACTAACCAAACGGGAAGGCCGTTTCGGGAAGGGGTTCAAGTGGGGTGGGTTCAAACGGGAATGGGTTGTTTTGGGCTACACCCTTCCAGACACTTTACGCACGAAGTTTTTGATGCCCCCGAAAACCCCGCCACCTCCTCCATCTGAGCGACTACATGGGTACAGCGAACCTTGCGCTTGATGCCCCCTTCTCGATTCAAGAATTGAAGCAGGCCATCGTACGCATTACGCGCAATACCACCCCTGGAAAAGATAGAATAACCAATAGAATAACCAATATAATAGAATAACCAAGTTTACGAAATCGCGATGAACATACCCTCAACTCCCTCCTTACTCTGTTCAACAAGCACTGGGCAGCCGGCACCCTTCCACCTTAGTTTCGCCATGCCGACATCACCCTCATCCCGAAACCGCACAAACCAATCTCCATTGACAATCTTCGCCCTATTTCCTTCACCTCATGCCTGGGTAAACTCTTCGAGCACCTTGTTCCCTCCCGACTTACTGCTTTTCTGGAGGATAACGACCTCTCTCCTCAAAGCATGTTTGGGTTTCGAGCACACCTGTCTACCCAAGATGTGTTGTTTTTACAACTTAAAGAGCAAAGTATCGGAAATTTAAGCAAAACGCACCCCAGTTACATACAAGCATTAGATGTAGAAGGATGTATACAAGGATGTACAAGGATGGATTAGATGCATAATGTCACACATTCGGCAATCCTCCAAGGACTCCAAGCGCATTAGATGTACAAGGATGTATACAAGGATGTACAAGGATGGATTAGATGCATAATGTCACACATTCGGCAATCCTCCAAGGACTCCAAACAACCAATTGCGAGGCGGCCACATAGAACTTCGTCCGGGCCTTTCTCAAGAACCGCACCGCAATCCTCGGTATTGGCCCCCTCCAGTCTGACCCTTTCCCGAGTCCGCCCAAAGGAACACCACAAGGTTCTGTAATCTTTCCACTCCTTTTTCTCTCCACTACTCTTCAGTCTCGCCACTGCTCTCCACTCCCTTCTTCAACTCCCAGCACAGCTTTAGGCCATCCTCTACCTTCATCACGCTTTCTATGCCGATCACGTTACGTTCTGGTCAACTACTGGATCCCCGGAGAGCAACAACACGCTCAAAAGTAAAACAAAATTGTCCGCGTGTTTGCTCGCATCCTTGCAAACATCGTCGATAGACTGTAGTCAAGTGGCGTCGCTGTAAGGTAAATGCTGTCCTTCTTTTCCCGCTCACCTGTAATGTTCTTCCTCTCCCGTCTCGCTCCTCCCAAGATAAACACGCTAGACGTTTGATCAAGGATATTTGAATTTGCCGTGTTCTACTGCTCTACGCTGAAACGGGGTTCAATTTTCGCCCAAAGCAGGGTTTAATTGCGAAGTCCGAATCATGTTATCTATTTCGTGTGGTTTGGTCTTGTGGGAAGCGAAATCAACTATGCGTTGAGCACTTTGACCTAATAGCGGCGACACGGGAGCGTTCAAAGGATCATAAAGGGTTAACAGCGCACAAATACGACGACACACAAGGAGAAGAAGACAGAACAAGCGCTGAACTACAACTTATTTTTTATTTCGCCATGAAAGACATATAAACCAAGACACATCCAATAACAAGGCCCAAAAAATATGACATAAACACTTATCTCGCGCCCCGCCTTCTACGCTCGTTGCTCCAGATACTGTTTTTCTTTTTCTGAGAGTGCAACAAATGGCCTGCTGGCGTAGTTTTCATCAAGACGTTCACTCTCGAGTGCCTTGATTACCTATCGCGTATGTCTGTCCTTCCCTCTAGCAATGACTGACCACTCCCCGAACAGCGGCACGCAGGCGCAATCTTTGCAGTGTGCAGCTAGGCGGCCCGAAACAGCCGTCTTTCCTACGAGGTTTTATGTTCCCTCAGCCTATCGTTAAGGCATCTACCCGTCTGGCCGACATAGGTTTTTCCACAATTCAATTGGAGAGAATAAATAACGCCTTCATTACATTCAACAAATTGTTCCCGGTGTTTCTTCTAGCACCCCCCTTTTTCTCTGCCACCGCCATCAACTATGGGACACAGCTTCGAAAGCTTGTTGGGAGCACAGAAAATAACATCACCACCTACGCACATGCCAATCTTCTTGAGGTTATGCGCAACCCATGTGCATATAAGAAACCACCACATTTTTTTCTTTACTTCGTCTTTTCTCCGGACACGTTTTAAGTCTTTCAATAAGTCACAAGCCACTGCGGTCAGCAAATGTTGCGGGTACCCAGCAGACAACAGGCGGTTGATTTGAGCCATGAAGCTTTTTTTTTTCTGAATGTGCACATGACTTCAAAAACGAATTTTTTTGACAAGACTTAACAATGCCCCGTTTTACCAGTTTTGTGTGGTTGGAGGAATAAGGAAGTAGCGGCTTTGACGCACGGGGCTCGTACAGCCAGCACACATGTTCTTGAGTAAAATAAACATCATATCAAGAAACTTGAGAGAACCACCCAGTGGAACCTTATGCGTCAATACCAAGGGCGTAAGACAGTCGTTGAAAATTGCCAAAACACGGGATACCGAATCGTCAAACTTAAGAATTTTACAATTTAAAACTACGAGGTGGTCCTGGACAAACGTAAATACTCGTTTCACATTCGACCCAGATAAATGCTCACTTAAAACACGATGGTGATAGGCTAAAAACAAGTCACCTAAAATTGGTGCGATGCATGACCCGATGCAGATCCCGTTTTTTTTTTTGGAATGAACGTGACCCCTTCTAATGAGATGAACGTTGAAGTAAGGATCTCTAAAAAGGCAGCGTCCATCAATCCAGCTGAATTCTGGAAGCCCACAACACCGTGGTTGTCAATTGCGCTTTGAACGCAGTTTAAAAGCTCTTTCAGGGGGAGTGATTAAAAAAGGTCCGAAATATCTATTGAAAATGCTAAAAGCCCATCGTCGTTGGCTTGTAATAAGTTTAATTCTTCGTCTGAGTTTTCGATCATAAAGGGATCATCAACCATTTAAAAGCTTGAGCTTTTGCTGCAAGAATAATGCAAGGGGCTTTTTCCACGTCCCGTTCTCCGAGACAATGGCGCGAAACGGGAATTCTGGTTCGTGGGTTTTCGCCGAGAAAAATACTTTCAAGCTTAAACTTTCTTTGCTGGCTACGGAGCGTGCTAGGGAACCCAACTTCATACTTTCACTCAGGATTAGAGCGTCTTTTTTAACTTTTGCGAGCTTTACATCGTTACGCCTCATGAAAAGGGTGCTGATGGCACGATTTGTTTTAGCCCGGTAGTTAGCAGCAGAGAAAACCGCGAAGCCACCTTCCTTATCTGCTGAACAATAGACAATTCATTCTGGCGTCAAAAGCGCACAGTGCGAGTCACGGGGAGATTACAGGTAGGAAGTTTTGTCCTTCGTAAAACGTACACACCTTCAGAGATGCATCTTTCTTTGTCGTACTCCTGGGTGGCGGCACCCCCAACCTTGCGCACCAGCGCCACAAGTTCAGCTGCACTCTTCTTAGGCTCGACCGCAAACTGAACCCTTTATGATGCAACACCGACTAGCCCACCAAGCCATCCTCGTGAAGTTCAAAAGGATGTCTCCACCTTGCACGTGGCGCTGGCACGAGGCACCATACTGATGATGATGATGTTGAATATAGGTCCCCCTTTGTATCAGGACGTTGATTCTGAGCAACCGACTTGCCTGTGTTCTACTTACTTCCCCTACCCTTA
The DNA here is from genome assembly GCF_048455015.1 of Haemaphysalis longicornis. Classification (NCBI taxonomy): domain Eukaryota; kingdom Metazoa; phylum Arthropoda; class Arachnida; order Ixodida; family Ixodidae; genus Haemaphysalis; species Haemaphysalis longicornis. Next base: position 1,935,568 of record NW_027526295.1, read on the forward strand.
ACTAACCTAATGGGTTTGCCCCTACCCCCCGGTTTTAAACTTCCATCGCTCCCTCTCCTCCCCTCCTTGAAGCATTCTTTACCTTCCCTCTTCTGATTATATTTCGGTTGTATTCTGATTATAATTCGGTATATTACTCATCCTACGTCCCACCATCTTTCCTACTTTTCTTCCACCACCACTCCAGCCGCTTCTTCGGCATCTCTATGGCCCTGAAATTGAGTCTCCTCCTCACACCGAATCCCAAAGCCTCCGTCAATGTCGCTTCCCCCTCATCCCCCCGCGGTCGTATCTCTGTGCAATCTACAACAATATGCTCCAGTCTTTCCCGACCCCTGCCACAGCATACATAAGTTTCGTTATGTTGCCTGTAGTTAGCTTGTACGCTCGTGTTCTCATACACCCCGCCCGTGCTTCAAAGAGCAATGCACTGCCTCGGGTATTCCCATAGAAACCTTCCTTCCTTGCTGATTTCCAATTTTTCTGTTGTATAAGTCTCCAGGGGTTTTTTCATTCCATTCTCTGTACCCAATTCATCGCCTCTGCTGGTTTTACCTGCTTTTTAACTGCTGTGTATACCCCACGTTCCCCTACTGAATTTCCGTACCGCTTGCTCCAGCTGTCGGGTCCTCCGTCTCCACCGCGTGTCCATGCTCCTCATATACAGGTACCTAAACACTCTCGCAACCCATTTTTCTTCCTCCATGTCACGTTGTCTCTCCTCAAATTTTAACTTGCTCTTCGCCTCCGTTGCCGCAAACGATGACCAGCCCCCCAGCTATGGGCCCCCAAGGACAGCCTGAGTACGGCCTTCTAATTTACCTCCAAGCCTACTTGGGGCTCTGACTCCATTAATATACCCAAATTTCGCAAAGTCAATCCTGGTGCCGTGACCCCCTTCCTGACTCCTCTTACAACCTCGTATTTCATGTAGTTCCACAGTGCTCTGTTTTCTTATAGCCGCGTTCCGTCTTTCTTTTGTCTTAAGGTAAGCCTCATGCGCATGCGAGTAATCTGCGCCGTCGTTACGCCATACTGCTGAATATTTTATACTTCTTTACCCGTGGTATTTCCCGGGGTAATTGGAGATCAATGGGAGAGTCCTTTGCACTGCAGTGGAGGTAGACAGGCTGGTGAAGATGATGATGACCCGTTGTATTTCTACTTGTGGAACTGATACCAATTTGTGCTTCGCGTCGTTGTTGAAGGTCATGCTCCCGGACAGCCCAAGGTGCGTCGCTTCCTCTCCGCTATTACGCGATGCATACCTATCTGCTCATCCGCCATCAACAATATCTCGTCTGCATACATTAATCCTGAAATTCCCTGTTTCACCACCTGTCCGTTTTAAATGCATGATCAATCTAATCCCAGCTAACTGTCCTCTAGCTTCCTTTCTAAACCCGCCATGTAGATCACGAACAGCAGTGAAGAAAGAGTGCATCCTTGTTTCAAACCCTTGTAAGTGCATACCGTCTATTGTTTCCTACTTGCACCCACACTATTTGCACCTGGTTTTTCCTAAACAAGTTAATAAACTCTGCCCCCGCTCCCTCGTCATTCAGGATATTCCATAGCTGCTCCTTGTCTACGTTGTCGTACGCCGCTTTATTGTCGAGAAAGCCTAACCACAAAGGTCGATTTTGCATCTTCGCCACCTCTATGCATTGACTTACTTTTGACTTACTTACATGCTTGGTTTTTTTCGCCGGAACTTTTCACTTGCACCCAGATCTAAAACTGGTCCTCTACAAAAGACTTCTTCGGTCCAAAGTAGAGTATTCCTCATCTGTGCGAACTGCCCTCATTCCTCATCTGTGCAAACAGCCGCAAACTGCCCCATTAATACAGAAACTCGAATCTGTAGAGAACCGCGCTGCACGTTTCATTGTGTCTAATTAGGCCCGATCAGCTACCACGTCATTGATGAAAAAAACTTTAAATCTTCCATTTTTAACTACTCCACGTCTCATTTCACGATTATGCCTCTTCCACAAAATTTTTTTACGACAGCGAAACTCTAAAACAGTCTCTTTTCATCCCCCCTGCATACATTTCTACCCACCTTGACCACCATTTAAAAATAGGTGTGCCATGCAGCAACACCAACCTTTATTTTGGCTCATTCCTCCAGAAAACCAGTGTGGACTGGAACAGCCTCCCTGCAGGCATCGTATCTACGAAAGAACTGGAAAAATTCAAGTCTCCACTTCCAATCATTTTTACTGACCCCTCCTTTGTTTGTTATGTACTTTGCCTTTTTTTACCCCACTCCTCTCTGTAACGCCTGAAGGGCCCTGAGAGTAAAATAAATGAAACGAAATGAAATGAAATGAAACGTCTTGTAGTGGCGTTCCCTTGTTCTTTGGTCCTAATGGGATCAAATCCATCGGTATCCCCTCCGTGCCCAGTGCGGACTCATTGGGTGCGGAGTACCTTAGCACCGCACAATGACCGCCCGTGTCCGTTCGCATGGCATTTGCAATCGCAAAAAATCAAACAGGCACCCGCAGGAATCGAGCCTGTGCCTGTTAGATCACGCAGAGTTAGTGTCAGTCGTCTTACCCATGGGCTACGATCGTGAGTAAGTACGCGAGAGTCAAACGGCTTACTGGCTTACTCCCTCGCCAATACCGGTGCGGAGTAACTTAGGATTTCCAATTTCCGTCCGCTCCCAACCGTGCGCACACCACCATCAAGCGAAAATCAACCGAAATTCGATTTGATCGGTGAGTTGCGGTTCCGTTTTGGGAATAATCATCGTGCAACTCACGGCTCAAATCGAATGACGGTCGGGGCGCAAATTGGATGTCACTCGGGGAGCAACTTGGATGTCATTTTGAGTTCCAGTACTCCGCACCCTCGCCATCATCCACGGAGTGGAGATGCTGCCATTTTTTTCTGCTTTTCGCAACTTGAGCTTGCCCCTCATACATCCAGACGTTTCGGCGTCCCGTCGTGACATCGCTGCGGCGCTTCGGGGCCATCTATCAAGCTTACAGAATTTCTCAGGGATAATTTCATGAAGATATGCCGATGCCTGCTCTCCGTTGAGCATCTTCTCCGCTTCGTTTTTTATAGTACCACCTTCTGTATGTCCTATGCATGTTCCTAATGCCCGCACATGGTTCCACAACGTTTCGGCGCGTCTCTACCCTTCCCTCGTGTTTGCGCCACCCATCACTCGCTGTCGCCTTTTTTCTTCGCCCGCAGCAACAGTTGCACTTACAATTTGCTTATATTGCTCCCATTTCACGTCCACGTCTTCCTGCTGCCTCCCTGCCCCCTTGGCCGGCCTGTGTTCTCTAGATGCCTGTTTACGCCTCTCTACAGCCTCCTTGATTTCTGTGTTCCACCAGCTTCGTGGTGTTTGCTTTCCTGGCCATTGATTTGCCGTTTCCGCTTTGACTTTTCTTTGCTGCATAGTTTTCATGAGCCTGTCACATTTCCATATTTCTCCAGGATTATTTTCTATGTCGCCTTCCATACTTTTTGCTATAGCCGCAATTTGTTTACTGCTTAACTTTGTGTACTGCCCAGCTCGGTCGGGTTTCGCGCCCCCGTTTCCGAAAATTCAGGGACATACACTTTTCTTCACTGCCAGACTGTGACACCCTTCCTCATCTATGCTTATTCCATCCAACCATTCATTAAGTCCTGCCGAGAGGAGGCAGTAGTCGATACTCCACTGTCTCCTGCCACAAATCCCCACGTGAGTTGACCCTCGCATTTTTGTTCCCCATTTACTAAGACTAGGCTGATCCCTATGATACCCATTTACTATAAACGCGTATGCTGTGACGACTCTGTATGACCCGAACATTCAACCCATGTTCATTCAACCCTTCATTCCATGTTCATTCACGCAACCCGAACATTCAACCCATTCAACCCTTACACGCGCCGCGGTGGCTCAGTGTCTAAGGCGTCGTGCCAGCCGCGGCGGCCGCTTTTCTGAAAGAGGCGAAAAGCAAAAGCGCCCGTGTACACGAGATTTCGGCGCACGCTAAAGATACCGAGGTGGTCTAAATTAATCCGGAGCTCTCCACTACGGCACGCCTTATCGACTGCGTTGCGTATGCGCGTTAAACCCTCCAATCAATCAAAACTACTCTGACAGTCTGGCCAGGGAACACGTCCACCTGCACTCTCTCGTCTCCCTTCACCCGTCCTCTATTCTTCCCATTGGAGTAGCGCATGTCCGAATCGCCTGCCACGATGACCATGCACCCATCTCCTTTCTTTTGCTCCTTTCTTTTGATGGCGGCTTCCCCGCGGGGCGGCCACCGGCCCCGGCTGTGTCTGTCAACCTGTCCTCCTTGTCTCTCGGAACCTTTTCGACCGGGTCTCCGGCTTCGCTACACCCTTTTGTTACGGCCGCAGTGGTGCTCCCTCGGTGGTCAGCACTGCGCTGTCCCCCATCATTCTCCTGGGGGCTTAGCACACTCTGCGCACCTGTGTTGCTGTGTGCACCATTCAAGGCCGCAATGGCGTCCCCCGTCGATGGCTTACCCTCAATCCCCGCTACCTTTTCTTCGTACGCCTCTCGCTGCTTCCGTTCACCGTTCAGCTCCGCCTGTCTCCAACTTGCACCGGGAGCTGCTGCTTTTCTACCTCGAGCCGGTCTAGGCGCGACGCCAGTACACACACTCTGCACATAAAATCTTGCCCTTTCGCCTCCTCCACCGACTCTAACCTCGTTTCTTCGAGCGGGTATTCGCGCTCGTGCCCCATGCACACCACACCCGGCTTCTTTTTTGGTGGCATGGTACTTCACACGCCCTAGCTTGCCTAACTCGAACCTATTCACTTTTCCGTTCTCTCGTGCAGTCAACATTACTAAAAAGGCAACGCCACGTGTAACAACCACATGCCGCAGTTGGTGCGTGCGTTTCCCTACGCTTTCTGCTCCTTTCTACCTACCCTAGCGACTAGAACTACATCTATTTTCTCTATCGCATTGCCAATCTAAAAACGGAATAACAAAGTTCAAATATTTTTCTGCTTTAGTCGTCGGTGTCGCCGCTGCCTTCCGCACGTCCGTCCGTCGCCTGCCGAATCCACGTGAGTTCCACGCGACTATTGGAACCGTTCGTTACCGTTGCGTTTGACTTCTTAGAATGCAGATAAGGGTTCTGGGCCGCTTTTCTGGGTTTCTGGGTGTATCGTTCAATAAATTAAGCCTCCATACATTGTTAGTTAGGAACACTGCAAATAGCACTTATGTATTGATTTTTTTCCTCAGATATGCGCAGTATTTTGTTTTGGCTTAAGGGTTTTGACAAGTATAAACATTCCCACCGGACTTAGAGGTTTAAAAACAGCTGTGGGTATCTAAACGTGTTATTCGACCTCTGAGTTACGTTGGTCGGATGGCTGAATCAAGGGGCAGACAGACAGACAGACAGACAGACAGACAGACAGACAGACAGACAGACAGACAGACAGACAGACAGACAGACAGACAAAACTTTCCGCGTTAACGTACCCCAAGAAAGACTATGCGCCTTAAAAGCTAACAAGTTAATTGCAACCGCAGAGAAGACCACTATGAGTGAGTTTCACTCACTTTATGATCAATTTTATAGTTAACAGCTTGCGTATTATTGCAAGTCATACTACGGGTTCTTTCGGGCGCTTCGGTCGTCAGGTTATTACAGTATCATAAAAGCAAACACTAGATTACTACTATGACTAGTATAATGCAGTGAAAGTGGTTCTTGCGCCCCAGTATTTCATATTGTACATACAATTCAAGTTACAGCAGGCACCCCAATCGAAGCTAAGATATTAATATAAAGAAGTCTCCAGAACATGTTGAGCCTATCGGTTTATGGTTCATAGTTCATAGATGAAGAAGGCGTTAAGCTGGCGAAGACTAACGAAGACATGAAAGACGCCTGAATGACGCCTGGAAGGGTATGCCGGTCGTGTTTTTTTCTTCGCCCATTTAGCGCTCTATTCTTCTATCCACACAGCGGTATTGATCTAATCACTCTGAGAGGCTTTTGATAATTAGCTGTGTGCGCCAAAGTTGTTTTGGAGCTGGTTCTGTCTATATCGGCAATAAGGCAGTTTTAATCTCAGTCTGCGGTTTTTTATTGATTTAAACGAGTTAAAGACTTTACCAGGGCCTTTTTCTGTGGCATAACTACTCACCGCAGCTAGGTACCAGCTAAAAAAGGGCACGAGACAGTTCGCTCACACACCGCAGTGCTACACTGCACTCCCTCAAGTCCAAAGACTGCAGTACTGCGCTATGTAAACAAAATAAGGTGCGAAGTTGACCTTCTCTGAGGGGACAAGAAACGACGATTGCAGGACTCTGACTATCTAAGGCAATGTAATGAAAGAGAGTGCGATTACTGATGTTCTTCGACATCCGGTGACACAGAAGCGTTCCGAGACATAAGAATGATGTGGTGTCGGAAAGTAGGTGTTCTATCGATTGGGGGGCAAAAGTAAATAACGCTGACCACCGATGCGGTTGACTGTGATTGACAGATCTAGTTTCGCGAGACTGCCAATAAGGGAGATTCCAGCGACAAACTTGTCTTTGCTCTCTTCTCATGGCAGTGATTACACAGCCCGAGGCCCCAACTTTGGCACGGAACCCAACGCCGAAGAGATGACAAAAAGTCCATCAAGTTGCGCTGTTCCTCCAATGAAAGTTTATGGCGTTTATGCCCGCTGACATATTGGTCAGTGAATTATTTTGATGAGATGTCTGCCCGGGCTTAAATATTATTTTTTATTTTATTTTTTTCCACACGATCTTCAAATCTTTGTTATCAGTAGCATTTGCCCCCGTTCTGGACCTTGAAACTGAAATTCCAAAAGGTGTGAAATCGCAATTTTAGGTCAGTATTAACGTTAAAAATATTTATTTCAATCTTTCAAAGATACAGTTACTGAAATATTTTTTTCAAATATTTATTTACCAAGAGCTTGAACTTGTCGTTTGAAATAAAGGTAGAACGTTAACGCTCCTGACAAATATGGTTGCGCAGTAGAGGAACAATTAAATATGATTTAAGTACGGGATGAAGGGTATCCCGTACCGGGACATACAAATTTCGTGCGCTACTATTTCAGGCTGGCAGTGAAAGTTGGCTAAAGGTGAAAATGAGAAAGGTGATTTTCAAGCCATGCACTAGAGGATCCATGTCCGGATGCACAGAAGGAACAGTAATGGGTGATGGCTGAACCCCAACCGAATGTACCGACCATCTCCATGCCATTGCGTCTGCCTTTCATTTGCGAAGCCTCCGATCGGCCAATTTTCAACGGCCCCAAAAGCCTGCACTTCGGCCGTGGATGTTTGCCCCTTGGGACGTATGCATCACCACATCTTGAATAGACAGAGTAATCTCTGCCTGTACCAGCTTTGCTGGGGCACATCAGCTTCACGCTGGAGCCCATCAGCCTGCGTTATCTTGGCTGCAATGAGGTGTAGACATATGACTCGGGAGAATGACTCGTCTGCTATATGGTGGGGTTCCGTCGGCAGAATTTACAAGACTTCGTCCAAATTCATTGAGTTAACTGCTATTAGGGTGACACTCGATTATATACACCCTAAAATTTGACACGCATAGTAAGCCTGAAACATGCTCCGTGTCGTCGCAAACTTCATCTTAGGCACCACGTGACTTAAAATATGCCTTGTTTTATTCCATCCAAGCGTGAAGCGGGTCGAGAAAACCCACATCTGCTTTCTTTTAGGCTGTATAGAAAATTTTATGCGCGTTAACCGGAACTCTCACGCTTAGAAAAATCCCGCGCAGCCGATCGACGCTCTGTTTATCGCGCATATACATACCGTGATACATAGTGTTGCATATACATACCGTGATACATATCGTGGCCACGCGCTGTTGCATGCTAGCTGTTGCGACTTGCGCTCCTCTCTCTCTCTCTCTCTCTCTTTTCACGCGAAGGCATTGAAATGCGGAGGCGTTCGTTGCAGCTATTTTGCGGGAAAAGGGAGTCACAGCCGTTGGAGGCATGAACCGAAGCAGGCGTTTTGTGCGCCGTGCCAGCCTACAATTGAAATGTGCACTGTACGGAGTGCTCGCTTTCTTGGGGCAAAAGGCGGTGAAGAAGGAACAACTTGATGAGTAATTTGACATCGACTGGGCCGCGTGGAGTGCAGCGCGGTAGGTACGAGAACACAGAGGGTAGACTGCGGGGACATGTCGCGCGACACGACGCCGGTCGTATACAAACTACACTTTTCCCGCCAGACGAGTGGGCTGTGATCTGTCATTCACGGTCGCTTGGAATACACAGGTATGCAAATCATTTCATACTGTCTTTAATCATTATGTATTGTAGAACGGCTTTCCGAGAAACGACGTTTTTAGTGTATCGTGTAGATCTTCCCATTGACCTCGGAAGTTCGCAGTAGTGTCAGGCCTACTTCTCCGCTTAACTGCTGTTTGGCACGGGTCCCGTGGTCGACCGGGAAGGATGAGAAGAAAGATGGAAGGATTGCGTTTGTTGTTATCGTGGCTGTGGGTCGTTTATCTCATTAGCCGTCCGGTTTCCGCCGGCTTCGGCGTTGCGCGCTCGGCATCTTTGGCTCGCTGGCAGTAAATTTCGCGGCCGCGCTCATGGTTCGCGAAGGGCGCCGTTCTCGGACGAGGAGGCGTTACACGGCCAGTGAAGGAGCTCCTGCTCTCTTCGTTCTCCGCCAAGCACTTCGAAACGATGAGAGATATTGTATACCACAAATTGACGCAGTCGACGCGCACATTACGAAGCGTTGAAAATCGTGTTCCATTGTACAGAACCAGCGCTTTGAGGCCGCCTGAAACATGTGATCGTTTGTGCTGCGCATGGCCGCAGAAGTTTGCGTGTTGCATGACAGTTCGAACGCATCAGTCTGTAAGTGTTGTATTAAGTCCGTTTTTTATCTTTGCCAGATTTCGCCCGTCGACATCGTTTTCCGGTGCACTTATGAGGCGACTTGAAGCAGCGTGTATGCGGCAGAACCCAGAGTAATCATGAAGCAGTAGCAGGACAAGTCACTGGAAGAAACCTTGTTCGTTGTGTTTGTGTGCGTGTTACCTAAAGGACACTACGTATCCGTATGCTTTCGGGCAGTTGCTAGGATTCGTTCAGGTAGTAGTTACACGTGATGGCACTGAAGTAATGCCACGGGCGGTCAAAAGGCTACGCGAGTTATTGAAGAAACTACGCTTTGTCTGAGTAGAGCTCATAGCAAAGTTCACGGGCTGCTTTAAAGAAAAATCAAGAGCTCATCTGGAGCCTATTTTTTTAGTTCCGGTCTTTCTCGGATTAGTCTATGTGCGAAAATTCTTGTAAATTATTGCGAATAAAGGGTTTCAGTCAAATTTAAAATTCATTTCAACTTCTTGTTCTTCGTGGTTACTCAGCTTTGATTCACAATCTGAACATTCGCAGCAGTCCTCACAGACTTCCTCACTTAATTTTATTCACAATCGTATAGGTAATGGCGCCGAAAGAATACACATCACAGGGATTGGTTAGGTTTATTTGTTCAAGATGCTTAATGAAAGTTTGCATTCCAATGGGTTCAACGGGGCTTGGGTTTATCACAACCCAAATTCAGAGCCACCTTATTCTGCCAACAGTACTAATTTTGGGGGCCGTGTATAACCAAGAAATAATGTCGAAATCGCAACCTGAGGCTTGTCGATTCGTGATTGGCGACCTTCCTAAGTGAAGGTGAAAAAGTGTTTTTGTACTTTCCTGATGCGGCAATCTCCAGCTGTGTATAAGACGCTTCTCTGACCGGCAGAAATCAATTAAAAAGAAAGCTGAACGAAGATGATGTTTGCTATGCAGAGTTTATGGGCTTGTTGGGTACTCCAAGTTACCCAGACCACAAATACGGCACAGTAACTATTGTCTTATTTCAGCTTTCTTTTAAAATGGTTTCTGATGGTCACAGAGGCATCTTACACAAAGCTGGAGAATGCCGCATCAGGAAAGTACGATACCTCTTTTTCACCTTATCAAAGCATTAGAAAGGTCGGCAGGTACGGGTGACAAGCGTGAGCGCTTAGCGTGATAGTTTACCACGCCTAAAACGAGCGTTCAAAAAATATTATTTACTCACGCCTCGCTAGCGTTACGCATCCGGTGAGTCATTCTTAGAAAGCGCGATTTTTCAGCGTGAAAGTACATCCCGCTTGGAAAAAACCTGAAAAGTATCGTCTACACTTACGCCTGGTAAGCGCGAAAAAATTTAGACCACAGTCAATAATACTGCCCGCAAACGGGTAGCTTTCATGCACTCGCGGCCTGCTTTAGAAGCACTAATGAAGTCATCCCGCCCCCGCAGCCAACTGGTGTGTGGCTTGAACGCATTGAACGCGTTTCAAACACAAGATGGGCACAGAATCTTGCTACAGTAGCTGCCAAGTAATTCCGGTATAAAGGGCAATACTATCTCTTTATACCGGGGAGACAATTATTTACGTAATACAAAGCAGTATATCCCGAAGCGATCCACTTCTTCCAGAGAAGAACCCTACATACATGATTGCCTGGACAACTCTTACCTGTGCCATGGGCCAGATCTGGCTGCCAGATCTAGTTCATGGTACACACAACTTCACAACCTGTTCAACCACGAGGATGAGAACGCACTTACGAAAAGGGTGCTTGCTCCTCAGATTCAATCGCTGAGTGATTACTGTGACTTTAAGAATAGAGAGCACAGCAATGAACCCGACGAAGCGAAGACGAGAGAAACACAAGAGCTTACTCACAACCAAATGATTCATTGCATCGGGGCCCCAGATTTATACATGTTGGTTGTGGTACCGGGGTTCTTGCACCCGGCCGCGGTTCCCCAGAAAGACACTGAGCCCCCTCAATCACACCTTTACTGGGAGTCCCGCTCCGCCAAGGTCCACTGCTCAGCCGATCCGGATGGGCACACCTCGCCCAGCCGAGTCCGCCATGTTCTAACCTCGCTCATCTGGAGCCACATCTTCATCCTCAACCGGTACATGTCCATCCCGTGGGATTGTCCGCCGCCACTATTGCCGCGTTCCCAAACTCTCCCCCCCCTCCGAAGAAAAGGCCGACGCACAGTCCTCGAGTCAACCGAGAATCGACCAAGAGTAACTCGAAGGCGTCGGCATCGGAGCCCCAAGATGACGCCAGAGTCCACAAAACAGCTGTCAACAGCACGCTTGAAACTCGGGACATCCTCCGGGACAGCAGCCACAGAATCAGGCCAGCCCAGGTACAGCCATAGATGCCGCTGGATCACTTGCGCCATTGGAGGAATCCCACCAACCGATGAGGGTCTGTCCAACAGCCCGAGAGTGAGGAGTTAGGGCCTCCCGACCAGAGATACGCAGCGCCGGAGTGGAACCGGGAGCACCACCGAAACGTCAGGTTCAAGGCCCACAGCACACACGCCAAGGCAACACAGTGTAGAGGAGAGAGCAGGGACGGCCCGGAGCAAGTGCCGTGGAACCGAGGTGGCCCCAAGGCCAGGGAGACAGGAGCTCAGGATGGCACCGGGGCATGCCAATGCGCATGTTTATCCAGCAGTAGGTAAAAGTCCTCCAAACGGTGCGGCGGTGAATGCGGGCGCAGCCGTAGCGAATGCCAAAATGGATTCTGGACGTGAAAGAAGCAAAAATTAACGCCCGTAAACGAACACAATTCGATCTGGAAAAAAAATGAAAAAATAACGAAGCGCATCACGTGGGACTGATCAATCATCAAATTTATGGCCAAGAAAAGGTAATGCGAAACAAAAAAAATGCCTAAAAAGCATACTCTAGATACATTCCATAAAAAGTTGACATGACGGGTGCGCAGACGCCATTGAGAAACAAGAGGCGTTGCGGCCAAAAGCAGATCAGTCCACGTGGTACTGTTTAAGGTCTGCTATATTAACCGGGCCTGCATGTTCAGCTGTACTCCTGTGGCGTAAAAGATATGTTATGGAAGACAGCTTCTCGCTTACGGCAAACTTGCGTGAGGCACCGCTCAGTGGATGAGTGCACCGGAGAACCATGTCGCCAACCGCAAGCTGAACATCTCGACGACACTGGTTGTACTGCTCCACCTGCTGGAGACGAGCAACGTCAAGCTGCTCCCGGGCAGCCTGTATCGCGTCGCGCAGGCGCTGGCGGACGGCCACTGCATGGGGCGACAGACCAAAACCCGCCTCCGTTTCTGGAAATGTCCTGTCAAGAGGAAATGGCATTTCCCGACCGTAGTTCAAATAAACCGGCGTAAACCCGGTTGAACGATTCACCGTGGTGCGAGTGGCAAATGCAATCTCAGGCAGCTTAGCATCCCAATCCTTGTGTTGCTTCGTTTGAGCAATTAACATCGCCTTGAGGTTGCGATTCACACGCTCAGAAATATTTGCCTGAGGGTGATAGGTGGTCGTACGTTTGTGTTTCACGCCTACAGCTCGGCAGTTGTCCTCAAACAATTTGCTCGTAAAAGACGTAGCATAATCCGTTATGAGCTGTGCGGGGAACCCAAAGCGCGAAAACACTTCCATTAGGCACCTCCATACATTGGGTGTATTGACGGCACATAGCATGAACAGCTCTACCCACTTCATGAAATGGTCCGTCACCACAAACAAATAACAATTACCACGCGGGCTGCGGGGGTAAGGGCCCATGATATCGCAAGCAACGATTTGCCAGGGGCTCTTACTCTCAACAGACTGCATCAATCCGGGCGGGCAACCGACTCGAGGTTTCGCTGTCTGACACACGTGACAGTTCCTGGAATACCTCAGCACATCCTGCCTCATTCCCGGCCACGTGACAGTCCGACATAACTTCCCATAAGTTTTGCTGCCAGAGCTGTGACCAGCCAGTGCTGAATCATGAAAGTAACGGATGAAAGCCCTCCGAAGCTTACGCGGTACAACAGCGCGGAATGGGGAATTAGCTTCGTCATCGTCCTGCGGGATATACCGTAGCAGGAGACCGTCTTCCGCCAACACATATGTATCAAACTCAACGCTGTTGCTCGTGGGAGCCGCGCCCTGTGCCCCGACGTGCTCAATGATCTTGCGGCGCGAGAAGATCTGCCCTGCTCACCAGCGTACCCCAGCGTGCGTCAGCATCCACTGCAGCCACCAGCGCCGGCGCTTCCGCGACCGAAGATGGCGGCAGGGGCGCGCGCGATAGCGCGTCAGCGACTTGGTTCTGCGAACCCTTCCTGTGCTGGATAGTAAAATCGTAGCGCTGAAGCGCAAGCACCCAGCGCGCAAGACGACCAGCAGGGTTCTGCAAACGCTGCAGCCACGTTAATGCCATGTGGTCTGTCTGAATGGTGAAAGAGGCACCGTCAAGATACAAGTCAAATTTCTTTAGTGCAAACACAATTGCTAGACACTCACGTTCTGTGACCGTGTAATTGCGCTCAGCCGGAGTGAGCGTATGGCTAGCAAATGCGACCGGACGAAAAACGCCCTCAAACTTCTGCATCAGCACTGCGCCCAGTCCGTAGTCGCTAGCACCGGTCTGCAAGACAAATTGTTTGTTAAGGTCCGGTACCCTTAACGCCGCTGTTTAAGCGATTGCGCGAGACAGTGCTTCAAAAGCTTGCTGTTCAGCCTCCTCCCATTGCCATTTCACGCCTTTCCGTAGTAGCTGGTATAGCGGACGTGACAGCTCCGCACAATGAGGGATGAAGCTACGGTAAAAAGCTATCATGCCCAAGAAGCGCTGCAAGCTCTTAACGTCACGCGGGCACGGATACTCTATAATTGCTTTCAGTTTGGCATCGTTAGGACGAAGCTCTCCGTTATCCACGACAAAGCCGAGCAAGTCAACCTTGCTTGACGCGAGTTGAACCTTTTTGGGATTGATGGTTAGGCCGGCGCGTTTCATGCGGTCGAGCACGTCTCTGAGATGCACGAGATGCTCCTCAAAGGTGCGCGAAAAGACGAGGACGTCATCCATATAGGCCATTGCGTACTTATAACATACATCGTCAAGGACGATGTCCATCAATCATTGAAACGAACTCGGGGAGTTCTTCAGCCCAAACGGCATGCGCACGAACTCGAAAACACGCCTGTAGCATGTGAAAGCTGTTTTAGGAATATCATCAGGGTACATTTCAATTTGCAAAAAGCCGCGTGAGCAATCTAGAGTGGTAAACACGCGAGCACCACCAAGCGAGGAAATGATGGATTCTACGGCAGGAAAAGGATATGCGTCTCTTACAGTTAGGTCGTTGAGACGACGATAGTCCACGCAGAGACGCACACTGCCGTCTTTTTTTGGGCGCAAACACGACTGGAGATGCATGGGCACTCTGCGACGGCCGCACAATCCCCATGTTCAGCATCTCGTCAAGGGCGACATCCAGTTTCGTCTTCTTCTGGATGCTGAGCGGCCGTGGATTGCAGCTCCAAGGAGGGGCTTCTCCCGTCTCAATGCGATGTTGAAGGACGGTTGTCTGCCCAGGGGCCTCCGTGAACATTTCAGCAAACGGCTCCAGCTCATAGGCGAGCTGCTCTCTCATAGTCACTGCAAGGACACTTCTCAAGCAACTGCCTGATTCGCTCAGGCAACACGTATTTCGTTGCGACTGCGGCTGACCTTGGCATGGTACAGATATGCGTTGACGCCAGAAAAGGTATCACTTGTGCGTCATTGCCCAATCTGTAACCACCTCTCGCCAAGTCAAGCAGTAGGCCCTCGCGAATAATGAAATCCCGGCCCAAAATCATGTTTCCCGCCAAGCCAGGGCAGTACGTAAAGCGCTGCCGACACCTTCTGCTTGCGTAAGAAATGTGCAAGCGCACAGCCCCACGCGCTTCAACCACAGCACCATTGGCCACTTGCAACCGGGTGCTGCATTGGCGCAACTTAACACCACGTGCTCGGCAAAGTTCAAAAACGGTATCACCAATGAGCGACAAACTGCCGCCGGTATCAACCAATGCAGAAACATCCGTTCCAAGAACGTGAACAGAAACATGTGGTGCTATGGGCTGTGTGCGTGCTTCAACACGGCAAGCAATGGGTAAAAAGCACCAGTCCTCGCCACCAGCCAATCCTGGGCCACTCAGTGATGGGTTATTCACCATCATTGCCTCGGGCTGAATTCCTTCATTTCGATGACTATTTGTATTTCGGCGACGAGCCATCACACGGGGACACTCACGACGGATGTGTCCTGGCTGGCCACATTGGTAACAGCCGCCAGCTTTATTTCCGTCAGGCACGTAGCCTCGCGACCCTCCCGTCTCGACAACTGGACGAGAAGGACCTCTGGAGTTCAGGGGATTTCGTTGCCGACCCCAAAGGGAGAGACTCGGGTCGGGGAGCGGTGAGCCTGCCAGTAAAGAGGGCCTGTTTTCCCAACGCACGAACCCTGGCTCAAGCCGCTGCGGAGAGTTCCCGCCATGGGCTGCACCATCTAGTGGTCTTCCGTGCTCCAACTGCCTGTCGCCATGGGCAGAAGGATCTAGTGCACGAGAGGAATTCAAGCCCGCCGCCGCAGTACGCGGCTGTGGACTTCGCTCTGGCGAAGTCTCAAGGGTGTCTCTCCATGCACAAGCTGGCTGGATTGCTTCCCCTACTGGCGTAGGGGGTACATAATTCAGCTCCGATATGAGAGCTTCCTCGATTGACCGGCCTGATCGTGCCATCTCTTCCAGGCTCGAGTACTCACGACCACGTAAGTAAGGTCGGAAGCGCGGGTGCCATCCTCGTAAGACGTGCCTCACCATTTCTGCGTCAGACGCACCCGGGATAGCTCTTTTGAAGAGCTCCTGGATAGCTTGGATGTATTCGAGCAAGCCCTCGCGCGGGTGCTGCGTACGTGCTTCCAACTCACGGCGGATGCGGTAGTCGTAGTCGGGAGGCAGGAACTCCTCGCGGAAGCGGGCCACGAAGTCCGCCCAGGACGCGAACGGAGCCTGCAGGCGCCACCACCGACCGGCGGATCCCTCCAGAGCAACCGGCAGGACGCGGGCGAGGACGAACTCGTCCGAGGCACCCGACGCCGCCTTGTATACGGTGAGGTCGCCCAGGAAGTCCGCCACTGTCTTGCGGTCATCGTATACCGTGAACCGTGGTACCTCAATGTTCGGCTGAAACGATGGCCCGTGCTCGGACCCCCCGCGTTCTAGCCCGAGACCTGCCTGCCGGTTCGTGAGGTTCTCGCAATGGTCCATGATTGGGCGGAGCACGCCGACAAGCCCAGTGGTTTCCGCATCCCTTGCGGGCTCGCGCGAAGCAACCAAGGGCCTCCGTCGGGTAGCAGCTCCACGAGCAGGCATGTCCCTGGGACGAAATGCTCTCGCACGCGGCGAAGCGAACACACGAAGAAAAAATGGTGATAAACAACACAAGCCACTAAAAATGCGCCTCGAAATACGAGAAGGACAACCAAAAATCCCGGCGGTCACGAAAAAACGCCAATGTAATTAGCCCCGCAAAACGTCCACCGCGGAACACCAGAACAAGGAAGAAGACCACAATGCCCTTCAAAGGAACCACGGTCGGCCCCAAGTTCAGGGCGCCAAATGTGGTACCGGGGTTCTTGCACCTGGCCGCGGTTCCCCAGAGAGACACTGAGCCCCCTCAATCACACCTTTGCTGGGAATCCCGCTCCGCCAAGGTCCACTGCTCAGCCGATCCGGATGCGCACACCTCGCCCAGCCGAGTCCGCCATGTTCTAACCTCGCTCATCTCGAGCCACATCTTCATCCTCACCCGGCACATGTCCATCCCGTGGGATTGTCCGCCGCAACTATTGCCGGGTTCCCACATAGTCGACCACCAAAAGCAACACTCTTACAAAAAAGGTCGGAGCATTCACTAATGGAATACTAACAAGTTACTTGTCCCAGTATACACTAGGTACTTAGTAACTGGAGGTAGTAAATGTAGCACTTGTCAAAATTACTAACCGAAGCAGGCAGTAAGCACCACTACCCCCACTAGTAAAGTCCCAGCGATAGCACTCTTCTGAGCTACATGCGTTTACTAACTGGCCATGCACAACCTACTCATAAGCACGACCTTAATCTAGTGCTACCACTTCCTACACTCAGTTAATTTACTAACCATGCAGTTGTTAGTGCCAGAGCCTACGTACAAAACCGCGGGGTAATAAGGTTCGTAAGGGGTTAGTAAATACGGCCGTTACTACCTTTTTACGACCTTTTTTATTAAGAGTGAACAAGGAAGAAAGAAGGAGGGGTACGGGAGAGGGAACGTGGGAAAGCCGCACCAAATTGATTCCTAAAAAGCGCAGAGCTATGGAGACAGGAGACACGTGTCAGGTTTTGAAAGAGTGAATCTCTTTTTCGATGAGCGAGACGCTCGGTGTACTAATACAATTTTCACCTTGCTGTACAACGCAAAAAGCCTCGTAAATCTCGCGTGCCTTCTGCTCCCGATAACAGCCCGATATACTGATTTTTTCAAACACTGACCTGCAGTTAACACTTGTGCAGTGCGCAGCAAAGAAACATGCTCGGTCTTATGCTGAGTGCTAACCTCAAGTTATGTATAGCATCCCACTGAATTGCGAAACGTGCTACATAGGGCAGACGGGCCGTTGCATTAACGACAGTTTACATGAACACGCCAGTCCGCCCAATCGGTCTGTTGGCGGGCAGCTTGCTCCGCACTGCGAACGTTGTGGCTGCACGGCTTTGTTTGAAAAATGCAGTATATTGGTATTCTGGTATTGAGATTCTCGCATGCTTCTGGTATTGAGAAACCGCACTCCATTGCCGTATTTTGCTTTCTTTACGACGAGGCAGTGTCGAACTTTGTTTCGAAGCGGGCGGCGAAGGACACGCCGCTTGGATTTGTGTGGGAAGTGCACTTTTAGTGCCCTCGAGAGTTGCGGTAATCCCACTCCAGCTGTCCACTCGCTCCCGTAAAAGTAGCTACCCGCTGTGAGCTTTGCTGCCCTGTCAACAACAACGCGTGGAGCTTTTTACGATTATTCAGAGAACTTGGGGACAATAAGCTTTCGCTTACGCTGTTTGAGAAGGCAGCGTACATTTACTACCATCGAAATTTTAAACCGGAAGCCGATTTCCAAACACGCATGACAAAAATTCACCAAAATACGTGTTTTTGAAGACGCCTTTCCGACAGGGCTTCACGGAGCAATATCGTACCATTGAAAAGCTGGCTATAACAGCACATAAAAAGAAGCTCTCTAAATTATTTATCAGCTTCTTACATGGCAAGACGCTGAAAGCTGGCGGTGTTTCGTCGCGCCACGCCTAGCGCAAGTGGAACGCACTTTTGCGAGGTTTTGCAGAAGCCCCATCTCCTCGAAATCCTCATTGGTAGAAAGGATTTCGCGCCCTGTAAGTATGTGCCCACAAGTTTGCACTTTAAAGAGCCTTTCTCTGTCGAGTTTGTAGCTATCGATCTTTCTAAACATTACATATGTACAGTATGTTCTATCATAGTCACCGCCGCACAGCCAGGCGCAAGCATCGTGTACACGAACACCGACTGCCT
Organism: Haemaphysalis longicornis; assembly: GCF_048455015.1. NCBI lineage: Eukaryota > Metazoa > Arthropoda > Arachnida > Ixodida > Ixodidae > Haemaphysalis > Haemaphysalis longicornis. The sequence goes on from NW_027526295.1 coordinate 1,954,062, forward strand.
GTACATCTTTCTCAAAGGACCGGACATTTACTCAAACGAAATAAATTTTCATGTTTCAGTAGTCACATGCGAAAATCGACGTGACTGAAAAAGAAAGGTGCTGAAAATCAGGTTTATAAATGTGTGGACAGCCCCTCCTGCAAATTTGCATTCCTTTTCTCACACGTGCAGCTGTCCCCCCAGCGCCGTGACCAACCGCTGTTTCCTGCGCTCAAGAAAATGCGTCTTCCAGCATTCAGAACAGAGATTTTGCAAGGCACGCTACGCTGTATTTAAAAGGGGTGAAAAATTGCCTTGGCCGCGTTCAGCCATAAGAAAGGTATCCTTGAAGTTGTTGTTCCTGAAGAGAGCTGGAATAAAACACTATTAAAAATGGATAAAAGAGGTAAACAAAGAGAACAATAAATAACAACAGTCGCGAAACGACGCCACATCTCTAAAGGGAGCTGCTACAAAGAAAATATCTGTGTGGCGGTGGAAGAGAACAGATAGAATGTGACGCCGCCATTCACGGGGACCCGAGGAGAAACTAAACAAGGAAAAAACAATACTGAACGCGCCACAGCCCATCAAACGACGCCTCCCCGTAGGCCTATTCTTAGGGGAAACAAGCAAGGGCTGCCAATGAATCCTCCAGCGTGGTAGAAGCCAGTTGTAAGGAACGTGCAAGAGCACAGGACCACACGCGCCTCCAAACAACGGTACACATTACGGTTACAGTTATGCGCAAACACAAGAGTCTTGAAGGAGTTAGAAAGCGAAGTTTCCTTGGCGGGTGATTCCGCAAACACTTTATTGCGCAGCACAAGTCAAACGCTTAAGATAGATTTCCTCGTGCAGTGTACCGTTTTTTAAAGATAACATTAATAAATCCGCTGTTGCTAGAAAACTTCCGTACCATTCCCAACTTCGGGCTAATGCTCTGCTTCACAACAATGTCATGGATATAAAAAAAGGTTACTTATGCTCCAGAATATTTTACATAGATTACCCGCAAGCTGTTGCAGAAATGACCGCAGCCTATAAAACGCCCACTTTTCACACACGCCATATAAAAAAGGTCGCCTGCTTTATCACTTCATATTGCTTCGCTACGGAAGTCACGGCACGTGAGCTCCACCATAACGCTCCAGAACCACAAAGCGTGTCTAAAAGTGCGAATAACCTGCGCATGGACAACACTGCAAATGCACGCTTTCCCTGTCCCTGCGGAGACTGTTTTAAGTGCGAATGCACTTCTCAAGCGAGCCTGAATCGTCCGCCGCCGTAGTCCGCATAGCAACAGCTGCGGGTGCGCGCGCTCCTCGTCTTCCCTAGCAACGGCGGGAGATGGGCGCGCGCTGCCTGGCCGCTGACATGGCACATACCCACGTGGGGGATTGGCCAGGAATCGGGCGTAAGAAGGGCTAATGCACCCGCTTAAAGGAGTACTGACACGAAATTTCAAAGCTGAGATCCGCTCTAGCAACAAGTACAACGACAACACAAATAGGTGTCTGTGAATAAATGCATCTCTCTTTCTTTGTAGTTGTGTGTGTGTGTGTGGGACCTCTCTTTCGCGAACATTACCGAACCGCGCAAATTCAACTCGTGCATTCGCACTTTCACATTCTTCCCCTCGGGGAAATGCGGGGAATTTTTTTTGCGCAAACGGACAACTGGGCCTCGCGATTCGCTCAATTCGCCCAATCGGACAAGCTTCGTCATTGCTGGACAGTGTTGTGGTAAAGCCACCTGGGGCGGTTTCTCAGAGTGTATGCAAAGCAAGGCAAGTTGCACAGATGACGACTCTCCATAACGATTAGGACAAAAACCTGCGACTGTTAAACAAGAATGAACGAACGAACGGAGCAATGCATGAATGAATGAATGAATGAATGAATGAATGAATGAATGAATGAATGAATGAATGAATGAATGGACAAGGATCAGATAAGAAAAAAAAAACATTGTATCGGCAGAGGAAAAGTACTTCGGAGGCCTATCATAAAAAAATACCGCGGCATATAACATATAGTATGTTTATTGCTCGCCTCTTACCATCGCGTTTTGACTTTGAGGAGCTATTTGAGCAAATCATAGAAGCCATGCTTTGCGATTGAGAATAAGATTAGAGCAATATAGGAAAAAAGTGCTGCAGGAGCGCTTGTCTTATGTAATTTCCGCGAGGGTGCCCTCTCTTGATTCCACTTTTCAGCGCGTATAGACGCTATTATTGGTGAAAACTGCAAGAATGGCGACGAAAGAAAAAGACGCTGTGCATCTTGTCAGGTGGCCAAGGACGACGCAGGTTTCTTCAACGAAAAAAATTTTATTGGAGCGAACTTGTGCTACGTTATGAACTCAAAGAATACACTAGCGGGGAAGGAGAAGTCACCAAAATGACGTGCGCACACAAGCATCACCAAATCAAATGCCTCGCGAGCATTTACCATCCGGACTGATTGTTTCGGGGACAGTCGCATAACTTCGAGAACACTGGAGATCAACAAGGATAATTCTAGACAAGTGACGACAGGGCAAAACACTCTCCTATATAAAAAAAAAAAGACAGCCTCTGACCGTGCCGCATGGAGAGAAGGCAACACTCTTGGTTTGGAAAACAGATAAGACAGCTGGGTGCGGACAGACGCTGTCAACAAAACACACAATTTAATACAAGGAAACTGTTCGCGGCAATGTTTACAATAATCTCAGCTACAAAAAAAAAACTCGAATGTCACAACACACAAGATAGCGAAGAATGGTAGAAATTGTGTCAGCCAGCACTCTATGGCGCTACTCCCGAAATATATCGAACACATTGACGGCTCTTGTCAGTGATTACAATGTCTTAGTGGTGTTGCCTAAAGCATCGTCTACACAGTTTGCTGTTACTCCGCGTTTTCCTGGCCTTTTCTCCTCTTTTTTGTTCTTTTTTCCTTCCTTTTTATCATATGTTGGGACATCATTGGTGTTTTTTTCCATAATTTCGAGAAGGCAATTAATACTACGACCGGCTTAGAGAGAGCCACCTGCCCATATAAGTCCGTGGCAAAGGAGCCGAAGTGTCAAACAATTGCTGGGTAACAACGGCGCGCGCCGTTAGGTGGTTCTGAATTTAATCTACAACCGCGCCAGCTTCGCTGCGCTCGCAGTGCGACCTGCGACTGCTGGCATAAAATGTAGCGGCCGTACCAGTAAATACGGAATGTACCCATTAGCGCCTATAATACCGCTCATGACTGATATCTTACGATGAGGTCTACATATTCTCCTTGGCTAGGCAAACTTCAGCGTACACAAGTAAGCCACATTGCTATCACTAGCGTAAATGTTTTTTCGACCCTTTTCGTTCATGAAACATTGAAAACTTTTACCTGCTTTGGGTTTTTTACTTAAAGCTGATGCAGGCTCGTCCAGACGTTCAGAGAAAAGGCTTGAATTTGTGTAACGAACCTTCAACAGGGCAACTCTGTACGTGGAAGCAATTTCTGCTTGCGCAAAAACATAATGCTACTCCAGCGAAGGGAGGACTAATCGGTCGCAACCTCTTAAACGGCCACGACATTTTCCCCAAAGCAAAGGTTTTCACCGTAACTAAAACCCACGCTTGGAGGACCAGTCTTGCGGTCGCTTAAAAGCCCTAAAAATGACAACGATTTGTATGATAGCCGTCCTCTGTACAATGGCTGCGGTGAGAACCCCAGTTATCTTCGGGAGAATGTTCAAGTAAAGTACGATGCAAAAAATTGGCTCCAATTCACGCTGTGAAGGTGATTGGAAAGCAAAGTTTAAACGACACCCACAACAATTCCCATGCGACGTCACTTGAATTCACACATGTGGCTCTACAAAGAGTGAAACGGAAGATTCTGGCAACCGTTACCTGTAATTCGCGGGGCGGCGTCCTGAACGCACAAGCGTCGGCCACGCAGGGGCAGCCATGCGCAGACACCGAAACAATTGGGCGTGTAAGCTTAGTGATACCCATTTATATCGATTTAAACTAGTTAGTTTACTAAATGTTAGAATTGCAAGAAAACTGAGGGAGTTTTATAAGGACTGTTTATCAGGACCAGGTGGTCATTTTGCCTTTTGTAATGCCACTTAAAACACAACCGAATTGGTTGTGTTTCACCAATTCAGAAAAAAAGACCCCCTTTAGTGGCAAGAAGTGCGCAAAAGGTAGCGTTTCTCTGGCGGCCAGATGTCTGTAAGTGGTCTCTACATTTTGTTTACGCGCCCTGCAAACCAATCGTTGACGTATGTTTGCCGTACGGCCACTTAGTTTCGTCGGGTCTGGGTTACCGAGGAAGTGCTGTCGAACAAGTTCATCAAGCCGTTCGAAGGAAGCGCGCAAGGAACCCGAAACTGCGCCGAAACAGGCCCAGAACAACCATCGCTAAACCATATGATAACGTCACCGTTGGCTGGTAGAGGTAGAAAGCTTTGCTTCAAAATATGGCTCGGGACCTTTCCGCTCATTTTTTTCGCGGAAGCGTCTCGCGAAGGCTAGGTTTGTTGCGTATGTGCCTTCTGCCCATGTCGGAAGTGTTGTACAACCTAGACTTCGGATGGACTGCAGCAGCTTACGCTGCGGCGGCACTGCCTCTGCAAAAGCTGAAGGCCAACCAAGACAGCGCGGGAACTTTCTGATGCACGCGTGTTCTTTGTGTCTTTGTTGCACTCCTGCAAAGTAAGGCGTCATAATTCGATGGGAATTGATCGTGCGCCGAGTGTTTCTTCCCTGTTCTCTTCTGACCTATTATTTGAAACACTGTGCGCCGAGCACATCTCGTCTATCCTTCTGATCCGTACTATAAATCAGAGAAATATGAAGCGCGTGGAACGCTATGGAACACGTTAGCGAAGTGCTAGCATACAGATTCTGTTGGCGGATGATATCTCGGTGGGTTCGTGTTCGGTGGGCGGCATCCGGGTGAGTGATCTTGACAACGTACTCAAGGGGTAATTTAGCGTTAAGAACTCTTATTTAAGCACACCATCGAGCCTACAAAAGTTGTGCACTTGTACCAGTTTCAATTGGCCAGGACAGAGCACAACGGACCGAGAAACAAATTACACCATCTTCCCGTAGGGGAACACTGAGTAGTATGCGAAGCAGCCATGGGGTCGACTGGAGTTCCCATTGGTTTTCAGCTCGTCGTTTCCGTTGATGTTCAGCTTCGCGTGCCTTCGTTGTATCAGTAGCTTCTTTCTCGAAGGCCTTATTTCGGCCGTTCTGTTTCTGAACATAGGCAGCCGAAACTGAACAGGCGGCCGGCGAAATACCGAAGCGCTGGAGGCCGAATAATGGCTGTTCAACGTACGACCAGGGGCTGCCAGAACCTGGATGCTGGCCGGACATGCCAAAAAACGGCCGTAGACGGGCCGGTCTTGGGACACACTTTCTGTGCTGCGTGGGTGAGTAGTATGCAAAGCAGCCATGGGGTCGACTGAAGTTCCCATTAGTTTTCAGTTCCTCTTTTCCAATGACGTACAGCTTCACGTGCCTTCGTTGTATCAGCAGCTTCTTGACGTAGTTTGAATGAGTGAAGGACATAAGGCGCGTTCATAGCACATGCTCCCGTCTTGGTTTGTAGCGCAGTCGGACGAGCGCCACGTACCTCCCGTTGCGGCCAGAGAGTAGTGGGATCGAAACCGGGCGCCGCCTAACTATTTCTTTTTATAGTGGACTGCGCTGACGTCAGCCCAAACGCTGACGGGGCTGAAGAGACGCGCATGCGCAGTAGAGTGCAGACCGTGGACAACGACAGCCAGGGGTGGAGGGACACAGCCCCGAGCATGAGATTCTTCGCACCTAAGAGATAAAATAACAACTGCAGCGGGCCGACCACACGTCCATAGCGGCCGAGAAATGGAAATCAACTACGCCGCATGCCGGTGTAGTGGTGCAGGAAAGACCTGAAGAAAGCCGTACAAGGAATAAAAAATTCGTTCCGGGAAATCGCTGAGCATGGGCAGGTCGCTATCTATAACGCCGTTCATGGACTACAGTCAGCTCCTGTAGTGTCTCTTTCGTCGCCGTCTCTACCCTCTTTTCACTGATGTGTCATGCAAGCGAATAGCCAAAAGTCAAGGTTTAGTGGACATAGTGTTCTTGCCTTTTTAAAAACAACTCTCCCGTTGTGTTTCGGAGTAGAATTCTATTCCGCGGAAGAAAATTGGCCGCGTATCTGCTCCCTTCACCGCACATGTCGTCGATCGATGCGCGATAGCCTTCTTCTGTTTCTCCCACGTACTATGGCTACAGTGAACTAGAATACTTGGGTAGTGGTAAGACAGGCGCCTGCTCCCTACAGCGCTCTTAAAGCACAACATATTAAAGCAGTACTGACACGAAATTTTCGTGTTACGTTTTTTAGATGCGAAGCATCTCATGCTCGGGGCTATGTCCCTCCCTCCCTCGTTGTCGCGGTCGTTGTCCGCCGTCCGCACTCTACTGTACATCCGCGTCTCTTCGGCCCCGTCAGCGTTCGGGCTGACGTCAGTGCATCCACTATAAAAAGAAATAGTTAGGCGGCGCCCGGTTTCGATCCCACTACTCTCTGGCCGCAACGGGAGGTACGTGGCGCTCTTCCCACTGCGCTACAAATCGTGACGGGAGCATGTGCTACGAACGTGCCTTATGTCCTTCACTCACTCAAACTACGTCAGGAAGCTGCTGATACAACGAAGGCACGTGAAGCTGTACGTCATTGGAAAAGAGGAACTGAAAACTAATGGGAACTTCAGTCGACCCCATGGCTGCTTTGCATACTACTCACCCACGCAGCACAGAAAGTGTGTCCCAAGACCGGCCCGTCTACGGCCGTTTTTTGGCATGTCCGGCCAGCATCCAGGTTCTGGCAGCCCCTGGTCGTACGTTGAACAGCCATTATTCGGCCTCCAGCGCTTCGGTATTTCGCCGGCCGCCTGTTCAGTTTCGGCTGCCTATGTTCAGAAACAGAACGGCCGAAATAAGGCCTTCGAGAAATTTTTTAGGCCTTCATGATAGGCAGAGAAGGGGAAAGATGCGCCAGTTCACCATTCTTGGCGCTGTCCGCAAAGGAAATCGGTTTTTTGGAGACGGTAAGCAGGTTATGCACGGGTGAGGGAGTGATAGCCGCACACACGTGTAGGTTTGATTTACGCCGTGTGATATTGGCGGCCACTGTGATGTGGCTTTGGGATGTGAGCGAGTGTAACGAGTGCGATACTATTTTATTTTGTTTGTGTTCGCTGAGTTCTCACCGTTTCAACGTTTCATGTACATATATCCTGTTTTCGTGTTTCGGAGGACAAAAAAATCAAATTTATTTCTGTGTAAAAGTATACAAACATATTAATATACAGACGAGGGTCCAGAGTCCGCAGACTGTAACGGGACCCTCTATAAAAACGCAAAAAGGGAGTTTGTCGCAGCAGTGAATAAGAAATAAACATGAGCAAACCTACTAAAGAGAGAAGAGAAATACAAATAACTGCATGGTTTATTCTCACGAAGCACAGCTGAAGCTGAGGAACAATGTGAAGAGTGAGTTATGATGCGAATACATTGATTTTGAATGTGTTTAGCTGATAAAATCTGGGAAGAGTAGTCGTTACCCCAAGAGGCAATGCCATAATTTATGACTGAACGAAAGCAAAATACAGAGATAATAGTGCTTGATGTAGGAAAAAGGGTCTCGCCTTTAATAATGCCCTGATGCCAAATGCGGGGTTTTTTGTTTAGGATAAGATAAATGAAAACAAAACGTGACGCTAGGGTTGAGCTCAATGCCAAGATATGTTTTATGGTCACATGGAGCAAAGGGGTTAGGTCCGAGCATTACGTCGCGGATGACGATGACCTGTTCCTTAGAAGTCCTGAAAATCATAAATTTTGTTTTTTCCGGATTAATAAATAAGCAGTTATCATGACACCACTTAACGTCGCTATTGAGTGCAGTATTTAATTTCGAGGTGAACGAAAATATTGATTTATCAGATAAAAATATCGTGGTGTTATCTGCATATAAGAAGCAATGAAACGATTGAAGTAAGTATATAATATACATAAATATATCAATTGAAGAGCAGCGGACCTACAATAGATCCCTGGGGTACACCTTGGTTAAATGTTTTAGTTTCAAAAAAAGTATCCGCCACATATACTATAAACTGTCTGTTGAAAAGATATACTGCCTGTTGTTGCACAAACGGAGTTTAAGTTCTAACGGATGTTTCGTCGCCTCTTTTAATTTGTTTCTGTTTAATGTTCGGTAGTACGATGATTTCCTTACTTTTCTAAGAATTACGGTTGCGAATGTTGATGCCTTTCTCTGCATACATTGAGGGATATTTTCAAAATTATATCGCGTGTGTTGTGTGGATTATGCACTGCAAGGGCCCGGGCCAGGTATTATGAATTTTCTCTGGCCCTGGCTGGGCTTGTCCTTGAACAAAATCTTTTAACACGAAAGTGCTTTATTCCGGGATTCATGAATATTTCACTTACGTCATATCCGTCGTGGAAGTGACGCCAGTAAAACGAATACAGCCGCCTGTACAGGGTGCACACCTGCACAGCGGTTTCTTGAGTGGAAGAAACCTTTAGTACTAAAGAGTGCTTTATACTTCGGGTTGTTCGTTTATGTGTTTTATATTTTACCACGAAAGTGTTTTATGCCGGCATACACCAGGATTTCACTGATGTCATATCCATCACGAACATGACCCCAGCACAACTTTGCCGAAGCGACCCACCAGCAGGACGCCGCTCACCAAGCACACCCACAAGGCAGCCACGGACTCGCAAATCATGCTCAGCTGCAGATTTTTCTGCACATTTCACTTTTGGATTTTACCGATTCCTATGACGGAGGAATGAACCACAGTTTTTTGGGCCATGCTGCCCCGTGTGCCTACATGCAGTGTCTGAGGCCCGGAAGTCATGTGCCGCAAATTCAGGATTGTTGATAGTAAAACATTTGCTTATTGAATTACGTTAAATTAACAAAATCGAAATGCGCAGTCACTGCGACTCCCGTGAAAAATATATTCCATCGATATTCCCCAAAATTTATTTTCTGTTTCAGGACATGTATACGTTGTACAATGCTCGGTCAAAGTTTAAAAATTCTAAATCCATTAGACTCGCTCTACGCTTACGTTTTTATGTTGAAAACACGAAATTTTTATTGCTTATGTTTATAGTTATCGGACCCGGGCTGATATTTCTGGCGGGTTCAGGCTTATTCTATTACATTTTGTCGGGTAGAGGCCGGGCTCAGGCTTCTATAAAAAACTTGTCTGGCTCGGGCTGGGCGTAGGGATTGTGGCCTGTGCAGTGAGTGCTCTAGCATGGATCAAATTTGAAAAAAACCGGAAATGTGCATAATTAGCTCGGCTTGTCCAACGCACCACGCTGTTTCCTCGGCTGACACAACACGACAGAAACTTAGCCAACAATCGAAAAAAGTATCCACACGTTGGCCTCAATTACTAAATTACGACACAGGCGGTCTGCTTGATTGGCCAAAAGGGATGCAAAAAAGAGAAAACATGCGCACGACAAAGCTATACTTTTTCCGTAAGAACCTTGCTATGTGACTAATAGCAGTCGCAGAGCTATTACAACGCGCATTCACCGCACCAGTGATGAATTTACACAAAAATAGAGCTGCTGCCCCTTGATCACAAACCTCGATGAACGTTGCAGGTTGCGTTGTAGCCTTGGTTCCGTTCTCTGTTTTTTTTTTGTTTTTTCCCACGCCCTGAGTTTGCGCGCATGGCCGGGCCTCGTTCAGCGCTGTTCGCGCGCTTCGGCGAGTTGACGCTTTCGTGTGGTACCTGTTCTTGGTTCACGTGCACCGCTCATTGGCTCAACAGACCCTAAGCCCGGCCAGAAATAAATGTGCTTCTCTCTCTCCCTCTCTCTTTCACACTTGCATTTCGACGCTCACATGCGGTTTCGGTTCGGCTTCTCCCTTCATACACCTGTACACGGCTATAGTTAAGCGTTCCGCATGTTCGTTGTGCGTGCATGGGCGGGCGCACACATGTGTTAATTATTTGCATTCCGGGAAATGAACCGCTACAAGAAACAGATGACACAATTACACTGTCTCCCCGCTGTTGAGCCGCTGCACATGATCTTGCTTGATGAGATAAGCAGGCACCAAAAGCTTGTTTAAACGTTATGGGTTCATTTTTTTGTTTGTAATGTGGATGTAAATAAATAAATGTAAATATTGTGTAATTATTCTATGTTTATGGGTGTTCAGTGCGCCCATGTTCAGTGCGCCCAGTTTTAAAATGATCGCGCAGTAAAACGATGCCGTATGGCTGTTGCGCTTTTATGAAAATTGCTTTGTACTCTTTTCGTTGACTTGACTTAAATTTCCAGACATGTTGTCGTGTGTGCTACTTGGGTTAAATTTGGAAAAGGACTACGCACGACTACGTCAACGTACGCACGACGCTGTTTGCTCGGTATGCAGAACGTGATAGATAAATCAGCAAAAAATCAAGCAAAAAAATCGCGCCAATCCACCCCGTGAATGTGGTTGGAAAGCAAAGCTGTAAACGGCACCCATAACGATTACCCATGCGATGTCACTTAAATTCACTCACATCGCTCTACAAATAGCAAAACCAGAGAGAAGTGAAATGCAATTAACCACACCATTTATTACTTCAAAGAGATATTCTGGTTAAGGTTAAATCAATGCATGAAGCATGACCGGTGTTTGGTTGAGTTGTGTTGGTGTAGCACGAGAGTGAAAACTTTTTTATAAAATTAAAGTAAGCTCCAACCCGGTGTCAGACGATCTGACTTCTCCGTCTCTGCGCCGAGGACGGGGGCGACGAGATTTGCGGGAGAGAAGAAGGAGGAGGAAGAAATACTTCTGTTCAGATTTCTGAACGGCCCAGAGTGCAGACCTAGGGAGGGATTCCTTCGTCTGTAGGGCCCATATGCAATCCGCGCGGCCTGTGTTCTGTCCACCCGCTGAAGCTGGGAAGTAGAGAGGTTCTGGACAGCAGCATCTCCCATTGCTCTTGTTGGGTAGTTGACGAAAAGAGAGGAGGGTGCTCAGGGCTAAAGTCGCACCCCCCGATTACGGGGCGGAGTGTTCCTACTTATGAGCAAAATTTACATTCAGCGTCGTAGCGATTCGGATACATTAAGTGAAGACGCGTAGGCTGTTGGAAGGAGCCCGGATTGTATGAGCCGTAGGGTATTTGTTGCTCTCTGGAAAGGTCAGGGTAAGATGAAGGTACGGTCTGTCTCAGAAGGCGATAATGCTGGGTTATCTCCCTGAACGTGACAAGCGGGTGACTGTCCTTGTGCAGCTACATAGCACGGGAGGTAAAAAGGCAGGCTTGTTGGGTGGGCGTATTTGTTGCCCTCCATTGAAGCGTGAGGGGGTGTCGAGATGAGCTGAATGGAACCGTTTGGGGAGTGGTTTTTTAGCACGCGCAGTGCAGGTCAGGACACCCAACCCTACTGGTAATTCCAGTAGGCTTGCTGGGAATCGATGACTACCCTCCGAACCCCTGGTTGAGCGAGGGCCAAGGTGATGGCTGCCTCTTCTGCTGCCGTCATTTCTTGGGTCCTAAGTGAGGTACACGCAAGGAGGTTGGTTCTGGAGGTAGCCACGATGATGGCGTATTGCTGCCCTCGATGTTTGGAGGCGTCTGTGTAGATAACTGCATGATCTCCACCGAAGGTGGTGTTTAGCGCTTGAGCCCGTGCTTTTCGGTGACCCTCGTCATGTGAGGGGTTCATATTTCTAAGCAAAGGGAGCATCTTTAGTTTTAGTCGCCAAGCGTCTGGGTGTCCGTCAAGCGGAGTGACATTCTGGGCTGCCCAGCCGATCTGGTGAAGCATGCGGTTACCCATCGCAGTTCTGAGTCGGACCTTCTGGTTAGAAAGATGGCCTTCTATCAGCTCTTCCACCGCGTTGTGGAGCCCCGTGCTAAGCAGCCTCTGTGGGGACGCACTCATGAGAAGACCAATGGCCTGCTCGACCGCCTTTCTAATCATTATACTGTAAAGCATCCCTATGTCTTCCTTGTCGATAAGAAGACAGGGGGTTGACGTAAGTAACTCTCGAGAGGACAAAAGCTTCAATTAATCAAAAGGTACCGGATTTCTTTAGGTCTCGTTTCTTGGTGGCAACTCGCCTGATCATGTGTATGATTTGATTAATGCTGTTTTTCTGGCGCTGCAAGCAGACGTCACTCTTGGTGTTACCCTCGAGATGTAGGCCCAGAATCTTGATGCTGGGGCTTGGAGTGATGGCCTGGCCATCAAGGAGTATTTCAATGTATTCCTTGTGGTGGAGTGAGGGCGGACGACAAGGAGCTGTGATTCTTTACGTGAACATTGGAGGCCACAGGCTTTAGCACATTGGCGTACTAAAAGATGACAGGCATTGGTGTCAGCTTCCTTTAATTTTTGTAACTCTTAGCACATGAGCAATGTGCGCACAGGGCTGCTAGACGGGCGTGAGTGGTCGCGTGACGCTTTCACGTGGCATTCAGCGAGAACGCAGGGGATGAACCCGTAGATGTGCTTGGTGAGTACACCACCTGTCTTCCCAGTCTTCGCGTGGGCTCGTAGCTAAATCGGTAAGACAACGCGCTCTCGCTTTCTTAGTCTGTTAGTTCCAGGTTCGATTCCCGGCGGTGGCAGTGGATTCTTTTATTTGTTCGCTGGAGTTTTCTGGTGACACCAACGGTCGCGAAAGAACCCTTGGGGGGTAGAGGTAAAAAGCTTTGCTTTAAAAACGCAAAGATTGATGCACGCTGGCCAGGCTAAAGCATGCCTCTCATTCCTCAGTTGACACAAAGCGATAGCAAATTATCAATCAAGGAAGCAAGAAGTATCGCCGCAATAGCGTGAATTGCTAAAGCATGGTGTCCGCGGTCTGCTCGGTTGGCCAAATGTGATGAGAAAATGAGCAAACAGCAAATACACGACGCAGATGCCTTTCCTATAAAAACATTAGTGCATTTATACTATTCGCTACGATCTGTATACGAAAAAAATTACGCCCGCCTCCCCTCGCGGGAACCCTGGTGTGATGCGACGCTGAAGGGGGTTCCATTGTGCGTTTCCGTTGGGTCGATTACTCGAATTGCGTGAGCAATCGTCGGGTAATGCGAGAGAGAGAGAGAGAGCAAGTGTAGCGCGGACGACCGTCGACTGAGAGAGCGGCCGGAGCGCGGCACTCCGCTTATATGCGCTGCGCACCCGAAGGAGAGGAGAACGCGGAGAGAGAGGGCGCTGCACACGCGCAGAGCGCGCTCGCGCCCCGCGCAGCGCCGCCCACCGGCAGTGTGAGAGTGCGCTGCGCCACGCGCCCGCAGATGTTGGGCGAGAGTGTTCGCTATCGGAGAGAGGAGAGGGGGTGAGCGGAGGAGAGAAGCAGCTGTGCGGACGCGGACGACGACGAGGCAGGAAGGACAGGGCCGCCGGCAAGAGATGCGCCTCTCAGCGTCGCATCTAAAATAACTGCAGCTTTTGGGAGACTGCCCCTCACGCACGCCCACCCGCCTCATCCCGAGACGAAAAAGCCCGCGGGCGGGGCACGCGAGCACCAACTCGTGGGTTTTCACTAAGTACTTCGAGGCGGCCGCTTTTTCCGCTACCCAAGTATCAATGGTGGTCATGCTTGGGGGGGAACAGGGGAGCATGGAGGAAAGAAATGTTCAGGGGAGCGCGTGGAGCATCTTAATGGGGCTTAGCGGAAACAGCGCGCATGCGCTGCTGCGGGGACAAGGACAGATCTCGTCGCCCGCATGGCGTCATCAGTGGGCAGCGCGTCGTCTGCTACTTGGGAGCTGCCGGCGCTTAAGAAGCAGTCGACGTTGCCAGTGGCCGCAGTGAACGTAAAAAATAAGTACTGCGGCGCTGAAAAAAAGATCGGAGATTTCTTTTACGCACAGACAAAACTGTTGGTGCAGGGAAGCAAGAACGAATAGCAGCCTTTCCTACGACGCGCATCGTCATTCTGCAACCGCGGGGATCGCTAGCTCAAGCCTTCACTTCGAACAGTGGAATTTTTTAATGCTCGACCGGCCCGGCGATGCGCGACCACCACGCGCATTGTCTGCAGCGGAAGTCTCAATCTACCGAACTGTCATCGCTGTGGGCGGATCTCTGCTAAATATGAACCTTATTTGAAACCAAAAGAGCGAGTCTCAGCCTTGGGATGCGTCGGTTCCTTACGATTTTTTTGCATCTTCGTGCGTTTTGTGCAATGTTGTCAATAAAAGTAGCTACTAGCTTGCTTCTTAACTTGAGTATTTTCTGTCATCTGCTAGCTATGTATCGCTCCGTAACTAGCTGTACTGCAGATTGAGGAGGGCCTTTGTCAAACGGGAGAAGCTAGCTAACCTGCGATAAGAAGTTGTGCAGCGAAACCCCCCAGGTAGGGAGCATTACGGGGAACCTAGCCTCTCTATTTCAAAGAATTTCATTTCAGCCTGGCACAGCTTATATCGAGAAACCACCCCGAAGATGGGCTAGTGCCCCTTTCTTGGTGTTCTGGCAAAACCCACACGCAACATGCTCGTCTGGGCGGCAGTGAAAATATTATAAGTTGTGGAGTGAAGCAGACCTGAACGCTTTCCGCTCTCATCCGCAAAATTTGTTGAAGGGGCGGCCTCGCAGCTAAGACAAAATCTTATTTTTTTGCATAGCTTCTAGCCTAAATATCTTTACACAGTTTACATGCTCGCGGGGTCAGCAGAATCGCTCTATGATTAAACCACATACTTATTGCCGCAGGTGATGTCCCCCAAGTGATCTGGTACCAACATCCGGCCCACGTGCAGCGTACGTCTCCTTCCGCGGGAAGAATGCAACGAATGTCAGGGCGCGATTTCAAATTTCTGGGTAGGATGCACCAGTCTAACCCGAAACGACGACCAGGCCCGGTCGTCATTTTATAGGTGAGTTACAAAAACTATTAGGACAAACCATACTGCATTTCGGCCAGTGACGACTGCTTTAGTGAAGTTTTTTTGCTCCCAAATGGACTAGCCAGGAATTGCGCTGTAGTTTCTTCAACCACGTTGGTTGAAGTTATTGCACCGCCTACGCGGCTGCGTCTTTTCTCGCCGCTCGCAGTGACGACTCGTGCTAGCGCTCTTCACCCCTGCAGAATGACGATGCGCGTCGTAGGAAACGACCGCTATTCGTTCTTGCTTCCCTGCATCAGCCGTAATCTCTGCGCATAAAAGAAATGTACGATCTTTTTTTCAGCGACGCAGCATTTATTTTTGCCGTTCACAGCGGCTGCTGGTAACGTCGACTGCTTCATGAGCGCCGGCACCTCGCAAGTAGCAGATGACGCACTGCCGCCTTATGACGCTATGCGCGCGACGAGATCTTTACTCTCCTTGTACCCGCGAAGCGCCTGCGCGCTGTTTCCGCGAGGCGCCTTGAGAATGCTCTAGTAGTAGCTCGCGCCACGCGCTCCCGTGTACACCCTAAGCGTGACCACCATCGTACACGACCCCGCGCACCTCTGAGGCTCTTCATCACTTCTACCGCGGTACGCGGAGAGGAGACTTGCAGAAGTCAATTAAAAATTACGCATTCGACTCCTTCAGAGTCATCTGTTCGAACCTTTCGTTACTGTGGAACTGAGGACGCCGCAACACGGTTCAGGCCTGTCACGTGCTCTCTTTATATTTTTAGCTAAAATATTTTTTTCAACGCGTAGTTTTGAACCGCGTTGAACGCGAACTTGAAGGAAAAGGTCGGCGTCCAGGAACCTTGTTTGTTCCTGATAGAAAAAATGTGGCGGTGGTTCAAAGCGGGGAAATCAAGTCTGCCGAGTGACAGCTCACATTTTGCGCCGAGAGCGCGCAGTAAATGAATTCAAGCAATATCTTAAGTGTAGATGAAGATATTGCGCACTTTGTAAATGCTGCTTGAAATATGTGTAACACAATTTTTATTAAAGGAGCCATGAAGAGAAAACAAAAGTTTGTTTTATTCGAAAGATTAGGTGTTTCATAGTACCCCAAGCGCTTTCCCGGAAGCAAATGATGCTTTATTCACTGAGAAATAAGGCAATTTAAGCCAAAATTTTAAATCTCCCGCTAAAATTGAACATTCCGTGACGTGTACAATGGCGTCATAGAGCCGGTCCATGAAACAGATACTTAGTAAGTCGACTCCATATAGCACCCACACGCGGGAGTCGATCGAAACGGCGGCCATTTTAAAAATACTAGTAAAACCTAGTGCACCCGCAGCCCTAGTCATGGAATCGCCTGATCCGGAGAACAAAACTCTCGCCGAGGAGCTCGGGCTTGCATTTAACAAATTCACACCACTAAAACGCTCAATGCTTCCAAGTGCGCGAGCGGCAAGAGTTGTGGGATACGCTGTGGACGGGAAAGCGACCATTCCGCGATAGCCACAACAGACGAACGCCCAGCCGTCGGCACCGCTGCCTCGTCAGCCCCGTCGCGACGGACGAATATAGACTGATACGTATGTGCGGTATTTTGATTACGGTTAATAATAGTTCAATTTCAGTAGCAGTATCACTTATGCCAGTTGGCCGGTGTCGTGTATGGAAAGCCGTTCGCGCGAGCTCTCTGCTTTGACCAGAAAGATACGAGCGTCAATGCGCGGTGTTTACGGCATTTTTTTCCCCAAGGTCAGAGCGATTTCATGAAGTCGGCGACGAGCGCCAGCATGTCCCAGGAGTGAGCTAACGTAAGGGTTCCTGCCGTAATCACTTCCTCGGAAATGAAGCGAGCACACTCGTACTTCCTTTAGCTCTCTTTCTCCTCCGTTTGCAAAGTTCACAAAACGTAGCCACTTGCTTCGCCTAGGTTCGTCGTTGGGCAGCACATGAAAGGAGATCTCACCGGCGGGGATGTCGCACTCCCTCGACGATTTGCCCGTACTACATGGGCATTTCAAAATGCAGCAACGAAATTTCATTGTAAAGTACTCGAACAAACTGAAGTTTTCAGTGGTTGTAAACTGGAAACGAGCTCGTAACGATAGCAGCAAGCCAACACCATTCGAAACTTACGCGACGACTGGCACTATCTCGTCGCTTCTTGCTGTTCCTTACACCCCTCGTTTCTATTTTTACCTTTGCTGGTTGGCGATATGACGGCCAACCTCCTGTGAAGGGATTACGATACGAAGCAAGGTCGCGGCTGTGCGTGCTGGAACGGTTCGTTGGCCCCGAAGAGCCTGGAACCCGAAAATTCGTCTGCGCGACGGCGAGATCGGCCGGCGCGCTAGTTTCGTACGGATTGGCGCACACGCTTGCGAGTTCGTTCGGACCTTCAGCCGTTTACTACACCGTTCTTTGTCATAAAAAGAATGTGCAGTATGTTTCACGGGCATTTAGCTCGCTATGCAAACTGTACGCCCTGCCTAACATGCGTTTGCTTTTGCCGGCCTCCGCCAATCGCAGAGCATTCCCAAGTGACATCACAGGTTCTGTTGCGGAAAATGAGCTGGTGGGTCGCATGGTCATTTCCTTTTTTCCTAATTATGTAGCTTATTTGAGCGAAGTTTGCGTTATAAGTGGTGTCGTTATGGTTCTAACGAGGCAATCTTTTGAATGAACCAAACTTGTGTTTTCTCTTCATGGCTCCTTTAAGTTTAATATTGTAAGTTACCCGCCGCGGTGGCTCAGTGGCTAAGGCGTTGCGCTGCTGAGCACGAGGTCGCGGGTTCGATTCCCGGCCCCGGCGGCCGCTTTTCTGATGGAGGCGAAAAGCAAAAACGCCCGTGTGTTCGAGATTTCGGCGCACGATAAAGATCCCCAGGTGGTCAAAATTAATCCGGAGCCCTCCACTACGGCGCGCCTCATCGCCTTCGTTGCGTCGGCGCGTTAAACCCCACAATCAATCAATCAATATTGTAAGTCATAAACAACAGTACGTGGACATGTACGGGCCGCCTGGAACACCAAAGAACAGGGATAGAATAGTTTTGCTTTTAAAAAATTAGTAATGTAAGTGTTGAGGTCAACGCATTATTTTATGTGAGGGCCCAAAGTGGAGAAAATCACTTGTTTGGAGTGGGCACCAAACACGCGTTCGGCATGAAATCGGAATGCATGGGTTGGATGAAATGCAGAAATAAGAAACGCAACGTTTCCGATTTCATGCAATAACTAAAGCATATCTCTTTTTCTTGACTGATGCTGCGGTCCAAACGTACCTCACACGCTCTCTACTGCCCTCTTAGGAACGGTCGTAATCATATCTGCTATGAGAAGACGGATTTCGTAAGGGTCGCGTTTTAAGGTAGTCATGAAATTTTAAAAGTATCTATAAAAAATGGCTCGGGCTTAGCACCGCTAACTTTGGATATGCAAAGAAAAAGCTTGGCTTAGTCTGGCTGAGTCTTGGTTTCGCTTGCTTAACCTTTGATTTAGTTGTATTGCCGACCACGTCTCAAAGGCGCTCGGTTCAGTGCAACGCTCGCAGAAGGAGGGCGGGCGAACGCGGCGTTTATTCATGGCGAACGCACCGTTCCTCTTTGCGGGCGCGAGACGAGTCACGTTGCCCGAAACGACCCAGCGCCGCATGCATGGGAGGCTACGGAGGACGTTGGCTGCCAACGGGTGCCAACAGCGGACCCGGCGAGTCACGTGATGCGCTTTGAGGGGTGTGTCGCCGGGGGTGCGTCTCCGGTCAAGAGGTCATTTGCGGATCCTCCACGAAACCGCAGGACTAAAGTAGAAAGCTTTGCTTCAATAAAGCACTTCAAGTCAGTGTGAAAGCGGCCGGAAGCGGAGAGCATTGATTAATCTGCCAGAGGGGCTGTGGCGCCATAATCCGCTCATTGCTATCTGCCCCTAACGCTCTTCCGCTCCCTGTCTCACTCCTGTGTTGGTAAATTTAGCAGTGGTTTTTTTTTGGCCAATGAAAATCGAATTTCGCGCCTTCGCAGTGCAAGCGCGCTCTCTGCCTGGAGCATGTCAGGTTCGGGGGACAATAATAAATAGAAGGAGAAGAAACTTCGGAAACGAGACTATGTTTATGTTCTACCAGAAACCCACATCAAACTATGCACAATTGAGTACAGAAACTAAAGAGAACTGAGGAACCGAAGAATAGAAGGGTACTGCGATAACGCGGTATAGAAAACGCTTACAAGTTCAACAAACGAGAAACAGTCAAAGTCTGGGAAAGAACGGTGGGGACACAGTAAGGTTTCACTGCGGGAACGGGGTTGTGCTACCCCACGTCCCAGAGGCGCAGTCGGGGTGGTTCGGTGTTAAAGGATCCAGGTGACGCGTCGAGGCCGCGTTGATAGAGCGCGCTCGCAGCTCCCGTGGTACAGTCGTGGCGAACGTTTTGAGGCGTCGCTGTCTTGCACCGATGCACGGCCACCCGACTTTCTTGCAGCGGAGAAGTTCTGGAGGCTGCGGTTGTGGAGGACCTGTTGTGCCACGGCACGGGTCCGGTCGCCCGACCGCCGTGCATCCCGGTCACGCTCCACACCTATCACTCTCCTTTCTCCCTTGCTGTTCTCTTTCGGGCTCGCTTCTCTGCCACCGGCCATTGTCGCTGGAATTCTCATTGGTCGTTGGCCGGCGCGAGAGCGTGCCGTGGCCGCGAGCACTCGTTGCCGGAGCAGGTGCTAAGGAGCTTGCCGGAGCATCTCGCGTGTGTCTTCTGCTTCGAAGTTTTTTAGATGCGGAGCATCTTATAGTCTACGCATGTCCGGCGTCGGCGTCTGCACTCACACTGCCCATGCGCAACTCTCCTCCTTCCCTCTCTCCGACCGCTGCGCGATACTCCCGCCACTTCTTCTCTCGTACCAGCTGCCTGCACTTCGCTTTCGCTTCTCCCGCGTACTCGCTTCTGCTTTCGCGGCGCACGCTCGGCGCTTGCGCATCTCTCCTCCTCTCGTCTTCTCTCCTTCAACCTTGAATGTAAATCGGGTAGCGCGCTGCGCGCGTTCAGTTCAGCGCTTGCTGCGGCTGATTCCACTTCACTCCGTTCTTCCGATGAAGTGTAAGGGTAGCAACAGTCCTGTCACTTAGTGGGTTGGCGCAAGCAAGCGTCAGCACCACCCCACACACAACGGAACCCTGGGATTCTCCGCATCTACTTAGCATTCCCTTCGGGAAGATGGGGATAACTTTTTTGTGGCGTAAGCTACACTGGCCGAGGTTGAGCAGTTTCGCGTGTGTCGTCAAGGGCCGTTCTGCGCAAGCGCGAGTAGCAATGGATTGGTTTGGATCAGATTGGCTTGGCTTGGCTTGGAATAAACTGGATTGAATTGGCTTGGATTGGCTTTAATTAAATTGGATTGCGTTGGATTGAAATCCAATACACTTGTAATACGAGTATTGGGTCTGCACATTCGCCGGTCTGCGCATTCCAGAGGAGTGACGTCATAGCCGCGGCAGACGCACTGGCGCCGGCGCGTGCCTAGCTGTGCTCCTCTGTTGCGCAGTAGCCAAGTCTGACGCTGCGCCGGAGCCGCTTGATAGCCGTTTTGCGTGTGGCTCCTGGAGAGCCGTGCTGCACATACGCGAAGAGCTCTGACTGGAATGGATTGGATTGGATTGGATTGGATTAGACTGGATTGGAAATAGTTTTAGCAGCATGATAATCAGCTAATCCCAGACAACCAGGAAACCTAAGAATAACCAGCTGAACCTAAGCTCACGCTACTTATATCCTCGCATAGCCGAGCTAAGCCACTGCTAATTTTTTGTTACCTTTTACGGCGCTTTATTTCAGTCATTGCGATTTCTTCGCACGACAAGCAGCACTAGCGGGAGTCCCGTTCCTTTTGTGCTTGCACGCGCCGGAGGCTTACTGCGGAATTTGGAACGTGTCCTTTTTGGCGGCCTCTATTTACGTGCAGAGAACTTCAGGAACTCGCGTTGCCGTCGTAGCTTGCTCGCTGTACCCAAGTAGAGCCACACGGTGTTCCGTCGCGGCGTCCCACAGAGGCTTCGAAAGTCAAGAGGTGTATATAGTCAAAAGTGTTCGAAACTCGTGAAGCGCTGGCGCTTGTCATACATCTCCCCGTTGTTTAGCGCAAAAAAGGCAGCAGGTACACTTGAGGCAAAATATAGGTAATCCACCGGCAGCGCACGCGTTCATTTAGTTAGGAAAGCTCGTTGGGTTGTTGTTACGATAGTAAACGGAAAAATTGAAGTTGAAGTTGAAGTTTATTCATCATCATTTAAAACATACATCACTTATACAGTGGTTGAATGGCAAGGGGTGGTGAAAGGGCAACGGAATGCCTGACAATGCACCGATCACCGCCAAGACCACAATATTGAACAACACTCAGTATGTTTGTCGAAAGGATGAATACATAGTTTCAATACAATAAAATATACTAAGTATAGATATATAGCGAAGAAAAGATAAGAAATAATTACACATCTATAAATGCAGTCTTTACACATAAAAGCCCTTTAAAAAGTCTATAAAAAGAAAACCGTAGTTGTGAAGAGTAGTGAGGAAGTGAAAAATTTTCAGTGCGTTTCAGCAAAGGTACACGAGATGCACAATTCTTAAGCAAACAAAAAAGAAAATATCATTTTTGAAGCGTGAGTAGATAAGCGTGTATCTTTTTTTTTTTTTGAAAAATGCTGGTGATCGGCTTGCATTCACTATGGTGGTGGCCATGGTGTTTGAGTTTAAAAACGAAGGAATAAGCTGCGCTAGCGTTTGTTTACCGTAGTTGGTCCGAGTCCTCTCACTGTAATAGGTGGTTCTTCTAAAGCTATACATTGGTAGTTTCCGGGAGTAAGCATCATGAAATATATCTGCGTTTGATTTGATTTGATCGTAGATGACTGTCGCTAGCTTTTTATGAAAGATATTTTCAAATGTTATGATTCCATTCTTAAGGAAAAGGGGAGCAGAAGGCGTTCGACGCGGAACATTTTCGATTATACGTAGCATTCTTTTTTGCAGTCTGTGAATAGCAATTTTATTTGTTTTTGTTTTCGAGCCCCAGATTAACAGGCAGTATTGTATGCGGGAATAAACTAAAGCGTAGTAAAGTTGCTTTGTAACCCAAAGGGGTAGAAAGCACCTAATGTTTCCAATTACACCAATGGACCGTGATACCTGGGTACGAAGTTTATCTATGTGACTAGACCAGTTCAACGTTTCGTGAAAAATGACGCCTGAGAACTTTTGAGTCTGAACTCGCTCAATCAAAACTCCTCTAAATGTTAGCTGCGTATTACGGAGAATAGAATGGTTTCGAGGTTGAAAAATAATGTAATTTGTATTCTTGATATTTAATTCTAACTGATTTTTTTTTTCAGCCTTAGAGACAAATTGTTAAGCCAAAGTTTCGCTTGAGACACTAGAGATATGCATGCTGCCGGGATGCATGCTGTAATATACGATTTATGAGACTGGATGGCGCCATTTGAAGTATCGGAAGCTCCTGATCTCAAGAAATGGTCATTGAAAATATGGGCAAGTTGAGTACCGGAATAAGATCTGCCCTCTATTTGAAGCTCAGAAATGGTCTTCGTATTCTTGTGTTGCAAAAGATCGTTGACAGTTTTCCAAATAGCTTTTTGATCATTGAGTATATTCGCAAACTTATTTTCGTAGTAGTTTATTTCCGCCTTTTTAATATCAGATGCTAATTATATTAAACTCCATCAAGTACTTTAGGCGTTGAGATTTTATGAATTCAGTGAATAACTTATCTCTTGCTTTCATCCTTTTTAGAAGTGCAGCATCAATGCATGGTTTTCTTGCCTTCTTGGCTTTTTCGTATGCCACGAACGGCAAGGCTAGATCGTAAAGCTCTGTTATCGTTGTTATAAGTATGTCGTACGCGCTCACAGGGTCAGTGTTATTGTAAATACCATTCCAGCTCTCTCGTGCGATAACGTTTTGGAAAACCTTTATGTTTTCTTCGTTTGTTTTCCGATAATGCGTAGGATTTACAGGACTTCGTTGTTTCACTGCCCAGGTAAAAAATGCAAAAATCGGAAGGTGATCGCTCACTCCGGGTGTCAAAACCCCGGCGCATACCTCATTTTTACAATTCGTGAAGCATAAATCTAATGCAGTTTCAGTCAATTGTGTAATGTTATCATGGTAGCTACATGAATTGTATTTTCATAACCAAAAGAAAGCATTCGGTCATGAAAGTTTTACTTGTGGCAGCTTGAAGAGAGCATATCTATGTTAAAATCTCCTGTAATAATTACCCGTGCGCCATTTTTTTTCACAGTACTCAAGCATTTCATATATGAAATCTGAGAAATTAGGCATAGCTCCTCAGGAGGGCCTATATAGAGCAGCTACTAAAAGGCTTTGACATTTTACCATGAGAGATTCAAAATGCGTCGATATTACAGTGTACTCTTTAACAATATTGTATTTCACGCTCTCATGAACATAAATCGATACACCACCACCGCGTGTATTTTGCCTTCAGATTGAAGCACAACTGTAGTTCGTAAACTGTACGGTATCAAGGTTACCAGTAGACAACGTTTCGGTGAAAGCTAAGAAATCAAACCGGTGATTCAAGTTGTTCAAAAGGAAGTCAACAGATTCTTTTTTATTTTGAAGGCTCTGTTTTTTGTGCAGTGAAGCAACTTTTTGGAAGGCCTCGGCGTCGTAGTAGTTGGTTGCCATGTTTGCGAATAAAAAGGTGGTCAGCTATCTTGGTGGTCAGCTATCTTCCACTTCATCGTATTTTTTCAAGGTCTTGCGCAGTTGCGATTCTAATCACCCTATCATTCGGGCTGCGGCGCACGAAAAGTTTGCCATTCTTGTGCCATGCAAAATTGTAATTGTTTTCAAGTGCTTTAGTTTTCATTTGCCAGAAGAGCTTCTTGTTGTATGCCGTTAGGTTTTCACTGAAGAATATAGCTGACTTTGCTTTCTTTAGTTCCCCTTTCTTTTCAAGCTATTTTTCTTTCGTTTGGCGAGATGAAAATCAAACTATCACAGTATTGAGCATGTCTCGAGCCTTTTCGTTTCTTGACGGTAATCTGTGGGTGACTTCAATGTCAGACTCAGAAAGTTGTGGAAGCTTTAAATCAGTTGCCACTTGGTTGGGCTTCGCCAATAGGTTTTCGTTTTTGTGAAAAGTTAACCCATTCACTTCGAGGTTGAGACGCCTGCTGTACTGGTCTAACTCATTCAACTCCTGCTAAAGTTTTTCCACGTCTTTTTGTTTATCTTGTGCTTCAAGCTTCATAACCCGCTTTCTGAGATCTTATATTTCTGACGATTGTTTTGCCATCTGCGCAAGAACTTCATCGTACCTACTGGACATAACTTCCATCGATTCTTCAATTTTATTGACAGTTATTTTTATTTCCGACAAGGCGTCGACCTTTACTTTGATGCCCAGTAGTTCAGTAAGCTTGTGATTGATTGATTGTGGGGTTTAACGCGCCGACGCAACGCAGGCGATGAGGCGCGCCGTAGTGGAGGGCTCCGGATTAATTTTGACCACCTGGGGATCTTTATCGTGCGCCGAAATCTCGTACACACGGGCGTTTTTCCTTTTCGCCTCCATCAGAAAAGCGACCGCCGCGGCCGCGAATCGAACCCGCGACCTCGTGCTCAGCAGCGCAACGCCTTAGCCACTGAGCCACCGCGGCGGGTAGTAAGCTTGTGATGAATTTCCGCCAGCTCTGAGGCAAACTTCTTTTCCATTGCCCCATTCTGCACTTCCGTGGACAGTGCGCCACGCGTCGGCGCTTTGCACGTTACACATGTCCAAGATTTTTTAGCAGCCGCAGATTTCTTTTCGTAGGCGTTGTCACTAATTAAAGTAATTAACGTAATTAACTAGGGTAATTAATTAATAAAAATACTTAAATTCAGTAATTAAATCAATTAGAGAAACTGATTAAAGTAATTACAGTCAGTAATTAAAGTAATTAAAGCCGTTCCATTCAATGTGAAAGCTGTCGGAAGTGGAGAGCAGTGATTCGCCCTAATGAATGGTGGCGCCGTTATCGGCTCACTGCTACCACCCATCATGCTCTTCGCCGCACTGTTTCACTGCTGTCTTGATGAATGTGCCATTCGAATTTCCCGCCTTCGCAGTGCTTGCGCGACCCCTGCAAGAAACTGTGACCGCGGGAGTTCTGTTCGTTTTGTGCTTCCTTTAATTTCGTACGTTGGAGCTGTTTTTCGTCATTTCGAACGCACCATATTTTTTTGCTCGGCTGGAGACTTTCTGCGTGATTTCAAACGCGCCATTTTTTTCTTGCGCTTTTCGCCGCTTTTTCCGATGATTATCGTAGAAACCAACTCAACGAGCCTTCCAAACTAAATGAACACAGGGGCTGCTGGTTACATACACAGATTTTGCCTGAAATCTTCTTGCAGTGTTTTTCTTTGCGCTAAACAACGGGGACAAGCGCCAGCGATTCACGTGGTTCGCGGTCATGACTATTTAAACTGCGTGGTTTTCTGAGCCTCAGCGTAACTTCCTGAAGACGGTACAGCAGTATCTGCTTGGGTCCGTTATCTCTCTGCGCGACCTGATTCGGGCAGTCGCTTCAAATCGACCATTAGCGAGCTATGACGGCAAGGCGAGCCCAGTAAGCGCTCTGGTGGTTGTGGTTTGCGACGGGAAAAGGAAAGAAAATTCACTGGGGATATTTTGAGCTCGGCAGGGAGCTCACCTGGATACAACCCAGTGCAGGGGAAGGGAAGTAGAGGAAAAGTGATAGGATAAAGTAGAAAGAGAGAGAGAGAGAGAAAGGTATAGAGAGAGCTGTTAGTCCTAGAAGGCTCTCAGTCCGGGCACATCAGTCAATCACTGCACTCCGGGCTACAGCCGCTGCGTAAGGCCGGTTGTCTCCACGAAATGAAGCAGATAAGCGAAGATTTCCCGTTGGGTTGCCGCAGGCCCCTTCGGGAATAGAAGGTCTTCCATGCCGGCGCTGGGAAGGCCTCGACGCTGGAGCGCTCGGTGGAGCTCTGCACTCGGCCTCGCGTGGTGGGGGAAGAAGCAGAGCAGGTGCTCGAGCGTCTCCAGTTCGGAACAGTCCGCACATGTAGGGGAGACCTTGCGTCCGTGTCTGTGCAGACGCTCCGCCACATTGCAGCATTTGAGCCACATGCGGAGAAGTAGGCAGCGGGCGTCCCTGCTGATGCGTGCGGGCAATGGTCTGGGCGCCAGGCCGCTCATGGCCCGAGGGTCGGGGCGCATCGTCTGCACCATGCGGGCCAGGCCAGTGCGGGCCTCGTCGAACGCGGTGACGTCGAGGCCCGCACTTAAACAAGTGGCAGTGCAACGCCGGCACGTGCGGGAGGAAAAGCAAGCACAAAAAGTACTGAACTCTCGCTGGCGCAGTTTTAGGCAGGAGGCGTGCGAGCACAGTGAAGGCGGCAAATTTAAAATGCATTTGAGAAATCTCCCTTGAATTCTCCAGGAAAGGAATGGGACAGTGCGGCGAAAAGCGTGATGGGTGGTAAGAGTGAACGGATAACGGCGCCGCATCCCATTATGGCGAATGACTGGTCTGCACTGAATACAGCTTCCACATTGAGCAGAACGGCTTTAATTTTTTCGCTTACCACCGTAAAAGCCAACGCAACGGGCATCCTTAACTAAATGGACGTGGGGGCTGCCGGTTATTTACACAGATTTTGCCTCACACGTACAGTGCTCACGGATTAAACGCGACACTGCGAGCGCGTGGCCGCCGGCACATGCAGCGCCGCCCGTGGACACCCGTGGAAGCGAGGTGTTGCATTGTGGTATACCGCGAGGGTTAGAGCGGTTTGACCGTAGGCTTACTGCTTCCGGTTGCCAATGAGCGGGACTGTGGTTCCCCGCAGCGACGGCGGGGCGCTGTAAGACTGGAGCGCTGGAGCGCGTTTGTGCGCCGACGGGAGTAGCCCAGCGGTGCGCGCAGCAAATTTCGCGATATCGTCTGCTCGCGCGCTCTTGTTACGCGTGCCCTTCCGATGCGGCACAGATAATGTGTATGTAAGACACGGTAACGCTTATCTGAATAACACGAACACCTGCACTAAGGAACAGCAAACTTTATTCCAGAAATACTGTTACTGGCCACGTCATCAGGGAATTTGAGCCGGATCGAGGTAGCTGTATAACGTGAACACCACGCTATGGCACCAATCATTCACAACCAAAAATGCTTGGGATTAGCACGGCGGAACGCTTGCAAATAGTCACTTTGTCTGAAGCAGGTTTTTGGGATCAGGACATTGCCGATGCGACTGGGCACGCCCGCTCTTCGATAAACAGGATTCTGCGGGCGTACAAAACGGAAGGTCGCTTTGAGAACCTGCCCCGAGGTCATCCACCGAGAGTGACAAACGACTCCAACGACGACCGCATCGTTGCAGCGGCAAGGCAGGACCCGAAGCTGACTGTAAAAGCAATCCGCAGCGACCTGAGGCTCGCGGCCAGCACGCAAGAGATACGCGAGAGTCTTCACTCTGCAGGCCTTCGAAGCCGTGTGGCACCGCAGATGCCGTTTTCTGCCCAGAACCGAAGCATAAGGCTGCTGTTCGCACGTGAGCATGAGACTTGGACTGCGGAAGAGTGGCGCAGCGTCATTTTTACGGACGAGTCGACATTCACAACGCGATCCGACCAACAGCAGCGCGTCTGGAGGACGGAGAACACTGGGCAGGTCGTCCAATTTTTGGCTTCTGCATATTCACGTTGTATATGATAGACGGGCAACCGAATGCGCTGCATGGTTGTTTCTTTTCGCGAGGAAAATTGTTTGTTTGTAACTGCGTTCAGTCCGCGTAACCGCGATTCGCTACAGAGATGTCGAGCTGCGCCATCGTATGTTGTACTACGAGGAAACGGAGGAGGCCTGATAACGGTTTCACCAGCGCCGTTTGTCGTTGTCTTGACATTAGGGCAACTGATATTGAGCGGAAAGAAAAAAAATCGAGACGCGTCAGCTTCGCCTTTATTAGTAGAACGCGAGCTAAAGGGTCCCTGACTGCCTCTCGCGCTTTGCGGCAGCTGCAGCTCTTGGAACGGTTTGCACTGTTCCGCAATTTGGGGCGGAGTCCCATAAGGATCTTTCACACTCGGCCAGCTTGCCACCCTTTGACGCTTTTTGTGAGCAGCGGCTGATGCACGCAGTTTGCATGGATTACAGAAACGGCGCTCCCTACCCCCTGGGCATCACGCAGGCGCGCAGCCAACCATTATCGCTGCAATGTAGTGCCCTCACGGGTCGCTGTATTCTAAAATTATATTGTCTTCGGCTCTGCCTGCTTTACCCAGGTTCGACGCCTCCAATATCCAGCTTATTGCCAGGAGCGGCCGGTGTGGGGAGCCATCTCTAAAGACTGCTTGGGTCCACTCGTACGCCCGGACGGCCGGTTCAACGCTTCCACTTATAAAGAC
Source organism: Haemaphysalis longicornis (assembly GCF_048455015.1). Classification (NCBI taxonomy): domain Eukaryota; kingdom Metazoa; phylum Arthropoda; class Arachnida; order Ixodida; family Ixodidae; genus Haemaphysalis; species Haemaphysalis longicornis. The sequence continues at coordinate 1,982,416 of NW_027526295.1, forward strand.
CTGCTGGACACCGTCATGTTGCCGTACGCGCTGGCCGGTCCGTTTCGTGACGGCGTTTTTTTTTACCAGCACGACTTCTGCACCATCCACACTGCTGCATGCGTCACTAACCTCCTGGAGGAGAGGTGTGTGATGGTGCTCGATTGGCCGCCGCAAGGTGCGGACATGAACATTATCGAAAACGTTTGGGTGAAATAAAGAAAGCCCTTTCTCGCTGTCCACCGCAACGGTGTTCTGCGGACGACCTATGGGCGGCGGTGCACGCGGAATGGCAGAGGCTGGCGGCTTGCTCTCGTTTTGCCACCAGCCTGTACGACAGTCTGCCACGCAGAATGGCTGCCGTCGTGGCCGCGAGAGGAGAGCCGATGAAATACTATTGAACGTGCTTGCAGAAAAATGCTTCCTTCCCTTTTTTTTCTCTTTACATCATCCTGGAATAAAGTTTGCTGTTCCTTCGTGCAGATGTTCGTGTTTTTTATTTATTTATTTATTTATTGTACCCTCAGGGCATACAGCATTATAGAGGGGAGTGGGTTTAGGAGACAAGTAAGTACAAGTGAAACATGAAAAACAAATCACATTCAGTACATCCATATAACTCAAAAACAGCGTGTAAACGACAATGCATACAAAATGTACACAATATCTAGAGAGAATCAAACAAGGAAGCACCGCGACAAAAAATACCGTAATGACAATTTAATGCACAAAGGAAGTAGTGGTGAGAAAAAAAATTTAACAATGGCATAAAATTACTGTGAGACACAAGTGAACGGTAAACGAACAACAGCAAACAACTAGGGAAAAAATGCGTTGAGCAAATCAAGGCATAAAATTTTCGAGTGCCTCCCGAAAGCGTTCATGGTTAGTAATGGTGACTAGTGACGCAGGCAGGTTGTTCCAATCATGACATGTTCGAGGTAAAAAAGAATACGAGTATGTTACGGTGTTTTGGCGCGGAATATGAACCTTTAAATGATGTTCGAGGCGTTCATAAAGGAAAAAGGGAGGTTTTAGCCAACGTGATTTAAGTACCGGGCTATGGTGATATGCTTTACACAGCACACAAAGGCGAGCCAGTTTCCGGCGAGTGGCAAGAGTAGCAAGGTCAAGGCTGGATTTCATGTTAGTAACACTGGAAGTGCGGTGATAGTTAGAAAGTATGAACCTTGCGGAGCGGTTTTGCACAGCTTCAATTTTGTTAGATAGTGTTACATAGCCAGGGTCCCAAACTCAGGAAGCATATTCAAGCCTAGGGCGTACGTAGGTTATATATAGCTGTTTTTTAAGGAAGACGGTGACAGCGAGAAATTTCTTTTCAAGAACCCTAGCATGCGGTTTGCATTAGATGTTACATATTCAATGTGGCGCGCCCAGGATAGGTTATTGGTTATGTGCACACCGAGATATTTGTAGGATTCAACTGTATCTAGTAAGGTATCTTTAAGAAAATAATCAGGGCTAGGTAGTTTATTACGGGAAATTCTCATTGATTTACATTTAGAAACGTTAAGATCCACGTGCCAGAGGTTGCACCAGGAAATAATGTTGTTAAGGTCGGATTGTAGACACGCAATATCAGTATCGTTAGTAATTTTACGGTAAAGCACACAGTCATCAGCAAAAAGGCAAACTGGGGAAGAAATTTTAGAAGGCAGGTCGTTAATGTATATTAGAAACAGTAAAGGCCCCAAAACAGAACCCTGAGGTACTCCTGAATGTACCGCCACCTCGGGAGAGTCAGTTTCATTAACGGATACAAACTGCGTGCGGTTAGCAAGAAAGATTCGAATAAACTGTAGTACTTGTGGATCGATTTTCAAATGGCCCAATTTATGTAATAGCAGCTGGTGATTTACTTTATCGAATGATTTTGCAAAATCTAAGAATATACAGTCAGTCACAAAACCTGAATCAAGATTTACATGCAGATCGTTAGTAAACGTGACTAGTTGTGTTTCACAGGAAAATAATTTCCGGAAACCGTGCTGCGAGTAATGAAAGAACTTATTTGATTCTAAATGCTTAACAAGGTTGGAAAAAATTATGTGCTCAAGAATTTTGCAAGGAACCGAAGTAAGTGAGATTGGTCGGTAATTAGAGGGGTTATGTGCGTCGCCTGATTTGTGAAGGGGTACCAACCGGCCTGTTTTCCAATCTTTAGGCAAGTAACCGTCATCGAAACATTTAGTGTAAAGGCAATATAATATAATCGACATATACTCTTTAGTATTCTTCAGAAATTTCGAATTAATACCGTCAGGGCCACATGAAGAAGACAGTTTCAGGTTGCTGATAACGCCAGCAGTTCCAGTAGGATCGAAAACAATAGGGTCCATTGGGAAAAAATTTACACACTGCAGATCTGGAAAATTATCTACAATCGGGTTACAAAAAGAACTAGCGAAGCAATTATTTAACAGCGAGGCACACAAATGGCTAGAAACTGGTACACCACGATTATCAACCAGGCTTATTGTGTTGTCGTTTTTAGGCTTCATTATGCTCCAGAAACGCTTGGGATTTGTCTTTAATAATAAAGGTAGCGTTGACTGAAAAAAGGTACGTTTTGCAGTTTGAAGAGACTTGGTGTAAGATGCGGCTGCTAGTTTGTAGGCTGACCAGCGCTGCGGACAAGTAGATTTCTTGGCGGTACGATAAAGCCTGGCCTTTTTGTTAGACAATCGTTTCAAATAACGGGTAAACCAGGGAGCATTAGTATTACTATAAACGCGCCGTAATGGTATATGTTTGTTGATTAATTGATAGACCTGTTGTTTGAAGGAATTCCATATGTAATCAACGCTTTGTTCTCTATTACGTGGCAGTAAGCTATCAAGAAAAATACAAATCCCCGTGTTAATAGCTTCGAAGTTGGCTCTATTGTAGTCTTTAATGCTTTTTATGCGCTTCTGTTTTCTTGTAGCAGGAAGGGAAAGAGCGAACTGCAGTACGTCATGGTCGCTCAAGCCGGGGATGTGCGTTATTGACGAAATAATATCTGGGGCAGATGTCAGGACGAGATCAAGCAAAGACGATGTTTCCGGTGTTACACGGGTTGGCTGATAGACAAGCTGGGATAAGTTAAAAAGGGAGCAAACGTCGAGGAAAGATGACGCTTCAGCAGATGCAGGTTCGACTAAAGGAGTGGAATGCAGCCATTGAATATTGGGATAATTGAAGTCACCAACCAAAAAAATTTCTACTTCTGGATATCGCACCACAATTTGATTTAAATTATCATGAAGACCTTCACAAAAACCGGTGGCAGAGGATGGAGACCGATAAGCGGCGCCAAGAATAATCTTCTTATAATTGAACGTTAAGCAGCACCAGAAAATTTCAAGGTCAGTAGTTACAGAGACCGCAAAAGATTTTAACTGGTCGGTGATTGCTATTAGTACACCACCACCTGTGCTGTCGCCGCGATCACGTCGATATACCACAAAGTTTTTGTCACACTGAAATAACTCATTCACCGATATTTTGCTTGTGAGCCAAGTCTCCGTCAGTACGACTATATCGGCTACAGAATCGTTGATTAATGCGTTAAGTCTATCCTTCTTTTGATACAGGCTACGGATGTTAGTATACAGAACAGAAACATCGCACCTACGGCCACTACCCCTCGCATTATCCTAGCTACCGCTGGGCTGACCATACACACGTCCCGAACGGGTCGACCTCGGTGATGTAGAGTCAGACGTACCATCGGGAGAGGCAACCGCAGGAAGAGAGGAAACAACTGCACTAACTTCAAGGACAGAATCTGCATCTGCACAGTACCTGTAGTGTTTTCCGTCGGCAACAAGCTTGTTGTGGCGCAGTTTGTACGAAGTTTTCAAACCTTTGCCGAAGTCAAGCTGTTTTTTACGTGCAATGCGCGTAGAAAGAGAGAAATCTTCTCTTATGTTAAAATCCGTGTCGGTTAGCAAAGATCTTTTTGCCTGAATCAGTTCTTTAGTTTTGAAAGAAGAAAATTTAACCACAATGGGACGGTTTTTGTCCACAGAATACTGGCCTATGCGATGCGCACGCGCAATGTCGGTTGCAGGGATTTGCAGCTGCAGTATCTCAGAAGCGAACAAGATAATCTTGCCTTCAGATTCTTGCCAGCTTTCCTTAGGACTGTCTTTAATTCCGAAAAACAGCAAGTTATCTCGCCTCGACCGATCTTCTGCCTCATCAAGCTTTGCGCGTAGCGTGGTTATTTCTTCACGCAGACGGCCCCTTGAAACATCAGCACCAGCCTGATCTAGCTGACAGAGCTCAAGACTGGCAGCCTTCTTTTCAACGGCTTCTAGGCGGGTGCTGATATTCGTAACAGTAGATACCATCGATTCATGGCCACGTTTTAGTTCGTCAATCGCCTTTGCCTTGCTGGATTGATTAGCCTCAATCCTTATACAACGCTCGTTGGTTTCATTAACTGATTTCAGTAATTCGTCTTGCATCCCAGGATTTTGCTCGATGTCCCCGCATATCACCAAAAACAAGGCACAAAAAGGTTCAAGAACGGCTCCTGGGCATGGAACCACGACAATAAAACGGTTGTCAGACTTGAATGATTTACAGGTCAGAAAGGAAGGATGACTGACCTGCGCAACAAACAAGAGGCGTAAGAACATCGCTCCGGCCGTGTTTCCATGCCCACTGGCGAGGTTGTCCGTGGGACGCCCTTTTGTATGGCTTGACGGGGGGTGGAGCGACGACGTAGATGCTGGTAGGCTGAGTCTGAGAGTATCTTGCGATAGCTGCGTTGTGGCTGAGCTGGTTCCGTTCACCGATGATAGCAGGCTCGAGATACCGGTGGGCCAGCGAAACAAGTCCGCCGTTACCGAGTGGCTACTCGAAGCAGCAGTACAGGACTGCATCACGGTGACGGCGCTCACCCAAGGGCAAGCCGTGACGAACTGCGCAACAAACAAGAGGCGTAAGAACATCGCTCCGGCCGTGTTTCCATGCGTGACCGTGCCTTACATGCACATTATCTGTTGCGCATCGGAAGGGCACGCGTAACAAGAGCGCGCCAGCAGACGATATCCGACTCCCGTCGGCGCACACACGCGCTCCAGCGCTCCAGTCTTAGAGCGCCCCGCTGTCGCTGCGGGGAACCACAGTCCGGCTCATTGGCAACCGGAAGCAGTACGCCTACGGTCAAAGCGCTCTCACCCTCGCGGTATACCACAGTGCAACACCTCGCTTCCACGGGCGTCCACAGCACAGACGGCGCTGCATGTTCCGGCGGCTACGCGCTCACAGTGTCGCGTTTCAATCCGTGAGCACTGTACCTGCAGTTTTCTTTACTATCAATAACGCAGAGACGTATGACAAGCGCCAGCGGTCCAGGAGATTTTAACGGTTATGACTCTATAATCCGCTTGTTTCTTGAAGCCTCCCTTTGGGTCCATTGCGTCGCTGTAATACCGACTGTAATATCAGAAAAATTTTGCAGAAGACTTGGCGACGTATCTGCTCATTACGATGCACCTGTCGATGAAATACAAGTCATCTGCCGCCTCTTCCACGTCAATGTCTATCTCCCCCGACTTCCTCGCATGCTTTTCCTCTCCTCCCGCGATAAACACGGTGGTGATGTGGTGAAGTGAACTGAATTCTCCCTGGTACCTCTGCTCGCGCACCATGTATAGGAACATTTCGTTACTGTAGGAATTGGAAAGTTGCAAAAAGTTCCACTAGCCTCGGCGACAGCTCTTCTTGTATTCTTGACTCTAAATATTGTTTTCAACTGCCAATTTTTATTCTATCGCAAACAGCTAGCGCATATCCATTTTCAGATAAAAGAACACCCAGCATCTTTCAGGTCTTGATGTTTTGCCTCAGATATTCCTGGTGTTTTCCTTTTGCCCAAAAAAGTCAACAAGTATGAAGTGTTTCCACATTTAATGGGTCGGAAAAGTTTTACCTATAGAAAGTTCCCGTTCAACTATTATTTTATCTTTTGGCGGGAGGGCTGAATCGACAGACCGACAGACATATACGGCGAACTTTTCGTGTTCATGTAGCTCAAGAAATGCTATCGTCCTTAAAAATTGACCTCTCACCTAATTGCTTAGCTGCAAATACGTTGAAAAACGGTATTCGTCTGCCAATCTTCCGCTGCATAAGTCGTATTTTTTCCTAGCGTTTCCGGGCCTGTGTTTGCGTCTAGATTTTGCTGTTTATGACTGTTGACTTAGTCGCTGAAGTGTTGAAAACCGCGTGATCTGGTGCCGTCCTTTCCAGATATATGTTCACTCCGCACCCAACATATGCACTAATGCTTGACTGAATACTATTCCGTCGCCACTTGAATTCGTGGAGAAACCGAAACCAGCCTCTGAGAACTTCAAAGATACCGGTGGCGACACTGGTGGCGCCACCTGGCAGTGGTGCTGGGAAACACACGGACATGCGCACCCAGGGCTGCTGCCACATTGCGCCACCGTATCCTGGATGATGTGCACTGTGTTTTTGTTTCTAGAGTGGGTGCTATTACATGGAACCTTGATTTCTAAAAATACATGAACGCTTGATTTTTGATATCGCAAAAATCTAACATTCATGAATTTTAAATCAAGAAACACTGCAAATATCACTTATGTAATCATGCTTTGCATCATATGTGAGTAATGTTTTGTTGTTTCTCAACAATGTTGAAAGTATGAGCACTGCGCACAGAATTAGGCGTTTCGAGATGGCTTTGCCTATATGAACCTCTCGTTCAATATCTGCCGTAACTGTGGCCGGGCAGCTTAATCGAGCGACAGGCAGGCGGTCAACAAACATACAGACAGGCCCAAATTCCCACATTCAAGGCGCTCTTGCAGTGCTAACGCCTTTAAATATCATACACTGTTGAAACGGGACACAGCGTTCCGCACGCCGCCTACGTAATATAGGCGGGGAAGAAGAATTAGATTTTAAGCACGCTAAGCCTCTTTTGTTGTCCCTTCACCTCTTGTCTTCACATCTGGGAACAAAAGCCCATTATCCATTTTGACCAAAGCTGTATTTCACTGGGACTCGGACACGAGGCCTGAGCGATGCGGGTTGTCCGGGACGGAACGAAAGCCGTTTTTCTCGCGGCGCGTCGTTTGCGCCGGAGCTTCACTCGGCTTTCGAGCGGATAACTACCTTTGACAGTAATCTTCCTGCCTGTAACATTTGGCAGTGTCTCGCCACCTGATGAAGACCTCTATTTTCGAAGGCGGACTGAAGAAGGGTAATTCAGTGCCCTATCTCTGTTGCACAATACGTCGAAATTGAAGGAAATCTCACCGTTAAAGTTTTGCTTGAGTAATGTCCTTTTCGGCAGACATCAAAAAACCGAGCACAAAGCCCCGCCCCCCCCCCCCTCCCCCACCTTCCCCTTACATGAAATTAACATTTTCTGCCTGTCGCTACGGTGGCTGTTCGAAGGGAAGCCTACCGAAAGAAAATGCTTCCATGAAGACGAAAAATTAATCCCAAACTATTTTAACACTGGTTCCGGTGCGTGAAAAGAGACCTGACGTACGGCATGTGACACCGAGCCAACCTACAGCGGGTGCACTGTTGGGCGAGACAGTAGTTTATATCATAATTAGAGTCTGTCTGTCTGCCTGTCTGCCTCTCTGTCTGTCGCCACATGCAGCCATCCGGCCAAAAGGAAAAAAAATACTTGAAGGAGAAGTTTATATGGGCAACAGTTTTGCAAATCACTATATTTGGAAACACCCTTCATTCTTGTTCCTTTGTAAAGCGGAAAGAAAACAGCAGGAATATTTGAGTTAAAAGATAAATACGTCACTGGTACTAGGCAATACTTCTTAAAGTACATGTGGGGTTGATGTTTGCGATAGCAACTAAAACTACCAGTTGAAAACAATATTATGACCCAGAAATACAAAAAGACCTCGCACCCGAGGCAGCATTCGAAGGCCAAGAGTAAGGAAATGTTCCTATAGCTGATCCACGAGCAGTGGTATGCGGGAGAGTTTAGTAGACTCGAGCATATCCCCGTCCGTGCTCTTCGTGGGAGGAGGGAGGCGAGCGGTGAGGAGCCTGAGAGGTGGACGTCGGAGAGAAGAGGGACGTGTACTTGGGAGATGCGGCAGAAGACTATTGTACTTGAACGACATTTGCGGCGAAATAAACAGATACGGGGCCAGTTTTTGTGCAATATTCTGATAGTATGACGCCTATTTTTCGAACGAACAGTTTAATCTCGGCGTTCTGTTTAGAGGGGATAACGTATCAGTTGCAACTCATTGTATGATTGTGAGCAACCGAAAAAACAAAAATTAAAGGGACACTGAAGTGATTTGAAAACATTGCGGGATTACTAGCGCAAATTGTAGTCCGGAGTCCATAGGCCATGTGTCGACCCCTCTGAGCGCATTTGCGCGAATTTATTTACTAGAAAAATCAATTCAAAAATGCTGTCCTCCGCTCCGCACCCTCGCCCATTTTCTGTGGCGTTTTCGTGTGACGTCAGGAGGAGATGAGCTGGCAATTGGCTGCGCTACTGCACGGCTCACCGACCTTCCGACAGAGTCAGTCGGAGGGGCAGCGCGTGGTGATAAGTGCTCGATAAACCACGAAAAGCGTCTCACCAAATGCATCAGCGGAGTTGAGTACTCCATCCCGCTGCTTCCATGCCGTGGCCAATACATAGGCCAGACGGGGCGGTGCTTAAATGTTTGATTGAGAGAACATGCTGGGTCTCTCAAGGGAGTGTCGTCCTCACACCTGTCCCGCCACTGCAAGGAATGCGGTTGCGCTCCCGGCTTTGAAAAAACAGTCGTGGTGATGAGAAGCAGAAGCCAGCGCACGAGGGAAATTGCGGAAGCGTACAAAATTATAAAAATTCCCCGCATTTCCCCGAGGGGAAGAATGTGAAAGTGCGAATGCACGAGTTGAATTGGCGCGGTTCGGTAATGTTCGCGAAAGAGAGATCACACACACACACAACTACAAAGAAAGAAAGATGCATTTATTCACACACACCTATTTGTGTTGTCGTTGTACTTGATTGCTAGAGCGGATCTCAGCTTTGAAATTTCGTGTCAGTACTCCTTTAAGCAGGTGCATTAGCCCTTCTCACGCCCGATTCTTGGCCAATCCCCCACGTGGGTATGTGCCATGTCACCGGCCAGGCAGCGCGCGCCCATCTCCCCCCGTTGCCAAGGAAGACGAGGAGATTCCTGGCCAATCCCCCACGTGGGTATGTGCTATGTCAGCGGCCAGGCTGCGCGCGCCCATCTCCACGTGCGCGGACATCGCCGGTGGACGCAGGTTCAGGGTCGCTTAAGAAGTGCATTGCACTTAAAAAGCGGCGACATGTGCGTGAGCCACCCGTCTATCGCACTAATAGATGAGGAAATAGATTTTCTTGACAAGTCGTGTGTGTAAAGGGCGTTCGTGATATGGTTGTGTGACTCGTGTATGATTTCATCAATTTTTTATCTCTTCTTTATTGCTTAAATAACACGTGTTCTTCCAATAAAATTTCAGTTGCTAGACAGCGCCTGTGTCGTCTATTCTCTTCTCTGTGTATTGTTTTCGTTCGCGCTGACCACCATGAATGCGATCCACCTCGCCCAATTTGCCACCTTGTAATAGTAATTGTAATCAAACAGCAGATTTCACTAGCAGAAAAGGTTTTGAAATGGTGTTTTTATTATATTTATTTAGGCTTTTGTATCAGTATTTCAATACATGGGCTTTTATTGGGGAGTTACGCATCAATATTTGTACGTCAGGCTTTTCTCCCTTCAAACGTCACTGCCGCCGGTTCAACCTACAGGGTCACCACTGCGTGGCTGAGAGGGACCCATGGGGTGATTTGGTTCTGCTTCGCTTCGTTTTGCCTTTCCGCGTTCTAGCAGACTAGTTATTGTCACGCCTGTAAGCAAATAGTACGTTGAAGACGCTTAAAAAAAACAAAAAAAACACCTGCGGCTTGCTAGATTCTCGAACACCAACAAAAGCTTCCCGGTAAAATTCGGTTCTGGACGCCTTTTGACCGCTCCCACGGGCGCCGGCGACGGCGCCAGCGACGGCGTCACCTCCGAACACGTCAAGCCCAAGTGAATTGTATTGTGGCCTTGCTTCGAGCTGATACTGGCAGAGTGAGAGGCTGGTTTCGTCTTGCAAGCACATGCAATGAATGCGGCTTTGTTTCGAAAGCATATATAAATCGTACAAAAATATGTTTCGGGAATTTGATTACTCAATGTCTGACAAATACTTGCACCTTTTGCGGGAATATAAGCTACACGAAAACGTACCTAGTCCAGGTCTCTGGGTTGTTAAATATGGGCACACACGCCTTAGTGCGAGAACGAGGGAAAGTTAATGAAGCTAGGGAATAATGAAGGCATTTCCAGCAGGGAAGAAACAGAAAAGCTTGTACTGTCTCGGAACGAAAGAAACTCAGTGCAGTCTCGGAAATGCTCAAGATGTCCGTCCAAACTAAAGCCAAGTGGGACTCACCAGGCCCAACTAGATGGTAAATGCACTGCTGTTTCGCAGGACATGAAGGGGGGAACGGCGCCTAAAGGGCCCATGCGGACAAAATACAAATCAAAATCTAATCAAATCAGTTTATTCCAACACAAAGTGCTGAGGACCGTGAACAAAAAGCCTCAGAAAGGGCTTGACAGGGTCCACGGCCCCTATACAAAGCAGATGCAACCAGAACAGGCATGAAATTTACAACACCTGGTTGATTAGCAGTCATGGTACTTCATAAAATTCACACATTCAGCACATCATAAAATTCACACACACGGTACATCATAAAATTCACACACATAAAACGCATGATACATGAACAGGATTATATACATGATACATTGTTCAAATGAAATGGCAACTGATACCGTAGCATTTGTTCACCGTAATTCGTTCGGTTCTTCGGTATTTATCAGCGGTCAACTCGGCGAATATTTCGCGGGTACATTTTAGGCTGAAGTTTGGAAATACTGCATAGTAGGTTGTTATTTCTTTTTACATTGGTTTGGTAGCGTTTGAGAAGTGAGGATTTATAGAAATGGGTCACGGGTAATAACTTCATATCTTCGAAAAAGGAGGCTGTGTGACTATCGTATGCTGCGTTCATAATGATGCGAACTGCTTTTTTTTTGTACTTTGGAAAGTTTAGCAATATTCGCCTGAGTTGTGGTGCCCCATACCAAGTGACAATACTGCAAATGCGATAAAAACATGGCCCGATATACCACAAGCTTCACACTTTTGGGCAAACAAAACCTAAGTTTAGAAAGAACAGCTGTAATGCGAGAAAGTTTCGATAACACAAGGTCAACATGAGCATTCCACGACATGTCTTGCTCAAACACTACTCCAAGACATTTCACCGTAGGTACAATTTCAATTTCGGAATTACCTAGTTTTAGCGTGTGCTGGCAGTGAACCGTACGGTTTCTTGGTCTAAACAGAACTGCTTTAGTTTTATTTGCATTAATTGTCAATGAATTTACTCGGCTCCAGCGTTGCAGTTTATCAAGCAGTTCATTGGACATACGAAACACATCACTTTGGTTTTTTGCGCTAAGAAGCATGGTCGTGTCATCAGCATACATTATAATATTAGCAGAGCTATCAATATTGGCCAGATCATTAATATATATGCAAAATAACAGGGGTCCTAAGATGCTTCCTTGTGGTACTCCTGCAGAAATAGGCTTGAAACAGGAACTATGATTATTAATTAGCACTTTCTGCTGGCGATTGCTAAGGTAGGAGGTTAGTAACTGTAAAAAGGTACCACGGAAGCCGTAGTGGCTGAGCTTTTTTAGCAAAGTGACATGATCAATACAGTCAAACGCCTTTGAGTAATCGATGAATATTCCTAATGTGTATAACTGTTGCTCAAAGGAGTTAAAAATTGCCTCTTTTTGCGCTACAAGGGCAGTCTCAGTGGAAAGGCCTTTAACAAATCCAAATTGTGCAGTGGTTATTATTTTGTGCCTATCAAGGAATGAAATCATGGAAGTGTGTATAAGCTTCTCTAGGCCTTTTGAAAATATAGGAAGTATCGCGATCGGCCTATAATTTGTGAATTCGTTTTTGTCGCCTCCCTTGTGTAAAACGATAACTTTAGCCATTTGAAGTTTTTTAGGAAAAGTACCGGCAGTAAAAAGAAGGTTAAAGACATGCTCCAACACCGGTGAAACAAGGTCTAGAAAATACTTAATCGGCCGGATTTCTAAGCCATCTACGTCAGGGCAACCACTATTTTTCAAAGAAAGAAAAGCGCTCACAATTTCATTTAAAGTGGCGGGGGCCAAGAAGGCTGAATCACAGGTGCTTTCATTCATGAAGTTTACATAATTGGGGTTGTGAGAACTCTTGCATACTGATATGAAGTAATCGTTAAAGGCGTTTGCTAGCTTTTCATTTGATAAGATTTCGTTGTTCCGAATAACCTCGTGTATCGTGTCATGACTATTTTTATTACGATTCAAAACAAAGTTAATGTTTTTCCAAGCAATATCTGATCTTTTCATTACACCACTACTGAATAAATTGTGTGCATGTTTCGTCTTTTTTCGTAACGCAGGAGGTTATTAAGTTTGTTTCTTTGCGCTTTGAACTGTTTGAATTTTTCGTTGTCTTTGATTTGAATAAATTTCTTGAACAATTTATTTTTTATGCGGATTTCCTTCAAACACTTTTTTGTAATCCACGGTTTCTGGCCTCTGCGTACGCAGTTGAAAGATTTGTACGGGAAGCAAGTATAGTATACCATTTTGAACTTTTCATGGAAACAATCGTACGCTGTATCAGGGTCCGTGGTGCGCATGATATCTGACCACTCGACTAGAGATATCGCGTCACGAAACCTGTCTAAGTTTGAGCTGCTTATGTCACGAGTAATCACGCGACCATCTGGCACTTTATGTATGGAAGGAGGGGTAGATAGCAGAAGAACAATAGGGAGATGATCACTAATATGCACGTTAAGAACACCAGAAAAAGAAATACATTCGTGAATATTGGTGATAAAAACATCAAGTAAGGTCGAGGAGCTGTTTTGGATGCGTGTAGGCGCTTGAATAGTATTAACAAATCCATTCGATGCCAAACAGATGTGGAGGTCTCGTTGCGTATTAGAAATCTTGAGGAAATCGATATTCAAGTCTCCCCCTAAGATTAGTTTGAAACGATTTTCGTTCACCCAACTTAAGTAGCTATCGAAAAAAGACAGAAAATTTGACACATTGCTTCCCGGTGGTCGGTACAAAACGCAAAAGAGAGTGTCCCTCGATTTTACAGTAAGCACTTCGTAATCGCAAGTGATATAAGAATGCGACGCAACCAAGTGGCAACGCGAGTTGTTTTTTGCCATTAACAGTACACCGCCCCCCCTTTTAGAAGACGGATTGATGAAATAGGTTGTGTAACCTGGAGGCCTCAGTACATCGAGATCAGTTTCTTACCACGTTTCAGTTATCATAATAATGTCATGCTCGAAAGCAAAGGTGCCAAGCAGTGCAAGAATTTCATCCTCTTTATTTCTTGCTGATTGTGCGTTAATATGAATAAAAGACATCGTGTTTTAATTCTGCGCATGTAAACGGCCCACTTCATGTGGCGTCAGATAAGCGGCTGCCATGACGAGCCGTAGTTTTAGATGGAATGATTACAATCATTCCATTTTTTCGAGGTCGCTGACGCGTGTCACCTTCAAGGTGCGCGAGGATTCGGTTTTTCTTGCAAAGATTTTGCCACTTTTGGTCCAAACGTAGCGCCAGCCCTTTTCCTTCTTTTTAGACACAGTCATACCCAGCAGCCTTTTCAGGTCGGGACAAAGGTGCTCATTCAAAAACACTGGAGAAGGGTGCGTAAAATCAAGATCAGTTGTCGAAACCCGCGTTTTCCTTGCTTTCTCGAGGACGATATCTCGCTTGGACCTACTTCGGAACTAAACCACTATGTTGCTGACTGTGTCGTCTTTCGTTGGTACGCGGTGGCAGGCATCTATATCGTTTTCTACGATCGGCTCGCCTAAGACTGATCCCACCTTATGCAGGAGGGCAGGGAGGCTTTCTCCTTCAATGGATGGCACACCTTTGATCTCGATGTTTTTGCATCTAGAGTACTGCTCCAGCTGCACAATCTTATGCTCATTTTCGAGCACTTCAGTGCGAAGCGCGGAGCACTCCGCGGTGAGAGGGACATTTTGGGCCTTGATTTCAGCGTTTTCAGCCTCGGCCACCTTTAATGCTGCCTTCATTTCTTCAAACGACTTGTTGAAGAAGTCCATGCTATTTTTCAGTTCCCTGTACTCTCTTCTGAACTACCTTTCTATGTCCTGTCTGCATTCTTTCAATAACTGGACCACGTCGGTACTCATAGCACGAACACAGTGGCAGCAGCAGCAGCAACAAAAGCAGACGTAAAAGAAAAACACAATAGCTTTGCCTCCAACCTGCAAGTGTCGAACAAACAGCTTCAGATGTGTGGCCCAGTTGCTGCCGCAGCTGCCAAGTGACGGAGCCGGAATGCCGCGTCTCTTTTAGCCCGTTAACCCCTGGCGGTGGCCAGCAAAACAAGTTTGTTTTACTCACAAAATTTGGTGTTTGATAGTGCTCCCAGCGCTTGTCGGCAGCAAACGGTGCTTTAGCCAACAAAAAAGTAATACACTGATTACCAATTTGTCCCTACCGCCAAATCATCTGCTTCGTGACGTCTTCGATGACGTAACAAAGACAGGTCTTCAAGCGAACCTTAGTATGCTGTTTGCTCTGTAGCGAACTGCGGAACACTTTTTTTACCGCTAGTCCTTCTAGATGGCGCCGCAATACAGCGCAAGGCCGCTGTGGGCTTTTGCTTTGTTTCTGACAGCGCCGTATGTGAACCCGGTTTGTTGTGTTACGGTAGGTAGTAATCATTTTGTGAAACTGGGTACGCTCGACAAACAGGGTCACGTAAGACAATGTCCCTTACACCTATCGGCCTGTGTCGCGAGACAACCCCAAGGCACCACACTTCGGTGCAGGGTTAGCAAACATAGGGCGTAGCGCCCAGCAACAAGAGTACGCACCAGCACTTGTACGCTTACTGTGCTTTCGTAACTACCGTTGTTTACTCGAACATTATTACTCCTTTGAAATGAATATGCATTAGATTTAAGCGAAAATAGCTCGTTCTTCAACCTTAAAAGCCCTGCCTAACCTGCGTTTGCTTTTCTGGGCCTCAGCCAATCGCACAGCTGTGTACATTACGTCATAGGCTCTAATACGGTAACTCCGCTAGTGAGTCACGGGGCCACTCCCTTCTCTATTATCACAGAGCTTATTTGAGCGATTTTTGCGTTAAAAGTGGCGTCAGTATGATTCTCACGAGGCAATCTTTCGAATGAACCATGCTTGTTTTATCTTCGTGGCCCTTTTAACTATGGTTGTGTCCGAATGCAGAACAAAATTAACGAGTGCATAGTTTAGTAATCACGCACACAAGCTGCGCGTTAACTTGCCTCTACTTTTTTCGACTTCAACCAGTAGCTGATCACTCGGCGGGTGCATGGCGGTTGCGGGTGTATACAGAGTAGGCAGTTCACAACAACAAAAGGTGTGGTTGGAAGAGTGCGTTATCCGACATGGTCCAGTTATTTTAGTTTCTGCTAGTTTCTGCAGGCACCGTGTGTTATATGGTGATGTTTCGATGAAGCGCTTAGGCACGGACGTCGCTTACCCTACAAGACCGTCACCACGCTGTTCGTGGTGAATGACTGCAGCAGATGAACGTTTGCGCGCGCTCACCTCAGGACAAGAAGACCCAGCATAAAAGTTTCTGCGAAGGAAAGTTTGGCATCCACTTGAATACAGCTGTACGGCTACAAAGGAAAGCTATACAGCGTTCTCGGAAACTTCGCAGTTGAAGAAAATCCAGGATTCGAACCCGGGACACTGCTTAACCGGAACAGTCACTCTACCAACTCAGCTAACCAGGAGGCTAGTCGTTTGTAGCGCGAGAGTGAATTGATAAACAACTCGAAGTTAAGGACACGTGTAATCGACCAGATTTAGGGGAAATCCCCAAGGTGGAGCAAGGTTCTGCGAAGGAAAGTTTGACATCCACCTGAATGCAGCCGTACGGCTACAAAGGAAATCTATACAGCTTTCTCAGAAACTTCGCAGTTCAAGAAAGATTCGTCCCCGCTGCATTCAGCTGTATGTCAAACTTTCCTTCGCAAAATCTCACTCCACCTTGGGGATTTCCCTTAAATGTGGTCGATTACGAGCATAAAAGATTGTGTTTTGTGCTGATCGCGAAGTATAATTTTGCATTATACACCGTACATTTCTGTTATAGTGTTCGTGAAATTTAGGCGACATTGTGAATATCTGAGGTATGATTAGACAAGCGCGTCTGGTGTGCTGTCAGATGAGTGCTCCGCTACATTATGTAAGCGCACAAAACTGATTTATATCACCCCGCAATGCCGTAGCATGAGCATCTGAGGAAACGCTGCTGACGGAGACACTGTTAGTGAATTTCAGTGCACTGGAATTAGAATCAGCACGATTCATATGCCGGCTTCGCGACGCTGCTATGTGACACACACCTGGCGCTTATGGAGACCGAATGTATCACAGAAAGATCGCGTCAGCAACATCTACACTGTCGTAAATACACCACAATTGCGAACAGAGAGACTGCTGTATATAAATATATGCTACGAACGCCCACAAAGGGTATATTTCAGTTGTGAACGTGCCCCCAAAAGCAGTGGCGACACTGTGTAGCAAGCCGGAGCGATTCACGGCTGCTTTCGGGATGGGCCGCTCGGGATATTTCTGTGGAGCCGCTACTGAAGCCACTGGAACAAAGAAAGTACCGCCATTAGCGGCGGGTAGCGCGCGCAGGATTGTGTTTTTGTGGCTAGATTAGGTCAAGCGCTAGGGGCGTGTGTTCTGCTACGTGTAGAAATGGCCGCTCACGAGTGCGAGGACTTTTAGACGGCTGGCGGATTAGCCCTTTTTGGGATATCATTTTAGAATTATGTTTAATTCACTAAAAAAATCAGAAACAGTACCTTCTTTTTTTGCATAGTAACGCTATTAACGCAAGGGGGAAGTAACATACTTTTCTCTTGCGCCGTGAAGTCATGGGACTTCGTGCGCCGTAGATAGGGGTGCTATTGGTTTTATTTATTTATATATTTATTCACAGATACCTCAAAGACCCCAATGAATAGGGTTTTACATGAGGGGTGGTGAAGGACAAAAATTACACAATAACTGAAATACAAACAAGAGAAAATAAACAACCGAACAAGCATATCACGAATACAGAGCGTTTCAAGCACGCTGTGTTCATAAAAGGTGTACAATGCCAGCCAACAATGTAGATAACAGCACTAAAAATAATCGCATACATGACACAACAATAATCAGTGCGAAATGGTTTTAACGGCAGCTTTGAACTGCGCCGGGTTTGTTTGAATGACGACACCTTCGGCAGAGCCGTTTCATTCGACGGCTGTCAAAACGGGAAATGAATTTAGATAGGCGGTCGTTGTGGGTGAGGTGGGTATACTGCTTTTGAGTGGTTGAGGCGATTCGATGGGTGGTGAGCAGTTTTTATGCAGAGGCTTTGGCACGATAATGAGTTGTAAAATCTGTGGAAGAGGCAAAATCGTGCTACTGTACGTCGTGTTTTAAGACTGGGCAATTTAGCTTTGCATTAAAAGTGTGTTACCCTTGTGTGGTATGAATAATTGGAAAAGATGAATCTGGCCGCACGGTTCAGAACGGATTGAATGATAGTACATAATTTAGCTTGCGGTATGTCCTAGACTGCACACGTGAATTCCAGCTTAGGCCGAACAAGCGTTTCGTAGGCCAATAATATGACAGTGGATGGAGCCATGTTTATGTTACGTCGGAGGAAGCCCAGTGCGCGGTTCGCGTCACTGGTAATGCGATTTATGTGGGGTGACCATGTAAGGTCATGAGAAATAAGAATACCTAGATATTTAGTGGACGAGACAGGAGATATAGCGGAGCCACTTAAGAAATATTTGTACGTGGAATAGGAGTGACGCCTACGGATGGATGTTTTGTGAACGTTTATAACCATGACCCATTTGTTTCACCATTCATCTATCTTCCTTAAGTCTTGCTGGAACGCTAAGTTATCAGTGGGATCGACAATGGGGAGATAAATGACGCAGTCGTCCGCAAACAACTGAATGCTTGAAGAAATATTATCTGGTAGGTCGTTGATGTATATGAGAAAAAGCAAGGGCCCGAGGACTGTCCCTTGAGGAACACCTGAGATGACAGGGGATAAGGAGGAAGAACTGTTTTTAGCATAGACGAACTGCTGTCGGTTAGTTAAAAAGTTTGAAAGCCATGCAAAGACATGTTCACCAAGTTTTAAATGTGAAAGATTCGATAGCGAACGCTTGTGAGGAACTTTGTCGAAGGCCTTCTCGAAATCTATGAAAATAGCACCGACGGGGACGTTAATGTCTAATTTAGAATTCATGTCACTTACGAAGAGTGCCAGTTGAGTGTCGCAGGAGAGACCTTTTTCGAAGCCATGTTGATAGGAATGAAAGAACTTAGCAGATTTCAGAAAGCTAGCTATGTGCGTGTAAATGATATGTTCCATTATTTCAGAGCAAACACATGTAAGAGAGACCGGACGAATGGCGTTATCTGAGGCTTTCTTGGGAACAGGTAGAACTTTTCCTGTTTTCCAATCTTTGGGTACGGAACCTGTTGAGAGGGACTGCTGGAAAATATGGCTAAGAATGATGCTAGAGAGGTGTTTGGTGTTTTTGAGAATTTTTGCATTGATGCCGTCGACGCCTGAGGCCGAAGATAGCTTCAGGGAGTCAATGACGTTTGAAATGCCGTGTGGTTGGAATGTAATGCTCGGCATGATGGGGGGCAATTTACTAGAAAGGCACACAGGGCCGTCCTCTGGCTCGCGGGTGAATACTGAGCAGAATGTGGAGTTAAGGGACTCGGCAACCTTGCAGTCAGGAATAGCAGTTCCCGAGGAGTCAAGCAAGGAAACTGTATGGTTTGCGTGTTTGGGGTAAATGGTCTTCCAGAACTGCTTAGGGTTAGTGCAAATGAGGGCTGGCAGTGTCGACGGAAAGAAGGTGCGTTTGGTGTTAGACAGGAGTGAATCGAACTTTTTCGATGTTGCTCGATATTTTTCCCATGTGTGTGGGTCGGTGGAAGATTTTGCCGCTCTGAGTTGCCTATTTCTTTTTCTTTTGAGCCGTTTTAAAGTAACGCTGAACCACGGGGATGCGATCCGCTCTGTTATCGTTTTTGTAGGTACGTATTTTGCAATCAAATGTTGCATTTGATACTTAAAAATTGACCAATTTGTTTCAACCGAGCGAGTTTTGAAATCCAACAAGAACGAATCGCAAAAGTGGCTCAGTTCAGCGTTCATATCGAGGTGATTTCCTTTATCGTAAAGTGTTATTGTGTTCGACATTTCCTCTGGGCAATTTCATGTGTAGGCAATGAAGTAGACATGTGTAGGCAATGAAACGTACCATGAATGACTGCGTGGTCACTGATTCCATCCAGATGGGTGAGTGGAGAGAAACTATCTGGGTGAATGGCAAGAACCAAGTAAAGTAGATTGTTCGAGTGGTTTGTAGTTCTTGGATGGTGATGTGACCAACTGCGCAAGCCCAAACGAAAGACACGTGTTTGTGAAATCGCTTATGACGCTTTTGTACGCCGACGTGAGAGCGGGATTGCACCAGTCAATAGCCGGAAAGTTAAAATCACCAAAAATTGCAATACGCGTGTTGGGGTGTAGGGTTGAGACCAAGTGCAACGCGTCATAGAAACTGGGTACAAATGAGGTGTCGGCATTTGGGGGGCGATAGCATAGGCCGGTTATGATAGGAGGATACGCAGCTATGCATCGAATAAACAGTAGTTTCGTGGAGTACTAATAACAACCCGAGAGCACTGCAAACTACGATGTGAACACAACAAGCCACCACCACCTCGCCTGTTTACCCGATTACATCTGAAGACGTGGAAACCTGCGAAAGAGAGCTGTAGTTCTGCATGACCTATTGATGGGTTTACCATGTTTCTGTAAGAATTACAAAATTGCAGTCGGTTAAGGTAACGACGTTGTTCAGTGGGTTTCTTTTGGGAAGCAGGCTACGGTAAAAATGAATGATATGATGCTGTTATTGGGACTGGGAATTGAGTTTCCTAACCGCAATAAATCGCGCTGCAGAACCTTTTCGCTAATGTGATCATAGATGCAAGTCATGTAAGTCACGTCACCTATCTTTAATCTCTCATGTCGTAGCTTGTAGGAGGTCCCTTGTGTTTTGCAAATTCAACCAAGTTCTTGCGGGCTACGCGTGTAGTAGGCGAAAAATCTTCAGCGATGGCAACTCCTGACTCCTTAAGTTTCCAGCTGGCACTAGGAATCTGATCCTTATCCTTGAAATGGGCAAATTTCACAATTATCGGTCTTTATTTATCCGGGTGAATTGTGCCCAGCCTATGCGCACGCTCGATGTCCCGTGGTCGGATGTTTATCTTCAGTTCTGCTTAACATTTACTAATGACCTTTTCTTCAGACTGCGCCCACGTTTAGCCTGCACAGTCGACTAGCCGGACAAACAGCAGGTTTTGACGACGAGCCCTGTCTTCGGAATCGTCAAGGCGGGACGACAAATGAGAAATCTGTTTTGCGTTCTCCTCGGCTAGAGGCTGAATTTTCTGTAATTGGATTTTAAAGGAGCCCTGAAGACAAAATACAAGTTTGTTTTATTCAAAATATTTCGTGTGTTATAGCGCTCCCAGCGCTTGCGCTTCAGCAAATGACGTCGTAATCACTGAGAAATTAATCAATTGAGGTTAAAATTTTAATTATTCTGCCAAATCGTGTGCTTTGTGGTGACGTCTACAATTAAGTCATAACGACGCGTATACAAAAAGACCTCAACTGCGCCATTTGGCTCTGCAGCCGTGCTTGCCGTCAAACCTCCCAGTTGGCGCTGGCATACTCAGCACTTCGCCGTTGGTTTGTTTTTGACCGTATTTATAACTGGCTTGATTTTGTTGCGGTAGAAAGTAATCGCTTCGTGAAACATGGGGCGTGCATGACAAACAGGGTCACGTAAGGCAACGGCACTTACGCCAATCGGCCAGTGTCGTATAAGACAACACCAAAGCGTCGGACTGCTGTGCATTTAAAACAAGCATAGTGCGCCCAGTGCCAACAGCAGTGCGCATCGGTACTTCTATGTGTACATGTATTTTCGTAACTTTAGTTGTTTACGGCACCATTCTTACTGCTATAAAAAATGGATATGCATTGCATTTAGGCGCAAATAGCTCGTTCGGCAACCTTATAAGCTGTGCCTAAATTGCGTTTCCTTTTGCGGGCTTCAGCCAATCGCATATCTGGGCCCATATGACATCATAGGTTCTGTTGCGGGAAACGAGCTAGTGGGTCGCATGGCCATTCCCTTTCTCCCTAATTATATAGCTTATTTGAGCGAAGAGTACGTTATCAGTGGTGCCAGTATGATTCTTACGAGGCAACCTTTCGAATGAACCAAACTAGTGTTTTGTCATCATGGCTCTTTTAATATACACAAGGGAAGCGCAGTCTCCCTCCCTTTTAGTTAAACGTACCTAATGCCCGGGAACATGGTGTCGGTTTCGTCGAGTTTGGCTTTCATAGATCTCATTTCGCTTAACAGTGTTGACTGGCCGTTTCTGAGTTCATTAAGAATGGCGGCTGTTTTACATGGTCCATCAGCGGAAGGGACATCTTTTTTTGTCGGACCGGGGTTCTCTTCTACATTTCCGCATAACATCAATAACAAAGAACAATGGTATTCTACCTGCGTGAGAAAGACGGTATTCCGCTCAGCCCAAGCGATCGCTCGCGCGCCGGCGAGCCCATTTTCGGGCCACCACCACCACCGCCCACTGAAGTGGGCGCAGGTCCGAGTATGCTCTTTATAGGCTGCGGGCGTTGTCAATGGCGATCCGATATCCCTTGGCCATTTGTGGAGCATGCGCAAGGCAGGGGGCAGCCAGGTTGACGCGTTCCCCACAGGGCAGCGACGTTGCAGCAAGTGTGAGAATCGGTGATTGCTGCACTGGTTGTCAGGCGGAACCGAAATCTCCGATGAAGGCACAAGGCGTCCAGGGATCGCGTTGATGGCGCAGCCGGGGGTATCTTTGGGCAGGGACGGGGAGCAGGCCCAGAACAGAAGCTGTATGAGAAATTCGGTATACCGGTGAGCCCAAGCCATCGCTCGCGCGCCGCACTGTTTCCCGCACTGTTTGGACGAACTTCATCTTTTTCACAAGCTGGTTGTTTTACCCTATGGTGCCAAGTTCCACCATTTTAATTGGGACACTCTTCAAACGTGCAATGGTGCGTGGGTGCTTATCAATGAACATCTACGTTATGGGTACGCGCCAGTGGCGTACACGGTGTTTCTTTCCGAATTTCCAGGTGCATATCAGAGAACATTTTCCGAGTTGCCTGGCGAAGAAAGTGCTGTCAAAAATGTGAAAACACAAAAGAGCAAATGTAACAATTTTTATTAAACACCAATTTTAACATTCAAAACTTTAAAAATAGTAATATCCACCATAGGCACCCTTATTTCTCCTCGGCCTAAGTTATACAACACCGCTACAAAATAATATTCCTGGGGGAGGGGCGCCTGCCCTACTCATGTTAGATGCAAATAAAGAACAAAATTTCCATCAGCACTGTCTGCAAAAAATATTGAGCATTCTGATTTTTCCAGTGCGCGTTTCGTAAAATTGTGGCGTGAAAGAATTGCCTTTTTTCAGTGGAATTATCAAGGGGCTCTTGTGGCCTTCGAATGCACAGCCCCTTTGATCATGCCGTCCCTGAGGTTTAGTGTAGTAACATGAAAAAAATTCCCGTTGACGAAATATACCCACCCCAAACTCATGCGTTCTTCGTTATTTTTTGGCAAGAACATATAGGTCCAGAATACAAAAAAGGGGTGAACACGGGTACAATGAGGCATCTGAAAACAACTATTATGGGTGGAAAAGTCTTCACTGCACTTATAAGAAAACTTGCGGATGCTGCGTAATGGGCTCCGTACAAGCACACCGTAACGTTTGCTCCTTTGAACGCTTCAACCGTTTTATTTCGTCAGTAACGACCTTCTCTGACCAACGCAATATAAATGCAAAAAGACATCGCACAGTCTGGTCTCCCCTCTGGGGATAAACTCGTCCCGTAGAATCCTGTGTATCCCTGTCGCTCGTGGCATCGCATCAGCCTTGCCTCTTATAATGGAAAAAAGTGCTTTTCCAGACTCTCTTCTGTTGCTTCAGCAAAACGCACAGCACCCGGAGTTCTGTTATCTTTTATATTCCGTTGTAACGCTTAACGCAATAAAAAAAACACGCATCACATCGAGTATGAAATTCGATTGCCACATGATCTCCGCTACTGCTCACGGGAAAAACATAGATGGAACGAAAGTGGTCGCCAACAGACACGTGAGCTTAACGGGCCAATGAACGACACGGATTCGACAAGCAGCTTCTTTTTATTGACAAGGATGGCGGTACTCTCCAATTTCCAGTGATTTCAACCTCTCTGGAACGGCTCAATGAGTATTGCGTCCGCGAAAAATGCGTGCTCTCGGCGCGAAAACCGATCTGCCGCTCGAGAAACTCTGTTTAGCGCGAAAACCGCGGTTATTTTTTAACACGAAAGTGTTTTATGCCGGGGTGCGCAAACCTCACCGACGTCTTATTTCTAACGGAAATGACATCACCAGAAAAAAATCCATTGACGCAGAACAGCCAGGATTCGAACCCACAATCAGTCCGGCCGCTACAGGAGGTGTGAAACGCTGTGCAAGTGAGCCTTGAAGTCATGCCTGCCTACCTGTATGAACGCGCCTAATGTACTTTCCTCAAACGTCTCCGTTCAGATGGTGCTGCCACCTAGGAGAGGTAAAGCGACGTAGTGCGTCACGACGCTAATGAGCTCCGATAGTTGGCGCCTCGATAGAGCAGTGTATAGCAGCGGAAGTTGCTGTGTTTATCCCATATAGTTTCTTAGTAAGTATTGGCGATGGGATGTTTAAGTGGCACCCCCTGGCTCGGACGTCGGCTTAGGGACCCGCGCCGCTGTCGTCTGCTACACTCTTGTGAGGGGCAGCAGTGCCTGTGCTAGAAATCGCCCGCTTTGATGGTTTAGTGCATCAAAAAGCGTATTCCTAGTAATTCAGGCATTTGTGCCAGCTTCTGGGACATCCGAATATTCTCAATTTGTATACCCCACAAGTTTGCAACACACGAGGAGAGAGAGAACAACTTTCTTGAGAGCATCGGTCAGAAGATCGTGTGCAAGTCGCCCTGCTGGTCCTGCCTTGTCGTCCTTCCTAGCTTATTCGCGAGGTTCAGCACTCAGAGCTCGTCGATAAGCATGCAAAATCCATAGGCTTCCGTAGGGTATTTTTGAGATGTTCTTACGAAGACTAAACAGTCTAATGCTACGTACCAAGCATTGGGCCCCTACACACGCATTGCACAGCAGGCAATATATAGCAGCTCTCTCCTATTTATTTCGTTGTGGTTCACTTGTGTCAGATGAATGTTTTTTTTTTACCCAACGCATTGATTTTTCTGGACCATCTAAAACGTCTTATTAGGAGGTTTGGGGATGCTTGGGAGGCTCACAAAGAATGTGTGGATATTTTCCTCAGGCTGTGTGGCATACATTCTGTTCTTCACAAATTGGTTTTAATTCGTTATGGCTGCAATAAGGTGCATATCCCCAGCGTGCGTTGTTTATTCACATGCAAATACAATGAGAATGCTTGTGCTACTCCACCGTGATCGCGCCCCAGACAAAGTTGTACATAGTACTCGAAAGCAGCTTTTGCGCACCGAATTTCTATCGTAACCATCGTTATCATAACGAACTTACTCTCTACGTTACCCGAACAATTATAACATGACTACGGTGTTGAAGGCCTGATATACGCGCTAAAGAAAGCAGTAAATACTATAGGTGGATATATTACAAGGATCGAAACCGATGAATGTTTCCAAACACCTCTTTATTGTTTTCCAACACTTGCAGGCGTAAAAAATAAATCTTGGTCTGTTCGGGATGGCGTGCTATGAATTGAAGAAAATTAATCTTACTCTGTTGTCCTGGACTGAGGCCCCAGCCCCCAAATCACCTCGATTTTACTGTTACAGTTTTCTCTTCCTTCTCCTCCTCGTCTTGAGTGCAGTTTTCCTATGCGCATATCTGAATATTGGGAAGATGTGGCTGTGGGAAATGTACTGAAATACCAGGTGTGAACAAACAGTGTTGCTGTATCTTTACAATAGACGTAACTCGTTTTGCTCAATAAACTTCCATACTGTTTAAAAGCCTGGTATAAAACCAGCTAGCGCCTACACACACAGTGGGTTATTTGCCACTCAACATACAGTTTTTGCTGTTCGTAGTGCATGTGCGAATGACTGCATGCAATTTAGAAGTAAAGTGTTGTGATAGAATACTTTTGAGCGTTCAGCAAGGTTGCAACAACTGTTTTACCTTACATAGGGTTACCCGGGATCATAATACCTTCTGCAAGAGCCGATAGCCCCGAAGGCCTGCAATTTGTTTTGGTATTGTATTTTCGCTCTTGTCGGTTACTAGCAGCTGGCTGTTCCCTTTGTTCGAAAGATTGCGGAATACAGAAGCTGACGCCTATTTCCGACTAGGACCAGCGTCGCAACGAATAAGGCGACGCCGGCAATGTTTCTTCCGTAGCGGTACCCAAAACTATACTTTAACTCACGCCTTGAGCTAGTGTATGCGAGTTTAGCCTATTAGTATGATAAAGAGTTACGCAAAGGCAAAGTCTGGGGCGGACAAGCATCAGACGTCAACCGAGCGCAAAGAAACAGCAGGGAAAACGAGCCCGAGTGAAGCAGACGACAAAAGTGAGAACCCCTAAGCGACGTCACGGAGGCGCGCGCTTCGCAGCGCCGCCCGTGGTCGCGCTCACCGCCAATACTAGAGAGGAAACTGCGCCTTGTAAGCCATGTCGTCGTGGGGGTTCATGGGAAGACCCCCCTTTTAGGCTTGGGCTTGTCATGGCAATTGAATTCTTAAGCGGTTTTTGGAATTCTTCCTTCACTATGCATTAACACGTTTACGAGCTACAAGGGAGCCGAAATCCTCCCTGTTCTGTGGTAGCCCTTTTCGGTGAAACAGCAGTTGCTCATGCAGCAGTCGAAGGACGCATGACTGAGCGGGTAATATGCCACGAGAAATTTGTAGCCGACGAAAAGAAGAAACAAAACGTACTTCGACGAAGACAAGATATGACCACGGGAATACGACAGATACGGGCGCTTGTATGCGTCCTATCTTGTCATCGTGCACGACTGCTTAACGCCATGTTGTCTTTTTTTTTGTTAAACTAGTTGGTGGTCGGTACACGGGTTCACCACGGAGGAAACGTTTTAATAGGCACGCTCAAAAAACTTTCCACACTATTCAAGCAGCGTATTATTTGCAATAATGGTAAAATTAATAAAATCAGAGTCTTAATTAGTTTCCTCCCCAAATATTAACCTTGTACGGAACGGAAACCTTGGCCTGCGCGGAATAGGCACAACCGTTCCGGCAAAAATAAGCTTTACTTCCTTTTCCTTAGTCTTAAAACAGCCTCTTTTTATTTTCCACTTACATAATTGCACACTATTCTTCGCGTTTTTGTGCCACTTTGTCTAAATTTGCGTTCACTAAAACGCTTCAATCCAGTCCAATGATGAAACTAAGGCGACCGCAATGTATAATGGCGGTCCATGAAGACACAGACGGCCTTGATCTGATCCGCATAGACGCTAGCGCCAGATTCCTCGCTAGTGCATATTGTAAGAAACTCTATGGTTTATCCGCTATGGAACGCCGCTGAGCTTGTGGAATGCGGCGGCATCGTTACACAAGCTGAGCTCGTCGCAGCGCACGCGCCGGCGTACACGCCACGGAACACCACCAATGTGGCCGCACGTTTGCCTAAGGGACCCGCCAGCAGGACGTCGCTCACCAAGCACACCCACAAGACTGCAGCCGACCCGCAAATCATGCTCCTTTCGCTGTACCCTACTGTGACTCCACCAAACGATTCGTGACAACCCGTTCAGTTTCGTTCGCAGGGTTTTGAGCAGTTGGTGTTTCCAATCGGATTTACGCAAGGCTCCGGGGCATGCAATCCAGTCTCTAACGTACCGACGAAATATAAATAGCCATGACCAAGTTTATATTGAGGCATAATACGCATTTAAATGCTCCTGTGATGGCACTATTCAATTATGTGTTTTACCGATTTCTTTAAAAAAAGTCATCCCCCTCGCGAGGGGCACGATCAAATGCACAGAATTTCCGAGGGGGTGCGCCGGCAAGTCGTATCTCTCGATCGCGGGACCCGTGTCGCCATCTTTCGGAGGCGCGGGACAACTTGTGGCGCTTTCGGAACAAACCAGAAATGAGTGAAGGATATAAGGCGAGTTCGGTGCATCGAAATCTGTGTCGTTTTCATGGCTCAGTCGGTAGTGCGCCGGGCACCTTGCGTTCCCCCCGCGGCGTCATGGGTTCGAAACCGGGCGCCGGGAGCTGTTATTTCTTTTATAGTGTAGTGGCCTGGCTGCGGACTACGACAAGGCACGCTAACGCCGCGTGACATTGTGAGTTACTAAAATGCTATGCATTTAAAAGGATCAGCCACATTTTGTTCTATTAGGGACACGCATGTTGCACACAGGTTTTGTGGTTCAAGTTAGAGCCGTCGATCGCATTGTGATACAAAAATCCTTGTGTCTCCGAAGGTGCCGTTTGCCGGTTACGGACGCCTGACGCCGTTTTCTAATGCTAGGATCCGTTTCCGTGTGGCCCAATAACCAGGACCTCGTGACGACCCACATTTGTACAAAAACAAATAACTGCCTGAAAATGACCCATATAATGGTCATTTATTTATAAGTGTTAGGACATACTGCAGCCGGGCATCGGGGATATATGTTGTGCGTGGGCAAAAGAGGCCATTTCGGAAAATAGGTGGGGTATTAGGTTGGGATGTAAAGTAGTCGAACGTAAGTGTATAGATCGTAAGTGACACGGAAGTTTGGAAAAATTAAATATGCAAAAATAAAAAAGTTAGCTATACAAAAACGAAGTGCCTGACTGAAAAATTTGTTTCCTATACCAAAAACGTAGGCGTTGTGAGTGTAACACAATATAGATACCGCAGAAACTTGTTCATACGTCCCTCACTATTACGCTTTCATGGCTATTACGCCGCGATAGCGCGGTCCCACCAAAATATCCATAGGCAACCATGTATTACACTCGTTCTTATTATGTCGTCGCATCATGACATTCCTTCTTTCTACGTTGCGATTTTTGCGGAGAAATAATGACAAAATATAGGTAAAGTAATAAATGTGCTCGAGAAAAATTTAGAAACACTGAACTGCGTAGTTCCCAACGAGCACTGCTGGCGCACCACCAAAATCCCGCAGACAAGAGTGCACGGCACACTTGTAAGCATCATCACTATTGTCACCATCACAGTTGTCGCTCCCCTATTGGCTCATAATCTCGCACTCTTGACCGCGCCCCTTACACATTGTTGCACGTGTTTCAGTAGTGAAGCCATACAGAGGCAAGGGCCGTCGGCGTCTCCTGTCGTCGTCGTCGTTCACCGTCGCCATATTCACGGTACTAAAACACGGGGACACTCGTTTTCCAACGCCTCGCACTAGAACGTAACGCTTACTAAAGAATGCTTCGAGAATGCTTCGGGCTTCAAATCTCCGTAGGCAAAACGCCAAGGCACCAAGAATACACGTACACACTGCATGCTTTGCCCCTCCCCAGGTTTCTCTTTAGTCGAGATGACAGGGAATTCTTTTGCTAGAAGGTTTACTATTGTTGGAATCGAAAGACACGCAGCCACCTGGATGACTTATCCTCCCCGCGGAACCACGCGTGTGGTGACCGGGTCGGGCGACGGAGAAGCGACTCATGGAATGAGCTTGCGATGGCTATTGCACGGCGTTGACGGATTGTTTCATGCTTGCGAGGTACGCGCCCAACCGCTCTGTGTACATCGGATTCTCCCAGAGAAGGCGGAATGCGGCGCAACCGACACTCCCAGTGCCCGATGTCAAAGATAACGCATCGCGCAGCGCTGTGGTGATCGCACCATTTTGAGGAATCGCTGTCAGGTTGCAAGGGACTGATGCAGGCAACCGCTGACCGTAGGATTATGAAGACAAGAGGCAAGGACTGCAGGCGGTGAAAGATCGCCTCTAGAGAGGGAGTTGTGTCTCGGGTAACGGAAACAGGGGGCGGACATTTTTGACTGCAACCAGTCATGCGTTCATCATCCTCATCATAATCATCATCAGTCTACTCAGGTCCGCTGCAGGACAAATCAACCCAGGGAACTTAGCGTTTTCTAATTGGCCGCAAAGAAGTCTTTGTGTTATCGAGTTTTATAAAATGTCATGTAAACAGGTTGTAAACAGAAGATGAGGCGCATTAAAACATTTTGAAATCTCAGATGTCGCAACTGTCGCGTCTGCAATGTGCCAGCAGAGGAAGAACTTCATCTTCGATTCACAGGTTAGCAATATCCAACGGCTGCTCCACCAGCAAGGCAGAGGAGCAAACAAGAAATGAGAACACGGCTACCATGTTTAAGACTTTGGCTGCCTTTCCCACGGCCATTGATGGCTTCAAGAAACCGGAAAGCCCTCACTATTAAAGACGAACTTCATGCTGTGTGGCAGGTCAATAAGGTTGCGACACGTGAAAAATATGTATCGCACAATATTTTGGACTGCTAATGCTGACTTTCAACTCAGTCATAGCACGAAATTGAATTGGACGTTGTACGAAGCTAAGTGAGCTACTTCGGCATTGACAATAGCCACAAGGCGATCGAACAACGTGAGAAGGTGATTGCCATTCCACAGGCCCGAAGAAAGGCCAAACTTTTGTCAGAGGCGCTTTCAAACCTAACGGAAATTTATTTTGTGTTTCATCCATGGCTTATGTCTTTTGATATTGAGACGAGGATGTTTGGCTCTGTACAAAGCCGACGGGTATGCGTCGGTGTCGGTGCCGGAGAGAGGGACTGCTGAGCGCTGAGCCGCTAGATGAGGAAGCTGACGACGATCGGTCTCGATTTCATTGGTGCGTGGATCTGGACTCCCTGTTCTGGCTTCCTCCTTGCAAATACCTTTGTGAACACGATACGTATCTCGTAACATTTTGGGTGATGGTTCGGGTCCCTCACCAACCTGGCCCCAGATTCGCACCTCATCAGCCTCGTTGGAATCAACGAGAACGCGTGACCCGCGTCGACAGTCCGAGCCCCGCCGCTACCAGCACTCGACGACGTCTCCCCGCCCCGTATACCCAGCCCGTGACGAGCCGATCCAGAACCGCCATGACCCGATGACGTCACCAGACGACGACGACGACGTGTCCCCACCCAGTAGTCCGTCATGGTTCCGGATACGTTCGACGTTTCGTCCGTGCCTTGACGAGGTCGTGTCGCGGTACCAGGCATCGCCCACATCATCATCCTCCTATGTGGCGGCAGGGGCTTCGTTGTACATTGTCATCTCATCTTTCGTCCTCAGCACATCACCTACCATGGCGGCGTCGACCGGGATAGTCGCTTTCAACCGAGGGGCCATGTCACGACAAGACAATGAAGAGGGCAACGCAGCGTGGCTCCGTCATCCCAGCCTACGACGACGAAGAAGATCTGTGGGTGCGCGCTGCCTGCGTGGGCTCCGGCTTGGCTGCCATGTAAATAAGCTGTAAGTAGATCCTTCATCATTCTTCCCCATGGTTCGTGTCGTCTGTGCTGCCGCCACGTTGCATTTTGCTAGGAGGTGTAGGGTACGTCACACGCACCGCAGCCGACGGCAAGTTCCCCGACCAACGATGGCGCCTGAGAGAGCTCCGGCGGCTGCATCCCCATTCATCGTTATCTCCCAGCAGCGTGACCCGGGTTTGTTCTGCGGCACAGATGATGCTGACCTTGAAGACTGGGTGAACACGTATGAGCGCGTTAACGTTCATAACAGGTGGGATCCCACCATCATGCTTGCGAACGTGGACAATTCTTTGGGGGGGGGGGGGAGGCGGGGGGCAGCGGATCGGACTTGGGTTCGAACTACCGAAGTGAAGGTAACAAGTTGGGACGAGTATAAATCCAAGCTGCGCGAGCTGTTCGGGAATCCCTTAGACTGTCGTCAAACTGCCGCGAAGAAGGCACTGGCTCCCCGTGTACAGACCCCTACCGAGCCTTATGTTGCGTAGATTCTGGACGTGCTATCCTTGTGCCAGAAAGCTGATGATCAAATGGCGGAAGCAGACAAGGTCGGGCATATCCTCAATGGAATAGCGGACGACGCTTTCAACTTACTCATGTGTAAGGACTGCACAATCATGCAATCAGTCATCAAGGAATTGCATCAACGTCGTGGTGCGAGGATCGCTGTTTTTCGGAACATCGACCCCCGGAGACTGACACGAGGCCTGCTACGACGGGAAGTCTGACCAGGCTTATAAGACGAGAGCTCGAGGCTTTGGCACCCACGACGCTTCTCCAGTCAGAAACGTGCCCGCCATCCATCCCTCTGATCCAAGTGCTCGTTCGGGAAGAAGTATCCAAGCTCGCCTTATCATGGTCCTTACAAGTTCCTGCGGCAGGTCACCGATGTGACGTATGAGATCAGTCCTGTTGCAGCGTTCACATTGTCTTCCACGCCGAATACCGACATCGTGCATGTACTGCGGCAGACGCCCTACCACTCTCTTAGCTTGGACGCAACAGCTTAGTCAGCACCGAGTTGGTGCTTTCCCGGCCGGAGGCTATGTGACGAGAATGTTGGGCTCTGTACCAAGCCCACGGGTATGCGTCGGTGTCTGTACCGAAGAGAGGGACTGATGAGCGCTGAGCAGCTAGAAAAGGAAGTCGACGACGATCGGTCTCGATTTGGTTAGTGTGTGGACCTGACACTGCTCTGGCTCCCTCTTTGCGAATACCTTTGGGAATACAATACCTACCTCGTAACAATATGTTTGATAGTATGTTTTTGCGGTACTAACGGCATGTTTGTGTTAAACATTTCCGGCCCCAACGTTTTGTTTCTGTAGTCCTGTGAAAAACGTGTGAGGGGGTTTTACTTTACAGTAAGCTCAAATAGTGTGCTCGGTTGCCGAAGGTTTTGTTTGGGAGCTTTTTTATCGGTCATTGCCCGAACACTAAATTTGTCACTGGTGTTATCGACGGAGATATTGCTAGCATTCCACAGCCGTTGTGGGTGTCAGCGACAACGGCTGTGGAATGCTAGCCATTTCGCCGTTGTCGGTCAGTCGCTGTCGATCAGTCGTTGTCGGCGCACTCCCAGTGTAGAGGCGTGCCCATATTCGTATCACGGTGCAACCTCCGCTACCCGTTTGGTATTCTCCAAATTCCCTGGTTTGGGAGAGGTGATATTACCTCTTTTTTGAGATTGCAGATTCCTACCGAGCAATAAATGTCAGCGAGTCGTCGTACTGACGAGTGGAACTTCATGAATGCGCGAAACGCCAGGTATGCCTATAACTTTTCCGCACGCTGGGTTGTCACCGCGGGGAAAGTACTTTAATAGTTTATTTTGTTTCCACCGAGACTTTGGAAAATCTTGCAGGATGCCGAAAACGTAGTGCAACCGCCCCTTAAAACGTTAAGTTTCGACAGGGCCGCTGAAGTCAGTTTTGGGCCTTTTGTGCGCGTTGGAAACCAGAGATCTTTAAAGAAGGTTAAAACGAATAGCTTACAGGAGATACGCGTGAGGTGTTATTTCCTAGAACCGTATCTGATTGTGCGATGGAAGCCAAAGAAAACAACTAAAAAACAGAATTTTTACTAGGGCAGAATACGTGACTTAGGTACGCGGAATATTGTGTGAGAAACAAATTATGCACAGACCCTTTTTATTGCGGAGTAAAGGTTTGCGAATCTGTCCCTCAATATCCGTTCCTTCATTTCAACCGCGTGCGCACTGGCGCGCCATCATAGTAAACTAGAAGGGAAATTCAAATACCAACGTCGCTTTTTAAGGGCAACAACAGTCCCCAAAATCGCGAACAATTTGGAGCAGCTGGTTATCACTGCATTTGTCGGTTGAGACGAGTTCGCGCGATT
This sequence comes from Haemaphysalis longicornis, assembly GCF_048455015.1. Lineage (NCBI taxonomy): Eukaryota > Metazoa > Arthropoda > Arachnida > Ixodida > Ixodidae > Haemaphysalis > Haemaphysalis longicornis. Next base: position 2,015,681 of record NW_027526295.1, read on the forward strand.
GGCGCGCGCTGAGACGGTAGGGGAGGTGGGAAAGGTCACTAGCGCTTCCTCGCAGTGTATAGAGGCCCATGGGACCCTCAAGATCGTCGGTATCGGGTGGTTAAACATAAATTCACTGGACCGCTTTGTTAGAAAGCGGCTGCTGTTTGTTAGAAAGCGGCTAGTCAGATGGCTGCCATGACACCATCAGCACCTCTACGTGTCCACGCACCACGGTGGCATCGGGCTGCTGAACCACCTCATCAGTGTGTGACGCGCTTAGAAATCGTTCGAGTGCCTATGCGTGATCTTCATGGCGACATGCAGCGCACGAAGGACGCGGTGCTCTTTTTGGCGTTTATTTTGAGCGTTATTCTATGTTGTAGCAGCACCAATATTATGGAAGTGCGTTACTAGTAAAGGTTACTCTAGATCCACTCTCTTACAATTCCCGAATAGCAGGTCTTCGTTGGTTCAGGAATCCTCACATATTAATCTGACACTTGCCATTGCTATTTTGCTCTAATAACAATCCAGCGAATTCATGTTTTATTAGCGGCTGGAGAGGTGAAATTAGCCGCAAATGCAGGAGGCAGCCTTTTGGGGTGTTGGGGCATGGGGCGATGGAGGGGGGGTTATCACGCTACATTTCTGGTCTTCAGCACGCGTGCTCTGCAATACGACAGCAGTACCGATCCTCCAATTTGGGTTATTTCGTCAATTTGCACCCCAGAAAACAAACCCATGCGTGCCTAAAGAAGAAATAACAGCAGAATAGATGGGGCCTGGGCTCACTGTACAGCGCCCGATACATTCATTTTTGTGCATGTTCCGTTCATGTTAGCGATGTATTTTTTTTTCAAACAAAGACGGCATAGTGCCTGGAGTGTCAGCCGGGAAGTTTGGCGTCTTTAAATAAGACAAACCGTGCCCAATGTGAAAATGCCACGAAAAGTGTTGAAACTTGGGCTGGTCGCATCAAGTTCACGGAATAAAAGCAGCGGGGCCAACGGGAGACACCACGGTGTGCCCCGTACCCCGTGGTGTATTCATCTCTTGGAACATGGTGCGGCTCGTGTCGTTGTTTTGTGGCGTTAAAAGCACAAACTCATTCGCTATGGTTGTTCATAAAAACCGACAGCTATAGCGTGCACTGCAAGGTACGGCACCATCGAGTTGATGCTGTTGCAAAACCGCGCCTAAGTGTGGCGCCTGTGAAGGTAAAGACAAAACCTGGACTCTATGATAGCGGTTGTCTTCTTCCACGAAGATTACGAAGCCTGAAACATAGAGTTTCTTATAATAGACACAAGAGAGGAATCTGGCGCTGGCGTCTATGCGGCTCACATCAAAGCCTTCTGTGTTGCGATGGCCCGCCATGACATCATGCGCTCGCCTAAATTTCATCATTAGCCAAGATTGAAACGTTTTAGTAACCGCAAATTTAAACAAAGTTCGACAAAAACGCGAAAAATAGTTTGCAATTACGTAAGTGGAAAATAAAACAGGCTGTTTTAAAACTAAGAAAAAAGGGCGCAGAGCGTATTTGCCGGAACGTTTGTTCCTGCTATTTCGCAGGACAAGGTGCTAGATACGATCAATGTTAATATTTGGGCAGGAAACTCCTTCTAGAATCTAATTTCATTAACTTCACCATTATTTCAAAAAAATTACAAAGTTTTTGGAGAGTGCCTATAAAAAACATCACCTTCGTGGTAAACCGGTGCACCGACCGTCAGCTGCAGTTTTACAAGGAAAAAGAAAACGTGGCGTTAAACAGTCGTGGACGATGAGAAGATATGACGGATCCAGACGCCCGTATCTGTCGTATCTTGTCTTCGTCGGAGTACCTTTTGTTTATTTTTTTGATCGGCTATAAATTTTACGGCGGAATAGTACCCGCTCAGTCGTACGTCCTTCGACTGCGCATGGTTCGATCACGCACTGCCTGGTGTTTCACCGAACACGGCTACCACAGAACAGGAAGGTTTTCGGCTTCCAGGTAGCTCGTAGACGTGTTAATGCATAGTGAAGAAAGTCAATCCCCGAAACCACTTAAGAATCCAATTGTCATGCCAAGCCCAAGCCGAAAAGTGAAGTGTTCCTGTTAACCCCGACGACGACATAAATTACCAGGCGCAGTTTCCTTTCTAGTATACTTACTAATAAACTCTATGGCACTAAAGGCCTGCACGTGCTGCTTGCTGCAAGTTCTGTTCGTTGCATGGCCCGTCGCATCCATGACACATTCCGTGCGAGTTTCAAACACGATTTATAGCAAATGCCAGTCTTCAGGAGAATTCCGGGACACAAAAAGGTGGTCTTGCAGGGTTGTAATTGTGCCATGGTTCAAGGCAACCAAAAATTCCAGGAAATATTCATGTTTGGCCGTCACCATCGGGGTTATTGGAACAGAAGGTGTCCGGTAACTTCATTGGCTTTTTTTATGAAAACATGGTTCTTGAGCTTAGCATTTTCCAGGTGGCAAGATTATAAATGAAATATGGAGTCTAACAATTGGGATGGTTATAGCGCACGATAGCTATCTTGTGGCCTTTGCGGTGCTGCCCTATGTTTCCAAGGGCGCACAAAATATTTCATACTGCCCATGGGCTCGCTAAACGGTGATATTCATGGATTGTAGCGCTATCATTTTTCATGTCCTGGGCAATAACAGGCTTTTTAGATTACTGTCATTGATCAGAGGGGGATGAGTGAGGGATTAGAAGGTGTATGTAGGGTGAGACATAGAGACATGGTATAGATTTGTTTCTTTTTTTTGCAATTTTGTGAGTGGGTATGAAAAAACATTGTTCTTAACCGGCAAACGTTTTTTTGTTCACACCCCTGGGCTTGTGGTACGGAAGACTCTGTGGTACGGAAGGCTCTGCAATACTCTGTACATGATCATTGGTAGCATGAGTCTTATCGTTTATTTTCTCTTTTTCCTGCTGTTCTCTTGGTTGGAGGTTTTGCGTGTGGGCGATAATTGGTTAAAGATTTTCGGTTTTTGGCGATTGTTAGTTCAGAACTACCCGCTTGTCTAGAAAAGCGCCAAGCATTCGAACGTGGCTGTTCTCCGCGAGAATATTCGTACCTTTTTTTATGGTGATCTTTAATATGGCCGCATGGCGCCATCTGACGTTTAAGAAACCGAACTTGCAGCGGTGACATAACCGTGGAAATATTTAAAAGTACTTTGAACAATTATGTGATTAGACGCTATAAAGTGGGCTTTATTTTGGCCATGTTCAGCTTATAATATATCCCTTCCTTGATTTGTGAGATACTGGCGTTAACTCTTTGTCCCTTGGTTTAGCTAGGTCACCCACTGTTGGAGCCGGCATAATTACCGGTAGAAAACACAGCTCAGTGGGTAAGGCGTTGCGCTGCTGAGCTCAAGGGCGCTGGTTCAATTCCCGGCTGCGGCGGCCGTTTACTGTTGGAAGCAGAAAACCAAAACGACTTTTTGTCGACATTTCGGCGCATGTTAAAAATTTTAAGTGGTTAAAATTCTTCCGGAGATTTCCAGTACGATATGCCTCTGAGCCCACGAGTACATTCGGGGAACGAACTACCGAAAATTTATATATTTGAACTCCGGGTGGAAACACGCTTTGGTGTGATGGTGTAAGTGGCGGGCACGGATGGAAACCGTGTTTGCCGAGCAAGCTACTACCTTCTGGGCATAAAACAAACTTCACCGCTCCGGCGCGGCACATGGTGTAAACGCGTTTCCATTTTATCATTGCCCCCCTTTCCAAACTTTTGTTGCCGTTGCGCCATATTAAAGGTTCAGCGGAGCCCTGGAATTTTGCTGCCTCAGTCGTAACTTCCGGGCGGCAGCAGTGACGTATTTCGGTGGACGCCTGGTGAGTACGGCTGATAGCGGATGGTTTGGAGCCACGGGGGAATCAAAAAATGAGCCTAATAATGCTATCGCGTTAATAATACTGAGACGCTGGTTGTGTTGTTGCCATTCATTCTTCCGTAGTACATAGCCACTTGTTGGAATAGAATGACCCGCAATTAGGAGCTTTAAGGAGTTGGTGACTGGTTCGCAAAATTTATAAGGCTGGGAATTTGAAGATCAAAAGTTTTAGAATAGTGCCTGCCGCGTGAAGCCTGAACTTGACGTCACGAGAGTAGGACAGGTGTACACCGCCCATACAGAACACCGATTTTAGGGAGGCTGTGGCGTGTTTCGGTCTGTGTGCTGATATAATTCACACAGTAAACGAATAAATTGATTTAATTGATGGATTATGAGGTTTAACGCGACGGCGCAGTGGAGGGCACCGAAATAATTTTGGCCACCTGGGGATCTCTAACGTTCGCCAAAATCTCGTACATACAGGCAGTTTCGCTTTTCGCCTCCATCAGAAGAGCGGCCGCCGCTACCGCGAATCGAAACCGCCTCCTCGTGCTAAACAGCACAACGCCTTAGCCACTGAGCCACCGCAGCGGGTTCCTTCTTAAATCGGTCAGTCATATTTGGGTCGCTGGCAACTTGCCACAACACCTGCAGCATGCCGTTATTACCGCAATTATTAAAGCAGTCAAAGCTACGAACACCGTAGGTAACTTGAAGCCAGTTTCTTTGACCCCAATCATATGCAAACTCATTGAAAGAATGTTTCAAAAAAATTCGCTCCAATCCACTCTGTGATTGTGGTTGGAAAGCAAAGCTGTAAACGGCACCCAGAGCGATTACTTATGCGACACCACTTAAATTCACTCACGTCGCTCTACAAATAGAAAACCTGAGAAGAGTGAAATGCTCTTAATCAGATCCTTCGAAGAGATGTTCTTGGTAAGGTTCAATCAATGCATGATGCGTGAATTGTGTTTGGCTGAGTTGTACTGGTGCATTACTCTAGTGGAAACTCCTTTTTTATAAAATTAAAGGAAGCTCAAACATTGTGTTACAAGATCTCACTTCTCCATCTCTGCCGCCGATCTCGTCGCCTCCGTCTGCGGCGGCAGAGACGAAGGGACAAGACGAGGAGGACATTTTTCTATTCAGATTTCTGAACGACCAGGAGTGCGGCCCAGGGGAGCAGTTCCTTCTTCACTTGAGCCCCTATGCAGTCCGCACGGCCTGTGCTTCGTAGACCAGCTGAAGCTGGGTAGGCAGAGAGTGGCTGGAAAGGCGCATATCCTATTGCACATGTTCGGTGGTTGACAGAAAGAGAGGATGGTGCTCAGGGCTAAAGTCGAACACCCACATTATGTGGCGTAGGGTTCCTACTTCTGAGCAAAATTTACATTCAGGGTCGTAGCGATTTGGGAGCATTAATTGAAGACGCGTCGGGTGTGGGAAGGAGCCGGATTTTATGAGCCACAGGGTAGTTTGTTGTTCTCTGGAAAGGTTAGAGTAAGGTGAAGGTAGGGTCTGTCTCTGAAGGCGATAATGCTGGATTATCTCCCTGAACGTGACAGGCGGGTGACTGTTCTCGTGCAGCTCCATAGCACGGGGGCTAAAAGCGCAGGCTTGTTGGTGGGCGTATTCGTTTCCCTCCATGGAAGCCTGAGCGGGTGTCCAGATAAGGTGAATTCAACCGTTTTGGGGCGGAGTTTTTTAGCGCACGAAGTCCAGCTCGGGACACCCGCCCCAACTGGTAATTCCGGTAGGCTTTTTGGGAATCGATGACTACCTTCCAAACCCCTGGTTGAGTCAGAGCGGAGGCGATGGCTGCCTCTTCTGCTGCCTTCATGTTTTGGGCCTTTAGTGAGGCACACGCAAGGAGGTTGGTTCTGGAGGTAGTCAAGACGCTGGCATACTGCTGCCCTCCATGTTGGGCGGCGTCTGTGTAGATAACTACATGATTCCCACCGAAGGTGTTGTTGACGCTTGAACCCGTGCTTGCCGGCTACGATCGTCGTTTGAGGGGTACATATTTCAAAGCAAAGGGAGCATCTTTAGTTCTTGTTGCCAAGAGTCTGGGAGTACATCAAGCAGAGTGACATTTTGTGCTGCACAGCCAATCTGGTGAAGGATGCGATGACCCACCGGAGTTCTTCTCATTCGGAGCTTCTAATTAGAAAGATCGCCCTCTACTAGATCTTCCACCGTGTTGTGGAGCCCCGTGTTAAGCAGCCTCTGTGTGGACGCTCTCAGGGGAAGACATTTGGCCTGCTCAACCGCCTTTTTATACATTATATAAAGCATCTTTATGTCCCCCTTGCCGAGAAGAAGACAGGGCTGGACGTAATTGTTATTGTCGAGAGGGCAAAAGCTTTATTTAATCGAAAAGTATCGAATTACTTGAGCTTCGCTTCTTACTGGGAACTCGCCTGATCATGTGTATGATTTGATTGATGTTGTATTGGAGGCGCTGCAAGGATCCGTCGCTCTTAATTTGTGTTGGCCTAGAGATGTAGGCCTAGGATCTTGATTTTAGGGCTTCGAGTGATAGTCTGCACATCAAGCAGTATTTGAATGTGCTCCTTGTTTGCCGTGAGGGCGGACGAGAACGAGCTGTGATTTCATACGCGAACAGTAGAGGCCACAGGTTTTAGCACATTGGTGTACTGGAAGTGAGGTGCCATGCGTTGCTGTGAGGTTCCTTTAATTTTTATAACTCTTAGCACACGCGCAAGGCGCGCACAGGGCCTCTATACGTGCCGTGGGTGGAGCGCACAGCGGCGCGAGAGGTCGCGTGGCGCTAATACGTGGCATTCAGGAAGAACTGAGGGGGTAAACCCGGAGATGTGCTTGATGAGTGCGCCACCTGTCTTCGCCGTCTTCCCCGTCTTCGCGTGGATTCGTAGCTAAATCGGTACGACAACGGGCTCGCGCTATGTTACTCGATTAGTTCCGGGTTCGATTCCTGGCGGGGCATGTAAATTCTTTTGTTTGTTCGCGTGCGTTTTCTGTTGACACCAACGGTAGCGAAAGAACCCTTGGGGGGCAGAGGTAAAAAGATTTGCTTTAATAATTAGAAAGAGCGCAAAGGACTCAGACAGAGAAACACAGTAGACTTGGCGAGCACTCATACCAACTAGTTCATTTCGAAACCCTTCTCCGCATATAAACGTCAACACATCAGAGGCACGCCTGTGCATAGAACACGCGAAGAACAAGCCAAATGCGTGCTACCATTTACGGCATAAAAGGCTGAACTCGCTTTCCCGCAAACACACCGACGTCTAACTGACACAATCTGTGCCCCTATTTTTGATATAGCATGCCTCCAAAAGTTCGCGTTCCACCGTGTCTCTGCTGCGGCTCACAACCCTCAACTCATGAGACAAAGGCACGTATTTACCTTCTGCGTAATGCGCAGGAAGATTCGTACCGCTATCACTTGTGAGTGGCAGCTCATGTTCACGGGCCCGGTCGTTGACACACCGGCCGGTTTGTCCTATGTAGGACTTGCCGCAGTCCTATGGCAACTCGTAAACAACAGACACTGCAAAATCCACATAGCACCTGGTGTGCTTCCTACCACAAGCCCTCCCTTTTCAAGCATCGCCAGGGATGCGCGCACACAACTGCGAAAGCTTTCGCGGCGCTGAAAAAACGACAGGAGCATTGTCCCCGCTCGCCACCTTCTTAAGGTTATGTGTGACCTTGTGGATATATGGTATCACCTCGGGCCTCTCGGTGCTCTTTTGCCTTTCTTTTTCCCTCACCGTGCCTTTTAGCTTCTGCAGCAGGGATTCCGCAGTCGCCACCAGAATGGTATTTGGATACCCTGACGAGCGCAACCTCTGAATCTGTTGGTGAAATCTTGCGGGGGCCGCATGGTCGCAAGACTTTTGGAGAGCGGTGATTCTAGTGAGAGCGTAGCAATTGCTTTTTTACCGTCTTTGAATGCGGCGAATAAAACGGCCTAAAAACTCTAATTTTTTGGAGCCATGAACCAACTCGGCCAAAAAAGCATTATAGAAAGAATGTGTGTTAATCGTATAAACCACCATCTGCAAGAGAGGGTCCACCGATTTCTTTTACACCACACAAACCGGATTTCGCCCTAACATGGGCACCTTCAACATCCTTTTTCTGCATAGAAGTATCCTTTGCTAATATGAAAGCAAAACATCGCACATTTCGGTCCCCTTAAACATAAAAAAGGATTCGATACCGTGACTAATGAAACGGTTCTATGTGCCGTTGAAGATACGTACTCAGGAAGGCCGTCGGTCAACTTCGTCAAAAGCTTCCTATGTGGTCGTACTTGCGAGATATATGATGGGAACTCAAGCTCATGCCTGTACAATAATAATGTCACAGTATCACAGGGTTCGGTGATTTCCCCAACCATATTTATTTGGTTATGATACGAATTGCCACAGCGCTAGAGAACGATTCCACAGAACGCTTTAGAATATATGCTTTAAAAAGTATGAATGGTCGTGTGAGGAGCTTTGGAATGCGCTTCTCATAATTTAGTATAAAATGGTGCATCTAGAATGGAAGTGTCGCCTGAAAAGACACGTTTTTATTATAGGGGCTACTCAATTTAAAAAGAAAAGCTGGCGCTCACACTGCACAGTCGCACCCTAACATAATCTACTGAAGGCTGGATTCATATCCTTGGCACACCGATACATACACCAGGTAGAGGGAGAACGTGGCTTGAACAACTGGCACGAACATGAAAGGAACTACTGCACTTGATCAAACACACCTGTAACAAGTTTGGAGGCGCCACAACCGACTTTGAAAGTATTGTAGTGCGGAAGAGATACAAGTATCTCCTACCATTTCAAGGAGATTGGCCATGGTAATACAGCTTCAAGGAAGATGAAGAACCAGTGAGCCGGACAGCGATCATCATCAGCCTGGACCGCGAGATGAGCGCGTGAGAGCCAGCCGTCAGCCCCGCTTGCTTCGGACTGCCTTCGCTGAGCGTCCTGCTGCCTTGCCTTCGCAAATAAACCCATCTTACAGTTTGGTGGAGTGTGCGGGTTCTCCGCTTCAGCTCGATACCCTCGAGACTGGAGCTCCGCAGTCGTACCCTACCATCTCCCACTGAGTCAACCATGCCTGGTGATGCCCAACACACCGCGCCACCTTCCCCGCCGGCTGTCATCTGCTCCGGCGCGATCCGCCAGCGTGACCCGCCGCAGTTCAGTGGCGCCGACGACCAGGACGTCGAGGACTGGCTTTCTTCTTTTGAGCGAGTAAGCGCTTACAATCGGTGGGACGAGGTCACGAAGCTCAGTAACGCGGGTTTCTCCTTGAGGGGCGTGGCTGAACAATGGTTTCTGAACCACCCAGCTGATAGGTCAACGTGGACCGCATTTACGACGAACATTACTCGTGTATTCGGCCGCCCAGCTGTGCGCAAGCTTCTCGCGGAGCAGCGCTTAAGAGAGCGGGCTCAACAGGCCGGTGAGACCTTTACCTGTTACATTGAGGATGTGGTAGATCTCTGCCGACGCGCGAATCCATCGATGCCTGAGCAAGACACCGTCAAGCACATCCTTAAAGGCATCGACGAGGACGCGTTCCAGATGCTGCTTGCGAAAAATCCCCAAAACGTAAGCGAAGTCGTCAGCCTGTGCCAAAGTTATGAAGAGTTGCGCAGGCAGCGCACCTTGACTCGTCGCCGACTGTCGCAGCGTGACGACCCACTCTGTGCGCTGGAAGTCGACGGAAACCCGTCCCTGCTGCGGCGCATCAAAGAGCTGATTCGTGAGGAGGTCGCCCGGCAGATCTCTCTCTTGCCTTGTTTACCGCAGCAGTCGTCGCCGACACAAGATCCTGCCGAGTCGTCGCCACTCCATCAAATAATTCGGGAGCAAGTCGCTGACGCCATTTCAGCTGCTCCCGAGCCCTTGCCTGTTGCACCGCCACTTTGCTACGCTGAAGTTGCGGCACGGACCCCGGCTCACGCTTATGTGCCTCGACGCCGCCCACAGCCGCCGCCAACTCTTACTCAGGTTCGCCCGTCGCCGCTCCACACCAACCCCTGGCGAACGCCTGATAACCGGCCAATATGTTTCTCTTGTCGAATTCCTGGCCACGTCGCACGTTATTGCCGCCGTGGGATTCCGCCGCCAGGAGACGCTTACCGGCGGCCAGCCTACGCTGATAACGCGTATGTTCCTTACCGCCCTTACAACGACGCCCATGCTGAGCCGCCCCATTCTCCGCCTTCTCGTGACGAACTCTCTTCTGGTGCCCGTCGGTCCGTCTCTCCTCGACGCCGTTCCATCTCGCCGATGCGGCGTCGTCCGACTGCCCCGAAGGAAAACTAATCGCCGCAGTTCCGGAGGCAAGAACTGCGGCGCCGTCGAAATACCGAAGCCCTTGTCTGTCCCCTGCGAACACGATTGAAGTAGACTTGGAAGGAATCCCCACTTGCGCCTTGGTTGACACAGGAGCTGCTGTATCAGTTATGGACGAAGATATTTGCCGCCAATTAAGAAAAGTGAGGACGCCAATTTCCGGTTTTCATCTCCGTACTGCCACAGCGCACCACGTCGAGCCCATCGCAGTTTGCACCGCCCGGATTTTAGTACAAAATGAGCTCTACATCATCGAGTTCCTCGTCCTGCCCTCTTGTTCACATCGCATCATCTTAGGGTGGGACTTCTTGTCACGTCATAGCGCCATTATTGACTGTGCCCGTGCCGAGCTTGCTTTACTTCCTCTGTTTGACTCCGAAAAGGACAGTATTCCACTTTCTTCTAAGCTATGCGCCGCCAACGATTGCACGATTCCGCCAGCTTCTGCTGTTCTGATACCAGTGACCTGTGACACAATTTCCGAGGCAACAGTCGTGTTCACGCCCTCTAATCTTTTTTCCCACCGCAAAGGTACCTCTCTCCCCTATGCCGTCCTTACTATCGAGAATGGGGCAGGCACTATGGCTGTCTGCAATGCATCTCCTTCCCCATTAACTGTGCTTCGTGGTGAGTCCCTTGGGCGTGTGGAAGCTGTTGATAGCCACCTCGTCGACTTCCCGGATGTGTTAGCCCCTCTGTCGATCAATTCAATGAGCCGACCTCTACCTTTTGACACTGCTGCCTTCGTTACCGCCGTAGACGACAGTCTCGATCCTGTTCAGCGCGACCAGCTTCTGACCCTTCTTCAGCGTTTTCAATCTACCTTTGACTGTCAGAAGACTTCTTTGGGTCGCACATCAACCGTCTCTCATCGAATCGACACTGGCTCTCATCGTCCTTTGCGCCAGCGACCGTATCGTGTTTCTGCCAAAGAACGTTCCGTCATCGATAGCCACGTTGATGAGATGCTCCAGCGAGGCGTAATTCGACCATCTAATAGCCCTTGGGCTTCTCCAGTCGTGCTTGTTACGAAGAAGGATGGATCTATCCGATTTTGTGTGGATTACCGCCGACTTAACAAGATCACTCGGAAAGACGTTTACCCTCTGCCCCGGATCGACGATGCCTTAGACTATCTGCAAGGAGCTGAGTTCTTTTCATCGCTGGACCTACGCTCCGGTTATTGGCAGGTGCCGATGGCAGACGATGACCGTGAAAAAACCGCCTTTGTGACCCCCGACGGATTATACGAATTTAACGTAATGCCGTTCGGGTGTGTAATGCGCCCGCCACTTTTGAGCGCATGATGGACGACATTTTGCGTGGCCTCAAGTGGAAAACTTGTTTATGTTACTTGGACGATATCGTTATATTTTCCCCCGATTTCGACACCCATCTTACTCGTCTAGAGCAAGTTTTGCATTGCCTAACGGATGCTGGTCTACAGCTAAACTTAAAGAAGTGTCATTTCGCGGCCCGAAAACTGACAATTCTAGGTCATGTGGTCTCAAAGGACGGTGTTCTCCCTGACCCTGCTAAGCTACAAGCTGTGGCCGACTTCCCGAAACCGACCACTCTAAAAGCCCTGCGCAGTTTCATTGGCCTTTGTTCTTATTTCCGGCGATTCGTTCCAAATTTTGCATCGGTTATTGCACCTCTGACGAAGCTCCTCGGCGGAAGCCATGACTTGTCCACCTGGTCTCCTGCATGCGAGGCAGCCTTTTTGACGTTACGTCGGTTGCTCACCTCACCCCCTATACTGCGCCACTTCGATCCTCGTGCGCCCACTGAGATCCATACTGACGCCAGTGGCGTCGGGTTGGGAGCTGTACTTGCCCAAAGAAAGCCAGGATTTGACGAGTACGTTGTTGCCTATGCGAGCCGTACGCTTACAAAAGCCGAATCCAATTACTCCGTCACGGAGAAAGAGTGTTTGGCCATCGTGTGGGCTATTGCCAAATTCCGCCCCTACCTTTACGGCCGTGCCTTCGATGTCGTGACAGACCATCACGCCCTTTGCTGGCTGTCATCACTAAAGGATCCCTCTGGTCGCCTTGCCCGCTGGGCTCTCCGCCTCCAGGAATATGACATCCGCGTGATATATCGGTCTGGTCGAAAACACAATGATGCGGACGCACTCTCTCGTTCACCTCTGGGCGCGGATACGGCAGAGCTCATGGCCATTGACTCTACCCCGACATTCCAACCATTTGAGGACATGGCGGGGCAACAGCGGAAGGATCCCTGGATATCCTCACTCTGCGACCTCCTTTCTAATCCTACGCTGTGTACCGCTCCCCGAGCGCTGCGACGTCAGGCTGCGCACTTCGCCATCCGTGATGGACTGCTCTATCGCCGCAATTATCGCCCAGAAGGACGCAAATGGTTGCTCGTGATCCCTCGTCACCTGCGGACTGCCCTTTGTGAAAGCTTCCATGCGGATGTGCATTGTGCCCATGCAGGCGTGCTGAAGACGTACGAACGACTGCGACAGCGCTATTTTTGGAGAGGCATGTACACCTTCGTGATGAAGTTTATTCGGGCATGCGAAGACTGCCAGCGTCGGAAGTCTCCGCCTCAGCAACAAACCGGTCCATTGCAGCCTTTACCCTGTCCAGCGCGACCTTTCTATCGGGTCGGTATTGACTTATACGGGCCGCTGCCAGCTACTTCTGCCGGAAACCGTTGGGTCGTGGTTGCTATCGACCACCTTACGCGCTACGCTGAGACCGCTGCGCTACCGGCTGCCACGGCGAGCGAAGTTGCTACTTTCCTTCTACAGCGTTTCATCCTCCGTCACGGAGCACCACGTGAACTTCTAAGTGATAGAGGGCGTGTCTTCTTGTCGGAAGTGATAGCAGCTCTCCTGAAAAAATGCAACGTGAGTCACCGCACCACTACTGCCTACCACCCGCAGACGAATGGGATGACGGAGAGGTTTAACCGCACTCTTGGCGATATGCTCGCGAAGTACATCTCTTCCGACCACTCCAACTGGGACACGATTCTTCCCTTTGTGACGTATGCCTATAACACCGCGATGCAGTCTACCACGGGATTCTCCCCTTTTTTCCTTCTTTACGGTCGTGAACCATCCTGCACTCTCGACACCATTCTCCCCTATCGAGATCAATAGGAGACTCATGTACTTCTTAGAGTACAATGGTCTTCTCGACAGCTGCCAGGCTGGCTTCAGGGCTGGTAGATCTACCAATGATCAATTGGTTGCATTGGAAACATATATAAAAGATGCCTTCATTCATAAGCAGTATTGTATAACAGTCTTCTTCGATATGGAGAAGGCCTATGACACGGCCTGGCGGTACGGCATCTTGTGTGACCTCAAGTCGTTTGGTGTTTCCGGCAACATGCTGAACACGCTCAGTAGCTACATGTCGGAAAGGACCTTTCGAGTGAGGGTTGGCAGTGCCCTTTCGAATGTATACGTGCAGGAAAATGGCGTCCCTCAAGGCGGTGTCTTGAGCTGCACACTGTTTATTGTTAAGATGAACTCACTTCGGAAGGCATTGCCACCAACCATTTCCTGTTCTATATATGTAGATGACATTCAAATATCTTTTAAGTCCTGTAACTTTTCAGTTTGTGAACGCCAAGTCCAGCTTGGGGTGAACCAACTTGCTGGCTGGGCGGACACAAACGGTTTTAAACTGAACCCTGGAAAGAGTACTTGTGTTGTGTTCTCCCGCAAGCGGGGGATTAAGGCAGACCCGGAGATCACCCTTCATCGCGCTTCTATCCCTGTAAAAAAGGAGCACAAGTTTTTAGGTGTAATATTTATGAAAAACTCACGTTCATTTCACAAATCAAACAACTTAAACATAAATGCCTGAAAACACTAAACATTCTCAAAGTCCTCTCCCACCAGTCCTATGGTGCAGACAAAGAACTCCTTCTTCGCGTTTTTACCGCCTTAGTCGGGTCTCGGCTAGACTACGGTAGTGTTGTGTATGGGTCGGCATCAAAAACAGCACTAAAAATGCTTGACCCAGTTCTCCATTTGGGCCTGCGCCTTGCGTGTGGTGCTTTCCGCACTAGCCCGGCCCAGAGCCTGTACGCTGAAAGTAACAAATGGTGCCTGGAACATCAACGAATGTACATAGATTTATTATATGCTTTTAAGGTCTCGTCATTCAAAAACCATCCTTTTAAACCTGTCCTCAACGATAGATCTACAACCCAGCTATTCTCAAATCGTCCATCTGTTCCTTTGCCCTACTCTCTGAGGGTGAGAGAGGAAGCTTCAGGTCTTTCCGTTGGGTTTTTAGATGTCTGTACATCATCATCATTTTCTGACGTTATACCACCATGGCAACTGCAGCCTGTTTGTTGTGATGTTTCATTTATGAAAATAGATAAAAACAGGGTTCCGAGAGCTGCAATTCTGCAGCATTTCTTGTCGCTTCAGGATAAATATAAATGTGCCGAATTCTATAGCGATGCCTCGAAAACTTCAATTACAGTGTCGTGCGCCGCTCATGGTCCCAACTTTATTGCTTGCAGAACCATGAGTGTACACACCACTATTTTCTCTGCAGAAGCATATGGCATTTTACTCATCGTTCAGCACATTCTTAAAAAACGAATTCCTAAGTCCGTCATCTTCACAGACTCTTTGAGCGTTGTACGTGCATTGTCTTCACACAGACCCAAGAAAAACCACATTGTCAATCTTGTCTTTAATTTCATAATGTCTATATATGCAAATAATTTTCAACTAATCCTGTGCTGGGTTCCAGGCCATGCTGGAATCGCGGGGAATGAGACCGCAGATGAAATGGCCGCCACTGCTGCACTTGCAAACACAGTGGACATAACAACAATACCCTACACTGACCTCAAGCCACACATCCGACAACACCTTCGCAAAACATGGCAAGCCGACTGGAATACACAGACAGACAAGTTACACATAGTAAAGCCACACTTAGGACAATACACTAGTGACTCACACAACAGATTCACCGAAGTTGCCCTAGGTAGATTACGGATAGGCCACACACACGCGACACACTCCCATCTGCTCACCGGATCTCCAAGACCCCTGTGTAGCAGGTGTGGGGAGGGCCTATCCGTACTTCACATCCTCATTACATGCAAAGCACTCCAGACAACAAGACGCAAGCACTTCCCTCAACTCTACAGACAACACATTCCACTACACCCAGCACTCTTTCTAGCGGATGATCCCGTGATTCCTGTGCAACGCACTTTTAAGTTTCTCAGTGACATCAAGTTTTTACATCTCATTTCCTATCACGCGTAGTTTTTTAAAGCTTTATTTCATGCCACGCACCATCACAACCTGGCCCTTTACACCAGCCATCCTCACTGTATTTTATTGATTTTACTTTTGTTCTTGCTTACTGATTTCAGTGTCTAAGTTCTCACCTCTCATATTTAACCACTGTTTTGGCGCTCTTTGCCCTAGTTGGCCTTGCGCCATTAACATCCAACCATCATCATCATCATCTCCCCTATCGACCTGATGTTTCTGAGCACACGACCATTTCTCGACTCTGCAGCTACGCCGAAGAATGCCGCCAGATCGCCCGCGATTTAACTTCTGAAGACCAGTCGCACCAAAAACATCGTCGTGATGGTGACCGCCCAGATGCGACTTTTTCTCCCGGCTCCCTGGTATGGCTTTGGATACCGACTACTACTCCCGGGCTCTCCAGCAAGCTGCTATCCAAGTACCACGGCCCATACCGCGTTGTCGAACGCGCGTCACCTGTTAATTACGTCGTGGAGCCGCTAACCCCGTCCTCAGACCTTCGTCGCCGAGGCCGCGAGACAGTCCACGTGCAACGCCTCAAGCGTTATTACGATCCTGTTGTCGTAGCGTGCCCCTAAGTCGCCAGGGTGGCTCCCTTCGCCGCGGGGGGATGATTGTAGTGCGGAAGAGATACAAGTATCTCCTACCATTTCAAGGAGATTGGCCATGGTAATACAGCTTCAAGGAAGATGAAGAACCAGTGAGCCGGACAGCGATCATCATCAGCCTGGACCGCGAGATGAGCGCGTGAGAGCCAGCCGTCAGCCCCGCTTGCTTCGGACTGCCTTCGCTGAGCGTCCTGCTGCCTTGCCTTCGCAAATAAACCCATCTTACAGTATATTCGTACTGACAGTTCTCGTGTCGAGGTCCTGCTACGGCGCCATATACAGTAAAGCCCGCTTATATCAAACACGGATATATCGAATTATTGCTTATATCGAACCATTGTATAATTGTGGTAAAAAAGACACGCATTTAGAACTTTTTATATCGAACGCGATTTTGATCACAATGGATATATCGAACTCTTCCGCGCGGGATTTCTCTTTCTCCTTAGGCATCCGGCAGGCTTTCCCGCAATATATCGGCACGCAGCGGTGTCGCGGGTGTCGCTTGCGACTCCCGCGCGAGCTAGGGCACGTCCAAACCGGCCGTGGCAGAGTGGACCAGCTCCAAGAATGCATGCCGTTGGAGCCGGAAGCGCCACATTTGGCGCTGCGGGCTGAGGTGTCACCGATCTTCAAGTCCCCGCCACTCGCTGCCCGCACTTGCTCGGTTCGCTGGGTTCGCCGTTCTTCGCTTGTATCCATGCTCGTCTCCGCTCCGTCGAAGACGCCGAGGGCTCCGTACCGCTTCCGAGCACGAGCAAAGCCGTCGCTGCCGTGGCCCTGCTAGGCGATACTGCAGTGCCTTTGAGGGAAGCAGTCTTGCGCTTGTGGACTGTTTAGATACCGTGTAGCAAGCAGTCACCAGCAATGCGTCGCGCTCCAAGAAGCAGGCTACACTCACGCAGTTCTTTCGCCCCAATAAATGATTGTTTTCTTTCCGAGAAACTGTGGTATCAAAAATGAACTGCATGGTGGTAAGAGCTCAGCGTTAGCTCGTGACTCCGCCGGCCAGATTGCTCTTATGTAAGTTTTTTTGCTTCACTTTCTATATTGAATTTTTGATATATCAAACTATTTTACAATCCTCGCGCTGTTAGATATAAGCGGGCTTTACTGTACTACCAACTGACTGAGGTACAGATGCCCAAACTTGAGATTTTATACCTGCAGGCACAGAGTGCAATCACCGGCCTACCCTTCCATACTAAAACAGCGGAGAGATACCGGTGGAGTTAGTTTCCTTAACTCCATAAGACTGCTATTCAACAGATGCAAAGGAATCACGGCAGGCGTCGACACAGACTACAAGGCCAACGCCTGTCGGAACTAGACGAACACTCCTTCAGAGCTACAGGTTCGAGATGTGTTGCTGACACACGAAAGGCAAGCGAAGACCCACAACACTGGCCACAACCATCGACGATGGAGGCAAGCACTTCTCGTATGTAATGCACACTCAACAGACGGAACCACCTACGCACATGGGGTCTTAGAAGAGAATCGCTCGCTGCGCTTGTTGCGACCAACTTAAGACAAACGAGAACGCAGTCGTGCCAATACTTTGCGCGCGCAAAACACGGATACAAGACAAAAAGACATGAATACCAGCGTAGTGTTGCTCTGGAAACCAACTTATTTCCACCACAGAACTCGAACTGCAAGCCAACCTCCAGGGTGCTCACATGATCCGTGACTTTAAAGCTCCCAATCATCTATCCTCTATCAGCAATCATCGTCACAGATCACACAAGGCAAAGCCCCCGGGAGTCACATTGCTACAGGACTGGCTATACCCAAGGAACAATGCCAACAACTTGCTGCTTGGAGTTTTGGTCCTCCGTGAAGGAACGACCCCTCCTTAAGAAAACATGAAATTTATCGATCGCTACCTTTGAACTCCTTCCTCTAGCTCCCCAACATGACGGATCGCCACGTTTGTGTATTTAATTTATTCATTATTACGTCGCTTGTGCATATTGTCAGAACTGAAAAAGACATAAAAGAGCTCTAGCCTACGCATCACGTTACGTATACTTAGCCCTCAGGTTACACGCGAGCACGATAAAAGAAAGTAGACGGCTAATTTATAGAGATACAAAATCGAAAATGAAACTCATGCTGACCGAAACAGAGCATGCATCAGAATCAGTGAGGAACTTTTTTGTAAAATAAACACGTTTGTTTGTCAACAGCGCCGGTGAAAGGGTGGTTTCACCTACTTCAGCTTCTCTGGGAATCCCATACGCTTCGAATGCTTCGCAATCGGTTTGCGCAGGGAAGATATGCCGGCTTTGCGTCCCTTTGAACACAGAGGTGCGCGTAAGGGAGTACCAGATATCTCCGAAATGTCATCCTCTTTACTGGCTCTATTACAAGCATGTGGGCTCAAATCAAAAGAGAAAGAACACTTACGTAGTTTTTGTAAATTCTGTAGGCAGTGTTTTAAATACCTCCCTGCCTAAAGCACGAAGAATTTGGCCTCGCTATCAGTTGCTCTATAGGAACCCACGAGGTTCAAAGAACTATAAGGACAATACGGTGCCAGGAGTGCACACATATAACCCTTGGCGTTGACAGTGGCACTAATTTTTTTTAAAGCAAAGCTTTTTACCTCTACCCCTCAGGGGTCTTTCGCGACCGTTGGTGTCAACAGAAAACCCCAGCGAACAAACAAAAGAATTTAATCACACCGCCAAGAATCGAATCTATTACTAATAGAGTAACGGAGCGAGAGCCCTTGGTCTTATCGATTTACTGCGAGCCCACGCGGAGACAAGGAATAAAGGTGGTGCACTCGCCAAGCGTATCTACGGTTTTACCCACTGCATTCTCGCTGAATGCAACGTGATAACGTCACTTGACCTCTCGCGCCGCTATGCGCAACGCCCAGGGCACATCTAGCGGCCCTGCGCGCGCCTTGCGGGTGTGCTAGGAGTTACAAAAATAAAGGAAGCTAACACCAACGCATATCATATCACTTCGAGTACATGTGCTAAATCGTGTGGCCTGTAGTGTTCACGTACAAAATCAAAGCTCTATGTCGTCCACCCTCACGCCAAACGACACATCAAGAAACACAGTGAAATACTCCTTTATAGCCAGGCCATCACTCCAAGCACTGGCATCAAGATCCAGGGCCTACATCCCCAGGCCAACACCAAGAGTGACGTATCCTTGCAGCGCCTCAAACACAGCATCAATCCAATCATACACATGATCAGGCGAATTGCCACCAAGAATCGAGGCTTCAAGGAATCTGATTTCTTTCGATCAATTCAAGCTCTTGTCCTCTCGAGAATCAATTACGTCAGCCCCCTGTCTGCTTCTCGACAAGGAGAAGATAAAGATGCGTTATATAATGATTATAAAGGTGGTTCAGCATACAGTTGGTCTTTCCTTCAGTGTGTCCAAAGAGAGGCTCCTTATTACGTGGCTCCACAACACGGTGTGAGAGCAGGTAGCGGACCATCTTTCTAACCAGAAGCTCCAAATAAGCAGAACTGCGGCGTGTCGCCGTATCCTTCCCCAGATTGGCTGGGCAGGACAGAATGTCACTCCGCTTGATGTACTCCCAGACTCTTGGAGACAAGAGCTAAAGATGCTCCCGTTGCTTAGAAATATGTACCCCTCACACGACGAGGGTCGCTGGCAAGCACGGGATGAAGCGCTAAACAATACCTTCGGTGGGGATCATGTAGTTGTCTACACAGGCGCCTCCGAACATCGAGGGCAGTAGTACGCCATCATCGTGGATACCTCCAGAACCAACCTCCTTGCATGTGCCTAACTCACGGCCTAAGTAATGACAGCAGCCGAAGAGGCAGCCTTCGCCTCCGCTCTCACTCAACCAGGGGTTCGGAAGGTAGTCATCGATTCCCAACAAGCCTACCGGCATTACCAGCCGGGGAGCAGTGTACTGACCTGCACTGCGTAGGCTAATAATCACTCCCCAAACGATTCCATTCAGCTTATCAGGATAGCCGCTCACGCTTCCATGGAGGGCAACAAATACGCCCACCAACAACCTCCCATGCTATGGAGCTGCACGAGGACAGTCACCCGTTTGTCTCGTTCACGGATATTACCGAGCGTTATCGCCTTCAGGGACAGACCCTATTTCCGCCTTCCCACAGAATAACAAAATACCCTACGGCTCATGCAATCCGGCTCCTTCCCACACCCGACGCGTCTTCACTTAATGCACCCGAATGGCTGCGATGCTGAGCTGCGATAGAGCAGGGAAGTAAGAAGAAATGGGTTGGTTGTGGTGTGAACCACAAGAACCGGTATGTCGCATGCGCAACGGGAGTTGTGTACAGTATTCCTTTGCCTTGTGGCCGAACCTATGTTGGGCAAACTGGCCGCTGTAGCAACGCGCGTTTGAGGGAACATGAATCGTCATTGAAAGGCTTTGTACAATCCCATCTTTCTTCGCATTGCGCTAAGTGCAGCCAATGCGAACCTAATTTTCCTGCCACTAACATTTTATTTAGGCACCGTAACCAAACAACCCGCGAAATCATGGAGGCATTCCACATAGCAGAACAAGGTGATAAGTGTGTAAGCCAAACTAGCGTGCGTCTCCATCCGAAAGAGATTGCGTATCTGCGTGTGCCTTGATTGTAACATGCCTTCAACTTCTTGTGGTATCAACGTGACCTTTGCAAACTTGTTTCGCTCATGCTCAGTGTCTTTTTACTTTAGTGTTTGTGTTCACTATTTATATTCACCCTTTGTGACATCAAAATTTAGTTGTTAGACCAGCGGCTGTCCTTGTGGTTTACTTTCTTCGTCCTCGTCTGAATTAGCAGTGGTTTTATCCAAAATGTCAAATTTCCAACTACCCCAGCTTGCAACCCTCCTGCTGAATGTAAATTTTGCTCTGAAGTACGAACACTCCGCCACATATTCGGGGTATGCGACTTTAACCCTGAGCACCCTCCTCTCTTTCCGTCCAATACCCAACAAGATACATGGGAGATGCTGCTGTCCAGCCGCTCTCGGCCTACCACGCTTTAGCTGGTTGACAGAGCACAGGCGGCGCGGAGTGCATATGGGCTCCAGTGAAAAAGGAACCACTCCCCTGGGCCGCGCTCTGGGCCGTTCAGAAATCTGAATAGAGGTAATTCCTTCTCATTCTCCTGCTTCTCCTCCTCCGTTTTTGCCGCCGATGACGTCATTTCCGTCCGTGACAGCAGAGACGGAGAAGTGAGATCGTCTAACACCGGGTTTGATCTTGTTTTATTTTATAAAAAAGAGTTTCCACTCACATGCTAAACCAATACAACTCTACCAACGACCGTTCACACATCATGCTTTCATTTAGCCTTACTAAGAATATCTCTTCGAAGTACTAAAGGGTGTGATTAGGAGCATTTCACTTCTGTCTGGTTTAACTATTTGTAGAGCGACGTAAGTGAGCTGAAGCGACGTCACATAGGTAATCGTTGTGGGTGCCGTTTGCAGCTTTGCTTTCCAACCACATTCACAGGTTGGATTGGCGCGAATTTTTCACTCAGTAATAATATACACCAGAGGCTCCATTAACTAGACAAAATCCAGATAGCACCAGAGCAAGGCGCGAAAATATATTCTTATTGGCTGCCACCTATTTTGTCCAGAAAGCATCTTGCTCAGCGGTTGACTGTCATTTGCTTGTCCGTATCCTGCGGAGGACCTGAACTATCCTGGAACTCGCAAGAGATGAGCGTTTCAGGTGAAGTATATATTGCGAAATCCGGCCCACGTGAAAGAGGTTTTATTCGTTCTGTTGTCGCTGCGACCTCGGCGTCCTCCCTCTTCCAGTTTCCCGGCAGCGTGGTTACAGCGGCCGCTCTGAGTTGCAGTAAGGCCGCCACCGGAGGCCTGGCTGCTCGTTGAGGAGCGCACGAAGCCCCTGCAGCAAAGAGAAAAGTCATGTCCCAATCAGCCGTCCCTTCACCTCTGGGGAGTACCCGATACAACGTAAAACGCCTTTTTCGTTATATTTTATTGCATGCTTGACGACTAGCTGGTATACAAAGCACAGAAAGACATGACGCACGCCAAAAACCAATCATAGAAGGGAAGGAATTGCATTATAGGTAATCAGAAATCTCGACAAATGGAAATCGTAATGAATGGAGCGAACGCCCGTTTCTCTGCAAGGAAGCATAAACACGTGAGTCAAAGCCACCGCCAGCACTTTGGAAGACAGGGGGAAAATGTAGTGGGTGGAAAAGTACGGGGAAAGAAACAGCCTTGGGAACTCTTCGTGAACTTATTTTTCTGCGGTGACGTTAAGCCAAGCATCAAGCACGGGCTTCCTGTGAGGTGTATCTGCCGCTGGCAGGACGCATAATACAAATTGCGCCGGTTGTAGTGGACCAAATGTCCCCAGGTGTGAACACTGGTCACTGAAAAGGTTCGCCACAGGGGCCGGAAAGTACACGGCGTAGTCCCACTTTAAAAACGCATCGCCTTGTACTAGGCTTGCAAGCGTGGCAAAAAGAGCGAAACAGTACGATTTCACAGAAACCAACAAAACACAGAAAGAGAAAAGACAAATAAATGCATTTCTGGAACCTAGGGCTGCGGTGTAATCATTTGGGTCACGAAAAGCAAAATGTGTCAACGTGTTCGCGAAACCAAGGAAATTCGTTTGCTTTCATCTAAATTGGACGACCTGGCGATTGAGAATTAAGGAATATAAAATTTTAAAGGCCAGTGAGTGTTTTCGTAAAACAAGAATTTTCAACTCATTTTACCTTCGGGTAAATCCACATATTACTTCGAATAACGAGTACTTGAACTTGAGTATGTTATTTTTATTTCTTGTCGAAACCAAAGGGGAGGCTGAGACGAAAGGCGGACGTGGTCTGACAGGGGCCTCAGCCACCCGATTTACAGCGTTCATAATAACACGCCTGTTCACAAATTTAAGCATAATAGTACAATTATAATAGAGAAATAGCACAAAGCAAAGTCATTACTAAATTTCCTATGTTTTATACAAAGCATGGGTCTCAAATTCACCGAAGGATCACAGTGGACACATAAACGCAGTAATTCGTACGCAGGAAGTTTCATCAGTTACACTACTATGTGAAATCTACGTATGAAGGTATTTTTGTTTTTGTTTTTAATTTATACTTTTAAGGAAACATGTAGACATATATTTCAAACCCTAAGTTATATATCATTACTACCGGTAGTACCCTCCGGTGCCCGGGTGGGCCATTATATTAAAGACAGCAATTGGTATTTGTTAGTCGCGATATTAGGCTACTTCATTTGCAAGTGGTACACACTCGGGAGCGCCTGCCTGCTGTCAGTACATAGACTCCTACTGCACGCGCGTCGTGGTAATGTGAAACGAATGGTACTCGTGTTTTACTCAGACTCTCGCTAAACAAATTGCACCAAGATGGCACGTTTGAGCGAATGAGTCAGTGAGTGAAAAAGGTTTTATTGAGCCGGCGAAGTGGGAGTGGTTCCCAATTTCAGAAAGCCATGTGATGAGTGGGCAGCCTTCGCTCTGGAGGAAGTATTGTCTCGACATCCAGATCGCTGTTAGTCACCAGGTTCACCCACAGCTCAAGGTTTGGAAGAGTGGATGGAAGAAGGAGGAGCTTGGTTTGTTTGCACTCTTAATATGATATCAGGAAGAGTGCCAGGTTGCAAACACAACTTGAATTCGGCAGGAGATTGCATTGGGAACACATGATTGAGGCAGGCTGGGTGAGGGGTATTCTTCCTCGTAGGAAGTGCTATCTCAGAAGATATGAACGATGCTCATCGGTACAGTTTTATCATAATAACATGGGCTCCCTACGGGAGGCGCGAGGTTGCAGGAAGTCCCAACAGATGCCGAGGGCTAACCTTTGCGCTTTTTACTGGTACATCTTCCCTTTTACATTTATGATATATGACACCTGCTCCTACGGGAGACGCGTAGTTGCCGAAGGTGTCAACAGATGGCGACGGTAAGCGAACGCGGGAAAAATTACTGAATTTTACGTCCTGAAGGATGCAGAATAAAAAATATCGCTGGCCTACTTATCCGCATGATAGAGCAAAATCCGGAAAGTGGGTTTTGGGCAAGTAAATGCGCAGCATTTTCAAGAAAAAACGAGTGGGAGATATCAACTGGCTGGGTGGTTATCTACGAAAGTGTAAATACACAGTGTTTTCCCGAAATCCCGCTTGTCTCTATTGGGAGGGTGTCATTGAAAAATGTAATATAACAGTGTTGAGATACGTAAGTAAGTTGCCTATCTCTACAAAAACCAGTTCGATATCTCAGATGGCGGGCGGTAAAAAAATTAATATCTGAAAAAACTTTTTTACCGATTTTCACTCTCTCCATGGTGGAATTTTTAAAATTTTAAGAAATATTGACCTCCAAAACCGTAATCAGAATGTGCCCTTGCAATCTGTAGCCGTTTGAAAGAGCAGTTTGGCTATACGTGTACATAACCTGTCAGGCCTTTTTTGGCACATCAGCCGTGTCATTTGTAAAAAAACAATTTAACCCTTTTAGCGGCGTAGCAGAGCGAAATCCTTAAAAACGGTTCTGTGCATTTGTATGAGTAACATATTCTAGCAAAAATGAGTTGGATTACTGAATCTGTGAAATATGTATTTGCGAATCTTTAGGAACACCATTTTAGTTCCGGAATGCGGAATAACCTCGCTGGTGTAGGCTAGGGCGAAATTCAAAAAGTACTTTTTAGGTTTTCTTAAGGGCTGCTTATTTCAGCAAAAAGCGCTGCGATATATGAATGGGTGGCCAAGAAAATCATGAATTCGCGAAACCACAAATTTCGCCATTTTCTTCGGTTAGGTGGGCATTTTCTGAAAAAAAACCGCCTTAGTGAGCACCTACTCGATGACGCAAATAAACTCGTGAAATTTCAAGTCTCTAGGTATAATTGTTTTGGCTGGGAATTGGTGAGTCAGTCAGTCAGTCAGTCAGTCAGTCGGGCACTTCTTTTATAGGTATAGATTGCAAGTGTTTTGCTTAAGTAACCCTTATTTTACTTGTTTTTTACACTAAGTTAACTGGCGCCGAAGGTTAATTTTTCGTTCAATTTGTTTATTACTTCAGTTGACTGGTACAGGAAAGATTGCTCACCATAGTTCGTTCTTACTTTTGGAGTGTCCCGTACTGTATGCCTGAAATGGTAGGCAGAATAATTATTGTTAACTTGATTGTGGGTCTTTTGCTTATAAATGGTGTGCAGAACCATCATGTAATAGATTTGGTGAGCTCGAAGCATTGAATATTCAGTAAATAAAGGACTTGTCCTCAAATATGTGTAACAGCCATGATAATCTAAATATGTACGCAAAATTATTTTTGCAATACAATGGGCCTGTTATAATTAGTTTTAGTTGTGCCGCCCCACACCAAAATCCCGTAGCATAGTTTCGAATAAATGAGAGTATTGTATAAGATTCGTTTCAACCATAGTGGTATTAATAGCGGATTCTATATATGAGACCTATACTTTTAGAGAGTTCGGTGGACAGGCGAGCAATATGCGTATTTCGCGAAAGTTATTCTTGAAACCAAACACCTAAGAATTTCTATTCTGCCATACAGTTTAACTTGGTTCCGTTGAATATAATCGGTATTTCTTTCTCGAAATTTTTATTGTACGGCCTAAATATAATGTAAGTTGTCTTTGTAGCGTTAAGTTGCAATTTCTTATCTAAGAACCAATTTGATGATTGTACAAAGCAAACATTTACCATTGAGTGAAGTTAATTATATAATCAGATGTGAAGAATACGTTTGTGTGATCCGCATACATTACGAGTTCTTGAGGACATTCTATATTTATGATGTCATTTACATTACAGATGGCCCCCACAGTTGAATATTTCAAAACAGCGAAAACGACAGAAGAGCAATCCACAGGAGCACTTATTGTAACGGCAGCCATCCTAAAACCAGCTGCACTAGAAAACTTGATTAAAAGGAACGTCGACCCTTGCCAACTTGGTCTCAGGAATGTCAAGCTCCGCCAGAGCAAGGAAGGAGTGATTGTGTTCTCTATATCCACAGAAGGGCTGAAACGATTTGAAGAGCACATAACCAACGACAAAAACTTAAGAGACGTAGCAGCAAGAAAGCCACGGATGTAACTGCCAGAATTCAAGATCGTCGTCGTCAAGGGTGACATCGAAGACGAAGAAACCGTCGAAAGGATATCAGGACAAAATAACATTAATGTTTCAAAAGAAGACATCGAACTCGTGAAGACGTGGAAGGGAAAAGCTGGAAAACCAGCGGTCATCAAAACTGGAGAGAAAGCATACGAGCAAATGAAAGAAAGGAAGCATCTCTACGTCGGTTGGAAACGCTGTCCGGTCTTCTATAACACGTTTGTAATAAGGTGTGTGAAGTTTGCAAGGATCGAACACACGGAAATCTACTTCCCGGCCGACAAGGCAGAGTTTTGCTGTGTGTGGTGCGCAAGGAGACACTACTATAAACACTGCAACGCAGAGGAAGAGTGCTGTTCCCCCTGCCTTGAGCTTCCGGACATGACCGAAGAGGACGCCTACCATACCATGATGTCTTTTCAGTGCCCGCTGTACCTCCAGAAGAAGAAAGAGATTCTTCAGCGCATTCTGGTTCAAATGGAGCACCCCTAAGGAAGAATCGACTAGAACTAGCTGGGAAACCCATCTCAAGTCATCATTGTTACCTGTGCACACCTATTTACAGGAATAACCCGCGTACGTTCCAGTACTTGGAAATGTTCGTTTTGTTGCAAAGAGATCCTTCCAAACTTGGTTTCCTAGGATATTCGAACTGTTTTGTAGGTATAACTGTCGCCGAAATCTGCCCTACGGTAATGCTGGCTTAATACGTATAATTTTTGAGTCCAAAATCAATTCCCTGCGACAACTAAGTAATGGCGGGCGAATTTCTAGTGACGCATCTGATTCCACAATCTGGTATGACAAGCTGAAAAGAAACCGGTAATTATTATTTCATTAAGAGTTTCAACGCAGAATTTTCCAACCATAACTCATTTTCTGGTATGCACATCAATATGAGAAGTCTTAGAAATATAGATGAACTGGATATGTTATTACACTCAATCACATAAGAATTAGACATCTTATTTCTCACGGAAACTTGGTTGACTGGGAGTGACCTAATACCACTGCTAGATGGGTACTGTTCAATGCAACTGAGAAGGGAAAATAAGAGGCGGAGGCGTCGGTGTAAACACAAAAGGCGCCATAGTTTCATGGGTATTCAAGAATTTTCGGAAAAATACCAATGATTTCGAATGCTTACCTTTTCACGTACGGAAAATGACTATGTGTGTAATCTGCAAACCTCCTACGGGTAACAAAAAACCATTTTACACCTACTTGGAGCGAATGTTGACCTATGCTTGTTCACTCAGTGAATCGTACACTATAATGGGTGATTTGAACATCGATATGACCTTGGAAGAAGGCGCGTTTTTTGAACTGAAAACCTTGTTATCTTGTCATGGTTGTGTTATTCACATAATGCTACCAATTAGAATTGACACTAACAGTGCCACAATTTTGGATGTCTGTATATCGAATGTTTGTGATTGCGATATATCGACCGGAGTTCTGACTCTGGATATCAGTGATCATTTTCCAGTTTTCTTTTTTATAGAGACTCAATATGTTACAGATGATCTATCCCCTCCACCGCACTCCTTCCGTAAAGTCGACAACCGCAGAATCGAACATTTCCGAGAACTAGTAGAATCGTTAGTTCGGGAAATCGTCTATCGGGAGAGCGATGTACATATCGCTTGTAATGTTTCCCTGCAATCCCTAGGAGAATCCTACAATGCAGCCTTTCCTCTACAACCTGCAAGTAAAAGAACCAAAAAGGTTCGGAAACCCTATGTGCACCCAGACTTCTATACACGCATAAAAAGAGCGCCCAGTCTTGTCATGTTCTTTGTCCCGTTTTAGCGCTGTTTTTCCATATTCAGAAATTCAATGTTTCACAATGTTGTAAAAACGAAGGATCCCGAAATGCGGAAGGCGTACAAAAAGTTTAGAAACAAGCTACAGAACGATTTAAAGAGAGCGAAAAAAAACTATTACTAACGGCTACTTTTTCACATACGTTCTCGAGTGGTGCCGCATCAATCGCCGAACTTTCCCACCACCACACCCTAACCTAACTAGACAAGAAGCAGTGATTTATAGACAATTACAGACAGACAATTACAGACTTGTTCATTAATGACTCCAGTGGTAGCCAAACACATCTGCCCAGAGGTGTATGTTAGTGATATGTGTACACTATGCAACCGAGAGAGAGCCACCATGGCCCATATCCTATGGGATTGTGAAAATCACCCGCAGGAAGCCAGAAACACTACAATTCCGCCAAGATTAATGGAAGCCATGAAGAATGGAAACTACGAAGACCAACTCCAGGCTGTCCAGCTGGCAATGGCTGGCCTCGAACGCCAACGGCCTGCAGGCGCCGCCTCCACGGAGGTTGTGTGAGCAGGCCTGGCAGGGGCTCAGCTATTGCGACGTACTAGCCGCGTCTTCACAGCAGGCTCTAAAAAAGGTTGTTTCTCCCTCTCTCTCTTCACATACAATGCCAGCCTAAAAAGGTATAGGACATTGTTAACAAAATAACAAGTAGAAAACATTAGCACAGCCGCAATTCAGGCATTTACATGGAGAACCGGTACAGAGGCTTTAGCTAGCCAACTGTATGAATACTCGTTTTATTGATGCTGGTGCGCAACCAACACACACGGATAACTGCGGCCGCGACGCGACTGGCATTCCACGATTGTCCTGCTCTGTCTTCCCCGAACCTATGAACGATAGCAAAGTACGGGACCTTATCGGAAAAGTAAATAATTATGCCGCGGCAGGAGTTGGCGGATTTTCATCGAGTGTGATTAAGAGCGTGGCACTAAAAGTAGGTGACGTGTTAGCGTACATTATTAATCTATGTCTTTACACCGGTTTTGTTTTCAGAGGAACTTACAGTTGCTAGAGTGACGTCAATTCATAAAGGGGGAGCAGGCGAATATGTACCAAATTACAGGCTAATATCTGTCCTGACAGTTTTTCCAAGGTATTTGAGGGAGTAATCCATAATAGACTATCGACTTTCTTTCTTAAACACAATGTAAATTCAAAATTTCAAAGCATCAATATGGTTTCCGCAAACCTAAATCAACAGAGCAAGCATTACTGTACATTAAAGATAAAATATTTACAAACATTGAAAACAGGCAGTTCACCACTGGACTCTTTTTAAACCTTAAAAAAAGCATTTGATTCGATAGATCATAATATTTTGCGAAATAAATTGGAGAGATGTGGAATACGTGGCGTGGCAGGTAACCTTTACAAAAGCTATTTGACTCAA
The DNA here is from genome assembly GCF_048455015.1 of Haemaphysalis longicornis. Taxonomy (NCBI): domain Eukaryota; kingdom Metazoa; phylum Arthropoda; class Arachnida; order Ixodida; family Ixodidae; genus Haemaphysalis; species Haemaphysalis longicornis. The sequence goes on from NW_027526295.1 coordinate 2,045,202, forward strand.
AGAAAGCAGTTTGTTGAACTAAACTCCATTGCATCAAACATATTAGTGCTAAAACAAGGTGTCCCGCAAAGCTCCAAGTTACGCCCATTACTGTTTATAGTTACAGTGGCATTACTGTTTATAGTCCTTGTGTTGCCAGTGCCCCAGTGAGTCCTTTCACTTCGCCTCGAAGTGGACAGTTCTCCACCATGTCGAGACACAGTTTTCTCATGCTGAGGAAGTCATCTAATAACGAATCTGTTAAAGATGACATTCTTGTGTTTTTGTTGTATTGGGTATAAGAAACCACGAACCGTACTAAGCACGTCTGAGTATTCGTACAGCAAGGGTGCAGGACGATGGTTATTACGTAATGAGAAAGTAATGAGCAAAAACACGCTAGAATAAATTTTTAATCTATGGTCCTAACACTGCAACAGTAAACAGAGTTTTGCGGGGCAAGATATGAAAGTCTAAAAGGTAAATGCACACAAAGACTGATGTAGCGTACAGTTGAAGCACATATTGGGACATGGAAGGGGGCCAGTTGGTACTGCTTTATATTGAGTTGCACTGGATTTATTGCGGCAAAAAGGGCGACAAGGGAACGGAAACGTCGTTTACTTTGTCGCAGTAAACTCGGCACAATTCTAGGTAAAACATTAAGACAAAAGGTATAGATATTGTCACGTGGCCAAAGACGAAGCAGTTGTCTTGAAGGAAAAACCAGTTTACTGGAGCGAACTTGTGCTCCCCTAACAACTTAAAGAATACAAAGGCGTCGAAGCAGCAGTCAACAAAGTGATATGCTCAAGCGAGCGTCGGTGATTCGAATGCTTTGGAGTCTGCTCTGGAGGCTTTTATCTTTCGGCGCGAGTGTTTCTTGAACCGTCGATTTACATCCAGAACATTGTAGATCACAGAAGAATATTCTGGGCTAGGGACGTTAAGGCAAAACAGCCTGCTTATCTGAATGAGCTAGCCCGTGCGGCATAAAAATAAAAAAAATAGAAGACGCGCTTCGGTTGGTACACACATAACAGCCGGGCGTGGCCTGCCCGTAAAAACAAACAATAAATAAACGAACCCATACATGGTTCGCGGAATTACCCCCCTCTATGAGTGCATCGACCCGATGATAAAACAAAAGACAATCCGAACGAACAACAAAAAGTCCGTCATCTTGCATAGTAAGGTTTCAAGCGAACCACGTGCACGACGTCGGGCCGCGTGCGTCGTCGGGATGTTCCGGGATTACCATCGGGGAATCATGACGTTGTAAGTTGGCCGACACGTCGTTGAATCTGGTAGGGTCAGAAATACCATCGCAGAAGCATCTCACTGAGTCTGCGTCGTCGGATGGGAGTACATACCCAGACACGATCCTCTGGGTGGTTGGTATTCGGCATCTCGGCGTCGGAGGTTGTAGCGCCCAGCATCCACCAGCTGCTGGCTCGTTGTCGGAAATCAAACCAGCTGGCGGGTCTCCTCCGCACGCTGAAAGTATCCTTGGACGTCGGTGTTGAAGTCGTCGTCTTCTTACATGTGGGAGCATGGCGTCAAGCATCGTAATCGGCCGTCTTTTGTAGAAAAGCTCGAACAGTGTCATCTGCGTAGTTTCCTGGACAGCCGTGTCGTACGCAAATGTGACATACAGAAGCACTTCGTCCCAAGTCTTATGTTCAACGTCGACGTACATTGACATCATATCTGCGATTGTCTTGTTCAGACGTTCTACTTGTCCGTTCATTTGGGAGTGGTACACTAAAATTCTTCGGTGATCCGTGTTGCTGTAGCGTGATATTCCTTGCATCAGCTCCACAAGGAATATTATGCTACAGCATTACGCTACAGATTGAAGCCCGTTCCGCGGTCCATGATTAGGACTTCAGGAGCTCCAGGTTGCAGCACAACTTGGCTTATGAAGAACTTTCCGACTTCTTGTGCAGTCCCCCTCGGAAGAGCAGCGGTCTCTGCATAGCGCGTCATGTAGTCTGTTGCTACGACAATCCATTTTTTCTCGGATCGGGATGTAGAAAACGTGCCCAGAAGGTCCATTCTAATCTGTTGGAAGGGCCTCGATTAGACGGCGATCGGCTGCAGAAGTCCGGCGGGTCCCATCGCTGGCGATTGTCGTCGCTGGCAGCTCCGGTCGTAGTGGGTGACGTCGGATGTAAGGTGGGACCAGTAGTACCTCGCCTTGATTTTTCCATTTGTGCGGCCTGTGCCGAGATGTCAGGAAAACGGGTGGTCGTGGTACACTTCCAAAATTTTGTCACGAAGTTCTGCGGGGATGACAAGAAGAGAATTCTTTCTCGTTGCGAGGCTGAAATTCTTCTTCACGAGAACGGAGTATTTCAGGCTGAATGCTGGTAGGTTGTGTTTGAAGGTCCTAGGCACGGCGACGTTGCATCCTTCGAAGTACTCGATTATGGCGCGCAAGTCGGGGTCGGCACGCTGCTGGGTGGCTATACTCGGGGACGACTTTCTGTGGCAATGGAGACAAAGCTACGCGGGGGAGAGGGAGGGGGGCGACTGCTTTGTGTTACTGCGCCAAAGTAGTTCTCAATAAACTAGTTTCGGTTTCGGCGTGACGCATATGCATTTGCTACATTTTGTTTCTTCGCATTAGCTCTTTGGTTGAGTGCGCTGAACCGCAATCACCAACCATGCAGGCATATTGGCGTATCCTTGTCTACGTTTCATTTGATTCTAAGCAAAAGCCAACTCTTTCACTGGAGAACTCGGAGCGACTTAATATATTATAGCGTGGACGGTACCGTCGAACTCTGAGCCGCCCAGAAACGCCGTTAATTTTGTCAGCGCTGCAGTTTTGAGGGCACGCACTGATATTTAAACTCTTCTTTAGCCGAAAACTGGGCAGCACAACGCGCACGTGTAGCGTGCTTACATAGCGCAGGCTCGCTATACCGTTAGGGCAGCACATGGCACTACGGCGCGAAGTGAAATCCCATTTGCATCGCGCTAAGTTAGGCAGGCCCCAAGAAGTTTCGGTGACCCGCAACTCGTAAAGCGTATAGGGGAAGCTCGCGCTGCAGACCCATGTATCTTGCGCTCAATCGCCACGCCTTCCTATTCTAATTTCTTTAATGAACAGCGGGATTTCGGGCGTCTCTCGCTATACTACGTGGCGCAGGTTTCATACCTTAGGATAGCTGTCGTACTTCACTGGCTGAGTTGCCTATTTACAGCGTAAAGGCGTGTTAGCAGTTGGACGGATGAAAAACGTAACGCTGTCTATACACCTGCACAGTTAGCGCTGGTCGTAATTTTAAAAACAATTGGTCACTGAACATTTTGCCAGTAATGTGGTCACTGACATCGTAAAGTACATTGCATCAGATAACTTTGCCAAACGCCAATATATCGAGCCGTTCTCAGATTGGTGGTTAAGCCACCCCTTTCCATTTTTTTACTGTGTGGTCACTCGCATACTTCTTGGGTCACTTGCCGAAAAAAGCACCGTATCCAGAACACCGCAACTGGGCCTGTCAGCAGAATTTCAATTGGCTTCCAAACCAGGCAACAGGATTCGCGTTGGTTGAATGTAGCTGCTAACTCTTCATCAACATTCCAATTGGCTGCAACAGCCTCCTTTCTTTCTCACTTACATCAATGTCTTGGGAGCGTGGCTGGCTCTACATTAAATAATAGATGACTGGAATTCATGGCTGTAAATTTGATGTTGGCCTCACCGTGCTCTTACTTGTTCCCAAGCCCAACACGTGGGTTCACCAGTGATGGTCCTGCCCGTCCAGTTCACCAATTTTCGTTTGGCGGCGACGTGACACCCCACCATCTCTAAAGTGCTCCAAAATTTCGCAAAAATGTACGATCTTGTGGCTGTGGCCAGGATTTGCCCACACCATTCCAGAACCAGCAGAAACACTCCGACACTCATGGCTGCCACCGTCAATTGCAAACTGTTTGACATCGGTACACAGTGAGCATTAGACAGCAGGAATAATATGTGCTACGTAAAAAATGTAAGCAGAAGAAAGAATGTGTTTTGTGTCATTTATTTATTTCCTGCATAATCAGCTGGACAAAATCTGGAAGCCACTCCAAGTAGTCACACAATCACAAACATGCACACGAACGCCAGTCACAGTAGTAAACCTTTAAAACCATGGCCCCATCTTTCAAGCCCACTTGAGCACTCAAAGGCACGCAGCCACGTGTTTCGAAACAAACATTTCTGGCTCTGTTAGCAGTTATTCGCAGTCACTGAGTACGGTGTGCAGTAATTTCTTCATGATAAATGTGAAAACAACATAGATGTACCAGACATTGCGCCACAAACATGACAAAGTGACACTGCCCATCCCGATGGTAGTGAACATTTCTGTAAATTCTGTTTCATGAGAGCGTGCCGTTACCTTTCGGGTGTTCGACCTCTTATCCCACGGCCTCGGGAAGGTAGTATTTTTACAAAAGCTATGGCTGGCAGCAAGGAAACCCACAGCGTTTCGACAATTGGAAGTGAGGCATTGACGATTCGTATTACTCCTCGCCATTTAACCCTGTAAATACGCATTTAAAAAATTATTTGAGCCGGACATGGTCTTTTACTTCAGCAATCTACCCTCTGTAGTCGAAAAGACCAACACAACATGAGCAAGTGAGTACGAATGATTACCTCACTTACAATGTGCAACTGATGGTAGTATATTTTTTTTTCAGATGACTGAAATAATTACAAATGATAGACAACTCAACAATGCATTTCTGGATATCACTACCACCTCGCAGTTATTGTAAAATAATTCTTCCAGTCTTGTCATCTCATGCACAGGTAACAGCTGTTTGCAGAGGCTGTTTACAACATCTTGAGTTGTAATCAAATTTTCTCATTGCATTTCTTCTGGGTGAAACAGGATATGTGACGTGCCACTCCTCACTGCTTGCTACCAGCGTTCGTCGTCAGGTTTTATTTTATGCATGACAAAGGTACAGCAAGTGCATCTTAGCTGCCACCCACAACCGACAACCTGAAGCCTAATTCGCACACTGACAACAAGCAACAACCACTCCAAATGATTGCCTGGTGCTGCACAAATCCACCACTGTGTGAGCAGCTACCTCCTAAGTTGCGGGGCATCAGAAAAGTAAACAAGGTGTCCTGTAAGTTGTTCCACACAAGCAGCACCACATAAACCAACAGAGCGTACTTCCAAGCTTCTGGCCAACAGTAAGGAAAACAAAGTACCTCGTCACATGCCACACAAGGCCAGCACCACATAACCTACAAAGTGTACTTCCAAGCTACTGGGCATCGGGAAGTTAAACAGGGGGCTCTGTAAGTTGCCACGAAAAAGCAGCACCAACCGAGCGTACTTCCAAGCTTCCGGTCACCACAACCGTAAACAAAGCACCTTGTCACTCGCCACACACGACCAGCACCCCATAAGTCAGCGCACACCGGTTTCATCACAGTTCCTCTACGCCGCTCATTTCGCTGTCACTGCAGTCACTAGAGCTGCTGGAGTCAGAACCTAGCGGAATCACGACGTTGTCGATTCTGGTGTCGATTGCACCATCCCTCTCCCAAGCCTCTTTCTCAAGACGCTCCACATGAGCGCAGTCCCCGGCCCAGTTTTCTCGAGTCACGACGGCGATGGCTTCGTTGAGTAGTTGTTCAACGTCAGCGAGAGTGAATGAAGTGTTGTTGGCAGCAATATACCCCTTAACCTGGCTCCACACCATTTCAATAGGGTTGAATTCACAGTGGTAATGAGGTAGCCGAACAATGTCATGACCAGCAACTCTGGCCAGGGCTTCAATCCAGTATCCAAAAAACTTGTGTTTGTTCTCATTAACCAGCCGAAGGAGCTCGGGTTTCAACTGGTCATCACGCCACGGGATGGTTTTTGCAGTCAACCAAGACTGAATGTCGGCCTTGTGCCACGACGTCGAGGGCAGCTGTTCGGTCCGAACACTGCGGTACGGAGCATTGTCCATGACAATAACACTGCGTGGCTCAATGTTGGGTAGAAGTTGTTCTGCGAACCACTTCTCAAAGCGTGGACCATCCATTTCACTGTGGTAGTCAGTGGAAGCACTCTTTGACGCACGGAAAATGAGACATGCCCCGTCCACAAAGCCCTTCTCACTTCCAGTATGAAGGACGACGAGCCGACCACCTTTGCCTGTTGGTGCACGAAGCCCAGTAGTTAGACCCTTGTGAAAGGCATCTTCACGGGATCACACAGTGGTGTCCTCGCACACCGTGCTCTTGGTGTGCCCAGCTTTGACCCAAGTCTCGTCGAGGTAGTATATAGTCCTGCGAAAATGAAGGAAATACGTGTCAGTTTTTCTTTGGGGAGAAGGGTTAGTAAAGACAGAGAAGGCACTTATTGCTTGCACCTAACATCATTCTACTACGTAGGCAGGTATGTTTAGTTTTTGGTGGCACCGCAAAACACCAAAATAAAAAATGTTCGCAGAACGTACACCACCCACATGGCTAACGAAATCCACTCACTGAGTGCTATCCATACATTAATATAACATGTGGATGCATACTTGTCCCGTCTCTTGCTGAACCAGAATAGCATGCATAATACGAACAACAGGCAGGGATACAGAAAACCACCATGATAAATATAATTTGAACGTCAGTATGCATGTGGAGCGGTGTTGATAAGTACCTCTCAGCAATAAAATATTTGGCTGTACGAGAACGTCCATCGTTATTTTTTCTTGTTACATTTCAACTATGAAATAATGTTACATACGAAATTTTTATTTGAATCGCAGGAATTGACGTTTATCTATCCGTCCGCCAAATCGAAAACACGTACCGTTTCTGCTTTCGCATTTCTCGAAGAGTCCGCAGATATTTCCGCCGCCACACGATGATGTCATCCCTTTCCAGAAGCGCAGAGTTACGTTTTCGCTTCCGAAAAGCAAATCCAATGTCATTCAGAAGCCGACGCATCGTTCTGACACTCAGCTTCGGCAGCCCCATTTCGGGGTCGCTGGTCACATCGCTGAGGATCTTTTCTGCAGTTGGCGCCTCGTTGCGAATGAAGTACTGATGCACTTTCGGTCGGAGAGCAGCAAGGGTGAAGCTGTCGTACCGCTCTACCCTTGTCTTTCCTGTAACTGCAGGCGGTTTCCAGTCGACAAACGAAGATTTTTGCGCTTTGGGGACTTCAGGGTGCCACGCAAAATCTCATTCTTGAGCCGTGGGACCGTACGCTCGCTTCCGCCGGTAAGCTGGCTAACCAAACGAATTGCGGAAACGATGGAGAGACCTGGGTTGCGTCAGTCTCACTCGGGCGTACACGTTGCAGACAACTTGCTTGGTCTGGTTTGACAGCTTTTGGTTAAGAAGCTTTTTGAAAATCCTTTGAAGCGAATTATCTGGTGGGCTATCGGACGGAAAAGTACCTGCTGTCAATGAAGACGCCATTTTTTTTAAGAGAACCGTCGTGCCACCAGTGGTAATTTCCGCAACCAACAAAACCGATAATTTAAAATGCGCATTGAATAATGTTTATAGAACTACTTCCAACTGCGCAGCGAAATGTCGTTGTTCGGCAGGCAACTTCGCCCCCCCCCCTCCTGTAGCTTTCTCTCCATTGCCACAGAAAGTTGTCCCCGCGTATAGGTCACTCTCCGTCACTACTCCGAAGAACGCGTGGTCTTCATCAAAGTCTTATGCTGGTAGGTCGACGGGAGCGCGGCAGGCAGTCGGCGTCAGAGTGTTTGCTCCCGGATTTATAGACGATTGTAACGTCGAACTCTTGCAGGCGCAAGCTTCACCGCCCAAGACGGCCTGAGGTGTCCTTCAAATTGGCGAGCCAACACTGCGCGTCGTGGTCTGTCACAACCTTGAATGGTCTACCATACACGTGTAGGCGAAATTTTGAAATCGGCCGTATAATGACGAGGCACTCTTTTTCAGACGCTGAGTAGTTTTTCTCCTTCGACAGACCAAGGCTGGCAAAGGCGATTACTTTTCTGCAGCCGCTTTGTGTTTGGCCGAGGATGGCACCCAAGCCTATATCACTGGAGTACGTGTGGTTTTCCGTTTCGGCGTCTTCGTCGAAATGAGCGTGCATGGGTGGGCTTTGTAGGCGTTTTCGCAGTTCGCAGAATGGTTTTTCTTGGTCATTTTCCTGGCTAAAAGGGGGGCTATTTTTCGTCAAGCGTGTGAGTGGCTCTGCAATGCCTGCGAAGTTTGCCACGAAGCACCAATAGTATGGGCACAGTCCTAGAAACCTTCGCACGCCCTACTGATTTTTCGGCCTTGGGAAGTTCGCAATGGCTAACGTTTTTGCCGGGTAATGTACGGCTCCCGCGACGTTGACGACGTGGCCCAAAAACTCGAGCTCATCGTACGCGAAAAGGCCCTTTTCAGGCTTCAAGAATAACCCCGACGTTCGAATGGCCTCGAATACAGACTCCAACCTTGCAAGGTGTTCGTCGAAATTCCGGGCGAATACCATAACCTCGTCCAGGTATATGAGGCAGGTGTGCTACTTCAGGGCAGCTAGCACAGTGTCCATGAATCTTTAGAGCGTTGCTGGCGCATTGCACAGTCCAAACAGCATCACCTTGAACTCGTATAGGCCGTCCGGGGTTATAAATGCGGTGTTCTCTCGGTCTGTCTTGTCCACCCCTCCTGTCTTAAGTAGCCGGTCTTCAGATCCATCGATGAGAAGTACTTCGCGTGGCAGAGGTGGTCGAGGGCGTCGTCGATTCGTGGCAGGGGTACACGTTCTTTTTGGTGATTTTGTTCAGTCGCCGGTAGTCAACGCAAAACCTTAATGTGCCGTCTTTTTTCTTCACGAGTACGACTGGCGCAGTCCAGGGGCTTTCAAGGGCTGTATAATGTCGTCACTGAGCATGTCGTCGACTTGAGTCCGGATGGCTTCCCACTCGTGTGAAAAGACGCGGTATGATGATTGTCGGGTAGGTCGGGCTGCATCTTCGTTTATTTATCGGTTCTTCGTTTTAGGTGTCTGATGTAGTTTTGAGTTCGACGAAAAATACTCCCTGTAGCGACGCAGCAAAGCCAATAATTTGTTCCGTTCTGCTTGCGGTTTCACGTCGATTCACTTATTCACGTCGGATTCACGTCGGATTCACGTCGAAGAGATTCGGAAGCTTGAAGGTATCTCCGGGTGCTCGTTCAAATTCAGCAACTGCGATCACGTCACTTGCTTCTTGCGTTTCTTCGAGGAACGCAATTACCGCGCCCTTGTTGAAATGCTGGTACTCGTCGCTGAAATTAGTGACAAAACGTGGGATTGGCGTTGCTTACAGCGCGCAATGCCTCTGGCGCCAGAGACACCGCGGCCGAGAAGCAACCTTTTCTCACTCTTTACGATAGCGTCGGCGTTAGAAACCTCATCTTCACAGTAGACGCTGATCATCAAGCTTGCGCGGGGTGGCCTGGTGACATGATCGTCGGCGACCCTTACAGCAGCACGCTTTTCGGTGTTTGCTTTCGGTGTCATGCATTGATCGGAGGAAAGTGCTATAGTCTTGGCCTGTAGATCAATTACTGCACCGTTGTCCGTCAAAAAGTTCATTCTGAGAATTACGTCACGGGAGCAGTTAGGCAATATGACGAAAGCCGCAGGGTACGTTGTGCCGTCTATGGTGACGCGTGAATTGCATGTTCCACTTGTCGCCACGAGGTGGCCTCCTGCTGTGCGTATATGCGGACCGTCCTATCTGGTCATAACTTTCTTCAGCTTAGACGCAAATAGTACGCTTATTACTTAGTCGGCTCCCGTGTTTGTGAGGGCGACTACATCAAAGCCGTCGATGGACAGCTGAACGTCGTAAGCCGCTTTCCTCGAGTTCGGATGCGTCGGGGTGCCGCATCTCGGGTTGTACGTGTTGACCGTCGGGCACTATGCGTCGTCGTTTTCATGATTCTCAGCGGCAGGTTCGGTCATGTCGGGTACGCGTCGCGCAGTCACAGTGTTCGGGAGTCACGTCAGGGTTAGGTCGAGTCATCGGGCTGAGGGAATGTCGTGAAGCATGGTCTTACGCGAGTCGCTGCATCGTTGAAGGGTGTTCATTTTTCTGCGGTCGTGCAACTTTACCTCCAGAAGTTGCCGTTTTTATTTTCCCCCGCGTCGGCTGTGGAACCTTCCACGTGAGAAGTCCGCAGTGCTATGCGGGTCGGCGACTGGTACGGTTCACGCGAAGGTGAACGGTGCCAGCGGGCTGGTCCTCGGTTAGTGTTGTAGAGGTATTCTTTGATCTCAGTATGGCGCTGTCCGGGTCGGGGGCGTGGGGCGTCGACGGAAAACCCTTGGAAACCGATCCACTTTTAGGGACAGCGACAGTAGATGTGGTCGCCCTTTTCGCAGTGGCAGCACATAAGACGATTATCGGGAGTTCGCCATATCTCCGTGTTCCACGGCGTCTCGTTTCGGACTACCGGGGATCGGGTGGGCGACAGTGGGTGGCCGTACGGCGTGTTGTCTTGGCATGATGGAGTAGGTCGGGGTCGACGAAATGCCCCGGAGTGCGTTATAGCATGTGGCTTTTGGGGTACTTCGGACGGCGTAGAATTTCCCAACGGTTGTTGCACTTCTTCCCTAATTTGCCAACATGGCGAACAGGAACTTCTCTTTTTCATCTCTGGCTTCAACAACTTCCTACCCCCTTATCTCCTTTTCGTACCAGAACTCGACTAAAACAAGCAATGTTCTTGACGCCGCAGTATCAGTGAAGGATGAAAAACTAACTACAAATCTTTATAGGAAGCATCAGTACCTCCACTTCGAAAGTAGCCGCGTAAAACATAATAAAACTAGAATACCTTACAGCCAAGCGGTTCTTTTTCAAAGACTGTGCTAGCAAGCGTCTGACAATAATCAAAGCTTTTCAGTACTCTGTGCCACCCTGAGAAAACAAAATACCTCAAACAGATTATTGACGATGCAGTAAGACGCGCAAGCAAGCTTGATCGCACTGCATTTTACTCCCGACGACGGAGCCTCGCACTCAGCAAACTAACCTACTAATCTGGTACTCAGTTATTCATTGTCAGTCACTAAAGTAACATCAATTCTTCAGAAGCTACATAACATGCTTATGCAAACCAAGAGGCTCCAACAAATTTTTCCAGATCGGCTTCGCGTTGTCGATCGGCGATCAGCGAATTTACTCACCTCGTCTAAGACCTCTTGCCCGTCTTTAATTGCTGCCAACCCTGCCAAAAATGCGATATGGAAGTTGTCACCACATGACAACAACTGCCATAGCCAGCAGTACAGCTTGGAATTTCACACTAAACATAAAAGGTAATTTACTTGCGACACCGTAAACGTGATTCAGATAATCTAGTGTAAGAAATGCCGGCGTCAGTATATTGGCCAGACCCGGAAGCCTGTGAGACTTGGTTTTAATTTTTACAAGTCGCATATTAAGTCCCTCATGAAACTGTCCTTGTAGCAACATATCAACCTAGTTGGTCACTCATTTAACAAAGAAAAAGCAAATATGCTTGAATCTAGTTTCCGCTCACGTCATGATAGGAAAGTCAGGGAACCGTATCTCGTTCACAAATTCAAACCTACGAAATCGGGTTGGCACTCTGCCTTTCTAGTCGGACTGATCGCCTCTCTGTAACCTGTCTACTGCTGTTTATGTAGATATATTTGTGTGTGTCTTGGCCCGCGTGTATGTGGGTTGGCGCGTGCCCCCAATCAGCATTTTTTTTTCATCTTAGCTTCGGCAACAGTTTCACAAGTGATGCCATCTTTACCGCATTTCTTACGACTGGCTCACTGTTCATATGTGACTGTTTTATCTTGTGTGTTTTTTTCGCTCGGCATTGAATATTTTATGCTGACTCCGCAGTTCAGTGGAACGTTTGTTTTTTTATTTACTCCTTTTTTTTATTTACTCCTTTCTTTTCCTCACCCATTTTGCATTACTCTTTATCTACCTTTTATTTTCCACAGTATTCCTTTTTTGTACGGCTGTTACAGTTTCTGCCCGTGTGAGAGAAATGTCACTTGGAAATTCTGTTAGCCTTGATATCCAATCATCATGTTTATCAACTGTTGTCGTTCTGCCCGACACAACACGCGTCACCGTGTTTACTGTGATTGGCTCCCGATGCTTAATAAGCCAGTTTACGTGCCATTTTTGCCTCACGCCGAAACGTTAATCAACATTAGTTCGTTACCCGTTAGTGTTCTCGTTTACAGTATATATATATATATATATATATATACATGTATATTATATATGTATTTTTTGCGAGAAGGGCTGTCTTAGGTTGCCGTAACAAATTGTAAAAAATGAGTATAGCTTCTAACAAAACTGTTTATTGGTCGACGTTTCGGTCGGATGCCGACCTTTATCAAGACAACGTTTCGTATTTTATAAGCTCGTCGTCCAACGACGCCGAAAGAGAGAGAGAGAGAGAGAGAGAGAGAGAGAGAGAGAGAGAGAGAGAGAGAGGGGGGGATTTGGGGAGAAAAGCAACAAACACACCCTCTCGGCGAGTTGAGGTAAAGGATAACAAAAAGACTGCGTCGCTGGTGACAGCACGAAGATTTGTGTTCTCGGCTAAGAAAAGTGCGCACTCCTTATGTGGTTCATTCCTACGTGGTGCTAACAAAGCCAGGATTAAGCCTTTTGGACATTGCACGGCACGTCTTCTCATCAGTGGAGTTCTTCATCATATTCAGCTCGGAGTGTTGTCGCAATGTGCTCATCAAATAATTTTGGATGGCACTTTCTCTCATCATCGTCTGCGGTAATTTTCTGCCGGCAACCCTTTATTCATTTCCGACACCGACCTTGCCAGTTTATCAGAAGCCCCAGCACCGCGGCTGGTCTCAACCGCCGATTGTGTTCTCTCTCCCGGACAAGAAACTGTACTTTCTGTTACTTATGCGAGTACTCCCGATGGAGATGTGATTGCTGTGCCCTCTGGTACCTTCGCTTGCAAGGGCGTCATAATACCTTCATGTGTAATTCCCTTTTCAGGCGGATCATCTCTCATTGCCGCAACGAACACTACTTCTCAGTTGATTCTGCTTCCTCAAGGCACAAATGTTGCGTCTGTTTCCCAAGACGAAGTTTGTCCTTTTCCCCTTTGCTCTGCTGCGCCCTTTCAGCGTACCGTGTTCCAGAATTTGCGTCCTCATGCTTCACTTCCACTATCGGCACTGAACTCCCTCTTGAGCGTACTTAATAGGCACAAGACTTTATTTGACTCGCATTCCACTCAGCTTGGATGCACATCAGGGGCATCCCGTCGCATAGACACTAATGGTTCGTGTATTATCCGCCGCCGCCCATATCACGTTTCATCGTCGGAGCGCAAAATCATCCAAGAGTACGTTGACGACATGCTTCGGCGCGACATCGTTTGTCCTTCAGAAAGCTCTTGGTCATCCCCGGTTGCTTTGGTCCGAAAGAAAGACGGTTCAGTGCGCTTCTGCGTTGACTATCGGGCTCTTAACAAAATAACTAGGAAATAAGTTTAACGCCCCGAATCGATGACGCCCTCCACACGTTACATGGCGCAAAATACTTTTCGAGTCTTGACCTTCGGTCGGGATATTGGCATATACCCATGAACGAAGCCGATTAAGAAAAAAAAACTGTTTTAAGTGCGAATGCACTTTATAAGCGACCCCAAACCTTGCACCGCCGGCGGCGGCGGCGGCGGCGGCGGCGGCGTCCGCAGTCCTCCTCTCCCTAGCAACGGCGTGGAGCGGAGAGGAGCGTCGGTAGCAACGGCGCGGTGACGTCACTTCACCACGTGACCGCGCTCGCTCCGCTTCCTCGCCGTGGCTGCGCGTGTGCGCGCCGCTCCCCGCACCGCTCCTCGCGCCGTGACGTCATGGTATGACGTCACAGCGCGCCTCCTCTCCCCAGCAGCTGCTGCGCGCCTCTCTCTCCACCGTGACGTCACACTCTCTCCTCTCCCCCTCGCTCGGCTGCAGCTGCCGTGCGCCGCTGTCCCTCTCTCCTTGCGCTCGCCTCCTCTCTCAGCCGCCTGGCTCGGCGCGCTCGGCGCGGCGTACCCCCCTATATATGCAGCGATAAACTGCCAGACCTCCGTGGGTCGGCTCGCGCGCGCTCACGGGCGAATGCCAACGGATTTTAACTTTACTCCCCCGCATAGCATCCCCCGTGCATTCGCACTTAACCATGTTCACCCTCGGGGAAATGCTTGGGAGTTTTTTGCCACACCGGACGGCCCCTGCGAGTTTAATGTGATGCCGTTCGTATTATGCAAGGCTCGAGCTACCTTTGAGCGCATGATTGATAGCGTCCTTCGTGGCTTGAATTGGAAGACCGGTCTTTGTTATCATAATGACATTGTTATTTTGGCTGCCCCTTTCTTTGAACATCTTCAACGTTTGGACGAAGTACTGACTCGTCTAGCCCAAGCCAATCACAAGCTCAACACAAAAAAATGCCACTTCGCCAGTACTTCCATCAAAGTCTTGGACCATGTTGTTAGCAAGGACGCCATCCGTCCCTACCCTCAGAAGATCAATGCAGTTCTTTATTTTTCCTGACCTCTTAGTCAAAAACAACTCAGCAGTTTTCATGGATTGGCTTCCTACTTTTGACGATTCATTCGTAATTTTGAAACAATAGCTTATCCACTTAACAAGCTGCTCACACCCGGAACCTCATTTATCTGGACTGAATACTGTGAAACAGTTTTCAAAACTCTAAATGAAGCACTCACCTCTGGACCTGTACTATGCCATTTTGACGAGACCGCCCCCACCATTCTTCATACCAACGCCAGTGGGCACGGTCTTGATGCTATCCTCCTCCAACGTACCGATGCCTCCACGGAACATGTTGTCGCCTACGCAAGCCGCAGTTGGTCCCCTGCTGAAAAGAACTATACCATAACAGAGAAAGAGTGTCTTGCCATTGTCTGGGCTGTGCAAAAATGTCGCCCCTATTTGTACGGGCGGCATTTCTCGGTTGTAACGGACCAACACGCCCTTTACTGCTTATTGTCACTTAATAATGTATCCGGACGTCTTGGCCGCTGGATTCTGCGTTTGCAGGAGTACGACGTTTCTGTCATTTACAAGTCCGGCAGAAGCCACAAGGATGCTGACGCTCTGTCCCGTTGTCCACAGTCATCACCACCAGATACTTTAACCTCTTCCGATTCGGCACACCATTGCCAATGGCACCTCTGCACAGCACCGGACAAGATCTCCCTTCCAACCTTGTGTCTTTACCACGCCACGACACGTTCTGCCGACCACTCATCGACCAACTGCAAGGTTCAGCATCACCAACCAATGGACGTTCCCGCCGAAGACTAAACAAATTTTGTCTTCTCAATGGTGGAGCTCTTTACCGCCTCAACTATCACACCACCGGCGAGAGATGGGTTCGGGTCATCCCTCGCTGCCTTCGGAACCAGATCTTAGAAGTATTTCATGACGACTCGACAGCTGGACATCTTGCTTTCCACAAGACTTACGACCGAATGAAAAGCCGGTTCTTTTGGCCGCGCCTTTCAGCCTAAATATGTTGCATCATACCCGTCGTGCCAGTTTCGTAAACGCCCAGCCTCGGCCCCTGCCTGGATGCTACAACCTCTTCCTTGTCCTCCTGCTCCATTTGACATTGTTGGCATCGACCTGTATGGACCTCTTCCTTCCTGTAACGCCGAATAGCCATCGCTGGATCGTTAATGCTGTAGACCATTTGACCAGGTATGCGTAAACTGCCCCTCCCCGTATGGGTTGCGCTTCCGAGGTGGCAGATTTTTTCGTTCAAGCTATCTTTTTGCGCCATGGACCTCCTCGCACTCTTTTAAGTGATCGTGGCAGAACATTCCTTTCGGCATTCCTTGCGGAAGTCCTTCGATCGGCCGGTATTGCCAATAAAAAAACTTCAAGCTATCCGCCCCAAGACGAATAGATTGACAGAACGATTCCACCGTACCCTCTCCGATACGGTTTCCTGCTGCATCAACCCCGACCACAAGAATTGGGACGTTATCCTTCCCTTCGCAACCTACGCCTACAATACCGCCGTTCAAAGTACCACCGGATTTTCACCGTTTTTTCTTCTTTATTGCCACCACCCCCTTCTGTTCTGGAATCCTTTTTCTTTTCCTGCCCGTGATCTACAACAGATAACGCACCGAATCATTTTTTTCCGTAACTAGCGCATTGTCGGAACTTCGCCCGACTGAGCACTGAGTCCTGCCAGAACGACCGAAAATCTCGCTATGACGCAGCTCACCGAGATGCCTCCTTTCAAACGGAAGATGAAGGGCTGCTTTCAACGCCTCTCCGTGCGACTGTGCGAAAAGTTTATACCCTGCTTCATTGGCCCTTACAAAGTTCTTCAGCGTACCTCTCCAGTGAACTGTTTAGAGTGCTCCTACTTGTGGTGTCACCGACCGCCGGGGCCGCGGCGTGGAGATTGTGCACGTGTCACGTATGAAGCCGTTCGTGTACCGTTCTCCATCCCTTTGACTTTCGGCCAGGTGGCCGCCTCGCCGCCCGGGGGAGAAATAGTGTGAGCACAGTCTCTCAGTCTCATTAGATATCATGTCCTACACTGGTCATTCTCACCGCAACCTGCACCAGCCAGGAACACTCCCATTACCATCATCATCTCGCCGACAAGGGCGTTCGTTTCGGGCTCCATCTTGGCTGGTCTCACACCAATGCCGGTTGCGCGTTGCCTTGCGATAAACGCTTCACCACGACCCCTGGTCGACGTCTCTCGATATATATGAAGGTGTACATACATATGTATATAATTTAGTTTTAAATGCAATAAAATTATTCTTACATGACGAGCCAACGCATTTTCCACCATCCCGTTAAGTGGAACTGGCGTTTCTAGTTTAAAGCACTTGCGGGCAGCACCCGTCCCGTCCCGTCCGGTCACCGTCTTTTACGAATCAGCCCACCGCAGAGCTTTGTGAAACACTCCTCGACTGTGTGGCGAAGCCTCCACTACGTGCGCCTTTCAAGCAAGACTCGCTGTCGGTGATTCATGCCTGCCACCGACGGGTCCACAGAGGCCGCTACATGCCTGAATCGCTGTTGCCTCGCTATCGGCGTGATTCAAACTTCGGTGGCGGCCGACGCAATACGAAGAGACTTGTCGGAAGGACGTGGAAGCTGTTGCAGAGACCTACTCTCTCCCCTCTCTCGGACTCAGCGTGCGCCGCTAGTACCGACCGCTCACGAACTCTGGAAAGAATGTTGTCTGTGTCTGGGCCGTTCGGGGCGTGCGCACAATCTAGAGGGAACGTTTGTTTGACCGTTAGCGCTTTGGGTTTAAATAGGGCCCCTCAGCGCTGTAGTTGATTCCTGTTTGAGCAGGGAATCAATGATGTCACTCTGGTCGAGTCCTGTAGTGTAACCTCGCCCGTTGGGGCATTGCTCTTGTCTGGCTTCAGCCCATCTCTCGCCATGAAGTAAACAAGGGAAGTTTGCCTTCAGCTTCCGGTCTTCTTCGAGGCAGCAACATTGCCTGGCCGCTCGCTTCATCACGCTACCACACGCATGTCGGAGGCGACGCAGCTCGGCTCGGGTACGCCTTCCGTTATGCAGAAACGGGCTGTCAGCGGAGGGTTGACAACGTCGCAGCTCTTTGTTTTCACATTGCTACCATTGCTACGTGTACCTGAAGTACGGTTAATCCTGTGTGTTCGATTTGAGAGCGGCAACCCCAGGAGGCGACGTCTTCTCGCAGTAACAGGTGCTGCACCGCTCTCTTTCAGCGTGGTACACTTGCAGTGATGGCACTCTTCAAAAGACATTCGAAGGCATGGCAAGCCTGTCATGACGATGAAATTTAATGTGCCGCTCTGGGTGCAGATTGCCGTTGGATGCCTTGTTCTCGCCTCGGCCTCGGGTACAACAATTTCTATGAGCGACGGACGCTGCTGGCGTGGCTCGGACTTCGGGGCCCCAGCACCGCTTCGTTCCATCCACGCTTTTGGGTGCCTTTTCTACGCACCGCACTTGCACCAGCTACACGCGTGCAACATGCTCCCGGAGGACTGCGCGCCGCTACGTGAAACCAGCAACTCTGTCTTGACTATGACACCTAATGTGACGCTGTTGGAGCAGTTTGGTGGCGAACAAAGTGACTTTCGTAACTGTTCACTATGCATTATTACGTTTACCATACGTTTATCATACGTTTACCATACATGAACTCTTCTGTAAGCGAGTAGTTGAAATCCGGAAAGAACTCTGGAATCTAATAGAAGAAACAAGAAGTAAAGGTGGCACGACTAAATTGTTTTTTGATATGCTCCAGTTGATAAAACCATATAAACAAGCAAGAACTCCACAAACAAGCGAAGGAAGTGGCAGGCCCCTCCCGACGAAGCACCTGCATGAACTTGTCAGCCAGAACCTACAGATTTTTAAGATAATGAATTTAAATGCCAGAAGAGTTTTCTAATACGTGCGATGCCTTGGAATGTGGTTTAATTTGGGCGGGTGTAACTGCAGGTGGGAGTAATTTAGTTTACTCCCACCCGCGTCAAGCATTGGTGAAAAATTATAACATTCCACTCCTAGGCGACCATAATTTGCCTGGTATCGATTGGTTGTCCCACTCCCTTGGCCCGGTGGAAGTCAATAGTTTTCAACAGCTACTTGACCTTGGTTTTTGTTACTGCCTAACTCAGCTTGTGACGGATTATACTCCCGTATGTGGACCATTGCTTCAATTCTTGATTTGGTCTTTGAATCGTGGCGCGTAATGTCTTCTTTTGTTTGCTGTATAGTTGCTGATGGCCTGTCCGGCCATAAGTTGGTTGTGATATCCTCAAGGGTGACAGCATACATACCTCGTACTAACTGAAAATAACTTATCCTATATTTTCAACTGGCTTACAACGCCGGTGCACTTGACTTCCTTAAAGTTTCCCTGGACCAGTTTTTATGCTGTAAACAATTTAACATTCTGAAGCCAGTACAGGCCAACTGTGCCGTGTTGTTGCAGACATCGTACACATGTGCATCAAACTTTCTCTCCCCAAACGCGGCAAGATTGTCCGCAAGAAATGTCCCTGCGTGACGAGGGACATTATGCATATTAAAAAAAACTCAAACAGCAATGACAAGCCAGTTCGCAAAATCCGCCTTACAATGTAAGGAATGTATGTCTTACAAATAGAAAAATGAGTTGGGCATATCAAGGAAGGGGCTTGCAGTACTGCGCTAAAGAAATTTCTTTTAGACTACGCTAAAATTTTTTGCCGCAACGTTAATATTGTTACGTGGCGGCAGGACACAGATAAGACGAACGATGGAATGGGGTCGAACGATCTATTTACATTATTTACAAGCGGCCATGGCCGAGTCCGCTCAATCTGCACGCGCCCTCTTCCTCGTCGTCTTCGACGCCGAGCTATGCCGCCATGGGGCATTGTCCACTGGTCCCGTGACACTACCCCCCCGGGCAAAGACGACCGTCCCGGTCGAGGCCATAGGGATACGACTCGAAGGCGGTGCCGTTGATTCCTTCCGCCTGCGAGGGTCTGGGTCGGCAGCTTGACCTTGTCTTAGCAGTGATCGAAGATGACGACGCACAGCCGGAAAGTTTTGACGTCGATACCTGCGGTGAGGACGAGACGGGATGAGTATATACAGTGAAGTCCTTGCCGCCACGGATGATGGTGATGGTCTTGATGAGCACCGGCCCCGGAACAGCTGTAACCACCGCCGACCCTACGAGGCAGCGTCCAAAGCCCTCGGAGAAGCGCCGGAGATCTGGGCGGGGGAACGTCGTCGGCGGTACGTCTGGTCATGGCTAATCAGTTCGTCTGGTCTCGGCGGGTCACGGGCAGGGGACACGGGGCTGGGGAATGATCGCGTCCATGGCTCACCGGGGCTGGGGCGGGCCGACGCTTTCCAAGAGCCAGGGTGAGACCGCTTCATGAGTCGAGGCGGGGTGAAGCTCGTGGCCGGGATGGGACTGTACCCAGCACCTCCACCAAAATGTTACGTGGCGGCAGGACACAGATAAGACGAACGATGGAATGGGGTCGAACGATCTATTTACATTATTTACAAGCGGCCATGGCCGAGTCCGCTCAATCTGCACGCGCCCTCTTCCTCGTCGTCTTCGACGCCGAGCTATGCCGCCATGGGGCATTGTCCACTGGTCCCGTGACAATATCAATAAAAAGCGCTGGCATGGGAACGAAAGCCAGAATATCGATAACCAAGTTGACAGCATCAGCGAATTTTTCTCCCCGGCTTTTTCGCAAGGTAATCGTAAAGTTCCGACGTTTGTAGATACCTCCAAACGGTCCCTAATAGAGCTACTAAAAATTATTGGAGAAGGGATTCCTAACATGCTGTTCCAAAATAGAATAAATAAATCGCCTGGACCAGAAGAAACCCCAACAATTCCTTGTATAGACATGCGGAGTGGTTTTTTTAAATACATTGCTATACTATTTCGGTCATTGATTATTACCGGCTCTTTTTCCACCCCGTGGAGGCGTGGCGAAGTCGTATGCATACACATGACCCAAAAGCACACGCCAGCAACTACCAACCACTTTCACTCACTAGCACGTGTTCAAAATAACTGAAGCTTATAGTAGCGAAACATTTCATGAAATAATCTAGATCACAACAACGTGTTATACCGCCGTCAGCATGAATACAAACGAAACTTATCTAAATTGTACAAAACCTGTATCGAACCATAAATCCGCGAGTTCAAACTGATACAGTGTCCTAGACATTGCGGAGGTATTTGATAGTTTCTTATCCAACGTTATTAGATAAATACAAGCCATACGTACAAATCGCGTCATTAAAAAATGGTTCGCATATTACCTTCACATGAGATAATAGTGGGTATGTTTGTGTGTGTGTCTGTGTGTGTGTGCGTGTGCGTGCGTGCGTGAGCGTGCGTGCGTGGGCATGTGTGCGTACGTGCGTGCGTGTGTGTGCGTGGACGTGTGAGCGTGCGTGCGCTGTGTGTGTGCGTGTGTGTGTGCGTGCGTGCGCGTGCGTGCGTGTGGGTGAGCGTGCGCGTGTGTGTGCGCGTGTGCGAGCGTGCGTGGGTGTGTGTGCGTGCGTTTCTCTCTCTCTCTCTCTGTGCGTGTGTGTGCGTGTGTGTGTATGTGCGTGCGTGCGCGCGCGCGTGTGTGTGTGTGTGTGTGTGTGTGTGCGTGCGTGCGTGCGTGTCTGTGTGTGTGTGTGTGTCTGTGTGTGTGTGTGTGCGTGCGTGTCTGTGTGTGTGTGTGTGTGCGTGCGTGCGTGCGTGCGTGTGTGTGTGCGTGTGCGTGTGTGTGTGTGTGTGTGTGTGTGTGTGTGTGTGTGTGTGTGTGTGTGTGTGTGTGTGTGTGTGTGTGTGTGTGTATGTGTGTGATTATTCGAAAGCAGTTCTGCATCCTGTCACTACGCGTCACTAAAAATCTTGGCTCGGCAAACGGGCAGTGTTGAGCTGGTCATTGCTGCAGAATAACTTAGCCTGTCGTTGTATGACATCCATTGACCTCACAAAGAGAACCAGCCCTATTTGCCCATTTTTATTTCTGAAGCACAAAGCAATAAGAACTGGAACCCTTCGGATCTAATTAATTCCTACAAGCAGGGATAAGGGTGACACCCTTCGTCTCTATTTCGGACCACTGGCTGTGAGGGGGCTGACTGAAAGACAGAACAAGCGACGCCTGACGTCAACTCTTTGTTTTAAGCAGCTGTGGCTTGCTGTACTGTTTGTTTTATTTCCTGTGCTCAGCTTGTTCGAGTAATGAATCTTCGTAGTTTGCAAACGACAAAGGGAGGCTCCCTGTGAGTAGTGTTTACCCGAAAGCAGGCAAGTGTTTCTGACGGCGACTCTTAGCGGTTTCAACGGTGGGGAAAAAGGGCAAGGCTTGGAAACAGCGGTCTAATTACTTTGGCGACCAACGTTAAGAACAAAGGCGGTCTCCGAAAGTCAGAGCCTCCGTCTTCCCAGCCAAACAAACAAAGCATGGAAGAAGTACAGCAGGGCCGCAGAGTTCATTTTTGCGACATTGCCGCTTCGCTGGTGGTGCACCGTAGACAAAGACTGTAACGACAAGAATCGGAAAAGTGACCACACTGGCAGCCCTATTCGGCTTATTTTTAACCACTAATTAAACCGCAGTGATGAACACTCATAAACTTGCGAAGGAAATCAAGGGTAATATTGGGACACGCAAGGATGCGAACGAGTCTACGATCGAGCAAGTACAACTGGCTGATTGAAATATTGAGAAAAAAACTACAAATTGTGGGATGTGCGGAAGCTACGAATAAGTTTGCTATTGACCGATATAGAATTGCTGAACAGATTAGAAACACCTAAGTAAACCAACAACAATAAAGTAGTGCGAGTGTCGAAAAGCCTTTAAGCACGTACGGTACATACGGTACTGACGGTATAGGGTACTGACTGTATCATTTGGGATTGGGTTGTTCCAACCGGAAAGAAATGAGAGCTGCAAAAGGCACTCAAAGTATTCAACGGAGCGAGAGATGAAGGATATGGTGTAATAACAGTGAAAACTCAAAAAGGGGTGGCAATACTCTGTTGGCCACATTAATCTCAGTATTTCTTCGTAAGTTAAAGGGACAGGCAACTGAGTTTGTCCAGTACATTTTCTTCCAAAAAAGTGGAAAACTTAAAACACTTTATCCCGAAACGGCTTTCCTGATAGCGCCCTAGAACATTTCCAGTACAAATTTCAAATCTAACAGCCGTACGTGTCCCACCAAATGGAATGCAACAATGACACTGAGCCGTGCAGCAACACACTTTTAACCCCACGCGACAAGAAAAGAGGAATTTTAAAACTTGTCCCTTGCAAAAACAACAATAACGTGCGACCTTTCCTGCTGTTTTCGAATCACGGATTGAGATCCAGGAAACTGATCCAGCACGCAAGGTTGTGTCATGTTTAGACACCGAGTGTCGCCACCTTTCAGGCTTTTATAAATTTGAGCGCCAAGTTTAACCTATTTCCGCTTGTTTATTTCGAACTTCCTGGCGGTTACCTCGGTATAGAAAACGTTGGCTTTCACATAAGCTAGACGACATGCACCCCACAAAAATCGATTGTCTGTCCCTTTAATGGTACAAAAAGCCTTAAAGATGCCCATTTAATTATGAGCGACCACAAACGTCTATAAGGGGCATATGAATTACCAATTTGTGGAAATACAAGCAGCATTAAAAGTTGGTTTACAGTAATACTTGACACTAAGAACGGCCTTCTATTATTAAAATCTTCGAGAACTGGGTGGACTACCTCAATATAACATAAACTATCGAATGCCTTACAGGCACCAACTAAGTAAACGAGAACATCGCTTGGCATAAAAAAGTCCGGCCATGGCATTCGAAAAGTCCGACCCTGCCGCACTAATAGCTGTGGCATATCTTCAGCGAGCAAAGGAGATAATATGAGGCCCTTGGAGGGCGTATTCAAGGGGTATTGGCGGTGAGATGTTTGAGTGGCGCCCCCTGGCTCTGACGTCAGCTTAGGGACTCGCGCCGCTGTCGTCTGCTACACTCCGTTTGTGAGGGGCAGCAGTGTCTGTGCTAGAAATCGCCCGCTTTGTTGCTGTAGTGCATGAAAAAGCGCATTTCTAATGCTTCAGTTATTTTTCCAGCTTGTGACGCATCTGAATAATTTGAAGCTGTATCCCGCACAAGTTTGCAACACAGGAGGAGATAGAGAAACACTTTGTTCAGAGCATCGGTCAGAAGATCGCGTGTAACTCGTCCTTTTTAGCTTATTCGCGAGGATCAGCGCTCAGAGTTCCTCGATAAGTATTCAAAATGCGAAGGCTTCCCTGCAGAAGTTTTGAGGTGCTCTTATAAAGACCCAACAGTCTAATGCTGCGTACCAAGAAGCGCGGGCCCCTACACGCGCATCGCACGTACAGCAGGAAATAAAACGGCTGTCTCCTATTTCTTTTGTTGTTGTTTTGTATCAGATGAATATATCTTATTCTTTTTTTGTGTCCGACGCATTAGTTTTTCTGCACCATCCCAAACGTCTTATCAGGAGGTTTGGGGATGTTTGGGAGTCTCACAAAGATACTGTGGATATTTTGTTTAGGTTGTATGGCATACATTCCCTTTTTCACAAATTGGCTTTCACTACGGCTGCTTGCAAGAATGTGCATATCCGCAGCGTGCTTTGTTTATTCACATGGAAATACAATGAGGAGGTTTGTGCAGCGCTACCGTTATCGCGCCCCAAACAACGTTGTCCACATTACTCGAAGGCGTCTTTTGTGCCCCGAGTTTCTATCGTAACTATTGTTATCATAACGAACTGACTCTCAACCCGAACAATGATGATATGATTACGGTGTTGAAGGCAGTATATACTCGCTAACTAACGCAATAAATAGTATACCTGCAAATAACACTAGAATCGAAACCGATGAATATTTCTAGGGAGGTCTTTATTGTTTTCCAGCCATTCCAGGCGCAAAGAACAAATCCTATTCTACTCGGGTGGCGTTCTAAGAATGAAAGAAAATTGCTTTTACTCTCTTGTCCTGGACTGAGGACCGGGCCCACTAACCAGCTCGATTTCATTGTTAAAGTTTTCTCCTCCTCCACTTTCTCCTCCTCCTCTTGAGTGCAGTTTTCCTATTACGCATATCCGAATATCGGGAGGATATGGCTGTGGAAAATGTACCGAAATATCCCTCCAGGTCTGAACAAACAGAGTGGTATTGTATCTTTAACGTAGACTTGACTCGTTTTGCTCAATGAACCTCCTACTGGTTAGAAGCCTCGTACAAACCCAGCGCGCGCCTATACACACAGTGGGTTATTTGGAACTCAACCCATAGTTTTTGCAGCTTATAGTGCAGGTCGGCAAACTTTCATGCCATGAAAAAGTAAATTGATGTGATACAATGTGATGTGATACTTTCGAGCGTTCAGCAAGGTCGCAAAAACTGTTTTACAATTCATATGATTACCGGGAATCATAATGCCTCCTGCCAAAGACGTGAAGGCCTAGAATTTGTTTTGGTCTTTCATTTTCGCTGTTGTCGGTTATTATTGCAGCGGACTGTTTCCTTTTCGAAAAATTGCTTAATACAGAAGCTGACGCCTAGCTTCGACTCGTCGCGCTCCGCTCAGGACCGGCTTCGCAAGGAAGGGGGCGACGCGGGCAATGTTTCTTCCGTAGCGGTATCTAAAACTATACTTTATCTCACACTTTAAGCCTATTATTACGATAAAATGTTACCCACACGCCAATTCTGGTGCGGACAAGCATCGGACGTTGACCGAGCGCAAAGAAACAGCAGGGAGAGCGAGCCTGAGTGAAGCAGACGACAAATGCGAGAATCCCTAAGCTGACGTCACGGAGGCGTGCTCCGCAGCGCCGCCCGTGTTCGTGCTCACCGCCAATACACTTATGATACCCCGTCACGAAATGATGAAGTACCTTCTAGGAAGAGAGTAATAGGATAAACCATTTCAACGCAACTATTCACCGTCTATATAGAGTGTGTATGCAAGAAACCTAATTAAGAGGCACAAAAGATTTGAGTAACGAAGAATGTTTGAGCCGCTTGGACATTGCAGATGGCGCCGCTAAATTTAATGTGCCTAGCAAACAGGCAACGAGTGATTCAAGACTGAACTTCGAAAACTTGAGCGTGGGCTTGGAAAAATATCAC
Organism: Haemaphysalis longicornis; assembly: GCF_048455015.1. NCBI lineage: Eukaryota > Metazoa > Arthropoda > Arachnida > Ixodida > Ixodidae > Haemaphysalis > Haemaphysalis longicornis. The sequence continues at coordinate 2,070,866 of NW_027526295.1, forward strand.
GAAATTGAAAGGAGTATCGATATGGACGAAGAAATAGCTGAATACGCCTGGGTAACAAAATGCTTGTTGAAGGACTGCGCTTGAGGATAGCAGGGACAGACACAGTCCGATTCACGTTCTCTTATTCGTTTTCTTAGGGAAAAATTGGGGGGGGGGGGCAGTTTGTCTCCCTTCCCATCCGAGTCATCGGCCATTCTGTCACCTCATTCTCGAGAACTGCTCAAGACACCTGAAACTTACAGACTTCTACAGAATGCGTTTGCAGCGTATATTTTCATGCATCACGCCTTTTATACACTTCGAATATTTTAGCTTAGTCGCCATTTGAATAAATGTTTCTTCTTCTCAGGAATCTCTCCGACAGCCGACAGAATCAGCACGCACATAAAAAGAAGCGGATAGAAGAAGCAAGATTTTGTATACTCACTTTATAAGCTCTTTTCGTTCCAACTCTTTGCTAGCGGAAGAGATCCTCAGATTCAGACTTTGAGAGTGAAGAAACGATGAAAACGAACCCTTGAAATGGTTGGGACTCTATCGGGAATGGCGCAGATGTTGTTGGCAGGTCGTTACACGGAGTCAACTTGTATTCGCTTCTTGGCAACGAAACCCTGACAAAAAGAAATAGTTTCTTTCCTGATTTTCACAAAAGCAGGCGTTTTTCGCAAGGTTTTTTTTTTACCAGGTTACAATATCGGAGAGAACTAAAGGCAGCCTTCTTTTTGCCACAGAAGCTCGAATCCAGAATCGACGAGCAGCATTACAAATAGGAACGGGCGCGTATAGAGCTCTTCACTTTCCCTTCAAGAAAAAAAAACTTAAGTAATTTATATTTCACCTAAAACAATCCAAAGCAGATGGTATCACTCCGCTTTTACTAACAAACACTTTTATACTGCGGGTAAGAACGCCTGAGCGAAAAAAGGCATCGGTGACTTCGTGTAGCGCCAACAAAATGACAGAGGACACAGGGAGGCGACGGGCACAAGCTCTACCTTCCAACTGACTTTATTGAAAAAATGCGTGAATTCAAAACACTGGGGCGGAACATTATCGAACCAGAAATAAGCACTGGCTTTCAATCGTGCGCACTCCTCAACCCACAAGCAAGACCATGCAATCATTTTCTTACAACTGCAATTAAGTTTTTTGCCGATATATGACCTTGTCCATCCCTTCTGCGCCTACCCAGCTGCACCTGGTGGAGAGAGCACAGGCGGCGCGGGCGGGCTCCAGTGAAGAAAGAACCACTCTCCTGAGCCGCCCCCTGGCCCGTTCACAATTCTCAATAAACGTATTTCCTCCACAATGCTCGGAATGACTTTGCATCCACCACTGGCCGTGAAGGAGACGACGACCTATTTGATGCATGTCACGACAAATGCTAGCCCCACAACTATGCAAATAAACAACGATACTGTAACTTAACAATGTGTCCGGCGTTTCTCACTTATAACAGCTCCGCCATTCGCCTTGCGCGTGAGTGCGAGGAAGGCGGAATTTTCGTTAGAATATTTTTTCTCGCAAACCTTTTGAATATCATAGCTGAGCCAAACACCTAGGTAACAAAAAATGTTTTCGAAAATACAATATACGGAGCGCGGTAAAAAAATTCCATTCGGCAGAAAAATAGCCGCGCTTCCTAGCTACAATACATTGACAGCTGGCAGCACACCTCAAATTGTGCTTTAAGGGGAAGCTATGTTGCATTCATGGGCCATATTTATCGGTTTTATCAAGTTTTACAACTTTTTCAGAGACAGTGGAGCTGCATTTTTCTTTTGTATTGTTAATAGCGATTGCGGAAAAAAAAGGGAGTGCCGAGGCCAGTGGCTTAGGAGCGCTAGTGGAGCAGACTGATGTACTGGCGTCGACGGCCTTGAGGTGCCGTTCAATATTAAGATTGCCTCGCCTAACCCTACCGGCCCAGGCGGTGTCAGCTGACTTTCTATAGCGCATAGAGAGCGATATCAAAACCGATTACTTTTCTGAGGAATAGTTCTTCAAGGATTCCTGTTGCTATAGGCATCACCGTTGTTGCGTTCTGGCGCGAGTTGGACGCACCAAAGGAGAAAAGCTCCAGTAAAGTAAACAATACGACCTGGAAGCGCAAAAAACCACGGTCTTAGTCTTATTCTCAAGCCTGTAAATTGATCAATACCTGCATAGATAAACTGATTTTTTCTTTGTGCTCTGATGTGGTCAGATCACTAGGAAAACATGCAAAAACGACTTCTTTCTTTACATATAACTTTTAATTGCAAAATGTTCTAATTAATTGCCTCATCAGTAAATCAGGTAATACCAGTTCTAGGTTTTGTTTGCGGGCTTATTATGGGGTCCTAAAATTTATGAAAACAGTCAGGAAACAGTGTATTTCTGTAACAAAAAATTCAGCGCTGGAAGGGTCAAAACTTAAAAGTATTCCGCTTAAACATTCACAAAAAAATCTCTTTCTGCACCCTTTTAAATGCGCCCGAAGCTGTATTTTTATATGAACCGCCCCGCAGTGCGGTAAGCGCCTGAACATGAGCAGTATTGTGTTTTGTTCTTCAAATTTAATGCATTTAGCGATCCCAATGTACTCGCTTCCCAAGTCTCATATATTTTTCTCCCCTTACCACCAGCAATGAAAACAAACTATGTCACTGTAATATTTTTCAAATAGTTGTAGCAACTGCATAAAAAGAAATGTCTAAACATGGATTAGAAACTTCACTCTGCCTCCCCGCAAAGCACTCCTTGAGGCAGACTACGACCTGTCAATGCATTGCAGCAAGGAAGCGCGGCTCTTTTTCTACCAACTGGAATTTCACTTTCGCGATTTTTTTCCGCAACCTAGGTTTTGGTGACAGCCACGGCATTAAAACGGCTGTGTGAGAACAAGAAATTTTTTTCTTCATAAATTGTTTACGAGAACGAATACCTTCGTGAAAGTATCAACAACAATTTTTATAGCGTAATTTATTGGAGATGGTGAAATGCACTATCTGCGACGCTTGGCACAGAATGACCGTGTGGTATAAAAAGCAGTGTTGCGGAACGGGCAGCCCCATTCCATTACATTTCCATTCCGAGGAATTAAAACTTTCTGAAATTCCATTCCTTTCAATTCCGCGGAATGACTCCTGGAATGGCCGCTGTTCAATTCAATTTCGGTAATTCCTTTACGTAGAAGATACTTTTTAATGGCTGAATCTAGTTACCTAAAGCGAAGGCCCATCAAGCGCCTCAAGAAAAAAACCACTTCCTGTCGTCGGAGTCTTAAGTAGGTCCCTCGCGTGATGAAGCTACCTCACCGGTGGCGCCTTTTTGACACGTTTGAGGCCATTGGGATTTTGTTCAGTGAATGTAACTCTTAGTCACGTTGCGTGCGAGAAAACGTCGCGCTTTACCTGTCTTCGTTGTCAGAAAGGGGCTTTGATATTTACTGTTAAGCTAAACACATTACTGGCAATTCGTCCCATGGTCAATAAGGAGCCTGCTGCCGTCTACGTCTGCTAGCACAAAAGTATGAAAAAGAACTTCTCCTAATACAACAGCTTCCATAACTAGTGGTACGTACATGATGGAACGTATCGGCATTTTTTTCCTTCTCGTAATAATTTCCAGTGATAGTGCCCCTCACAACTTTGATTACCGACTCTCCTCATGCTAAACATCTTAGTTGCCACACCTCCCCTTTTCAGTAATTTCGGCGTGTTTACTCCCAAGGTGTATGGGAAATCGTTTATGTCACTCAACAATTACTTCAGTGTACTATTTCACCACTGCAAGTGATCTCGTTTCGTTGATGGTCTAATAGTCGGGTGTCTGTCACAAAATGAAAGTGGGAATGACGAAGGTGGAGGGCTGAGACTGCCAAACAATGAAACGACCCTCAGGCAGCCAACGCCGCCTGCTAAGCAATCGAAGTTGACCGCTCAGGCAGGGCGAGACGCAAGGAACGGTTGGCAGGCTACGTCGGAAGCGGCTTGTCCATGGCATGCCAGCCACGCCGGGTTGCGGCCTTCTGAAGACAGAGCGCAAAGGGCGCGTCTGGCCGGTCGTCAAGTGGACGCAGTAGAAGAATGTGAGGCAAGCGCATGCATAAGAATCAACGAATTCGTCTTCTATCAATCGCTAATGCGCAGAACAGCAACGGGTCCAAAGTACTTCAATACTCTTTCACTTGCATCACTTAGTTCTACGTGATACGCCACTAAAAACTTAGATTACATTTGGTTTTACATCACAGTTCTTTCAGGCTAGGTTTTCACTTATTTTTGATGCCCTCATATAGAAAGCTCCCGCCGAAGTCGCGTGATGCTTGTGCATCCGGGTTTGTCTGTTGCTTTATTTGTTTGTATGCTTGTTTGTATGCTTGTTTTTATGCGTATTTGTATGCTTGTTTGTTTGTTTGTTAACTTGCTTGCTTGCTTGTTTGCTTATTCGCTTGTTTATTTGTTTGTTTGTTTGTTGGTTGGTTTGTTTGCCTGTCTGTTTGTTTGCGGCTGCGGCCAGAAAAGGCACCTAGCGGGGCAGACCCTTTAACTGTGCAAGGCGAGCAGGGAACAGAAAGCCAGAAAGATCGTCCATTTTGTATCTTATATGTTTCGGATCGTCAGTGGGGAAGCCCGTGTAGTCGGGAAGTTCTGCGTGTGTGCGACTTCGGCACCCGGCTTAAAGTGACCGTGTCACAATTCTACGCGCCAAACTTGTGCTCCTACCCTCCAGATTCCAGGTCATGTACGGAGATTGTATGCCGTCGAGGGATGACTTGTGGCAGCCCGATTTTTCAGTTGCCATGACAATACCCGTCATCGTAGTAGGTGATTTCAATGAGAATATTTCGCCACAAAACGAGAGTGAGGAAGGAGCTATGTGTAGGAAAGGGAGAAGGAATAAATGTTTATTTCACGAGCGCTAGTGCTGCTGTGAGGGTACCCGCCCGGTGGGGAACATCCTCAGTCCTGGGTGCCCTGGCCTTGGCTGGCAGTCGAGGCTCTCTTCACCAGTATGCGCTAGGTCGCAGTGTCCGGACTTTTTCTGCAGGCCACCCACTGCTTGTAAGAGGGGGAAGGGTTAAGGGTTAGGACTGGGGTTTTTCCGCACTCCAATACGTGATGGTATAGGGTGCCGGATAGGGTACAGAAATTATGGGTGGTGGGGTATAGGGTCGGGTAGATGGCATAAGAAGGGTGCCATGAGGATCAAAGTTTGCAGTCTGCGGAGGCTGGAAGCTCCTTTTCTGTATAATTGTTGACGTGAATCCGATTATATTCTAGCAGATTATAATATATTCTAGCGGACTATAATATATCCATATTTTACTAGAAATTCCGTCATGTAAGCTGCAGGTGATTTTGTCCCTCTTTGATAATGGGTCGATGTACAGGGCTTCCAATCTATGTGCCTGCACTGCGCAGCGTGGCGGCGCTCCCCGGAGCGCCAGAGCACAAGCCACGGCCGCGCATCGAAGCTAAGAGACGCAGGCGCATAGGGGCTTGGAGGCGGGGCTTCGTGTCGTCTGTTAGCGCGGGAGCGCGCTGTGCTTGCTTCGCTGGGAAGCAAGCATGCTTGTAGTTTTGTGCGGCATGCTTGTTGCGCCTTAGCGTGCCGTGAACGCTTTACTAGAAAGCACACTTCTCTCACTGCGCCGCGTTGTGTAGTTTCTGCGTACGACAACTGAACGCTTCCTCTTTTCAGGTACGCGGTCCCAGTTAAATGCATGTGTTGTTCAAGGCATTTCAGGACTGGTTGGCCTGGGGTTATAGGATTTGACGCCGCAAAACGACTCCTGCTACGAAGACGCTCTAAAGAAGGGCTCCAGATAACCACCTGAGGCTCTTCACCATGCACTGATACCATGCAGCAAACGCGCTTTCTTCCATTGCGCCACTTTTCAAAAGCGGCACCAGCTACTGGGATCGAAAATTGGTCTCCCGGCTCAGTTTATCCAAACACCCAGTGTATCAAAACACTGAGCCACCGCGGCGGGCCAGGTCCATTTCTCGCATGCTGCTCAGGACGTACCGCACCCTAAAAGTAAACAGGGTCAAGGAACAAAGCTTTATTTTCTGTGTGTGCTCTCTAAAGCAGATAACCATATGACCTGTTATGCCGTCCGCTCCGCTTTTTTAACAGCGGAGCTGTTGTTACTGGCCGTAAGTTCGCTGCTGCACAAAAAAAACAGCAATAAAATTTCGAGCACTCGTGGGCGCACGCTTCGCAGTGACAGCCGAGCGCCCCCGTCACTCACAGTGGATTTAGCAAAAATTAAAAAAACTTTCAAAAACCACGGAGACCACGAAAATGCCGAGCGCTCATGAGCGCGTGCCTTGCGGAGACCACCGATTCCCATGATCGTGCACCCGCTTTAGCAAATGAAAAAAACTTCACCGCCGTCGTCAAGCGCTGCCGCGCATCTTAGAAAAACTCCAGCGCTAATATTAACGATCTAAGGCTAAAGTTGAAAAGACATTCTGCGTGGGTGCGGTCACCGCGACCGCACATTCTCTGGAAGCCATTACGGATAATTGAAGACATGACTACGAGTGCGCGAATTCTTCCCTCGAAGACTAGCAGATCCGGCCACCACTGCCTTGAGCTGATGATGAAGAGATGGTGGAAGGGTACAATGCTGACGATGAATTTCCATCCACCACTCGCCGCGAAGAAGACGACGACCTCTTTAATGTATATGACGACAATTACTAGCGTCGCAGCTATGCAAATAAGCAATGATATTCCAACCTAACGGTGCCCGGCAATGCTCACCTACAACAGCTTCGCCATTCCAGTCTTGTGAGTGAGTGCAAAGCTTTAATTTTTTTATGGGAGTGTCATATCGTAAGTCTAGCTCGAAGACGCTCGCAGATTGATCGATGCGACTTCGAATGTGATCAACAAACTCATAGACATCTTCAGCAGCGTGGAAATTTGGGCTTGTTGGTTCATAACTTACAAATATGTAGCGCAGAAGACGAGGGACACAGACAAGTAGGCACAAACGGCGCTGTGCCGTGTGTGTCGACTAGTCTGTGTCCCTCGTCGTCTGCGCTACATATTTGTAAGTCATAGAAATCAACAACTAATATCGTAAATAGGAAAAAAAAAATCAGAATACGTTCAGTTCACAGTGCAACTGTTTGATTATATGTAAGGATTGTTGCATTTTAAGCACATTGGAAACGTATTGAACATATCGGTTATTTTTCAGTTCGTGGCATTTGGCTAGGCAGTGTGTGTGAGGCTGGTAACGAAAAGCATGCATAACTTGTGGACCTCAAGAACGGAGAAGCTGTTCCACAATGAAACTGGTGACCACAGCTCCATTACTCACGTAACCCCTTTGCGAGAAAGTGCGCGTCGTACTAGAAAGGAGGATATGTAGCAGGTGGCAACAAAGGGAACAGTAGCTGCCTCCCAATAACTAGCCAGGGAGGACGCGCAAGCAATGGCATATCCATTAACCAGTTCAGGACTCGGCCGGAAACTAGGGCGATTGTGTTGGGTGCGTGACCGCTAGCTGGTGACAGCTTGAACCGTCTCGACGATGCGCGATATTTATACATATGAAAAAAAAAGCCCATACACATCCATACCAAAGTCACGAGATCGAAACTTAGTCGCTGTGACTAAAATTTCTTTGCACCCGCCGCGGTGGCTCAGTGGCTAAGGCATTGCGCTGCTAAGCACGAGGTCACGGGTTCAATTCCCGGCCGCGGCGGCCGCTTTTTTGATGGAGGCGAAAATCAAAAACGACCGCGTGTACAAGATTTCGGCGCACCTTAGAGATTCTCAGGTGATAAAAAATAATCCGGAGCCCTCCCCTACGGCGCGCCTCATCGCCTTGGTTGCGTCGGAGCGTTAAACCCTGCAATCAATCAAAATTCCTCGGAGGCAAAATGCACCGACAGGAATGTGCTACGTAGTATCAGTGCATGCGAAATAAATCCCGGTGCCCGAATTTTTACGTAGCCGCATCTTTAATAGGCCTGTTCTGAAAAGCCTACAACAATATAGGCATTTAAAGGGACACTGAAGTGAATTTGTCAGGCTTTCGGTTTTGCTTGCACTGCGTAGACTGGCTCAAATTGCCGCACTTTTCGTCGTTTATCCTGTTGATAAGTTGGTAATTATTTTATAAAGCGGGAAAGAATAAAAACTGCCATGCGCGGTGTGTGGTGGCCGCACCAACTAAAGGCTGTGACGATAGGAGGAGATACACCTTGATTGAATGATGCTCAAGGTTAGCATTGAAAGAAGTTTCGGTTTCGGTTCTGTAAAACAACGTGCTTGACATGCGACGGCATCGTTGGATGGGCATTCTCGGTATCTCGGTAATCTTCGTACCATGATTGTGCCATGTTGTCGGCTATAAAATGCCTAAGATAAGCCTCCCAGGCTTGGAATCGTAGCAATCACTAGCCGAGGCCTACGCAGTCGATAAGCGCCCTCCGCGTCACCGCAGACGCTCAAATGTCATCCGCTTTTCCCTCATATTCTGAGCTTGCCTCACTCATGCCTGTATCGTAAAAAGCCTGTTCGCACCAGGCCGAGGGTCTGCTGATTCGGGCCTGCGCCCACTGCCCGCAGTCGGCGCTTGTGGCAACAGCAGGTCAACGAGAACTCGCTAGCGCGCGTCACTGTCAGTCTGCACGCGTTCTGCGACTCGCTCGTGGAGCAGTGAACATTACGGCCCAAAAATGGTGAACTCAGTTTAGAAAATATCGGCCGCAAACGAAAAAATCAACTTACAAAAAAAAGTATGTACCCTCGGAGATTAGAACTTGCGACTCGCAAATCAGTAATCCTACCGCTTCAGACGACTCGGCCACGAGCCTTTTTTTTTACACCCCCCTTTTGCATTTACGGCCTGTCTGACGATTCACAACAGATTACATCTCAACATAGCAAATATGCACACATACAAGAGGTGAAGCTGCCAGCCACTACACGGCTGACTTTGTCCATTTAAAATGCCCTCATATTGATTAGTTGCTCTATTTGCGGCAGCCAATCAGGTAGTTGCTCTATTTGCGTCACCCAATCAGGATAAATGAGTGGAATTCACTACCTGCTAGCGTTGTGGCACCCTCTCTGCAATCAACTTTCCAAACTGCGTTACTTGCTTTTCTTGAATCCAATAACCAATATTAGTCATTGTAATCTCTTGCTTGTGTAAGTACTGTTTGCTCAATGTGTTTGCTCTGTGAATACTTGTTGCGGTCTTTTCTGTATTTTTTGGAAGTCCGACTTATTATATTACTGTACCTGCATATTTGAAGCAATTTTTTGTCGTTATTACTGCTGTATGTTACCCCCCTTATGTATTGCCCTATTGGGCCCTTAAGGTATAAAAATAAATAAATAGCCTCTTCAACTTCTCTTACTGTTATTGGCAGCTGTAACAGCTCCTTCGTTTCATCATCCAGTCTCGCGATGTTGCCAAGAAGTTCCTTCTTGAAGTTTTCCATATCAACCTCCCGGAAAGCGCAAAGCGATTTGTAGTACTCGAAGAACGCTCGGTCAATGTTGTTGTCATAATCCAATGTAACGCCATTCCAATCAATCTCGCTTATAAGGTTCCGACTAGCGTTCGCCTTCTCCAACCCCAAAGCCCTCTTCGTAGGCCTTTCACCTGCTATCACCTGTTCTGCTCTTTCTCCCACTAGCACTCCTTGATAGCGTTCCTCATCTATTATTTCTAGTTTTTGCTTTGTTTGTCTTATGTCGTCTCTGTAAGCCCCGGATGTTTGCTTTCTTGTTCTCTTAATGTTTGCAGCAAAGCTCGTAGCGATGTTTCCTTCTTATTTTGTTCGTACTTGATGCAGCTGCCCCTTTCCATAGCTTTAATTTTGACTGCTTGTTCAGTTAGTTCCCACATTGCCGCCAATGTATTTTGGCCGTCCTGTTCCATTTTGCTAAGTTTGTCCGTGACTAAGCTGCTGAAAGTTTCGTCTTTTAAAATCTTTGCATTTAACTTCCATAGGTCCCATGTGAAACTATTACTCCGTTTTTTGCACCCGATCCTCCACTTTACCATACAATGGTCAGAAAAGGACATTGGCAGAAACTGTAGTTGCGGCACTTCAGAAGCAGTTCCAAAGTTATGTATATCCGGTCCAGGCGGGAGTGGCTTGTACCGTGGAAGTGGGCGCATTGTAGGCTTCTGGCTCCCTCCATACATTCAGCAACATCCTCCATCCTGTATTCTGCAATCTGCTGCAGTAACAGCTCAGTGCTCGCATCCTGAAAAGGCCGGCTTCTTGTCTTATCACGTGCGTTTAAAACACAGTTAGGGCGTAACCACATCAAGCGATTTTTGCTAGCCATGTGACAAGCGACAGCGAGGAGCGACAAAATCTGTTTTTCGCCGCGACCCTCCGGCGCTAATCTTTGTCGCAACGCGTGATTCTAACATGCTGAAAGAAAAATCGCTTGTCGCCAGCATAACCACATGAAGCGTTTTTTGCGAGCGATGCGACCGGCGACAGCGACAAGCGCATGATCGGGCTGACGCAGCGATCGTCTGTCGCTAACTTTTGGCGTATCCCTCGGATTTGACCTGCCAAAAAAACAAAACAAAAAATAGCGTCGCCCGGAAGGGGTAGAGAAGCGCAAAGGCTGACGGGGCACGTCGTCTGCTCCGGAGACTTCCGGTTCTAGAGCTGCGCCGGCGGTTTTCACGCGCGTGTGCGTGTTGCGTATTTGTCACGAAGTTGTTACTTTTCTAAGACGCCCCTGGTAGCATCCATCGTAGTGATCGTTGAAGGCGCGTTGTTTGAACGTTTTCTTTCGGTGGCAACAGACAAACAACGCGCACAGACGCTCGTGAAAGCCGCTCTGTGCTCAAATCTACCCTTCTTGTTTTGATTTTCAAATCAAAACAAGTGCTCTGCATTCTCCGATTGTTTAAATCCACACTTCAGGGCTTCACCTTCACGACGGAAGAACCACCTGATGACCACATTAGGTTCCTTGACCTTGTGCGGACACTGCGCCCCGAGCACGTGTGCTGGAAATACTCGCATCGCTGTAAGAGTTTACTGCCTTTCAAGTCAGCACATTCAAAAATCATCAAAAGAAGCATCGCAATATCGGCTTTTAGCAATGTTCTCAACAGATGCTGCTGGCATCAGATGGGGTCCAGCTTCTCAAATCAAATTTAACAGCTGACAAAGGCAGGATTCCCCGCTCCCATGCGGTTTGGTATATCGGAAAGCCTCCTCAAGGAACTAGGAAAGCAAAAACCAGTGGAAGAGCGCGAAAAGACAGAATGAAGGAAGTGGGCTGTCATTCCATATATTCATGGGGTTTCCCACAAACTCAAGAAGGTTGCTGCTCGAGTAGGTGTCAATGTAGTGTTCGACGCCCCTAACAAATTAAGCGGTCTGTGCAGACGAGTAAATGCTGAAAAAACCTCCACGCGGCCTTGCTCTAAGAAGCACGGTCAGCGATTCGTTGAGTGCTCATTGGGGGTAGTGTAGGACATACCGCTGTCCTGCGATAAGTCATACACAGGCCAAACAGGCCGCTGCCTGAACGACCGGCTATGAGACACGCCTGCCACCAAAAAACAGGAAAAGGCAGCAATCTAGCCCTTCACTGTACGAAGTGTGGATGCACCCCGAGGCTCGAACAGACACGTGTACTAAGAAGATATAAGGAGCAACGCACGAGGGAAATCTCTGAGGCCCAGATCATCCATTCACGAAATGACAATTCCGTCAGCATGGCTTCAATTAATTTGCTCAAAAAGGAGCACGATTACCTAAATCATTAATTGTAATCTTAGTGTAATGTGCTCAGTAATGTTATCTCAGTAATGTGCATTTTTATAAAAACGATCCTTTGAATTCGCAATTTCATTATTTTGTGTGTTTCATTGTTTTTATTTCCCAGGGTATATATTCAGCTGCGGCGAAATAAACCCTTTGTTGTTAGTCAGCGCCCAGTCTCGTGTCGCCTTCTCTGTGTCCTGTCCTAGCTAGCGCTGTTATCAAAGTAAGTATGTACCAATATAATTTTTTGAGTTAGTGTGAGCGACTGGCATCCAGTTTGGCCGAGCTATGCATCCTACAAGTTCTAAATCACCTCCACCTTTCAGGCAGTCTGCGATTTTGGCCCATACTTGCCCAACTCCGTTCGTTTTTCATCCGCATCAACGGAGCAAGCATTGGTGAATTTACACCAGTCCGAGGCCTACCACAAGGGTCTGTTCGGTCTCCGCTTCTTTTCAACATTGTCTCGTTGCCGCTAGCTTGGCACCTTGTTTCAATCCGAGATTTATATTTCCTCATGTACGCGGATGACATTACAATGCGGTCAGTGCATCCACACCTATCACTACAAGCCGAGTGCCTCCAGAACGCACTAACAGACTGCCAGAGAAGGTGCGAGTATGTGGGCCTCACTCTCTCGCAAGAGAAGACTGCTTTACTTCCCGTGGCCAACGCTTGGGGCCGCCGCCTCCTTGCTGTGTCTCTCATTTCACTGCAACTGAATGGGAGCGACATACCCACTGTTGACCGTCTTCACTGAGCGGTAGAGTCCTGGCCAGAAAAAACGATGTCGCACGCGGTCGTAGGTGCGGGTCAGTCCGAGATGGCCTGCAATGGCTGCGTCATGAAGCTGGTGCAGCACAGTCAGACGTAGGTGTTTCGGAACACCAAGTAGGTTACCAGGACCATCCGAGCGAAAGTTGGGACGATATAAGCCTCCATCGTGTATAACGAAGGAGCGGAGGGCAGGGTCGTCGGAACCAAGGTTAACGCCGTCAATGATAGAGCGCAGAGAAGGGTCGCGCCGCTGTTCTTCACCAATTTTCAAGAAGTCGGAGACCGCTAGGACACAAGCGTGAGTGTCGTCCACCGGGCATTCCGGAGGGCTGACCGGGTTTGGAGATAAACAGTCGGCGTCCATATGTAGGCGGCCGGACTTGTGAATCACTGAAAAAGAGTATTCTTGAAGGTGCAACGCCCAGCGGCCAAGCCGACCGGTAGGGTCTTTCAAGGAGGAGAGCCAGCACAGTGCGTGATGGTCAGTCACGACTGCGAAGTGCCTACCATACACGTAGGGGCGGAATGTGCCGGCGGCCAACACTAGAGCAAGGCATTCGCGCTCAGTTATAGAGTAATTGCTTTCCGAGGCCGAAAGGAGGCGGCTGGCGTACGCGACCTCTCGATCAACACCAGCTTGACGTTGGGCCAGTACTGCTCCAATGCCGTAGCCACTAGCGTCGGTGCAAATTTCAGTGGAAGCAGAGGCGTCGAAGTGAGGCAAAATCGGCATTGAGGTCAAGAGTCCAATCAGTGCGGAAAATGCTTGCTTTTGGTCGGAGCCCTAGATAAACGTTGTGTTCTTCTGAAGGAGATCGGTAAGAGGGCGGGCGATGGTAGAAAAATTTTTGATGAAGCGGCGGAAGTAGGAGCATAAACCAATAAAGCTACGGACGTCTTTAGGTGAGCGCGGCTCAGGGAAATGGCGAACGGCACTTATTTTACCAGGGTCTGGTCGAACTCAAGTCGAATCAACCAGGTGGCCGAGGATAGTGAGCTGGTGGCATCCGAAGGGACATTTCTTGGCGCTGAGCTGGAGACCGGCCTGACGAAAAACTGATAGGATTTTAGAGAGGCGGGAAATGTGGCTGTCCAAGGCGGGCGAGAAAATGATGACATCTTCCAAATAACAAAGGCCCACGCGGCAATATTCCACTAAGAAAGGTATACTGCAATGCTAATTTCATTTGGTACAATCGACACTTAACTAGGCTCTCTAACCGCAAGAAAAAGCTTTTAGAGCTGCAAGATTGTCACCGCCTTTGGCTCGATGGTCAGCATACAAAGCTGTAGCTGCTACGTAGCTAAGCGATCTAAAAGTTGCTAAACTTACCTTTTCTAACCGTACTTTGTTCTCTATACGGCAAAATAATCCTAAACGATTTTTGAAAACTGTGAGTTGTAATGAGAGCACAAAAAACTGCCTTGGTTGTCTCAAGGCAATGTAGTCTCGGATAATAAGTGTGCATCTTCACTTAACGGTAACTTCGCTAAAACCTTCTCTGAACCAGCCAGTATTGATAAAACAATTCCTTCAGGACCATCAAAGTTTCCCTTAATGGATATCATAGTTGTTAGCTCAGAAGGAATACAGTCTATAATCGACAAACTGAAGATTTCTTGTGATTGTGGCTGTGATGGCATCACCACGAAATTCTTGAAAAATACAGCCGAGTATTCTGCTATCATTCTTGAACCAGTCACTTCGTATGGCTGAGCTTCCTAGCGACTGGTGAATAAACAAGGTGGTGCCGGTGCATAAGACGGGGGAAAAACATGATCCACTTAACTTTTGTCCCATCTCGCTTGCACCTGTGCCATGCAAACTTTTTTTGAACATATCATCGCCACCCACCTTAACAAGTTTCTTAAAGAGCATAATTTTTACACCTTCTCAACGTGGCTTTCGGGAGCCGTTCTCCAGCTACTACTATTTACCAATAATTTGCACATTTCTCTCGACTACGGAACAATAGCTGACTGCGTCTTCTTTGATTTCAGCAAAGCCTTTGATAAAGTAGCTCACTCCTTGCTCTTACACAAACTCAGCCTTTTAAACATTGACTCATAGTTGCCTGCTTCGATTCGTGGCTTTCTTACTAACCGTTCTCAATTTGTATCAGCCAATAATTTCGACTCTTCTACTACACCAGTAGTTTCTGGTGTCCCCCTAGGGTCTGTCCTGGGGCCTTTGCTGCTCCTAATTTACTTTACGACTTACCTAACGGCATCTCATCAAAATGTGCTTATTCGCGGATTATTGTGTAATTTACCTCCAAATATCCAATGATGATGATGTTGCTATTCTCCAAGATGATCTAACCAAAGTAATTACCTGGTGTGAATTATTGCAAATAGAATTAAATGTCTCTAAGTGTAAGTCTATGCGCGCATCTCGTCACACCGCCGCATGTCCAAGTTTTGTCGTTAACACAACCACCCTCGATTTCGTCCCTTCCTACAAGTACCTTGGTGTCCACATATCTTGCAACCTTTCTTGGAAACATCACATCACGTCTGTTACATGTAAAGCAGGCAGAGTTTTAGTATTCCCAAGAAGAAATCTTTGCACAGCTCCTGTGGATCTAAAAAAGCTGCTTTATATTACCTATGTTCGTTGACATTTGGGATATGCGCTATCTATATGGGACCCTGGCAATACCACCCTAGTTAGCGAACTCGAGAGGATCCAAAATCGTACCGTAAGGTTTATATTATCGATTATTGTCGAGCCGCTAGCGTTACAAACATGCAATCGATTCTTCCCATTCCACTGCTCGCTATTCGCCGTAAGATATCGCGCCTGGTACTTTTCCACAAAATTTATCATAACTTCCCTTCGTTCACTTTTGATAACCTCACCATCTTATCTTTCAAATCGTACTGACCAGGCGCAGAAAGTTGCCGTACCTCGCTGCCGGAGGTCAACATATTTTCATTCATTGTTGCCTAACACGTGTCAGGAATGGAATCACCTCCCACAATCACTTGCATTTATTGTCGATCCTTGCAGTTATAAAAGAGCGCTTCATAATCTATTTTCATATACAGTGACTTTCATAACAGGCTGACTTTTGTTACTTGCTTTTTATTAAATGACGATACTGTGAACAGTTGTATTTTGATGTTAGTTGCCTCTTGTTTGAAAATGTTGCCTATATTTATTTATTCATCTGTTTTCTGTATCGTGAACACTGTTCGTCAGTGCCCCTTCCCCTCTGCAATGCTGTAAAGCACTGAGGGTACAATAAATTAAATGAAAAATGAAATAAAGAATCTCGAATCAACGAATTCCAAGGGACCACTAAAAATAGTTCGTTATTTTGAATAATAGTTATAGTGAAAAAATTAAAAATGCGCCGTGAAAATTGTGAAAATAAGCTACACTTAGGAGTACCACCACATAATCTACCAGATTTAGGGGAAATCCCGAAGGTGGAGTAACTTTCTGCAAAGGAAAGTTTGACCTCCACCTGAATGCAGCCATACGGCTACAAAGGAAAGCTTTACAGCTTCCTCCGAAACTTCGCAGTTGAAGAAAAATTTGTCCTGGTCCAGGAGGCTGGACCAGGACAAATTTTAATGGCGAAGCACTTTAGGACCTCGCAATGTGAGTGCCGATGTCTGTAGTTGTCTGTGCGCAAGGGGCTTTAGCTGCGGACAGCATTGTACGCCATGTATCGAGAACGGCGAGCACAGTAGTACCATCCGCGCGCCCTCTGGGGAGAGCACCGGTAACTGCAGTAGCAGAAAGCGCGAATTTGAAAGGGTACAGAACGCAAAAATAAAGCAAAGACCCTAAGCTGCCTAACGATAATTTGCGAAAAAGACGCCGTGAACGATGCCGAGGGTGCGAAGTACTGGGAGGCGATTGTCTTTGGTGTGTTGGTCTGTCGCTCTGCAAGAGGATAACAAAGAGGAGCACAGCGCAAAATCGACGATACACAAGACGAACAAAAAGGACGACCAAAAAGATTTTCACTGATTTTACAGGCGACACTGACTTACAGCTGATTTTTATTTTTCAGCGTGTTGACAGTCAAAAATAATATGAAAAAACAAGACTAACACAATTGGTACAGATACCCGATGTGGTCGTCACACGGTGCCATACTCATTCGCCACAAGTGCGTACACAACTTTCTCTGCGACAGAAAATGAGTCTCCTTCCTTATTGGAGAAGGATAACGAGGGCTTTCTGATGCAATTTTCTTGCTAGCGCTCTATTTCTGCGGCCTGAAGAATTTCCCTAGTTATTATATTTTTGTGTTTTGCAAAAGCTTTCTTTCGGGAAGTATTAGATATCAGCCGCTGCAATCGTGACAGTAGTGGCCTACTAATCGCTTTGAGTGCGGGATGTCCTTTTAATCTTTCGATAAGGCACCTTTTCGTTTGGCCTACCCAAAGTTTGGCGCAAAAGAGCGGGACCGAACATATGTCGCCTTCATCCCAGTGTAGCAAAGGGTTTCCGGGTTTAACGGAGGAAGACCGCACCGTTCATCTTGTTTTCACACATTTCACACAGTTCACGTTTCACACATTTCTATTTGCATTTCTTCGCCGAACTGCAAGGCGAACAAAGCTTATGATAGACGTTTATTTTCTAACGTTTACACACCAGTGTACTAAGTTATGTGCGCATTCTGTGAATGAATTTGTCGGTGTCAGGAACTTGGGCTGAGTGCAAAACCAAATTTTGCCTATGAACTCGCGTAGCAATTTAAGAACTTTTTATCTTAAGCTGAACTTCCTTACTTGTGGTGCTGCATTGATTTTTCAAACCTTTTTCTTTAAACGATTTTTAGGGTTTACGCGCCGATGCAACGCAGGTGATGAGGCGCGCCGTGGAGGGCTCCGGATTAATTTCGACCACCTGGTGGTCTTTAACGTGCGCCGAAATCTCGTACATACGGGCGTTTTCGCTTTTCGCCTCCATCGAAAAGCGGCCGCTGCGGCCGGGAATCGAACCCGCGTCCTCGTGCTCAGCAGCGGAATGCCTTAGGCACTGAGCTACAGCGGCAGGTAAACCTTCTTCTTAACACAAAACTTTTGCTTAAATACGCAGTCTTCATAGAGAAAAAAGAGTAAACCAAACATAAAACGAAAAAAGCGGGGCACAATGAAAGCAAGATGGTCGATATTTTGAACACTAATATTGAAATTAGGACAGCGCTGTGTCGACGGAACTCCAACAATTGCGCACCCAATAGAAAATAATGTACGCAAGAATGAAGACTGTGGGAGCAACATCTACGCAGAGTTAGAAAAAAAGATTTTGCGACGGTAGTCGGGCTCGCGTGGTTGAAAAGATTGTGGCAATTAAATAAATAGCAGCGCCTAGGTCAGATAAAGCGGAGCAGTGCAAGCCTCGGAACAATCCGATGGCCTGCATGCGATTGCGAGCAAAGAGTGGGTAACTCTAAGCTTATTGACACAAAAGAGTACAAGCAACCCTGTGGCGAGAGCAATTAGGCTGCCGCTCCACCCGACTATGAAGGCTGTGCATTGTAACAAACCTGCCAACAGGACACAGCAAACACAAATGAAGAATACCTACTTGCTTCCCGGAAGAGGCTTAGGCTGTCATGGCAACGTCTCCGGCGTAGACCTCGTGTTAACGACTCTGCGGCTTCGGCAGCCGCTACAAATATTGCCCACTCAGATAACACCATGGCTTCTAAATACAGCCTTGGCGAAATCGAGGACAGGTCACTGGTGCTGCCCTTCAATTATTTCTTTTTATGTCCTGTGGATGAAGGCCTTACCCTACTGACCAAGGCATCAGCAGATGGCGGTAAAAATGGGATGGAACTTATTTGTTTCATGATTTTTTCCCATCCGGGTCCGGGAACGAGGCCTCACATCGCACGCAACTGGCTGTTCTTCGACCCACCAGCAGCGGCAAGCCCCAAGGACTGCACAACCGCTGCGCCCGGTCTCCCCGCACGTGAGCTGGTCGGCAGTGGCCGCTGTACCACCCACTGCTTCAGATCAATTCCCACCCCTTCCTGCATGTACGAAGTCCCCACCCACCCCTCCCACTGACCCCCAATATTCTAAACAAGAACAGGAAAACGCCCAACTCCGCGCGAAACTCGCCGAAAACACTAAGAAATTCGCGCTTCTCGAAGAGCACATAGCTCAGCTCCGTGCACAAATTCAACCGTCAACACAACCGCCCCAAGAAATCATAGCAACCACACAAACAACTGAAAGCGCCCCCATCCCAGCTGTAGTTTCACCCCAAGAAACCATACCAACCAATCCAACAAC
Organism: Haemaphysalis longicornis; assembly: GCF_048455015.1. NCBI lineage: Eukaryota > Metazoa > Arthropoda > Arachnida > Ixodida > Ixodidae > Haemaphysalis > Haemaphysalis longicornis. The sequence continues at coordinate 2,089,684 of NW_027526295.1, forward strand.
TGAGAGCGCCCCCATTCCAGCTGTCGTTTCACCCATGATTGAGGACCTCAAACGCTACATCCATGGACTTCTTTCGGACTTGAACGCGAAAATTCAAGCGGTTGACACACGTGTTGCCGCCCTAGAAATTACCCAGAGGAAAAAGCGCGTTGCCGCACTAGAAATTACCAAGAGGAAAAAACGGAAGAAACCCAAAGAAGGCTCTCGCCCACATCCCACCGGGAGAACAGTACCGCTCAAAGATGATGGGGACGCCCCCTTCCTCTCCGCCTAAAGCCGCCACCCCACCCACCACCCTCGTATGGCAATGGAATTGTCGCTCATACCGTAGCAAGAAATCATCACTCCTTCATTTCAGTCAACAACACCGACCCGATATCATCGCTCTGCAAGAAACAGACACCACCAACGTCACTCTCAGAGATTATACGACATACATTACAGACACCCTTGCCCGCACCGCCATCCTCGTCCGCACCGATCAAACGGCCCAACAACACACCCTCCCCACCGGCATCGATTACACCTTCGTGGAGGTCATCCCCCGAAAAAAGACGCACTCAAGTCTATTCGTCCTGAACATATACAGCCCACCCGCTGCTCTCCTGTCAGAAATTGACAAGCTCTTCCGAGAAGTGAAACTCCGCACTAAGGGACATAAATTAATAATACTAGGAGATTTTAATGCCCATCACATGATATGGGGCTACCATCGCAACAATCGGAAAGGCATTCAACTTCATGACGCAATTCAGCAGCATCGTCTTCATCTATGCAACAACCCAGACACACCAACACGCATTGGAAACAGCGTCTCCCGAGATACTTCACCCGATCTAACCCTAACTTATAACGTCAAGAATGACGAATGGACCTGCCTAGACGAAACACTAGGAAGCGACCACCACATTATAGAACTCCGAATCACTCACCACAAAATGCCAGGCAAAGAATTGGGACAGCCAGACTTACTGATTGGAAGGCCTTCAGGGAAGACTCGCCTACTGAGTCAATCCAAAATATTGAGGATTGGGCCGCTGAGATTATCACGACATTCGCAAAGCACACAAAAGAGCTTCCTCTCACCGAAGACAATCCGGCCATAGACAATCACCTCAAACACTTATGGGACGCCAGAAACGGCCTTCTCAAGAGGTGGAAAAGGCGCAAGACGAACCGGAAGCTACGCACTCGTATAGCCTTACTGACACAAGAAGCAGAACAATATGCTCGACAACTAAGCCAGCAAAATTGGAACCAATTCTGCAATACGCTCCAGGGAACCCTCGGCACCCGGAGAACTTGGCACCTTCTCCGTTCCCTTATGGGCTCCAAAGAATCAAAAGCCACGGCTGCGCACAACCTTAAAAAATTAATCCATAACCACCCCGGAACAGATGAAGACCTGCTGAAAGAGCTGCAGAAATCATTCGAAGCTCACCCCACGACACAGGCACTGCCGCCACAGCAGTACACTGGTCAACCGAACCCAGAGCTGGATACGCCTTTCACCATTCAAGAAATTGAAGCCGCGATACACGGCCTAACAAGGAACACCACTCCTGGACAGGATAAGATCCCCAACAAACTTCTGCGCAATCTGGACCCCATCGCCCTCGAAAATCTGCTCACATATATGAATGAACACTGGACGAAAGGAACTCTCCCGCCACAGTGGAAGCATGCCGATATCACGCTAATCCCTAAGCCCGGAAAACCCCTCACACTCAAAAACCTCCGTCCCATTTCTCTCACATCGCGCGTGGGCAAACTTCTCGAGCATATGGTTCACAATCGTCTCGCCCATTACATAGAGGACAATAACTACTTTCCAACCACCATGTATGGATTTCGGCCCCATCTCTCCACCCAAGACATCCTGCTACAGCTTAAAGAAGACATACTAATGAAACTCTCAAACAACCACAAATATTCCATTGTCGCACTTGATATAAAAGGGGCATTCGACAATGTCACACACCAAGCCATCCTACAAGGGCTAGCTACTACCAGAGTCTTTCAATGTTTTACTGGTCACGAAACTTCGGCGCTCGTTTCATATAGGGACCGCGCGCGCCGCTACAGGCGCCACCGCCGCACGAAGGTCATCCAGCCGCCGCGCGTGCGGCGTATTGGCCAGCTCTTGGCGTGCAAACGCTTGCTGCTTTTGGTCTCTGCGCGCTTATTAAGTGTTTTTTTTTTTTTGCGTAGTAGTTAGCGATGAATAGTCCAGTCATTGTGTATATCACCTGCCTTCAATGGGGTTTTATTTTTCGAAGTAAATTACCGTTGACTTCGGCCGCGAACGGCAATGGCTTCTGTGTGCTCTTGCACAAGCGCTGCGCCGTCGTGTTTACGGATTTTTAAATCTATATTGCTTCTTTTAGTAAAAGCAAAGTTGTAATTACCACATATACGGTAGCTCCGTAGTCCCGGACTGCTGCGGTCCTATCGATAATACAATAAAAAGAAACTGAAAGAAACCAAGTACGCGTCGTTCAGACTACGCTTAATAAATCCATTGATTGCTCTGGAATTTACAGAACGCTAAAAGAGATAGCCCAATAGTATTGTCGTTTCGATGAGTGGGTACATACTTGAGAACATCTAAACACGCTGCAGAAACGCGAAGGATCAAAACACGAAGAGATATACAGGGTGTCCCAGCTATCATACACCAAGATTTTAAAAAAGAGTAAAGGCGTAACTCGAAGGAAACCAGGTGCATATTGTTTGCATTACTGTGAAGAAGCGGACAGTATTTTTTCTTTAATGAGACTTAATTAACTAATCATAATTAATTATCTAACTCGAGAAATACTGTCCTAATCACTAAAGTGTCAATGAGGCACTTGTAGGTAACCACGAGGGGCATATAACTGCGGCATTTTCGACGTTGAACTAATTGCGTACACATTTATTCTGACTGATAAAGGAAACCCGCGAAATATGAGAAATACCACGTGACGGTGCCTCCGCGCGCACCGTAAAGCAACGCCCTCAAACAGGCTGCCTCTGAGTTAGCCAGAATGAAATAAACAAAAGAAAGAAAGAAGAAATCGTGACCGAGTTTGTTCCTTATCTGCACACGCGTCCCGCGAATCTTGCTGCTGCTGCTCCTGCCATACATGCTATTACCAAGGTGATGCGCTGTCTCTCCGGGCGGGTAACACGCGAAGCAGTTGCTTTCAATCAGCTTTGTTTGGGGACGCTGCTTTACAATGCGCGCGTAAGCGTCGTCACGTGGTATTTTTTCATATTTCGCGGGCTTCCTTTATCAGTCAGAATAAATGAGTACGCAATTAGTTCAACGCTGAAAATGCCGCAGTTAGATGCCCCTCGTGGTTACCTACAAGTGCCTCATTGACACTTTAGTGATTGCGACAGTATTTCTCGAGTTAGATAATTAATTACAATTAATTAATTAGGTCTCATTAACGAAAAAATCACTCTCCGCTTCTTCACAGTACTGCAAACGTTATGCACTAGGTTTTCTTCGAGTTACGCAATTTCTCTTTTTTTAAATCTTGGTGCATGATAGCTGGGACAGCCTGTATGTTGCACCATGTGTCTTTCTGCATCCACGCTTTGCAATACTTGAAAAACCAGGAAGCGAAAAAATAACAATAAAACTGAACTTAACACACGCAAAAAAAGATTTCAATGTTACGAAGGGAGACAAAAGAGCGTGGTCCAGCGTACAAAAATTTATTTTTTCGCGCTGCGATGTGAAGCACACGGAGAAAGCAGAATATTTCCACGTAGCCAAGAACGAAGCAAAGCTTCTCTGAACGCAGCGAGCGATCTCCTGCACTACAAAAGACTAGAATGAAACACAAACGTCGAAGAAGCAGTCCGCAGTGTGACGTGCACAGATGAACGTCGATAAAGTGAGTTGCGCGGCGTTTGCTATGCATGCATTACTCTCGGAATGTTATTAATTTCAGATCCATGGAAATGGGATCGAGAACATTGTCGAAGAAACAAAAAATCAAGTTAGCGACAAGGTGGCACCCTTTCCATATCAAACAATATTGCCTGACGGGACGTACGACAAAAAGAGCCAACGGGCGCTCCGGTTGAAACGCCAGATAAGAAACTGGAATCGGCCACGCGCGGTTACAAAACAAACAAAACGAACCATAAGGGATAATTCGCGGAAATATGAAAAGTAAAAGCACAAGGACGTCCTAAAGCTGTTTTACACGCGAGCCTGAGCGCAAGGTAATGCAAGTTTGCAAACAGGTAATGGAGCGCCGCTACAACCTGACTGATATGACAAAAATCCGGCTTTAAGTTAGCCTTGTACAATTCTAGGTCCACGATGCTCTCAAAATGGTACATTGCTTTTTCCATTCTCACACACAGTGCATTTCCGCACACTGTCACACACTTATGATCAAAGCTGAAATCTCCCGTTGCTTGCCTTGGAATGGCGCGCCTACAATTCTCACGCAGCTGCCCGTCGCTCGGTCAACAGAACAAGGAAACATTTTCTGTGGTATCGTTGTACAAGGAACGACATCCCGGGACGCAACACATGTTCAGCATCGTCGTTGCACTACTTAAGTCGCATCACAAGAGCGCGATATGCACGTTACATTTTTTTCCCGCACAAAACAAACACAACTCGCCGCGGCTCCGCCGTTCGAGCCAGCGCAACGCCGCCCGAGGAGTGACCTCAGTGAGAGGGTGGCGCCACCGCGCGGCGTCCAAACGCAGCATATGAAGCTCTCCCATTGAGTTACGGAGCAGTTTCGTGACCAGTAAAACATTGAAGGACTCTGCTACTACCAACTGCGGGCCCAGACTTTACAACTACGTCGCGGCATTTCTTACCAACCGAACCGCCACTGTGCGCATCGGCCATCTGCGATCTGACCCTTTTCCAGCAATTCCCAAAGGAACACCTCAAGGCTCGGTTATTTCACCCCTAATCTTTAACCTTGCCATGAAGGACCTCCCACCCTTGCTCCAAGATATTCCGCATCTCCGACACGCTTTCTACGCGGACGACCTCACGCTATGGACACCCACTGGATCAATCGGAGATCAGGAAGAGGCACTTCAAATGGCAATTGACACCGCCCAACGATATCTCCAATCCAGAGGACTGGAGTGCGCCCCCGAAAAGTCCGGTTTACTTGCGCTCAGCAAGAGAACTACCCGCAAGACGGCACACAGAATACCAGAACCAGAATTATATATAAATATACACCCTGTCCCTAACGTCCCCCACCTTCGGATATTGGGCCTCATAATACCTAGAGACGGATCTGGCTTGCAAGCGATACCACACTTACAGCGCACACTTAACCAGCTTTTTTTTTTTATTTATTTATTGAAACTGCGATCTTTTACAAGATCATAGCAGGGGTGGTACAAAACATGAACATCAGTGGTAACAGGCAAACAAACAATAAAAAACAAATGAAGTACAAACTTATGTAACTGATAGCTGCAGTGATTCTTCGAGACAAGAGAATCAACAAAAAGCAAGGTACAAACATAGATAACAATCATTTCTGCAGTGAATCTTCAAAAGCAGACAATGTACTTAGGGTAACAACATCGTTTTGTAGATTATTCCAATCCACGATTGTCCTAGGAAAAAAAGAATATTTGAAACAATTGGTTCGTTGCATCAATGGAGAGATAGTAAGATTGTGTCTCTGTCTTGTCGCGTAACCCGATGAAAAGTGAACGATATGTGATGTGTCAACTGCATAGTGACCTTTTATCAACTGGAAGAGAAATTTTAAGCGCAATATTCGATTTTGGTCCGGAATGTTTGGCAATTTGCTTTTCAAGAGAAGGTTTGTAATCGAAGTAGGACCGTACGAGTTATAAATGAACCTAACAACCTTTTTTTGCACCCTTTCAAGTTTTTGGATATCAGTCTGAGTGAACGGGTCCCATATGACCACAGCATACTCCAGTATAGGACGGATAATAACATTGTAAGCGAGGAGACGAATAGTTGGTGTGGTTGATCTTAAAGAACGCCTTAGGAAAAAAAAGTTTACGGAGAGATTTAGCTACTACAAAATCTATGTGTTTTGACCAGGATAGATTTTTTGTAATCCAGAGACCAAGGTACTTGTATTGAGTTACTTCTGACAGAATTGTATTGTTGGTGGAGTACTGGAACAAAAGAGGGTCTTTTTTAAGGGTAATTCTCATAAAGACTGTTTTAGCAAAATTAACAGGTATCTGCCATTTGTCACACCACGAAATTACTTTTAGAAAGTTCCGGTTTAGTTTAATTTGATCGTCAACTGAGGTGATCTTTTCATATAAGACACAGTCATCGGCATACAACCTAATGTGAACAGAAAGGTCAGTGACGATATCATTTATATATAACAGAAAAAAAAGAGGCCCAAGGACGGATCCCTGAGGAACGCCTGAGTTTACACGAGCGTGTTTAGAAGATGTATTGTTTACCGTAACGAATTGACGCCTATTTGTTAGGTATGCTGTTATCCAGTCAAGGATCTTTTTATTTTGTAGAATACAAGTTAATTTGTGAAGTAATTTAGCATGCGAAACTTTATCGAAGGCTTTTTGAAAATCCATAAATATGGCATCCGTCTGCTTCCCTTCGTTAATTGCTTGAGCAAAGTCATGCGTAATTTCCACTAATTGAGTATTCGTTGAAAAGCCCCGCCTGAACCCATGTTGAACATTTGTTAATACTTTATGAGAATTAAGGAAGCTAATTATATGTTTATGAATAATGTGTTCTAGAATTTTACATGATGTTGATATAAGGGAAATCGGTCGGTAATTCGGAATAGATGACTTGTCTCCCGCTTTGTGTAAAGGCTTAATTTTGGCGATCCTCCAGTCATCTGGCAGTTGGCCCTCATTCAACGAACGGGTATACAAAATAAACAAATAGCGAGAACACCATTCTGCGTAGCGCTTCAAGAAGGCATTTGGAATGCCATCTGGCCCGGTTGATTTTTTAACATCCAGATTCAGCAGTAAGTTTAAAATGCCATTCTCGGAAATGACTATGTCCGGAATAGGTGGGAGCGATATTGAAAAATCTGGAAGGATGCCGTTATCACAAGTAAAAACAGACTTGAAGTGGTTGTTGAAGGCGGAACAAACTGTTTCTTCATTGCATGTTCTTTGGCCGCTTATCGTGAATGCGTCAATCGAGCGAGATGTTGGCGTGATCAGCCTCCAAAATTTCTCGGGTGATGTTTTGATAAAAGTTGGAAGCGATGTTTCGTACGTGGTATCTTTCCTTGTCGCGCGCAATTTGCAGTTTTAGTTCGCCCGACAGGTTAGCTATCAGCGGTGTATAAGCAGCTTTATCATGAGATTTCGCTCTTTTGCTTTTTATTCGCTTAAGTTTTCGCTGTAAATGTAGCGTTTCTCTTGTAATCCAGGGGTTCCGGCATTCAGTTTTTTTAACGATTTTCGGTATGAAACGCTCCACGCATTCAAAGACAATATCTTTAAAAGTAAGCCACAGGTCATTCACACTGCTACCCGAGTGTTTAAAATCATCGTAATGAAAGTCAAGGATATCCAGAATGGATTCATCGTCAGCTCGGGAAAAATTCGGAAAGGAAGTTTTTGTACTGCAGCGATCAACACACATATCTAAAAAAGTTAGCAAAACTGCCCTGTGATCCGAAATACCGCTGGTAACTTCACATATTGCCGTGTTTTGGATTGAGCCACTCAAAAAGAATAAGTCCAAGATAGATTTTGAACCATTTAGTTCTCTAGTGTATTCTTTAACAACCTGCAGTAAATCGAACGAAAAAACAATATCTAGCATTTCGTGATTAGCATTGCTAGTAGAATGAGAAGAAAAATTATCCCAGTCAATATTAGGCAAGTTAAAATCTCCTGACAAGATGAGTTTGTCATGTGGCTTTATATTTTGCCGCAAGTAGGTTCTAAGCTTATCCAGAACACTGTCAGAAGAGTTCGGGGGATGATAAACCGCACCTATAACATAACGAACTTTACCTATATAGACTTTGCAAAATATGCCTTCAACTTCTAATATATCAGGCAATTGTTGCGGATGTAATGAGTTCTTGAAAAGTATCGCAACTCCTCCTCTTCGGTCGCGGTCCTTGCGGAACACGTTATAGCCTTTTGGGACAAATTCGCTATCAAAAATTTCACTGCTTAACCACGTTTCAGTAAGTACGGCTACATCAACATCGTGCGACAGTATGAGACCCTCAAGCTGGACTGATTTGTTGACAATGCTGCGGCAATTTACGTTTAAGATAATGAAAGGCGATTTCATTTTGTTATGAAGTCATTCGGAATTTCCGGAAACCTTGTAACGCTTGCCTTTTTTTTCGTCCCATCTGTATATTTTCTTGTTAATGCTTAGCTTATCAAAAATCATTTTGACCTTACTACCAGCTTCTCTTTCTTCTGCAGAACTCTGCCAGAGCTTTTTCCGAATTTCCCGCACTTTCTTAGAAAAATCTTCCGAGACCGAAAACGGGGTTCCTTTTAATTTTGGACACGAGTTCAAAATCTCTACCTTGTCACGATAATCTAGGAGCTTAATTATAACCGGGCGAGCTTTCTCGTTCTTTTTGCCAAGTCTGTGGCACCTTTCGATACTGCTCACCGAGATTTTAAGCTTCTCTTCGAAAACATTCGTTTTTATCTTCTCGACAAGTTCTTCGGGTGTTTCAGACGGGTCTTCATCGATACCGTACAGAATCAAGTTATTTTTTCTACTCCTATTTTCTAAATCGTCAACCTTTCCCAAAAGATACGACACGTTTTTTTCTAGTCTCACTACTGTATCCTTTAGCGCACACATTTCTGTTTTCAAAGCACTTATTGCAGACAGCTGAACTTCAAGGCCATTTAAGCGCTCTGTAACTGACGTGATATCTGCCTCAAGTTTCGTTTGCTTACTCAGAATTTCATTGATAGATGCTGTCATAGCAGTTTGACCAGAAAGAAGTTTAGCCAACATTTCCTTCTCGTCGGGGCCAGGGTTTGATTCAACGTCTCCGCAAATCAACAAGTTCTTAGCAAAAGTGCACACATCGAATTGTAAATTGAGAACACACAGTGGGCACGGCAGCAGAAACAAAAAGCGGTCATCGCTACGGTAACATTTGCCATAAGAATAGGGACTAACCTGCAGCATACAAAGAAAGGGATTGTTGAGCATCTTGCCCGTCGTGCTGCTGCCGAGCCCACTGGAGGGGATGGCTGACGTGAGGCAATTTATACGGGCTGGTAGGACCACGTGGTAGTCCGTTCCTGAGGCAGGCGCCGGCGCAGAAGATACCGCAACCGGCACGATGAATTCCTCCGCTTCACACCGGTCGCAGGCCACTTGATAAGCCTCCGTTGATGCTCTGCAGTCGACAACGCTGGACGAAGGAAGCGGTAAAGGATCCAAAGCACAGCCGTGCTCCGAAGATTGCGACACAAAAAGTGAAGCAAGAACCTGCAGCATACAAAGAAAGGGATTGTTGAACATCTTGCCCGTCGTGCTGCTGCCGAGCCCACTGGAGGGGATGGCTGACGTGAGGCAATTTATACGGGCTGGTAGGACCACGTGGTAGTCCGTTCCTAAGGCAGGCGCCGGCGCAGAAGATACCGCAACCGGCACGATGAATTCCTCCGCTTCACACCGGTCGCAGGCCACTTGATAAGCCTCCGTTGATGCTCTGCAGTCGACAACGCTGGACGAAGGAAGCGGTAAAGGATCCAAAGCACAGCCGTGCTCCGAAGATTGCGACACAAAAAGTGAAGCAAGAACCTGCAGCATACAAAGAAAGGGATTGTTGAGCATCTTGCCCGTCGTGCTGCTGCCGAGCCCACTGGAGGGGATGGCTGACGTGAGGCTCATGCGCATCATCCGCCGCGTCTCCAATCGTCGCTTCGGACTTCGCGAACACGACACCCTACGCATGGTCCAAGCCATTCTTATCAGCAGGATAGCGTACGGCACGCCATACCTGGCCCTCAGACCACAAGAAATACGGAAACTCGACGCCACCATACGCCAGGCCTACAAGACCGCTATGGGGCTCCCAATGAGCACGGCAAACAAGAAACTTTTGGAGCTAGGGGTCCACAACACCTGGGAAGAAATACAAGAGGCCCACCACGCATCTCAGATACGCCGACTACAGATCACGCCCACGGGAAGAGAGACACTTCTCCGTCTACACTACAACGTTCCACCACGACAAGATCAGAAGATTCGAATCCCAGCAGACATTCGGCAACACATCCGCGTAGCCCCTCTACCCCGAAACATGCACCCGGTTTTCAACAAACAACGTCGCACGGCACGAGCTCGATTAATTCATAAGGACAATCACCATCTATCATGCACTCGATACACAGATGCATCGCCGTACCCTCATCAGAAAGCGCATGCAGCCTGTGTCGTTAACACGCAAGGCACAGAACTGGCAGCAGCGACCGTTCTCACCACTTCCATCGAGACTGCTGAGGAGTGTGCCATCGCCCTTGCTGCAACAACGGACGAGGAATTTCTTACTGTTATAACTGACTCACAGACTGCCTGTAGAAACTTTTTAATTGGCCGCATATCTCAACCCGCACTGTACCTTCTTCGTCAAGTAAGAAGACTACCAGAAATTAATATCATCTGGTCACCCGGCCACCAGTCCCTCCAAGGGAACGAGGCGGCACACGCCGCTGCCCGTGCTCATACATACCGGGCCGTTACCTCAGAGGGAGAAACCAACGACCGAACTGCTTCAAAGCCAGCACCACTCCACACGTACACCGAAATCTTAGCTCACTACAAAAACGACCGCCGTCGCTTCCCGCCACCTCATTCACAATTAACGCGCGACGAAGAAACCACTTTCCGGCGCCTACAAACCAATTCGTATCCCCATAACACCCTACTAAACGCTATGTACCCCACCCAATACCCTGCCACCTGTAACTTCTGCCCTGTTGCTGGTACCCTATACCATGTGGTATGGGAGTGCCAACGGACCCCCACTCTAACTGCAAATCCCAACCCTACCTATGAGCAGTGGGTGGAGCAGCTGACCAGCTCCGAGCTCTCGGACCAGCGCCGACTGGTGGAACGGGCCCGGACGGCCAGCCAGCTCCAAGGCATCTTGGAATGAGGATGCCTCTCACTGGGTGGAGGCCCTACGAACATCCTCCTGCTCACCAGTATAATAAATGTTTGTCTCTCTCTCTCTCTAATTCTGTTACCTCCTATACGCTGTCAAAAATCATTTCAACAAAACGTATCCCCAGTACCTTATTCAGGAAACACGTGATGACAGCTTGCGCTTAAATTATTTGGTTGTGTGTGCGTCCGTAAATACATCTGCATCAAGTCGGTAAATATATCTGCATCTGCATAAACGTTTCCAATGAATTCTACGGCGTCCCACCTACTAGACTGATTAGTAAACTTTCGTTACTTTGCCTGCATCGGATGATTTTATCCCGCATAGGCGGTTTCTAACACATCGCTCTCAGTTCACCTCTATCGCTGGACTTCATTCATGCACTTTTATAGTGAAGTTCCCTTTCCCGCAATGGTCAGTTGTTCGCCGTCGTTACTATTGAATCTCTAAAATTATTTACTGTGCGGCCTTTCATTGTCCATTCGGCTTTCTGTTGATGAGTGTGATCACTACAGACAAATTTCTAGTATGCAACATCAGTTCCTTCTCCACAATTATATGAACGAATTGAGTGGTGCTCTCTGTGGATAATGAACGTTAACGTTTCTTAGGTGTAGATTGAATTGGACGAGTTCTTACTGGTTCATAATGTAAATGCGCGTGGTTCCTTGGTGTTTCGGCCTCCACCCTTGATCTTCGTACCGTCCCTTTTTTACCCCCTTTTCCTTAAGGCCACTTATTTCTTCCGTACCAATATCTTCCATCTTTCTCTCTCTTTCTTCGCAACAAGAAAAAATGTTCAGTGCCGGTGAGACATCAGAAAATAAACACTGTGAAACACTGACATTCACACCTTCTTGCTCAAACTAACACCCCGCATTTGACGCTCACGTAGAAGCGCAAAGGGCCTTTGTCTCTCCTGGTCTGCGGTGATAAAAAACCCTTGCGGCTAGTCTTTATCTCTACGCTGACCTTTAGTGCTTGTTAAACAAACATCGTAAACATAGCAACTGCTTTCTAAAACGCTACCTGTGAGTCCAAGTAGCGCTATCGCGTCTTACATCTTAAGACCAAAACGTAGATTTCAGCTGAAACTTTTAATTGAACAGCACTTTATGGGCTCGCCTTAACGTGATAGCTCACTTACGGTTGATGTCAAGCCACTGCCGGAATAAGCGGCACAGCGAGATAACGGACCCAAGTAGAGCCTGGTGTACCCTCGTCAGGGAGTCACCCCGAGGCTATGAAAACCGCGTGGCTAAAATAGTCATAACCGTTCGAACCTCGTGAACCGCTGGTGCTTGTCATACATCTCCCAGTTGTTTAGCGCGAAGAAAACTGCAGGTACATTTCGGACAAAATCTGTGTATATAACCGTCAGCCCCCACGTTAGTTTAGTTAGGAACGCTCATTGGGTTGGTTTTTACGATAGTAAGCAAAAAAACCGGCCACGCAAGAAAAAAAATGGTGCATTCGAAATGACGCAGAAATGCTCCGGCCGCAGCAAGAAAAAAAAGCGCGTTCGAAACGCCGCAGAAAAGCTTCAGCCGCGCAAGGAACAAATGACGCGTTCGAAACAGCGCAGAAAGGCTCCAGCAGCGCAAGAAAAAAAAACATGGGTTCAAAATGACGCAAAACAGCTCCAGCATGCGAAATTAAAACAAGCACAAAAGGAACAGAACTCCCGCTAGAGCAGTTTCAGGCAGGGGGCGCGTGAGCGCTGCGAAGGCGGAAATTTGAATTGCGAATTCATCAAGAGAGGAGTGAGAGAGGGCGGCGAAGAGCGTGATTGGTGGTAGCAGTTATCGGATAACACAGCCACCACCTACTACGGTGAGTCACTGCTCTGCAATTCGGAAAGGTTCAACCTTGAGTGAAACGCTTTAATTTGGTATTATCTACTTGCAAGGCCGGCTGCGCATCAGCGACTAACGTCTTCTCATCAGAACCTCTTAAGCTGACCGTTGGTATCCGCCTTTGTTATCACAGCCTCCTTTCTTTGGGCGCCCACATCCGGACTAGAGGTCTCGGACACTTCACGTAAATTCAATGTTGCTGACAAAGGCGTCTCCTCAGCACACGTTTGTTCCCTGACCCACTCCGCTCTCTTCTTGTTCCTTAATGTTACACCGATCGTCTTCCGCTCCACTGCGCGTTGAGTCGTCCTCAATTTAGGTTGAACCCTTTTGTGAGCCTCGAAATTCCTGCCCTTTAGGTAAGATGCAGCTCTCATACACTTTCTTGTTCAGGGACAATTGTAGGCTGCCATTCATTATCTGACAATGGCTGCCGAATGCAATCTACCCCATTCTTATGCTTCGAATTATCTCTGCCTCATGGTTGCGAATCGGGATCACAACTTGGCCTTAGTAGATATATTCGCTTACCACTTCCACTGCCACTATATCAAACCTCTGTGCTGTCCCGAGGTTATTAATTATTACTTTAGGTTTCCGCATGGTAAATTTCACGCCCACGGTTCTACTCTTTTAGGGGCGAAGCTCCTCTTGCTCGGGCCCTGTCCTGTCCCTCGTTGCTGCTGTATACGACACGGCACATTAATGATGATTGTGGCAGGATCCCCCAAGGGAGTAGCCAACCAAAGATTGGCCGAAGAGGACGAAACGTTCAGCGCGTTCGTTGGGAACCAACAAGGAGAAGAGGAAGAAGAACAGGTTGTCGTTTGTCGCCTGCGAGCTCAAGACACGTACCGGGGGTACACGACACGAGACGGTCTGCAGAAGGCGACGGCCACGGTAGCTAAAATGTCACACACCGAATTCGCCAACTTACCCATGGAGATTCTCATCGTCCAAAACAACCCCTACATAACCACCACAAACATCGACGTCTTCGACGGGCTTGTCAACGGAGCGGTGGAAAGCTTGACATGTGGAGTCTTTTAATGATGTGCGGGCGAATGTTTCACGGTTTTCCTGATAAGCATTTTTGCTTCGCCCCTCTCATCATCATTCACTTTGTGGAGATAACGGAATTCTTTTGACCAGTGCGGTAAGCATGCTTTGTAATTCTTCCTCCGAGTTACTTAACAAGGCAACATCATCAGCAACTCTGAGGTTACTGAGGTTTTCTCCATTAACCCTTGCTCCCACCTGTTCCCAATCCAATGTTCTGAATACTTCTTGAAAAAATGCTGTGAATAACTTCGGAGAGATTGTGTATCCTTGCCTGACGCCCTTCCTTAGATATTTTACTGCTCTCCTTGTGGAGGATGATGGTAGCTGTGGACCCACTGCAAATATCCTCTTGTATTCTTACATAATGCTCGTCTACACCCTGGTTCCGTAAGGCCTGAATAACTGCTGAGGTTTAGACTGAGTAAAATGCTTTCTCGAAGTCTATGAAGGCTATATATAAGGGTTCAGTATACTCCGCGCACATCTCTATCACTTAATTGATTCGGTGAATATGGTACATTGTTGAACAGCCCTTACGAAACCCTGCTTGTTCTTTCGGTTGACTGTAAACCTAAACAACGAGCAGGGTCTCACCCTTAACAATCAGGGTATCAAGGATTAGCAGAAAGTAAGAAGAAATGTACGTGGGCAGCGCACGTAATGCGAAGGCAAGATATCCGTTGGTATTAAAGGGGCCCAGAAAGGCGTTTTGAGCACACTAAATGAACTAGCACAATCGTTAGATTGGGTCGTCAACGTCACCTGTGCCAAGTATTACTCTTTTACGCGCAGCAGAAAGCTCACACTTTTGTTGCAAAGTTTGTCGCTTTTTTCTCACCCTTCCCTTCGTGTTTTTGGCCGCCGCCATCTTCACATGTCTACGTCATCGATTCCCAGATGTTCGTCACGAGCTAGACATCCTGCTATTGGGCGACTTTTTCACGCACTTCCGGCAAAGAGATGAGTCGTCTGCTCAGCGTCGGCTCGCCGGCTGATCTGCCAGCGTAGTGCCCGAGTGCTTGGACATTTTACGAGAAACGAAACAAGTGTAAACAAACGCTTAACCGTTTGTATTGAATGCAACACGTCCATAACACGACATGGATATTATCTTACCTGAGGACGTTCCTTATAAAAAGCGTTGAAGCCTCGTGGCACTTCTTTCGTGCAATCGCAGAGAACGCCCTGAGCCGAATGCCTCGGTTTGACGCACACATTTTATTCAACTTCAAAACAATCCAGAGATGCGTTTCGAACGAACACAACGTCACAACATGCGTTGCAGTTCTGAACCGCGATTGAGAGACGATGGGTTGCCTCCTCGTGCCCGTCGTAAATTTGGCACTCACCTCGCGCGCGGTTTGCGGGGACGAATAGCAAGTCGCTTAACTCTGGTGCACAAGCCGAGATGGCTTTTAGTCACGCAGTCTACGCATACCCCGTGCGAGGTTGAGTCGTCCGTCGCGCGAGAAAGATAACCCAGAACATGGGAAGCACTTTTCACCCGCAGAAGCACAACGTCGCATTTCATCGCGAAACAAAGGCGTCCGCAACACACACACCATCGCCTCCTGTAATGCCAAACGCATCTCGCACTTCCCAATGGCAGTGAGTGGTACGCCTGCAGTGCCCACATGTCGCGAGGTGGGACCGCGAGCGGAACCGGGATCACGGAACCGTAACGGACTTCTAGAGTGGTTTGTGCCTTGTTGCCAAGGCAACCGATGTCTGAGATTGTCAAATAAATGGCGCTCGCTCCTGTGCTAGAAATAGACAGTACACTCTAATAGAAAGCTCAGAGCCACGGCGGAGCATGTTTTGCCAACGTTGCCGCTCTCCACCACGTGTCGTCCCAAGCTGAACAAGTCACATGATTGTAGCGTTTTGTGCACGGGTTCTGTATCGTTTTAAAATGTCTTTTTCACATGCCGCCGGCAGGAATTACCACCGCCACAAAATAAGACGCGGCACCAGCGGGGCCACATCTGATACGGCGCTTTTTTGATAAACAGTGCACGGTGCATGAAAGAGAACGAGCGCACGAACCTCCCCGTGCGGCGGCGAGTTCACCGCCCAGCAACGTACACCACGAAAGGGCAAGGCCAGGCCGCCGCACATATGCGGCCAGATTTTTCGTTCGCTTTTCCAGCCTTGAGCGGAGTGCGGGATTCGTTGTGTCAACAAAGCTTGCCCGTAGCAGACGGCAGTATGAGCAGCGCAGTAGCGGAAGTACGTTACCGCTGAGGAGCGCAGCATCATGGGAGGCCAGGCTCGCGCGCCGTCAATAGCGGAGAGAAGTCGAAAGGAGGAGGAAACGCGGAGCGACCATAATGCGCGGTTTTTGATTTACGATTTCTCAGCTAATACTCATCGCTTTAACAAAATTCTAGCGGGAGGAGATTGCTAATACATTGCTTCATTTGGTTACATGTACATCCATGCATCGGCGGAAGGTATTTCAGGACCCCTTTAAGGGTAATACAGTGGATCCCTAGAGAAGGCAAGCGTGGCAGGTGGCGGCAGAAAGTTAGATGGGCAGATGGGGACAAGAAGTCTGCCGGGACAAATTGGTCACAGTTAGCACAGGACCGGGATAATTGCACAATAATGGGAAAGCCCTTTGCCCTGCAGTGGCATAGATGCGCTGGGGATGATTGTGATGATGATAAACAAAGGGCTTTATGAGTATGTCATCTTTCATAATAGAACTGACGCCTCGAACCACCAGGATATAGGAAATGCCGCTGCTGCGTGGGCGAAAAAGATCAGCGCATCGTGCCTTGGACCATGGCAAGCCAAAGTCCAGCGGATGGCAAGTTGTAGACAGCTTTCTCTACGTAATGAAAGTTACGCCTTCAACCTTTAATATTCAAGCTTCGAATGCTGAACAAGCGCGGAAGAAGTACTCAAGAGACTCACGTGCACACGCGAGGGTCGACCCTTCAAATGGCGCTGCGCTTTCTTTCCACGCATTTTGTCTTGCGGTCTAACTTACAGGTTTCGCTCTACTACATCGGATTCGGTCTAAGACATTAGTGATGAGGCAAAAGCAGTTTCCCAAAGGGACCGAAAAGCTTCGCACTTTCCCTTCAGGCTTGCATATGATGAGGCAAAAGAAGGTTACGCGGACTTCGCAGGGAACAGAAGATTAGTGGAGCGAAACCGAGCGCTGGTAAGAGATATAAGAAAAAAATGGCAGCATTGATGATGGTGAGGGTGCGGAGTACGGAGACTTGAAATGACATCAAAGTTGCGCCCCGAGTGGCATCCGATTTCCGCGCCGACCGTCATTCGATTTGAGCCGTGAGTTGCACATTGATTATTCCGTAAATGAAACTGCAACTCACGGCTCAAATCGAATTTCACTTGATTTTTGCTTGATGATGGTGTGCGCATGGATCGACGCGGATGGAAATTGAGAGGTCTTAAGGTTCTCCACATCGTTACACGCGAGAGAGTAAGCCGTTTGCCTCTCGGGTACTAACTCACAATCGTAGCCCAGTGGGTAAGACGACTGACACTAACTCTGTCTGGTCTACCAGACAGTCTTGAATCCTGCCGGTGCCTGTGTGATTTTTTGCGATTGTAAATGGTATGCGCACTGACGCGGACGGACATTGTGAGGTCCTAAGGCGCTCCGCACTCAAAAAAAATATGAAGGCGGCCTTCGCGTCAATCTTGCATTTAATTTGAGTACTGCCACATGAGATGGAACAATAACGTATTTTCTGGCTAACATGGGTGAGCTTACCTCTGTCTAGAAGCCTCATGCAGAAATTTGGAAGGCGCCAGTTTTGGTCACTATTTATATTTATGTACCGAATGCATTCACCTGCACGAAATCTAGGAATTTTAAATTTACGCTTTATATTTGTGCCCTATAAATTAGCTGAAGTTTGTGGATTTTAGTAGGATACCACTTGGCCAGTCCCCATTCTAGCAAAACAGCATTTGTGCCATGGTTATAGCATCCAATTTAAACCTAGAGACGGGTCGAAATAAGCAGAGGAAATAGCCCCAATAGCACCAGCGTGAGAATATGTAGACATACTTATTACCTAACTACAAAAAACTCTTTCGTTTGAAAGATGTATTTCAGTACGTCACTCAGCACCATTCAAGCCACCAAAGATGCTGTTTAACAAAAGAAAAAGGAACGAAGGAAGTATTAAAAAAAACGTTCAAATTTACGCTACGGTAACGTGTTATGGGGTCCGGCAGGAGTGACGGCAGGAGTGACGTCATTTGGGCAAGCGCTACAATCATAATCGCCATTGTGTTCCCTACACGTTACCGTTCAAGTTCTCCAAACAAATAGAAGTAGAGGTCCCCCTACAATCGTTCAGGGTTTTTTTTTTGTTTTTAGTGCCCGCCGCACCTGGCTGTTTTTTCTGTGTCCCAAGCGAAGCACGTGTTCCAATGTTTATTTTTATGCTGCACGCGTTATATCATTTTGATAAGGAGAGAGATGTAAATCGACGGTTCGAGAAACACTCGCGCCGAAAGATAAGAGCCTGCAGACTAGACGCCAGGGTATTCGACTAACCGACGCTCGCCTGCGCACGCCCCTTTGTTGACTGCTGCTCCGCCGCCTGAGTATTCTTTGAGTTGTTAGGGGAGCACAAGGCCGCTCCAATAAACTTGTTTTCCGTAAAGACAACTGCGTCGTCTTTGGCTTCGTGACAATATCCCCATTATTCCTTCGAAGTTTGCAATAAAATTGGTGACATTGTTAGCGGGACGAACCGGCCTTTTTAATGAATTGAACTTTCTTGTCTTCACGTCATCTCTAAGAAACTCGGTGAAGTCTAGCAACATACAATACCTCAATGTGGCATTTATTATGCATTACAAACTGTTATGTGTAACGTGAACGAGCTGAAATTGTCAAAAAATTTGGTACTACATGTTATGTTACGTGGCGGCAGATGACACGAACCATGTAGCGATGAAGCGATGTATTTACATAATGGTGAAGAACTATTTGCATCAAGCCATAATCCAGCCCAGCCTGGCTGCGCCGCGTACACAGCCTTTTTTCGGCGTCATCCTTGGCGGTGGGCCATCGCGCAACGGGTATTTTCCCGTCCCGTGACATCACCTTCCCGGTCGATGACGACAGTCCCGATCGACGCCGAGGAAACTTGGAGATTGAAGGCGGATGAGTGTTGAGATGAAAAATGCAGTGACGAATCACTTGCTGCCACAAATGACGATGACGGCGTTGATGATGCCTGGCCCATCAACAGCAATGGCTTCAACCACGCCGAAGCACCAAAGGCCCTCGATTCACCTCGGGCGGAACAGGGGGGGGGGGGGGGGGGGCGGCGGGGCGGGGAAGAACACATGTCCGGCTTGTCTCGGCACAGCTCGTTTTGTCTGATCTTCATTCGGGTCTTTCGGGATGGGGAACACGGGGCGGGGGACACCGTCTTGTTCTGGTATCGACTGGGCGGGGGGGGGGGGCCCAGCGCGGCTTCGTTGTCCTTGGTGGCTGCGCCCATGCAGAGGCGTTGCGATGGGGATGACGAACCTGCACACTTCACCAAATGTAACGTGGTGGCAGATGACACGATCCATGTAGCGCTGCAGCGATGTATTTGCATCGTGGTGATAAACTATTTACATCAAGCTCAAACCCAGCCCGGCCTGGCTGCGCCGCGTACACAGCTCTTCTTCGTCGTCATCCTTGGTGGTGGGCCATCGCGCAACGGGTACGACCTCGTGGGCATGAACGTTGTTGTTGTTGCTCCTTTAGTTATGGCACATACCCAATCAGGGGATCGGCCAATCAACAGAGGATGGATAAAATGAATTGAATTCTTATCTAATCACGAGACGTTTAGGAAAGATAATTTAGACCGGGGTGACCCGGTCTAAAGCGAGGGTGACCAATCATGAACGTCCGAGTTGAACCTTCGTCATCTTCACGATAATTCTCGGGGAATACCCGATTGGGCGAATGGCGCTTCGGCCTCTGCTATTGTTGTGCCGCGTTAACTCTTCTTCTTACAGTTATTGTCACGTACTATCACGTATTATCACTACCCCACCTTGCATTTCCCCACAATGTAGCAAGTCTTTGTCTATTCTTTAGAACTTATCACCAGAACACAGACATAAAAATACACTACTAAATCGTCCCACTTACATTTCACGACTCATTGATCGTTTTCGCAAGGTTGGCATTCGCGTTGCCACACTGCTGAATATTCCAATTCATTTATTCGCAACCCAGCATCAGAGTGAACGCACCTACCAGTATCAATAGCGCTTATAAACGATTTTGATGAATTCAAAAGACGTTTGCATTCCCTGTATTCTATCAGCTGAGAGACGTGTTTTATTACAAGTACAATGTTCCGTATATTTCGCTACTGTACTTTATCTTGTAATTCTCTTTCATTCACTGTAGCATTTATGATTTATCATTGCCATATCATATTTATTTTGTGTACGTAATACGCTTACAGATTTTTGGATGTATTAGTAGCTCCTTTTCTTTTGCCTTGTACAGGCGTTGCCAAGTTGTCTTATGTGTCTCATTTTTGCTTGTGTTGTACTGCTGACGTAACACTCCCCTCAATAATGCCCCTGTGGCCATGAGGGTATATTGAACGAATGAATGAATGAATGAATGAATGAATGAATGAATGAATGACTAAATAAATAAATAAATAAAAGAAAAAAATAAATAAATAAAGGAAAAAAAATAAATAAATAAAAATTTGCAACTCCATCGCTATCGATGAATGTGTACATTGAAAACTTGACACTGAATGGTGGGCAACAAAAGCGCCATGTACTTGATGGGATTGTATGTATGATGAAATAAAACGCATCCACAAACTTCAAAACTGGCAGCTCGGCATGTAAGATGGTAAAGTTCATAGCTAGGGAACTATCGAAATTGTGGAATACTTTCCTGTGCTTGCAGCTCTAAAGCAATTTTTGAAGTCCATCTGTCAGGCCGAGTTGCGTCCTTTTCAAAAAAGCATGTTCTATTCACAGGACACGGACACGAAATTCTGACCGACCAGTTTCAACGCGCTAATCACTATGTTAAAGACAATGTTCCAAAAAAGCAAAATTGTCAATCAGTAAAGAAGGCACCACTTCTGCTACTCAAAGTAATTAATATTATGCACGAAAACTACCGAGCAACTATTTGGTATTAGGAACAAGCATGGAAGGTATCGGATGGAGGACAATACTCCGGGGCTTCTTAAGAGCGAAGCTGTTAGGGAAATCGCAAATTTTTGTATCCGCTGTTTTAAAATACCAAGAAATTGCCAAGCGCCCGCATATATTCGCGTGCCTCACGGCCGCCGCTCGACAGTAAAAAAACAAGAAAATGTCGGTCGCTCACGTATCCTTGCCTTGCAGCGACCGCCCTGCTTCTCCGGTGCATGTTTGTCAGGCGAAGCATACCCGCTTAACCATATTGGCCTAGATTGGCCAAAAAAAAAAAACAACTCAAGGATTCGCCGTTGTGATGGTGAATGGACGTTCGTCACTCTTTCGTGTGCTGTCGGACGAGAAAGGAGGCGACAGAGACGTTGTGAAGAGGGAAAAAGAAAATCAGATGTTTATCTGTTCCACAAGTCCTGAGTTACGGGAGTGAGAAAACAAAATACATCGGTATTTCGCGTCAGTCTCACATGACAATTGACCACGAAATACAGTTCGGCACTGCTCGAGCTACTGTCTATTCTGCCCCACACCAACGTTCCTCGCGATTAGGGTTCAGAATATTAAAGGCGTCGTCTCACGGACAGGTCCCGACGCCTTCTCAGGTTTGTCGTCGTCCGCTGATGTAGCCGTCGGAGTGAGTGAGGGCAGGGGTGGCACGACTGCTGCAACTGGATCGTCGCCGGCACACAGCTGCTCTACCGTGTGCGGCGCTTGCCACGGGACAGCGCACCGATGTCTGATCCAAGCTGAGCTCGCGAGGACCACGTCCCGCGAACGACCCCGGAGATGAGCGCCTCGGTAGCGTCGGCCACGGCCCGCACTCGGCAACTGCGCCCTGGCAGGAGCCGCTCGGCAGGCCGCCCCTTGGTCCTGGAACAAGCTACCAGGACCGGATGAGGTAGGCACGGCCTGGGTGAAGGCCCGCAGCAGGAACGACGGCAGGAGCTCTTCCTCTGGAACGTCCCCCAGCCCGTGGTTCCGTGGCACGAGCCTCTTCGCACGTCCCACTCGTAGCCCTTCTGGCTTCGTTCTCCTCTTCCCTCGATTTTTGCCCAGCTGTCGCGCCACCTGCCCACAGCCCGTCGTCTTCTCTTCCGTGTTGCACTGGTAGCTTGAGTTCAAGAAAGTTGTTTGGAAAAAACAACTTGTCCACAAGCGGACGGAGTACGAATGCACACACACGTCCAGAAGTAGATAAAAAAAACATTGCTGACAGATGTCCGTTTAGTTCAGGGAAAATGTGACCCATCCAGGAAACGAAAATTGTGCACATAAGGTCGTTTTGAAACGGTGGAACGAAGCGATGAGAGGGTAGGTGGAAGTCAAATGCGGCTGAGGTAGTCGGCCCCTACGTTGTCGGCGCCCTTAATGTATTCCACCACGAAGTCATACTCAGTGAGTAACAGGCTCCAGCGGAGCACTCGGCTATTTGTTTGTTTCGCAGAGTTTATGTAAGCGAGAGGCTGATGGTCAGTTTGCAGCACGAATCTCTTTCCAAACAGATAAACATGAAACTTTTGAATGGCCCACACAAGTGCTAGCGCCTCTCTTTCGATCGTGGAGTAGCGAGCTTCTCGCTCGAGGAGCTTTCGACTTTCGTAGGCTACTGGATGTAAGACCCCTTCGTGGCGCTGCATTAAAACAGCTCCAACACTAGAGGATGATGCATCCGTGCGTAGGATGAAAGGCTCCTGCAAGTGCGGTGACCGTAATACCGGGCTCGATGAGAGGAGCCGTTGCAGTGCTACAAACGCTTGCTCGTGACATTCTTCCCAGGTGACCTTGTTAGGACCTCGTTTCCTGGTGAGTTCCGTCAGAGGGGCGACCACAGTGAAGTAATTGGGTACGAAGTCCCGGTAATATCCAGTTAAGCCAAGAAAAGAGCGAACATCTTTTTTTGTCTGTGGTCTTTTTGCAGCCTGGATTTTCTCTAACGTCTCAATCTGGGGCCTCAGAAGATTGTTCCCACAATGTGCCCCAAAAACTTTACTTCAGCGAAAGCCACCTCACTTTTGGAAGGCTTTATCGTCAAATGAGCAGCCCTAACACGTTCCAGAAACAGGGTGAGCGTGGTAATGTGCTCTTCCCAGGTTTTGGTAGCTATTAGCACATCGTCAAAATAGTGATAGATGTTTGGTATTCCTTCTACAACTCGTCTCATCAGTCGGGTAAAGACCGCAGGTGCAGTCTTGATGCCGAACGGCATGAATCTGAACTGATAGAGACCAGAAGAAGCTTGAAACGCGGTTAAGGGTTTCGATGCGTCTTGCATGGGCACCTGCCAATACCCTTTCGTGAAGTCAAACTTCGAGAAGTAGCGGCTTTGGCCCAGTTTGGCAAACATCATGTCCACTCGAGGTATCGGTTCGTTGTCCGTCACTACGACTCGGTTTAGCTGCCTGAAGTCAATACAGAGCCGAATGCTCCCGTCTTTCTTCTTCACTACGACGATTGGTGCTTGATAAGGTGAATCCGAAGGTTCAATTATTCCTTGCGCTAACATGTCCTGAACTTCCTGCTCTACAGCTTCTTGGATAGCAAATGGTATGGGGTACGGACGTACCTTTACCGGCGTTTCAGTGGTTAGGCGCAACTTGCATTCGACAACGTTTCTTTTTCCCGGTACATCCGAAAACACGTCGGAAAACTCTTCCAGCAGGTTGTTAATCTGGTTTTTCTGCTGATCGTTTAAGGTCGTTGCTACTTCTACATTTCGATATGTTTCCAGTTGATGTAGAGCAGCAAAGGGTATGTCCTGGTCATCAGTAGTGCCCGTCTGAACAGTAACGGCGGCGTGTTGCGGTACTGCAGTCTCGGACTCTCTTTCCTCGTACTTCTTTAGAAGGTTAATGTGAAATAGGCTCCTCCGGGCCCCAAGGTCTATCAGGTAGTCATATTCACTGTGTTTGGCGACGATCGTGAAGGGTCCCTTCCATGTTAATATCAGCTTGTTCTTATCTGCACGTAGAAGCAGCAGTACCTTGTCCCCTGGTGCTAGTTGTCGAACTTTTGTTCTTCTGTCGTAATACTTCTTTTGTGTCATTTTAGCCTTCTGGAGTTCTTCATGCGCCACCTTGCAGGTGTTCTGCAGTCGCTCCTTAAGCTCTACGACATATCCGTATGTTGTTTTCGTATCGCAATCAATGTTGGCCCCTGTCCACAGTTCCTTAAGAATTGACATCGGGCCCCGTACGAAGCGACCATAGAGGAGATCGAATGGGGAGAATCCCAGGCTCTTTTGTGGAACTTCACGGTATGCGAAGAGCAATGGAGCTAGGTATCTATCCCATTGTTTCGGCTTTTCCTGGCACATACGGCGTACCATTTGTTTTAGAGTTCCATTAAACCTTTCCACCAGTCCGTTGGCCATGGGGTGATAGGGAGTTGTGGGTAGTTGCCGAAACGAGAGCAGTCGCCCGAGTTCCTGCATAAGGTTCGAAGTGAACGACTTCCCACGGTCGCTCACTATTTCTCGCGGAACTCCGACACGGGAAAACATTTCTACGAGCGCTTCCGCTACCCGCTCGGTCTCAATACTTGGTAGTGCTACCGCATCCGGGTAACGCGTAGCGAAGTCTACCATTGTTAATATGTATCGGTTTCCCTTAGATGAAGTTGGGGACAGAGGGCCGATAATGTCAATTGCGACCCGCTGAAATGGCGTGTCGATGATGGGCATACTTCCCAAAGGAACTCTACCGACGAGGTATTTTGGTACCGTCCTTTGGCAGATGTCGCACGACTTTACAAAACGTATAACATCGGCCTGTACACACGGCCAATAAAATTCTTCAAGGACCCGGTCTGCAGTCCTTCGTTGCCCCTGGTGACCAGCCAGAAGACCTTCATGAGCCATCTTCATCACGCTCTTCCGGAGATTCTTGGGGACTACAAGTTGCTCCAAGTCTCACCATTCTGCCGTGTGGTGGCGTCGGAAGAGAAAGTCACGTATCAGCACAAACTCAGTGACTGCCGAATTTTTGGACGTGATTTTCCTTCCCACAGCCGTGAAACAAATTTCCAGCGTGGGGTCTGCGCGCTGCAATTTCCGTAATTCTTCCGGGATAATTTCTAAGGGGTTGATCTCTGGCACAAGCAGTTCTCTTGGCTTTTTCCCTTCTTTACCTGCAGCTGCTGACACGTTCCCTTGCCGTTCTCTATTCAAAGCGGTTGTGTCTTCAGGTTCCTCTTTACGGCCAACATGCTCATGGTCAGTCTGAGAAAGACTCGGTCGTTGTTCCGGCTTTGCGATATGGTGCGGGTCTGCACGTACACCCGGAACGTTTCCCAGCACTACTTCGTACAACGGGTTCTCCATGCAAACAGCAAGCACCTCTCCCTTAAAGAGCGGCGAATCGACGTACACCCTAGCCTCTGGTAGGCTCTTTGCAGACCGGTCTAGTAAGTGGATGGTACGGGTGCTACCAGTCAGTTTGCAGTCTGGTACGAGTGACCGTTTCACGACTACGGTATTACATCCGGTATCCCGTAATACAGTAACAGGTGTTCCCTCCAGATAGCCCTCTACTGTCGGTAACGGCTTCGAACCTCCATCGCAAGTTGTACTGTTTTGGGTACTATCGCACATGTCATGACTATGATTGACCTGTTGCTTGTCATCACCAGGTTCCATTGTTTCGTCATGCTGCGCTTTCTGCGGTCCTAAGACGGAGCACGATGCTTCCCCACGTTTTCCAGAATTTGCAGGGCAATTCTCTGGTCGGTGTCCTGTCCTCTTGCACTTCCAGCACGGTGGTGACTTCTGTGCTCGTGATTTTTACCAACAATCCGAAGCTCGGTGACCCGGCTTGTTGCATAGAAAGCAAAGCGGCTTTCCTTTGCTTTCGTTCGCGGTGCCAGCTTTGGCAGCAACCATCGGTCTCCCCTTTTCTTCCTTTCCTCGAGCGAGATTCACGATTCCTTGGGCTTCCAAGTACTGATCTGCTGTTGTCGCCAACATGTCCAAGTTATTACTTCCCCGCTCCTTCAGGAAGATCGCCAACCTCTCGTCGCACCGCCTGAGAAATTGCTCGGAGATCATCTTGTCTCGTAGGGCGTCGTAAGTCTTCGGAATCTTCGCCAGCTCTTGCCAATGGTCGAAGTACCCAGAGAGACGTCCCGCGAACTGTCGACCCGTCTCGGCATTCTCGGGCCGCGCATCCCTAAACTTCAAGCGGTATCCCTCTTCCGTGTATCGGAACCGTTGGAGCAGCGTTTGCTTGAGCTTTGTGTAGTCCGTGCTGTCTTCAGCAGACATCCGCCCGATCACGGTCAAGGCTTCTCCCGTCAGGCATAAGATCAAGGACAAAGCCCACTTGTCGGTTGGCCACCCTTGGCTCGTGGCAACCCTTTCAAATCTCTGGATGTATGCATCCAGTTCATCCGTACCCTCATTATAGGGAGGAATCATCTTGTGCGGGCTTTTAAAACTCTGACCGGAACCTACACTCTCATCCACCAAACTCGCGCTCGGACGCTGCGCCTCCGAAACTCGGCGTCGCTCCTCAAGGAGGAGTCGCTCAGCCTCCAAGCGAGCCATTTCTCGCTCATGCTCAGCCTGTGCTGCTATGCGTGCCTCTTCTTTTTCTTTTGCTCGTTGCGCCCTCATTTCTTTTTGTTCATCGGTCACCCATGCCCGCAACGCCTCTCCACTCAGACCCATCTCCTTTCCTAGCTCCACTAACGTTCTCTTCTCTTCCATTCTCGTCCTTACACAAGAACAGCGTGAGGCTCTCAGATGTAGCGAGAGAGATTCGTCCTGTCGCGGACGCCAGAAATTGTGATGGTGAATGGACGTTCGTCACTCTTTCGTGTGCTCTCGGACGAGAAAGGAGGCGACAGAGACGTTGTGAAGAGGGAAAAAGAAAATCAGATGTTTATCTGTTCCACAAGTCCTGAGTTACGGGAGCGAGAAAACAAAATACATCGGCATTTCGCGTCAGTCTCACATGACAATTGACCACGAAATACAGTTCGGCACTGCTCGAGCTACTGTCTATTCTGCCCCACACCAACGTTCCTCGCGATTAGGGTTCAGAATATTAAAGGCGTCGTCTCACGGACAGGTCCCGACGCCTTCTCAGGTTTGTCGTCGTCCGCTGATGTAGCCGTCGGAGTGAGTGAGGGCAGGGGTGGCACGACTGCTGCAAATGGATCGTCGCCGGCACACAGCTGCTCTACCGTGTGCGGCGCTTGCCACGGGACAGCGCACCGATGTCTGATCCAAGCTGAGCTCGCGAGGACCACGTCCCGCGAACGACCCCGGAGATGAGCGCCTCGGTAGCGTCGGCCACGGCCCGCACTCGGCAACTGCGCCCTGGCAGGAGCCGCTCGACAGGCCGCCCCTTGGTCCTGGAACAAGCCACCAGGACCGGATGAGGTAGGCACGCCCTGGGTGAAGGCCCGCAGCAGGAACGACGGCAAGAGCTCTTCCTCTGGAACGTCCCCCAGCCCGTGGTTCCGTGGCACGAGCCTCTTCGCACGTCCCACTCGTAGCCCTTCTGGCTTCGTTCTCCTCTTCCCTCGATTTTTGCCAAGCTGTCGCGCCACCTGCCCACAGCCCGTCGTCTTCTCTTCCGTGTTGCCCTGGTAGCTTGAGTTCACTCACGGCCCATGTCACAGTGTAATAATTAAAAAAAAACACACAAGGGGAAAAAAAAACGAAACTTGGGTCTTTTCCTCACAGCCGTAATTGTGGAAACACTTGCCCCGAACGAGAAAGACACGTCATAGCGGACGCCCCTGCAAGGTGACGTGCAATAAGTTTAACTTTCACAAAAAACGCATGAGAGTCGCAATTTTAGCAACACTGATGGAGTAATGGCCGTTGCCACAGCGAAGACGAAGCAAATCGGCTGCAATCATGGATTTAAACCTTCGTGATGGTGAAGAAGGTTGCGTGCACCTTCGTACCTTCAAGCTCTACGCGTTAATGTGAGCTTCCTTCATTCCTCGAGGGGTGTTACACGCCCCCGCCAAAAAAAGAAAACAAAGGAAAAATAGCGTACGTTCAAACATAATTTCAGTTTTTTCTTGTGCTTCAAAGGGCATTCTGAGACCTTTTCAACCGTAATCTGGTTGTCTTATTTTGAAATACCACCTTTCATTTTGTTGCACAAACGCTTGGGCTTGGAGCGTCACGGATAGGTAGCAATGCGTCCAGGAAATGCTAAGGACATGAATTCCCTTTAGCACGGAAAACATCCAGTTTCTTACAAGTTCCCATAATTGTGATCCTTTAATATTGAAAGCTGCTGTGATAAGTGTTACGGAAATAAAAATTCCAACCTCCCCTCGCTGGAACCCCTGTGTAGATGCGACGCATAGGCGGAGCCGCGAAGGAACCGCGTTTTATACCGCGCATAACGTTGACGGGACTGCATTAGCCGGTCCCAGTCGATGACGACGTTGGCGTACTTGTAAAGCGGCGTGGACTCTAGGTGTTTGAGCCAAGCGTGGATGTTGCTTCGTCGGAGAACGGCACACCGGTTATATGCGCAGCGCGCCCGAAGGAGAGGAAACCGCGGAAGAGAGAGTACTGCACATACGCCGGCCCCAGCGCGTCTGCCGCGGCTATGACGCAATGTACCGCGGCTATGACGCAACACAATCCAACACAATCCACTTTAATCCAATCCAATTCAAATCCAATCCAATCTAATCCAAGCCAAGCCAAGCCAAGCCAAGACAAGCCAAGTCAATCCAATCCAATCCAATGCCCCTCGCGAGAGTGTGTTCGCTATCGGAGAGGAGAGGGCGTGAGCGGCGGAGAGCGCAGCTGGCGCGGCGAGGAGAATGGGGGAGGGGTGGACAACGCCGACGACAACGACAACGACGACGACGCCGGAGGGACAAGGCGAGTGAATCAGATGCTCTGCATCTAAAAGTCACTATTTAGGAGGTTTTTCTTCTAGTATGGATTGCTAGCGTTCAGTTTCTTCTTCCTGTTGCGGGAAAGCAAAAATCACTGGACAGGTTACTAGACCCTGGCTTTAAAGCGAGCGAGTGCGCGAAGTCAGAGGAATGAGGTAGACAAGATCTCACACGTAAGTGCTTTATTGATGAGTGTGTATTTATCAAGTTCTCGAAATAAAATCCAACCGAAGAAAAAAAACCAAAAGCGAAAAGGTGCTTGGTCATAGCTGTACTCAAACTGGAAGCGTTATTTTTAGCTCGAAGACGCCGAACCGGTGCTAAAAAAAAAAACCGGAATGAGGGTTGCCATTACTTCAAGTCCGTATAGGCGCTTCCCCTCAACAAGGCGTCGCAAGGTGCTTATTAAAGGGCAAGTGAAAAGAAAAAAAAACGATTTTTTTCAAAATCGCCGAGTGAATTCGGTAGCAGGATGCCGAGAGTTGTGCGTAAAGGAGCGGAAGAGCCGCTCGCCTCGCGAGTTGCGCCGGTAACGTTGGCGGAGAATGCAAAGCGCCCAATACAATACACCCAGGAAACGTGAAACTTGATTGTCAGGCCTAAATAATTTAGAGTCCACACGTCGACACCCAAATGCCAATGCAGAGGCTGTCATAGTGATTCGCCGGCTGCTTAGCGTTGACGCGCCTTCTTAATAACTACGTTGGCGGCGCCTGGTATAAAAGAGAATTGACAGCTAACTGACGCTTGAAAGACGCTTTCGTAGTGTTGCGGAAATGTCTTTTTATTTTATGTAGTGCTTGCAGGCCTCGGAAAGCGTACTGTACTAAATATAAATCGCCTTTCTTCTCGATACAGATATTCAAGCTTGATAATTGCCATTTATTTTGTTTTTCTGCTTTGAACACACACCACTGCAGGCCTGGAAGGCCTCTGATAACGTGGGTATTGTGTATATAAAAGCATAAAAAAATAAATACACTCCGCAATTATAGTACCCAGCCTCCCAATATTGCAGGATATACTCCGTGATCAGGAGCAGCTACATCCAAGGTGGCGCCAGCATGAACAGACAAAAATTCACATTCTTCCTACCTGTGACGTTTAGGATATACAACACGTACGTAATTGGAAGTATGGGCGAAAAATGAGCGGCTGTCGGTGTCATACCCGCTATGTTCCAAATTTTTTCTTGCGCATTTCCTCATTTGCTACATACGCATCACATGCATACTAGTGGTTATTGGGCCAAAACTCGCTTTTTTTTCGAGACAGCGGTGCTCCTAGCTTGCCTCTGTTTTTGTAGTCCTGTTTTCGTTGCGCCGTCAGATACCACAAAGTTAGAAGTGTTTACAGTTTCTTTCGAAGCATTCGGAATTCTGCATTTTGGCGAACAGGAGTATGTTTATGTATTTTTATTTATTTATTTATTTAATTATTTGTTTATTATTTATTTATTTATTTATTTATTTATTTATTTATTTATTTATTTATTTATTTATTTATTTATTTATTTATTTATTTATTTATTTATTTATTTATTTATTTATTTATTTATTTATTTATTTATTTATTTATTTATTTATTTATTTATTTATTTATTTATTTATAATGCTGTCAACCGTCGCTCCCGGGTCATAACAGGGAGGGAGTAGAATAGTGAGTACAAACAGATAACAAAAAAAAACGGCAATCACAAAACAATGTACACAGGAAAACCGAATAGGCACTAGTTCAACCATGACCAAAATAAGCGTCAATTTCGTGTGTCGAACGCGTCGTGTGTTACGTGTTGTGCGTCAACCGCGGATACTTTGCGGATGTGGTGGGCCGTTGTAGAGGTCAGTTGCAAAATTAATCCAGTGATGTGGTGTGCACTTTACTTTAAAGCAGCCATGGCAAAAATCAATTCACTATGAGTCCTCCCAATAGACACAGCTAACAAAATATAGGCTTCTCATTTGATGAGCTACTTTCAGACGACTATATATCGATTTCTGTTTGTTAGCTACCAGTCAAGGCAGTTCGTGTACGTACACATGCGGTAAGAATCCAGCTTTTGAGATTACCAGTATAACAAATTGTTCACCTTCGCCAAGAGAAAGGATTCAACTAATAGCTGTGGTGGTACTATATTCCTTCATCCGGATCTTCCATGTGTGTACTTTCCTAAATAACCTAACAGCAGAATGCATAAAATTGGCAGACTATATATTATATTAATATTTGGCTGGAAAAATGCCAAGGAAGCTGCGACCGAGATGTTTCGGTTCCGTTGAAGGCCCTTGCGGTCTTCGCACGATTTCCGTAAAGACAATGGTACTTTAGTTGTTACACATGTGCCAAAAGCATACACCCGGACTTTGCACCCAAACAAGGCACTTGGTAGTGCGGAAGTGACGCAATGCACCATAAACACCTTACGTCGAAATTTTACGCCTACAATTTGGCTGCCTGCAGTGTGTTTTTACCGCTCGCATGGCTGCTTACGTCTTGATACTCAAGCAGCTCTTCTTGTACCTCGGGCATTGGGATACAGAAGATACAGACGGACATGAAGAGACAGAGGTGCCCGCTCAGATGACCAGAATTTAGGACAGACATTGCTTGGGATGAACGAATTGAGTTTTCTTGTTTATTTCTTGTAGTTTCCACGTTTCGTTTCACCTGCACGATCACACGCAGGGCGTGAAGAATAGGACGTAAAATATTGGCGCCGGTCTTCGAATGCAGTTTTGACGGTGTTCCCTGAAGCACGTGGGCGCATACAGTATCCGCATGACTGATGCACAGTTCAAAAATGCCCGCCGTATACGCTTGTTTTTATGCCAAAGGCGTCGAGAGATATTAGCTTTGCGCTGCCATTGCCGTGTATCTGCGTCTACTCCTTCCCCATGCCATATCGCAGACTCTTATTTTTCCTTCTCGTTTTTGCCATAATAAACTTAATGCAAGTATTTGCGTTAACGAAACAGTTAGAACTGCAGAGGTCACTCTGCAGAAGGCCCGTGTTCTTTTGAAATCATCCACTGAATTTATTTCTCTTTCCGATTTTGAAACCCGTCATTGATGGCAGAGTGAATATGGTTAGGTGCGCATGGTTTGGGGGAACAAACGGGCGATAAGCGTTATTGACTCAACATCAACTATTTATTTTCCAACAACCTGAAGGTTCTTTTCCGAATTTTCCGCTAACCAAAAAACTAAACGCCCATTTACAATAAAAAAAAATATTGGTGTCTTTGTGGGGTTGAAAATGCGACAAGGTACGGTGAAGGTATAGATTCAGAAATATCTAACCAAAACAAAAGTTGGGGCAAATTGCCGGAGAAATCACTACGTCCGTCTTCCGTGTCACCCAGTCGCTAGGGGGTTTACGAAACAGACAGAAAGAGAAACATACAGGGAGGGAGGGACGCAGAACTGGGTAGGCAAGAGGGAAGGCAGGCGTTTAGGCAGGCTGGCAGACAGGCAAGCATTTAGGCAGGCAGGCACTCAGGCAGGGAGACATGCAGGTATGCGGGCATTTAGGCTGGCAGGCGGCAGACAAGCAGCTAGGCGGGCATTAGGCAGGCATGTATTCAGGCAGACAGACAGACAAGAAGGCGGGCCAAGTATTCGCTCGTGGGAGCTCAATCAAAACCATTGTCCGTGAAAACTAAAAGTAGTAAAGCCACGATTTTTCTATTCCGTGCTTTCTCGTTTCCAGCGGGAATCGAACGTCTAGCTGCACTAAACAGTAGCTAACGGCGTCCTGAGTAGGCACAGCAACATAGACGCATACTTCGGTCGGCGCCGTAAGATTTCGAGAAACATTTTAGGTCTACGACTAAGACCCTAGATAAAAGAAGTCATCTTGTGACTTCTGTGTTGCCTTTGCGCGTTATGCCTCGCACCAGTGAAGAGTACACCTTCCTGGAACTGAACCAAAAACGTCTCTTCTTAGCTTCAGGAAAGGAGAAATTGCAGCAAACAAAGCTGATACCTGACGGAGTATTTCATTTTAGGCCCGCAATACGTGGAAGCAAAGAAAGCATACATTAAAACAGGGATGCCTTAAGTAAGCAGGAATAGTGATTGGCGTGTAAGGCTATGAAATGTATAGCATTATGGCCATTTTACGTTAGAGTGTTCTTGTGAAGCCGCGCTTTTGAGGCTTTTCGTCTTGTTTACTTTTGCTAAGCGATAGCCTTCCTTGGGCTACTTAAACGCAAGAACTTCAGCCTGTCTGCCTGTCTGTCTGTCTGTCTGTCTGTCTGTCTGTCTGTCTGTCTGTCTGTCTGTCAGTCTGTCTGTGTCTGTCTCTCTGCCCGTCTGTCCGTACGGCCGTCCCTCGAGTCAGCCACCCGGGTATAAGTTTGAATGAATTCTTGATTGAGGAGTTTATATGGGCAAAACTTTTTCAACCCACTGAATCTGGACACGGAGTGAAAGAACCGGGAGCTAAATGAACGAACACGATGTTAGACACAAACGACATGTACAAGTGCCTGTATATGATGATGGTGGTGGTGGTGGTGGTGGTGGAGATGATACTAACGATGATAGCCTCAACATTTGTGGCTCGAATCCACAAAGAGCTAAATTACTGACTGCACTTCAATAATAAATAAAGAATAATTTATTTTCCAAAAAAGAAGTGACATAGAAGTCCACTATGATGATAACTCTAATTAAATAATAAATATGCATTCCTTAGCAATTAGAACGACCCGTAGCAGAAATATTAGCTTGAACGCAACTGTAGCAATGTCTTTTTGCTTAACCCAGATTTGTTGCCCCAAAATATCAGCGGAATCCAAAGGGTCAACTCAATACTATCCATCGTGTAATTGAAGACCATTCTCTTGCGGCCGTAATAATCGAGCAGTTGAGACGACATGTTTGATTGTTTTCGGAACCTGCCACCGTAGACATAGGTCACTACCGGAAAGGACGTATATGAAGACATCTAAAGTCACCCTATAATTCGGCAGGGCAGCTCAGTGAAGCTATTTTATATTGCCGGAAATAGGTCAGGTGAGCATTCCATTCGAGCTTTAAATGCGGGTACTGCTGGTTTGAAAGCAGTGAGTGGCGCCTAGATGCTAAACTATTCGTAGTCTTCAGGATGCAAAAAGCCACAGCTTTGGGATGAGGAATGAAACAGGAGCTCTTACAGCGAGATTAGCTCAACTGTCTGCAACCTCGTTGACCCTGATGCCTGGTATAGGTCGGTATATTGACCCTGGTATATGTTGCTTATGTCTACCTTCGTCTTCGTGTGTTTAGCGCCCTCTTGTTGTTACCACATATTGTCACGAGGAGACGAAGGAGGGCGGAGTAGGGTATGCGCCGCTGTGGGCCCGATGAAGGACGACGAAGAAGAGCGCCGCCGGGGAACTGGGCAGGGGATCGGCGTCGTCGTATCGTTGGGTCGCGGCTGGTCACGTCGGAAGGTCATGGCGGGTCATTGGCTGGAGAAACGGGGCTGGGGATGGTCATGTCCATGGCTCACCGGGGCTGGGGCGGGCCGGCGGGATCCAAGAGGCCTGTAGCAATTGCTTCGGCAGAAGAGTCCGGGCGAGGCTGAGACCGCGATCGGGATCGAGACCCAGCACCTCCACCAAAATGTTACGTGGCGGTAGAAGGAATGAGGCGAACCATGGAGGATGACGATGCGATCTATTTAGAGTACGAAATAACCTATTTACATTATTTACAAGACAGCTGTTGCAGAGCGTTTGCCCAGGCTGCACGCCCCACACACAGCTCTTCTTCGTCGTCCTTCATCGGGCCCACAGCGGCGCATACCCTACTCCGCCCTCCTTCGTCTCCTCGTGACAATATATGAACCAACTAACTCAACAAGTTCTGGTTACTGGAAGTAAACTTCCTTCTTTTAAACTTTGTTAAGGAAGAAGGAAACAACACAAATTTGAGGGAAAATATCAACACCGAAGTAGCATTTGCAGCGTTCTTTTGATGGAAAATAGACGGTTGTTTGATTTTAACGAAGCCAAATAAAAAGCAATCCTTTCATACAATGTTTTAACCCAAAAATACGAAAAGTGGACCCACCCGACCGTAGAAGACGGGGCGGAGATCTGAGAAGCCCAGCTGTAACGAAAGAGTAAAGCATATGGCACGCAGGCCACGCGGCAAAATTGAATTGATTTGAGCACACCTCCAGCGTTGTTATCATTGGGGGTGTGAGACGGCAGTGGAAGAGCGCTATAGGAGCGCGGGAAAGGGAAGGGACGTATGTAAGTGGCAGTTGCGGAAGAGGCCTGTCGTCTTTCGATGAGATCTGCGGTGAACTGAGCTGATACGCGGCAACTTTTGGTGGAGAAATAGGCGTTTTTGTTGTGTCCTATATATACCTGATGTTCCTAAGGAGTGTCATGCACTAGAACTCCTACAGCGTAGGGTTGATTGATCCATTGTCGACATGAAGGCCAGTGCTGAAGAGGGTGACAAAATAAATAAAGCACTATATGCACTGGCTTGACTATTTTTATTGGCGAAACCATTTGGTACTAGTGTGCACAAACAGTATATTTTCATGACGCGGTACTTTTCAGTTTTGTGATACCCTCTCACATGAAAGCCATATCATTTGTAGTGAGGAGATTACACGGCACCAAGATGCGAGGGTCACCTATCCGATGCACCTTGTCTGCCTCTATACTTTCACTGGTAAGCGGTACTCGGTGCTGATAAATGACACGATTATCAAATGCAAGCCCACAAGTTCAGTCTTGGCAGTGAAGGCCATGGCGACGATTAACGGCTGTATGTACTGGTTCGCGCAGAAGTAAACGGTGCTCTGGAGCAGTTGCAAAATTACGTCCCTGTGCCGCGTAGGAGCGCCGTAGGGAAACAGGGAGCTGCGTCTTGGCGGTGCGTTCGCGCTGCGTTCGCTGCGCTACCTCACATGCCAATGGCTTTGGTGGTGTGTAAGACTGGGTGTGGCAGTTTTCAAAGGGCATATCTAGGCTATACAGTGCTGCTGGTTCTATTGTCGCTCGCAACCGTCAGTGGCGATCGATTCCGCCGGCGTTGGGTTCAAACAAAGGACGCGCGCTCCGAAACCGTGATTGTTGCGCTCCATGACGTGTTCACGTGCTGAGTGTAGTTTCGTGCCAATCGGGTATACCAATCGGCGTGCTTTCACGATACAAGACATTATAAAGCGACAAAAAAATACGCCTGAAGAAGCACACTTTGAGTATGAATATTAAGGGGATCATTGACGATTAAAAAAATTATTGCCCGTCCACTGCGTGAAGCAAGATGACCAGCGAATGTGCGGGCAGTGCAAGGAGTGCACGAAACAAACCATGTATTTTTGCCATTTGTGATTGAGCATATTTCCTAGCTAATTACCTGAATGAAACTTGGGTAGTTTTATTTAGGGTGCACAAATGAAGCTGTTTCTTCTCCCACCCCCTGTCGTAGTAACTGTATTTGTAACACACGAACCCAAACCTCTAAGCTACGAATGACAGCAGTCAGGTCGGATCGGACCATGAGACATGCGCGTGGAAACCTCAGCCCAGCGGAATGGCATGTGAACGGTGAGCGCGTAAAACGTGTCTCTGCGTGCGCCCCAAAAAAACACACACAGAAAATGTGGAGGTGACGGAGATATACGCCGTGCGTTGCGAGCAGTATTGGCCTCGAGGCCGGCGCTGCGATCGTTTTGACGTCACTTGTAGGATCACCGTTCCTATCTTGCTGCGTAGTTGGCTTGCAGAGCGTGACACTTCGCTTAGGAAGCGCGTTCTAAACGTATTTTCTTGTTAATTTCCTTCGTTTAAAGCTAATTCGCAGTGCGTCAAGTGCAGTTCGACTTAATGGTGACTCTATAACCGTATCAACTGTGGTAGATTATCCGCAAACACCATTAGCGTGGTGGTGTATTACGCATGCGACCGAAGCGTAAGCAGCGGTTTATTTCCCCGATCAACAATGTGGACTACGACGATCGCCCAGTGAAGTTTCTAGATTTCCCTTGTTTGCAAGAAGTGTATAAAGCAGGAAATCGTGAAGCGTTAACTGCTCGCAGAGGCACACGCACCCGCCGTGCCTGCCCGCACGGCCGATTGTGCGGCTCGAACCGACGCAGGTCGCGGCAGCAACTACTTGTCGCCGCTTTTTAAAATCGCACAAGTCGTGGAAAAGAAGTTCCGGATTGGCGAAAGTGGATGTTAGTGTGATGAAAAATTCTGATAGGTAGTGTCATCAGCTATGGTTTTCAAAGCAATGCTCAAATATCTGCGCGATTTACGCCGACCGGCCGCAGAGGTCGGTCCCGGCAGCGCCGGCCCGTTCACGCACGGTGCGGCGAGCGGCCGAGAGGCCGTGCAGGTATCTTGATTGTCGATCGCTTCAACGGAAATCACCGCGCTTAGAGAGTTCCCAGCTCGGGGAAACGTTCTGTTAGGTACTGTCACTCGCAACTCTAACGGCGATAAAATATATGCTGCAACGCCAAGCCTAAAGTTCCCAACATCCGATTACGTGCATCCGAAGCCGGCTGCGAGCTGTTGGGGAAGGCCCTCGCGTCGCGCACGCGCGTGTTGCGTTTGGGTTCCTCTAACTTCTTGGGGGCCCCCAACGCTCGGTTCTCCTATTCTAAATATCCCCATTACCCGAAATATTTAACGACGTGTTTCGCCTCGTACGC
Source organism: Haemaphysalis longicornis (assembly GCF_048455015.1). NCBI lineage: Eukaryota > Metazoa > Arthropoda > Arachnida > Ixodida > Ixodidae > Haemaphysalis > Haemaphysalis longicornis. Next base: position 2,127,483 of record NW_027526295.1, read on the forward strand.
AGCCTCGCCTTCTGTGAGCAGTCGTGAGTTTCGAAATTGATGCTTGAAAAATGCCGGCTTACTGTAAACATACAAAACACGCTGGAATTATAAATTACCACGCCGAGAACCTAATGAAAACTAAATATAGCATTGTCCGAACCCGCTCGAAGGCGTTAAAAACTTGCGTTCATACATTGCGGACAAGTCGCGAAAAGTAAACATCAGCCGTGCAGAGTACAGGTTACGGCAGTGATCGTTAATCAAATCCGGGCATGACTATAAAAAAGTCTTAGAGGAAATAGGCACTGTTTAAGCCAAACTGCAGCCCATAACAATACTTTTAAGCATGCGCGGCGAAGCAATCTGATCACCCTTCTCACGTCATTGATTTACCAGGTAATACGAGCAGTTCGCGCGGTGAGATCGTGTGAGCGACGCGTTTCCGTCGCTGTTACAAGGTGTTTGCTTGCACAGACATGTCTCGTCACAAGTATTTCATAATAAATTTACAGCTTACTTTTCTCGGCATCAGTTGCATCGTCCTTGGCGTTAGCTGGCTGCGTATGTAAGAGCTGTGGGTCGTGACGGTAGCAACTACCTAAACGCGGCGGTGTTGCCGGAAACAAGCGAGTCGCTGATTGCTTGCCCGAATTATTTGATTTACAGACAAATTTTTTTGGTAATTTGCATCAAATCCACAAGGAGCGGGCGCGATGGTGGCCACAATAAAAAATTGGCCGCGTATCTGCTCCTTTCGTTGCAAATGCCGTCAAAAAACGATAGTCTTTATCGGCTTTTGCGAAGTAAATGCCTCCCTTCACTTTCCCGCTCACCTCTCATGTTGTTCCTCTTGCGTCGCGCTCCTCCCAAGGTAAAGACGCCAAATGTTTGCTTAAATCATTTTAAATTTCCCGCGTTCCACTGCTCCAAACCGGGAGTCTCTATGCGAACGCTGCCGTACGGCGAAGACGCGCGTTAATCGAGGCACCCTACTTCAACGTTTATAGAACCGCGTTTCCCTACTCCACGTGCGTTGCAAGCAGAACGTGAAACCTATCTAGTGGAAGCTTGCGTAACTGTTGCCGGTTGATTTCTTAAAATGGCGCCAGAAGCTATAGTGGCGCGGGCGACAGCAGGCGACGGCGGAGTGAATCCTTTTTCTGCAGTTGATGAAGTATTTAATTTCGCAAAAGTCAAGCCTGGTTGATTTTTTATAAAGGAACACTGCAAATATCACTTCTGTATTGATTTGGTGTCTCATATTTGCGTAATGTCTTGTTCTTCTTCAACAATGTTGACAAGTATGAACATTACACCGGACATAGACGGGTAGATTTAGCTGTGACTATATAAGACTATTGCGCAGGCATTGTTTTGCTTTTGCCGGGTGGCTGAATCGAGTCACAGACAGACAGACGGACAGACAGACCAAAATTTCTGGGTTTAAGGAGCCCAAGAAAGATTATCGTCTTTAAAAAACACGCTTCCGCATACGCACGGGAAATGTGTTGTAGCAGATGACAACACGATTCGGCGTCCTACAAGTGACGTCACTTCTGGGTGGCGCCACGGTATGTCCTCGAGGCCAATACAAGATTGTAGAAAGATGCGATGGAAGTTGAGATGAGTGCAAAGTGGGGCTGTAACCATACTCCCTCGTAGAAGGCCATGCTTCACTGTGCAACGCGTAATGTGAGAAAGGCAGTTTGTAAAAACCAAGCTTACAACGATCTTGTTTTAAATTTCGGCTTCACTTACAAACGTAAACGGTTTACTAGTGTTGCGACTCAGCCGGCAGCTGTGCTTCGTTCAACTTTCCTCAGCAGTGCGGCGAAGCCTCCACTTAGCGCCTTTCAAGCAGGCCCCCCTTGTCGGGGACTCACACTTGCAGCCGACGGAAAACAAGCTGCGACATACCTGGATCTCGGGCGCCTCGCTTTCTATCAACGCGATTCAAACCGGCGTTGGCAGACGAGGTAGGCTTCAACCTGTCCGATGGACGCAGAAGCTCTTGCGGGGACCTCCCCTCTCCCCTCTCTCGGGCTCAGCGTGCGCCACTACTGACCACCGCGGCCATCCTTGCCCCTCTCCCGTCAGACGACATGGCTCGCCCGGGCGAGCTTCCACCGGCTTCCGCCCCCCCCTCCCAGTGGCGCCACGAGCCACCGTGCATCGGCGTTCGCCTCAAGCACCACCGCCGCTGCCTTCCCTGCTGATCCGGCTGACGCGCAAGATGGCGGCACCCAGGACAACAAACAGCCGAGTGGGCCCTTCCCCATGGAGACCGCGACCTGCGGCGGCTCTTCAGGCGACTCCTCGGCATCGGAACTTTCCCCCGGACATCGTGAAGGCCAGTGGACCATCCAGCAGAGCAAGGCAGTACGACGTAAGGCCAGGAAATTGGCCGCTCGGCGCCCGATTGCGCAGCCGGCACGAGCCAGTCGAGGCACGAGCCGCGGTCTCGTTTTTGGTGTTGACCGTCAACTCACCGTCGAGGAGATCCAGGCCAACATCGACTGTGAGGTGGCGGTGAGGGGTGTGGCACGGAAGGCTGATGGGGCTGTGGTGATCACGTTTGCGGCCCCTCGCCCTCCCCCGTTTGTGGCTGTGTACAAGCTGCTGCTGCCTGTGCGTGGTTGTCGGCCGCGGCCCAAGCAATGTGCGCGCTGTGGTCGACTGGACCATTTGACAGCCTGCTGCAAGGACAAACAGAGGTGTGCTCGCTGCGGTGGGGGCTACGCCGCGCAGCAGTGCCCTGCCTCTACCCCACGCTGCACCAACTGCAGTGGCCCGCACCCCGTCACCGACCCCCGCTGCCCCCGCTGGCAGGACGAACGCAAGGTGGTCACAGCCATGGCACGCGCACCACAGCCAGTACCCCGAGCGGGGGCCGCAGCGTCAGTCCGCACTGAAGAGCCACCAATCTACGCGGACATGGCCAGGCGACGTTCTAGCCAGCAGGAGGCCAGCCGCCAGCTGCAGCAGCGTCCTGCCACCTAGGGACGCCAGCAGCAGCAGCAGCAGCCTCCAGCTACCCAGGGACGCCAACAGCAGCCACGCAAGCCAGCCGGGCGCCCACCTGCCCAGCCGTCCGCACAAACAGGGGTGGAGCAGCTGCCTGCAGCTTCAACCGCAACCGGTCAGGACCAGTGGGTGCCCATCCTTCTTGCCCTGGTGCACAGCTTGGGGTGGGTCACCTGCCTACTGAGGACCCCGCACGCCTGGCGGCCACTGCTGCCCTGGCACACCTGCGCCTCCCTGCCCCCAAGCATGGCTAACAGACCCTGTAGGACCGGCCAGCGGCCACGCATCTTGCAGTGGAACTGCAACCACTTGGGGCCTCGCCACGCGGAATTGGGAGAGCAGCTGCTGCGGGAGCACTGGCGCTGCAGGAGACCAACGTCTGTGGCAGCACCCTGCGGCTTCCAGGGTACGTGTGCCACGCCAGCGCAACCAGCTGCAGCCTGCGCTCTTGCACCAGCCATCCGTGACAAGACGCCAGCCACCCACCAGGCAAGTAACAGGCAGCTGTCTACGTTAGGGCTGTGCTCAACAGTGCTCCAGTGAACCTGGACTCGATCGTGGATGGCCCCATGGAATGTGCCGCTGTCACAGTGCGCATTGGGTCCACGGACACCACTATGGCTAGCGTCTACGTCCGTCCAACGCGGCTCTGGGATGCCACAGCAGTGGGACGGCTGCGGGCCCACCTGGGACCGGACGTTGTCGTGTGCGGAGATTTTAACGCGCACAACTCAGCCTGGGGCAGCCCCCGCACCACCCGCAGGGGACGAGAGTTACTCGATGCTACCACAGCCTGCGGTCTGCTCGTGGCCAACACAGGCAGCCCCACCTTCACCCGCCCTGGTCCCTTGGGCACGGTCCAGCTGTCTCACATTGACGTCGCACTGGTGTCCCAGCCGTGTGCCTACACCTGGGAAACCGCCACCAGCACCTGGGGATCTGACCACTACCCCATCCTGGTCACCCCCAGGGGCGATCGCAGGCGGGCAGACACCAGGGTCTACGCCTTTACCAACTGGACCGCCTACCGCAAAGACATGGCAGAGCGTCTGGAGGACCCAGAGCCCGATTTCCTGGCAGCTGTCGTGCAGAGCGCCAACAAGGCGACATTGCGGGGGGAGGTACCCCTCTACACGGCACTACCGCAGCTGGAGCTCCTGAGACTCCGGGCCAGGCGCAACCAGCTGCAACGGCGGGCCATCCGGAGCAGGCGTTCGGAAGACTGGACGGCGTACCGACGGGTGGATGCACAGTGCAGGAGGAGAGCCAAGCAGCGGCGGAGGCAGAGCTGGGAGTCGCTCTGCTCCTCCATGGACTCACGTAGAGATCCGGCCAAACCTTGAAAAGTCTTCCGGGCCCTTCTCCAGCCTTCCGTCACCAACCGGCACCCCCTGCTGGCCTCCGCCATTTCCTCGCGCATCACTGAGGAGGCCTTGGCAGAGCGGCTAAGCCGATCAGTTCACCCCGGCTCTGCCCGCCGCTGACGTCCAGGTGCACGTGTTTCCGGTGGCTCCCCAGGACCCGCACGTGGTGGCCATTTGCAGTGGTGACATCACACTCTGGGAACTGCGGGCCGCCCTGGATCGATGCCCCAAGCGACGAAGCGCCCCTGGTATTGACGGGATGACATACCAAATGCTCCGGGACCTGGACATCACCCAGCTGCCGCCGCTGCTACAGCTCTTCAACCAGGTGTGGAGGGAGGTCACCCTTCCACCTACTTGGCGGGTGGCCCTAGTCAGGCCGATGCTGAAGGTCGGTAGGCCGCCCACCGAGCCTGCATCGTACCGGCTGGTCTCCCTGACGTCCGCAGCCGGAAATCTGATGGAGAACACGATCCTGGCCCGCCTCCAGTGGATTGCTGATCGTTGGGGCGTCTTCAAGGGGCAGCAAAGCGGCTTCAGGCGCCACCGCTGCACGGCTGACTCCCCGGGAGATGTGGTGTCTATGCTGGAGCAGGCCTGCCACGACAAGGAGGTGGCCTTCTTACTCCTGCTGGACATGAAGTCGGCCTTCGACTCCGTCCCTCACATGGCCATCCTGGACGCCCTGGTCAGCATGGGCGTTTAGGGGCACCTCCGAAGATACGTGAGGGCGTTCCTGACTAACCGGACCCTACGAGTCAGGGTGGGCCGAGCAACGAACAGCCCAAGAGATGTCAGCTCGGGGGCTCCCCAGGGGCGTGTGCTCAGCCCATTCCTTTTCAACCTCGTCCTGGCTCCACTCCCGGACTGCATCCCAGCTGGGCTTGCATTTCCAGTGGGGATGGCAGTCTATGCTGACGACATCGCCATCTGGGCGCACGGACCAACGAGGCTACTCTATAAGGTGAGGGCGCTGTGGCAGTCGCCGCCTTCCTGACAAGCCGTGGCCTGCAGCTGTCCGAGACGAAAACGCAGGCCATGATCTTCCACTCGAGGGGCTACAGAGCACGCAAGACGGCACAGCCGCTCACCTTGAACGGTCAGACTCTTCCGTGCTGCACTAGCGCCAAGTATCTGGGGCTCCTGGTCTACTGCCAGTTGTCCTGGCTACCTGCGGTGAAGGCGCTTCGGAAACGCACAACGAGGATCCACCAGGGCGTGCGGAGGTTGCTGGCGCATGGACAGGGCTGCACACACACCGTGGCCCTGAAGGTGTTCCACGGGATGGCATCGTCCGCCGTCCTCTATGCTCTGCCTTTAGTGCAACTCAAGCCGCGCCGGTGGGAGGAGGTGGAAGTGGATCAGCTCCGGGCTGTCCGCCTCTGCTTGGGCCTTCCGAGCACATCTCCGGTGGCGGCGACATACACGGAGGCAGGCTTCTGGCCCATCTAGATGCGGTCCCTGCAGGTGGGTCTCCACCACATCCACTGCCTGCAGGGCACACCTGACGGCGTGGCACTCCTTGAGCGCTACCGCAGCCGGCCCAACTCTCGGATGGGCATGCTGCTCAGTACGTACGAGAGCCACATCGCGTTGCCGCAGCGGCCACGCCTGGAGCCACCACCCCCAGGCACGGGGCAGGCTCTACGCATTGTCACCACATTGCCGGGGGTCCGTAGTAAGAGGTCGACTCCACCCCAGGCCGTCCACCAAGAGGTGGCTGCGCTGCTGCATGGCGACGCTGCCGGACATCTGCAAGTGTGCACGGATGGATCTGTACAACAGTCGATGGGCAGAGCCGGAGCCGCCTGCACGGCCCTAGAACTCGGCACCAGCCAGGTGTGCAGCCTGCCCTTCCCTGCCTCATCCACCCACGCAGAGCTGGCTGGACTCCACTTGGCTGCAGATCTTCTCAAGCAGGGCACCTAGGCCCGGGGGGCCATCATCCTGACTGACCCACGGTCTGCCCTCCTCCGTCTGCGTGCCGCCGACCAGTCGGCCAGCTCTAGCGGCTACGTTGAGCGGTCGCTGGCGGCCAAGCTTCATGCGGTGGATGCGCAGGGGTGTCCACTGCGACTTCACTGGCTGCCATCGCACGTGAACATCACGGGCAACGAGGTTACAGACGCCTTGGCCAAATGTGCTCCTCGCCAGGCAGGGGTCCCAGCCTCCCGGGATGTGGTGTCATTTGACGATGCATGGACTATCCTGGCACGAGTGGTGGAGGCCATGCATCCAGATGACCGAGTAGTCAGTGGCCAGGCCCCACGGGTCTTGCCCGGATGCATTAGCAGAGACGCCCGGTCGCTCCTTCTTCGCCTGCGGCTCAATTTCTGCAACGTGGGACCACGCTTGCACCACCAAGGCCGCCGAGCATCCCCCACCTGCGCCGACTGCCCAGAGCCCGAGACACTAGAGCACTTGCTGTGCTCTTGCCCGCAGCACGACACCGCAAGGGCACAACTCCGGGCCGAACTCCAGCGACTCGGTGCCCCAAGCCACTAGCTAGAAGACTTCCTGTTCCCCACGGGACCGGACGCCATCCGACGGGAGGTCTTCCAGCACCTAGTCAACTTCCTGGTTACAACAGGACTAGCGCTGCGTTTGTAGCCGTCGGGTCATGGATTAAACGAACGCGATATAGACTATCTTCCACTCTCCTACCGCTCTTCTCTTCCCCCTTCTCTCTTCCTATCCTTTGAAGCCCCAATCCCCTTCCCTGGACTGGGTCGTATGAGGGTGAACTCCCCGTTGAGTTCAACAATATCCCCAGGCCTTTTATCTTCCCTCCTTTGTTAATAAATCACCACCACGGCCACCCTACTACCAGCCCCGCACGAACTCTGCAAAGAGTGTTGAGTGTGTTTGTGCCGTACGTGTCGGGTGCACAATCTAGAGGGAACGCTTGTTTGACAGTTGGCGCTTTAGGTATAAATAAGAGCCGGCAAGCGCTGTAGCTCATTCCTGTTTGAGCAGTGAATCAATGGTGTCACTCTGCTCGAGTCCTGTACTGTACCCTCATGTGTATACTGGCTTCGGCTCATCTCTCCCTATCAAGTAAACAAGTTACGTTTGCCTACGACTTCTGCACTTCTTCACGGCTGCAACATTGGCTGGCTGCTCACTTCACCACGCTACCACACGTATGTCGGAGGCGACAGAGCTCGGCTCGAGTCGGCCTTTCCGGATGCAGCAACGGGTTATCAGCGGTGCGATGACAACGCCGGAACACTAGGAATACATCTTTAGGAGCAACCTTTAGGAGCACCTTGCGTCAAACTAGGAAGGGGCACTGACACCTGGGGTGGTATTCTCGAGTTTTGTCCCTTTTGCGTCCCTTTCAAAAGTGTCCCTTTTGAGCGAGCCCTGATTGGCTAAAAGCGAACACCCGGATGTGACGCCATCCAAGCACGGCGGAGCTATGAGCCGTGGGTACTCGGAGCAGACGATTTGGAGCAGACGATTTTTCGTCGCCCTATTGTTGGTTCACTCGCGGAACAACAAACACATAAAAGATACTCTGGTACGGTTTCAATTCTTTAAAATGCGTTTGCAAGAACAGTTACGGTAATTGAATCAAAGGCCCACTGCTTAACCGGAAGTACGTCACGATGAAAGGTGCGCGAAAGGGACGGTTTCAAAAGGGACAGTTACCAGAATACCGCCCCTGATATGTTATGTTGAAGTCCCCGAGTTTCCGTTCCACACGGGAACGAGACACAACTCCATTTCCTGTAAAGGACCGTCTTTTGTGTGATTGGCTCACTTCCCAGGACACACCTAACCTCGCACTGAAGGCGACTGGCTTGAGATGGAGTCATATCAACGGTTTGCGACGGAATCATTATCGTGAACGTCGGTGATGCTCGTAAATTTGATCGTATGGTGCGATTGCTTCGTAGCCTGAGTGCGATAGCGAACGAGTGCGCACTGCGGGTCCTCCATGCACGTGAAGCGCGGGTGGAGCTGTTCGCGTCACAGCCAATTAGGTATGAGCGTAGAGTTCACATGCGTTCTCTCCCCCTTTCGAAGGAAGGACGAATGCGAAGCAGTCCGTACTGCCCTACATCTTAACGTGCTCCTTACACTGCAGGTGAACGCAATCGGACAGGCTGGTAGCCACACATGCCACGAGGGGAAATTGTAATAAAAGGTTTTTGCACCATGCATAAAAACTTTCAATCCTTACAGAGGAAAACAAATTTCCCCTTACTAATGTTACGCGGAAGTACTTACAGACTATGTACGGTGCGCAACACCCTTGTCTATAACACTGAGTTCAACTTCAACTAGTTCCCTCTCAAAACTGTCGATTCAAACTTGCCAAAAAAGACGTTGAGGTCAAAATATATTGCCAAGACTTCAGAATGACGCAATCGTTTTCTTCAAATGTTTTTCGGCCGAGTTAAGATAAGGCTATAAGTACGAAACCTGTGTTATAGACAAGGGTGTTGCCCTCTGTACAATATTGTGTACTTAAGAATAGCGATTGCAAGGCATTTGTTTCTAATTTATTCTTGTCAGTTACGTTTTCTGAAAGAGCGGATCACTTTTTGCTTTTCATCGCCTATTATGTTCATTCCGAGTGGCATCAGAGACAGATTGGTGCTGGCATTACCTTGCTGTGCACGATGCGGAGCAGACCCCTACAAGGATTGTTGAAAGTTAAGGCAGGTTTGGGTGTCCTAAAGGAATTTCAGGTACTCTGAATGAACTTTGTACGAAAACTCGGTTGCATGTAAACCAGGACTACAAAGTTGGAATCCTTTTGCAAGTGGAGCGCAATGCCATCAAGGATGCCACGCAGTGCTTGACAAAAAATTACACGATACTCTTTGGGGGAGGGGGAGAATCTCAAGGTCAGACATGCAGGTGAATAAAATAGCCGGGATCAAAGCTGGACTGGCGCATCAAAAGGAAAACGGCCGCATAAATAACATTACACAAACCTGAACGCTTCGCTGCTGGTTTATGTAATCACACAGCTCTGCTCGCGACGAGAAAATTTCCCGTTCACGGGTGCTTTGTATATATCCTTTCCAAGTGATTTCTTCATTGATACACGCACAGACGCTCCCAGACCGTAGCGGACAAGTCTACCACTGACATGACCGCCATTTGAGTCTCAGCGATGGGGCCTCGTTTTAGGCTCAACTATTTCTTGGGGGCGCTATGGTGTGTATTCAGAAAGTAATTCCTCAAGCAATTATTTCGTTCTTGTCTGAACAAATTTTAATTTAGGAATCTAAAAATTGATCAATTTGCTAACCGAATAACGATTACATTTCGCCTTACTGCAAAAACTGATTATAATACCGTTATATCATTGCATTAATGTTATCACTGCCACAACTGTTGTGGCATTGAAGTTATAGCAACCAGATAAACCTTAAAACTCGTCTTCGCCACACAGTCATTCCCCGATATTATCCCTGTTCACTAACAACACGTAGCCCGATTGAAAAGCGTGATTCCGTGTAGCACCTATCGAATTATACGACCTATGCTTTATCAAATAGTCACCGAAACTTGGCTAAACCCGTCTGTACGCGATACTGAAGTGCTTATCTCGCTTAAAGATTTTGACATATTACGTAAGGATCGAGCCAGTAATGTCCGCGTGCGATGGTGGCGGGGGAATAGCAACTAATCGCCAGCTGCGATGCAGCTCAGTTATATGATCAACATGCTTGAAAATGTTCTGGAGTTGTTGCAATACCTGTTTTCCACCCGTGCTGATTTATGTGTGCTATCGCGCTCCAAATAGCAACAGCTCTTTTGCGGTTTGTTTCATGACGCCTTGTTCGCAATGAACGGTACTCACCAGAACGCCCTCATTTTACTATTTGGCGATTTTAATTTTCCTTCAATCGACAGGTCAGACCCCGCCCCTATGTTATGATCTAATCCCTTTGCATCTCAGTTTGTTGAAATGTGTCTACTTTTGGGTTGTCCGAAATTGTCACGAATCCAACGCGAGTTACTGATCATTCAGCCAATAATCCCGGTTTAATTACCACGGATCCTGAGCGTGTTTCACCTCCTTGTTATCTCCAAGGGCTTAGGGGCCACGAAGTCTTATACGCAACTTTTCAGTGCGGCCTTCAAGTAACCAAAAACAAAAAAGAAACCTTTTCGTTTACAATCATGGCAATTATCGGAACATGTACCGAGATCTTAACGTCCTCGCTGACAACTTTGCGAACACTTTTTCCACCCCTTCTGCTGGATCCAACTGGGAAATAGTCAAGGATGAAATGCACCGCTTTGTCAATTTTAGGCGCGGAGTACCTTAGCACCGCACAATGTCATTCCGGGTCCGTGCGCATAGCATTTACAATCGGAAAAAATCACACAGGCACCGGTAGGATTCGAGCCTGTGCCTGACAGGCCAGACAAAGTTAGTGTCAGTCGTCTTGCCCATTGGGCTACGACCGTGGGTTAGTTCCCGAGAATCAAACTGCTTACTCCGTCGCGTGTAACGGTACGGAGTACCTTAAGACCTCCCAATGTCCGTCCGCGTCCATCCATGCGCCCACCACCATCAAGCAAAATTCCATTTGAGCTGTGAGTTGCTGTTCCATTTAAAGAATAATCAACGTGCAACTAGCGGCTCAAATCGAATGACGGACGGGACGCAAATCAGATGTCACTCGGGTCGCAACTTGGATGTCATTTCGAGTTCCCGTACTGCGCACCCTCGTGATCATCCACGGAATGAAGATGCTGCCAGTTCTTTGTTTATTAACTACCACAATAACTGAGCGTCTGCGCTGTACTTTGTTTAACTTCGCTTTAAAACGCCTTAATGCAAAGAAAAAGCGCCTGTGCTATTCCGCAAAATATACTAGACGGAAGTCTGCCTGGCAGAAGCACTACGCTGCTGCCAGAGACTAACACACGCTAATTGCAGAAAATAAGCAGAAGTTCTGCTCTAACAAATTGCTGTCAATGCTACAAAGAAACATGAAATGAATTCGCAAGAATTTAAACCCAGAACAGTCTAACATTATCATTTGCTCGATAGCTCCGGATACCCTTCTCCGATGCTAAGTATACGATATCTTAAATACAGCTTTCTGTTTGGTATTGACTAGCGAGCCTGGCAGCGGCTTTACTGATATGCCAGATGTTTCACATCCTTCCGATACCACCATTACTTGTAGCCCTGCTGGTATTGTTAAGGTATAGACTCACTGTGTAATTCTTCCTCCACTGGGATCCAATGTGTTAATGCAAAACTTCTCAACAATACGAAATAAGTATCGTCAATAATCTTCTCCCTGATATTTCAACAATCCTTGGACACGAGAAGTTTTCCATTTGGATGATCGGCAAAACACCCCTGTCCTCAATAAAAGAAACCAATAATCCCCTCTTGGTTACCCTCCAATCTTTATAACGAGTTTATGCTCTAAAATCATGGAACATAATATTTACTCTCATGTTGCAAATTGTTCTATCGTCAGCCAACATTTTCATTCCCAACTAACATGGTTTCCGCAAAGGCCACTCTTGCGACACTCAACTTGCTTTATTTCTTCACGACCTGCATTCGCATGTTAAACTCAACATTCCAATCGACACCCTCTTTTACGATTCGAGAAAGCCTTTGATAAAGTACTCATTCTCGACTAATATTTCAGCTATCTCTCCTCAGTTAGGTTCGTCTACATTAAACTGGATATAAAGTTTTCTTGCAATCGCCAACAGTTTGTTTATGCCAACTTGAACGCCCCCTCACTGCCCCCATTTCTTTTGTGTGTCCCCCATGGCACCCTGCCGGTGCCCCTCCCTTTCTTAGCTTATATGAATGACCTACCCGACGTTGCTTCTTCTAGTATCCACGTCTTTGTGGATGATTGACTTGTTTATCGGCAAATAACTGATTCGTCAGATGAAACTGCCCTTCAAAAGGATCTCCTCGCTGTTCAAGAGTGTGGAAAAATTGGGTCATGTCACTTAGCCATCTATAGTCACCGTCATTCTAATTATATACCCCAGACGTATTCCGTATAATACCACAGTATCCTCCTCTACGTCCGTTAAGTACTTAGATATCCACCTTACTCATAATTTAACCTGGTGTAACCATATCAGTCATGTTACTAACGCAGAAAATCGTGTCCTAGGCTCTTTACGTCGCAACCTTTCCTTGGCACCATCACCTGCTAAACTACCCGCATACAAAACACTCCTACTTTCAAGACTTGATTGCGGCAACACCATCTACGACTCGCACCAATCCAACCTCTGAAATGCCACTGAATCCGTTGAAAACTGCGCAACCAGACTCATCCTTTCAGACTATCGGTATCACTCAAGCGTTTCGGCACTGACATCGCTACTTCGCCTCCCTCCTCTCACCTTCTCTCGATTGATAGCACGCCTGTCTCTTTGTCACCGGTTCTTTTATTTTTTACCCCAAAACAATCAGTTATGCTATGCTCACACTACGGACGCAAAGCCCATATCGTGATCTTTTGACGTAAAAAAAAAAAAAACAGCGTGTCACGCAGTTAGGTTGGCTGAGACGTGAAATGGCGTCATTTCTCTAAAGGTATTGCGATAGTTGCGGCAACAGTCTGAATCCGGCTTTAATCATACCCGCTCGTAGAGCCTCTCGCGACAGTAACTGTTACGCTGTTTACCCACAACTAGTTAACACTACAACTTTTCAGGGTTCATTTTTAAAGCAAAGCTTCTTACCTCTACCCTCCCAAGGGTTCTTTCGCGACCATTGGTGTCAACAGAAAACTCACGCGAACGAACAAACGAATTTACAGGCCCCGCCAGGAATCGAACCTGGAACTAATCGAGTTACAAAGCGGGATCCCATTGACTTACCGATTTAGCTACGAGCCTACGCAGAGACGGGGAAGGCAGGTGGTCCACTCACCAAGCAAATCTACGTGTTTACCCCCTGCATTCTTGCGGAATGCCACGTGATATTGTCGCGCCAACTTTCGCGCAGCTGTGCGCTCCGCCCACGGCACGCCTAGCGGCCCTGTGCGCGCCTTGCGCGTGTGCTAGGAGTTCGAAAAATTAAAGGAACCTTACACTAACGCATGGCACCTCACTTCTAGTACGCCAGTGTGCTAAAGCTTGTGGCCTCAACTGTTCACGTGAAAAAAACAGCTCCTTATCATCCGCCCTCACTGCAAACGATACATCAAGAAACACATTCAAATACTGCTTGATGGCCAGGTCATCCCCCCAAGCCCGAGCATCAAGATCCTGGGCCTACATCTCCAGGCCAACACCAAGAGTGGCGTATCGTTGCAGCGCCTCAAACAGCATCAATCAAATCATACACATGATCAGGCGAGTTGACACCAAAAAGCGAGGCCTCAAGGAATCCGACACCTTTCCATTATTTCAAGCTTTTGTCCTCTCGTGAATCACTTACGGCAACTTTCTGTATTCTTCTCGGCAAGGGGGACATAAAGATGCGTTATATAATGTATAAAAACGCGGTTTAGCAGGCCCTTGGTATCCCATGGGTGCTTCCACAGAGAGGCTGCTTAGCACGCGGCTCCACAACACGGTGGAAGAGCTGATAGAGGGCCATCTTTCTAACCAGAAGCTCCGAATGAGGAGAACTGCGCCGGGTCGCCGCATTCTTCTCCATATTGGCTGAGAAGCACAGAATGTCACTCCGCTTGATGTACTCCCGGACTCTTGGCGACGAGAACTAAAGATACGGCCTTTGCTTAGAAATATAAACCCCTCACACGACGAGGGCCGCCAGCAAGTACGGGTTTAAGCGCTGAAGACCACCTTCCATGCAGATTATGTAGTTATTTATAAAGACACCTCCAAACGTTGAGGGCAGCAGTACACCAGCGTCTTGGATACCTCCAGAACCAACCTCCTTGCGTGTGCCTCAGTCAAGACCCAAAACGTGACGGCAGCAGAAGAGGCAGCCATCGCCTCCGCTCTCACTCAACCGGGGGTTCGGAAGGTAGTCATCGATTCCCAACGAGCCTACCGGAATTACTAGTCGAATTGGGTGTCCCGGCTTGTACTGCGTATGCTAAAAAACCACTCCTCAAACGGTTGCATTCACCTCATCTGGGCACTCACTCAGGCTTCCATGGAGGCCAACGAATACGTCCACCAACAAGCCTGCGCTTTTAGCCCGCGTGCTATGGAGCTGCACGAGGACAGTCGCCCGCTTGTCTTGTTCAGGGAGATTACCGAGCATTATCGCCTTCAGAGACAGACCCTACCTTCGCCTTACTCTGACCTTTCCAGAGAACAACAAACTACCCTGTGGCTCATACAATCCTGCTCCTTCCCACACAGACGCGTCTTCACTTATTGCACCCAAATCGCTACGACTATGAATTTAAATTTTGCTCAGATGTAGGAACCCTCCGCCACATTATGTGGGTGTGCGACTTTAGCCCTGAGCACCCTCCTCTTTTTCCGTCCACTACGCAACAAATACAATGGAATCTGCGGCTTTCCAGCCCCCCTCTGCCTAACCAGCTTCAGCTGGCCTGCGGAGAACTGGCGGCGCGAACTTCATATGGGCTCAAGGGAAGCAGGAACTACTCCCCGGGGCCGCACTCTGGGTGGTTCAGGAATCTGAATAGAAGTATTTCGTCCTCTTTCTCTCCCTTTGTCTCTGCCGCCGATCTCGGCTTCTCTGTCCACAGCGGCAGAGACGGAGAAGTGAGATCGTCGAACACCGGGGTTCAGCTTCGTTTATTTTTTAAAAAAAGAGTTTCCACCAATTAAATGCACCAATACAACTCAACCAAACACCATGCATCATGCATCATGCATCATGCATTGATTGAACCTTACAAAGAATATCTTTTTGAAGTAATAAAGGGTGTGGTTAAGTGCATCTCACTTTTCTCAGAATTGAGTCTTTGTCGAGCGACGTGAGTGGATTTAAGTGATGTCGGATAAGTAATCGTTGTGGGTGCCGTTTACAGCTTTGCTTTCTAACGGATCTACAGGGTGGATTGGAGCAAATTTTTTGTTCATAAATCACAAGACTGGAAGAATCTTCCTGCCAACATTGCCGTTATTACCGATAGCAGTTGCTTTAGGTCTGCAGTACAAGAAGTGTGTTCTGATTTCTAACCCATATTGTTTACACCTTTGCACTGTATTTTGAATGCCTTTTTTCCTGCCCAGCCCTCATGTTATGCCCCCAAAAGGGTTCTTCAGCTACCAATAAATAACTAAAATAAATAAATGTATATTTACTAAGCTGATTGCCTAATTTTCCAAACAGGTGGTTGGGTGGAACCTCCTTGAAAAATTAGTGGCCTTCTACTCTGTCAAGAAGGATTACCTGCAAATCTGGACGAAGTCGACGGAGTGCACGAAATAAAGCACGTTTATTGTGATTTGCAAAGGAGCACACTTCCCATTAGCTGAAGGGTCCAAGCTTTGTTCTTGAGGGCAAACATGAACCTTACTGTGTCCCCCCCCCCCCCTCGTCATAAGCATCTTACTGTTTGTGTAACACACAAACGCAATCTGCTATACCAGTAAGGACTCCGGACAGGTCCCATTTGGCCGTTTAAAGTTCGCGTTTAAGCCTGGCAACAGCATAAAGGACATGCCATCCATCAGTACGGGCATGGAACCTATAGCTGCGCGTGCACGCCCACCCACTCTTTCTCCCAGTGTTTTCCAGTAAAAACCTGCGGACGCATAACCCAGCAACCGTTCATGTGCGCGCGCTTAGAAGTGGCAGACGCGGTCGAAAACATCTCCTTAAAGCCCTCTGAAGAAGTGATATTGGCTCGATCTGGCGTTGCAAGCGGGCAAGTTGCTGTTCATCCGGTAGGGATTCGCCGCCGGTACTCCACGAGTTGAAGTTAAGGCGGTAACGGCCGCGCCAGCAGCTTCACTTTGTTTTTGCCCCCGTTCGCTCTTGTGTTCTGGCCAATGCTTCAATTGTTGCTCTTCTTCCTCCAAACGAACGGCATGCATCCGTGCCATAACGATTGAGAACCTGGAAGCCCTAGAGCTCCATTCTCGCGTACAAACATGTGGCGGCTTGGTTATCTTACTGCCTGTGTAAGATCTCTGCGTAACACATCAACCCACATCCAAACCACTCGATTGAGGAGGACAGACGACTAACCCCATTGAGCCACGCAATTTCGATATCTAAACCTCCCACCAGCACAACCGGCATTTTTTCAGTAGCGGCATGAAGCCCAGCTGTTCGCGCACGACCCCCTCTTTCCACCGGCCAACCGGGCATGCATAAACCGGCTACCGCTGAAGGTGCATACTTAGGCGTGAAAAACACCGGCGAAAATATCGCTTGGAAGGCCTTGCAACCTGAAAAAGAAGTATGGACTCACGCCAGCATTCCAACTGGGAAAGTTTCTCTTCAATTGGGATGGATTCACAGCTACGTAAAATTTGAGCGGAACCGGCGACGGCGGGTTTCGGTCGTTTTAGGGGGTAGCCCTGTGGCATCCGTTACCTGGGCTTCGCGGGAGCGGTGTCTGTTTATGTCCGCGTACCGAGTGAGCCAGCGCAGTAGCGACGAAAGAAAGAAAACGGAGAGGAGCGCCTAGCGAGGGGTGAGGTGGAGTACGACACGTGCGGCTACGGCGTCATCTCTGTCATTGCCTTTCCCTGACAGGTCTCATGTGGTGCCACCAAGGAGAGCCCTCCTCCTGACACTTCCCCAGACGCTGTTCCGTTCTCCGCTAATCCAAACCACGGGACACATCAAAAAGATTCAAACACGGTTTCAAACAAGATGTTCGCTGCTGTTTTGTGCGGGGCTAATCCGAACCATGTGACATTTGCGCGGGGAGTTCAAACACGATTTACAAGATGCTGGCCGGCGCCGTCGGCGCGCTGCATGGTAGCAGCAGAATAGCGCCCGTTGCCGTGCGTTCGCTGATCACGCGAACACTTCCTGAGAAGCACTAGAAATGTGCCGTGACCGAGAAGACTGCAGCTCGCACTGCGTCAAAATTTCCTAATAGGGTGTATAGTAATTGTCAGTGCACTTTTGACGCGCACCCGTGCTTCTGTTTATTTTTCGTAATAATCTGATAACGCACTACCGGCATTAGCTACCGACTGCGCAACTTGCCAAAGGGGCATCGGTGAAGACGAGGGGAAAAAATTACACCACCTTCCCACGTGGGAACCCTGAGGGGATGCAAAGCCGTGGAGTAGTAGCGTGTTAATTGGTTGTTTGAGTAAACACATGTATTGTAGTGTATTACATGTCTTCTTTATTTATCGAGTAGTGGGGAACGTTTTGCGGCTTCTCGTTCTCGAAGCGAGGAATCCGCTGTTCGACGCTGGCGTTTCGAAGCGTTGTCACGTTGCCGAACGCCATCTGGATCAGCTACTCGCCGCTGGCGTTTCATAGCGGCTTCTCGTTCTGGAAGCGAGGAATTCGCTGCTCGACGCTGCGGTTTACGTTCGGCCTCGTGAGCTCTCCTCTGAGCAGCCTTGTCTTCGGAGGCACGAGACGAGCCGAGCGGTGAGGAGGAGCGGCGATGAGGAGAGCGGCGTTATCTCAGCTGGTTAGGGCTCCTGGAGCGACAGTGTTGCCGGTATTTTCCTGAGCCCGCACGAGACGAGCAGAGCGGCGAGGAGGAGAGCGGCGTTATCACAGCTGGCGTAAAGAGGGGGACGACGTGGAGAGGAGCGGACGCCGGTCGACGGGGGGTCGACTAAGAGATGCTTTGCATCTAAAAGAGTTGTGAAGGTAGTGTCAGCGGTGGTGAGGAGGAGCCCCGGAGCGCCGCCGAGTAAATCGATCACACCGGAATGAAAACTGGGGGGGTTAGGCATAGACTGCTTTGCAGTAATATCGGCCGAAGATAACGTCTATTTGTCGCGTTACTCCACTATTTTTCCGAGTACAAGCAAGCGCTTGTTTGTCATTTCTGAAGAACGTACTATAGAGCTACGTCACCCACTCCAACGCAAGTGAGTTACTAACGGGCATTTCGGGAACGGTGGAGCTGGGGATCTCGAGTTTCCGGCACGCTAGATTTTACAACTAATGGGCCACGTGAGAATAGGCCAAGAATAAAATCAGCTCCCCAATTTTTGTTTCTCGCGTCTTGGCATTTGGTGTATTGCTCCTTATTGAATTTACATCTATGAGACTCACGCAGATGTCGGCTTTTCTTCGTTGATTTTTGTGTTTCCCACTGTTCGCGTGCTTTCTGTGCTTATATTTTAGAGGACTATATTTTAGAGGAATATATTTTAGAAGGATTGCGCGAAACTGATCGTTACCGCAATTGTTCGTCAATGTGTGTGCCACCTTACCGAATGAATGCTGGAGTTTTGCCTAGAGGGAAAGGCGTGCTCCGATCTTGCGTGTTTTTCAAAGAGAAGCTTTCTTTGGCTCTTCCCCTGGTCTCGATTGGTCTGCTGCTGCTGCTGCGGCTCTGTCCGCCGTACTCACACCAAAAAAGGCCGTCTGCCCTGCGGGTTCGGGGCGCACTGCGAAGTCGCGCTAGATAGGGCTAGCTTCCTTGGACTATCCCCGAGAGTTAATTGGGAAAGCAACGTGGGAGGGGTTTGTTATGGCATATGGGTCGCCTGGGAATTTCATAGATCTTGCGCTTGTAGCCGGTGGCCGCTTTGCGAAAGAGACTGAAACGCTGAACATTTCTTCTTACGTCTCGTACTTTTCCACAGAATTACCACGGCTCAGCTTCCTGGAATACCAGAAGATACGTCCCCTACAACGCCACTAAAATGACGTGGGCCAGTTAATTTCAACCCAGGTATGCTTCAATAAAAGCTACGCTTTACGCCGATTCCCACCTCTGCTTGGAATCCCCGAGTTTTTGCGCGTGCGGTCTTTCGCACGCGGTTAAGTTAGTCAGGAAGCTGCATCGTGTAGCTTCACGAAGCTTGGTCTTCGTTATAGTTGTACCTGTCCGGGTGTTTATATGTACTTTGCTTGGTACGCTACCGTCGCATACGCCTCTAAAACTAACCAGAAGCGTTACGTCACTTGCACCTAGCAACTTCCAAGTATAAATCGAGATTGGTGCCCCGCAACATCTACAAGAAGTTGCTTTTCAATTCAAACTCTGATAAAAGCCGCTGTCAACTGCGACAGGTTAATTTTTCTATTGCTCAGCGAAGTGTCCAAAGAGCCACTTTGAGCTGAAGCAAAGATATACCCGCTATAACATATACTTGCGTTAAAGTGCAATAGTTGTAATAGATCCCGTAGCCAGATGCAGCGCGTTTTCGCACTCCTCCTTGCCGTAAGCGCCGCCACAATAAGCAGCCGAGGTGGGTTATTTCGATGTTTCCCAGCAGGCACTTAGAAGCTCAGTTTTAAAAAGTAACATCACCGCACAAGCTCTTGTGGGCTACATTTAGCGGTAATAAATTCCGGAACATGAAGCACAGTGATGAATATAAGCGAGCGATGCGTGTTTGTTAAAATAACGTGTAAAAATGAACCAAATTACTTGTCTACAGTCGACGCTTACATAACAGTAGCAATAATTTGAGCATAGAAAAATTGTTTTCGTGTGCCTGTGTAGCGTCTAAGCACTAAAAGCACCCCAGTTGCCGAATCTCAATGACAGATTCGTATGTTACTTTTGCAAGTTGTGAACAAAAATAAAATTTCGTGCCGGCCACGCTCGCATTGTGGTTCGCCACCATTCTGTAATTGCATCGACGTTATACCCTTAGTTCTACAGGAGTGAACAAGCGAAGTTCATTAAAGTGTGTCGGAGAAAAAAGGTGTCCAAAGGCATTGCGGCAGCTTACAATCACTGCGTATAACGAATGAAGTATTGCATCTAAAGCGGAGTGCAAGCCGTAGCACGATATTACCTTGAGAATCGCCTGCTGCATGGACTCGCAGGTCATCACCCCCAAGGAAATGAAAAACTACACTTGTTGAAGGCCCATTGTGGCTAACGAGTTTTCGCGGGAAAAGAAGAGTAGTACGACCTATTGTCGCGACCACGGCAGCACATCAATAAGAAAACATTGTAAGCGTATCCGGTGCCAGCGCTGCTTGGACGTGAAGTTAACGAAGGGGCGGCGTAAGCACTCGGAACAAGAGTAGCGCTGTTGTGCCATAAACGGTTCAAGGAGCGACGGGAAAACGCGCGCCCATCCCGAAATGAGTCCTTGAAGACCAAAAACAGCAGCCACTGGTGCTTTGCGGTAAGGAATGACGTCCTCCAATATTTCGCAGTACTTGTTTATGGCCGCACTCACGTTTCGGCCCGCAGACAACCCTATCACAAGTAATGACTGTGCAGTTACAGCATCAACGAACCGATGATGACGCCTTCTTGCACATGATCAGCGTCTCGCGTCGGCCGGCTGGGGTCATGGCCTCTAGTCTTCTTTATTTTTCGTTCTAGTGAAAAGCTGAAGGTGGCAACCAGTACCCGCGGGATATCCAAGGCAGCACAAAAAACTATTTTTATATTTTTTGGAAGTGCTCACAAAGGCAATAAGCCTTCTTCGGTGGGGCACTATTTTAAAATATTGTTTAAAAAGGGGCACGGGCACATTAGTATAGGCTGTTAGTGCAGAAGTGCAAAGCAAGCCGTAAGGGTTTTTAATGACAAGGGTCTTTGGGTATGTAAGCGCAGTGATTGTCGTCCGTCCGGCCGTCCGTCCGTCTGTCTGTCACTCATTCAGCCGCCAAGCAAATTTAGCGAATGCGGCAACACAAAGTATATGCAGCCAGGACTATTCCAACCTACCGAAATTCCCCCTATAGATAGTAAATCCCCACGTTATCCTTCGGTAAAGGAAACCTTAGGCATATTCGATTTGATTTCCTTGTGATGTTTGAAGCGCTAAAGCCGAAGCGCCACATAGCCGCACCTCGTTGTGGAGCTGTGAAGGGCTCGGGAATATTTTGACGCCGTGGGGAGCTTTAGCACGCAACGCATGTTTTGCGTTTCGCATTCATCAGAAAAGTAGCCATGGGGGCCGGCATGAACCCCTCCTCTTTGGGCTCAGCCGCACACGCCCTTAGCACTGAGGAACCCCAGCGGGTCTCACGCTTATTTTACGCAAAATGTAAGTACGAAACCAATTATGAATACGAACACTTTTTATTAAGCGTGCACTTCACATTTCCCGCAAAACAAGCTCATACACGGCCAATATTTGTACTACCTCGGAAGGAGGAAGGAGTCATTGGCACACGCCGTAGAGGGTGCATGTGGTGGAGGCGAAAATAGGCTTTTGTAGGTTTCTAAGTGGCTGGCTCTTTTTGTGGTGTGGGCACATTGCGTGGCATGAATGATCACTGCTTTTGGAAAGCAACCGCTGTCTCCCCTCGCTGACTTTCTAATCTACGAAAAAAAACAGATTCCTTGCAACCGTATATTGTGGACACAGTCATGACGAAATGCAAATAATGTCTTATTTGCTTCGTTTTAAGTTTTAACGGAAGCTGTGCAGCAAATCGTCATAGGTTCGTGTCCGCAGGTGCGAATTTGCGTTCCCATCTCGTAATGAGGCGGCCTGTGATGGAGAGATGGAATGGCTAAGGGCACTTAAATTCTTTGTTAGGCTTCCTTTTTCCCTCTTCAAAAATAACCTTTGTGGTAGTAATACTCGCGCAAGCTGCTACCTGGCCTTTTTAGTGCGCAAGCACCCTGGCGGCCGCTCTGACATTTGGCGGAGGCGATGGCAACAGCTTCGGCGTCGTTACCGAGCGAGAAAAGGCTGAAAGGAAACGGTGGGGGAAAATGTTGCAAAGATGTGCGGGAGAGGGCAGTATGATTAGCCCGCACGATACGCTCGTCGGAGGGGCTGACAAAATTGTGAAGGGGAGGGCGGCACGCGTTGCTATGGCGCCATCTCTCTCACTGCCTCCCCCTCACACTTTCGGCGGACGCTACTACTCCATGCGTGGCTCATACGAACCACGTGACATTTGCGCGGGAGCTTTAAACATGATTTGCAACAACATGGTGCCGGCGGCGGCGATGTGCTGCGAGATAACAGCACAGTAGCGCGCCCATCGTTCTCTGATCACGCGATCACTTTATGAGATGCCGCAGATATGCGGCGCGACGGAGAAGACTGCTGTTCGCGCTGTGCACAAATTTCGCATTCGGAAGTATAGTAATTGCAATGCATTTTTCCCTTCCAGGTGTTGCGCACTGCGTACCAGCACAACTTTTCCTTTCCAATTGGCTGCACATGTTATTCTTTCCCGCTACTGCTGACCCCGTACTCTTCGGGCTTTTGGGATCGCCCAGCGGTTGGGTTGCCGGTGTCACGGCGTAATGGTCTCCCTTTCGTTTCCCGGAACCTCCCTAATCACAATTTTTTCCCTGCGCACTCCCGACACCTGCTGGTGGGCTCCATGCCTCCTCGACACTTTCCCTTAGTCTTCTTGTCATTACATTTTCCCGCTCTCTACTTCGTCGATTATAGTTTTCTGTTAACGATCCGCAAGTACAGAAATCAACTGTTCAACTCAACCGAGATCGACTGTGTAACGTATGAAGGTAACTTACTGAACAAGTAGCCCTGCAAAAATTTCTTTGGTTTTCTGGGGAGCTCTCATGGTCGTTTTACGCCAACAAACTTAAAGGGGAGTTTTCACGAGTAACGGGAAGCATATACCGAATTTAACATCTCATAACCACCTCACCAAAACAAATATTCTACTACTCTCTTTTCTATTCCAGGCTGAGCTATGGCAGATTAATATGGGGAATCACGACAGCATACAACACAATACCTTTATTATTTTGCAGAAAAAAATGCTTCGCATATGTGAGAACTATAAGGGAAACCAACAGAGTGTACGGACAGACCCTCTCTTTGTAAAATTTACCTGCATAAAGCTGATGAAATGTATTACTTCAAACTCTTACATTATATTTATAAAAACCACGAACAAAACATGTTGACTCTGAAATCTAGAAAATACCAATACCCAAACCCCTAATTTCACCGCCTACAATTCGCAGTAATTTTGGTAAACAGACCATTCCTTAAGAAGCTACAAAAACATTCAATAGCAGTGACATAAAAATAAATTTCCAGAGACCATTTGCCCCCTTCAAAACCTAATGCAGAAAATGTCTAGTCCGTACTTGTACGTCATTCTGTACATTGTGAAGTGTCGTTTCTTGTAAAATATTCATCCTTGCCTATTTTCTTAAAACACAAGAACATTGCTTTGTATGTTTCAATGTGCAACTTACATTCATGATATATTAGTCATGGAGTAAACACGTTCACCGATCCCATTGTTAGGAATACATGTCTATCCCCATCTGTACTTTGCACGGCCGATGAACTTTTTGCGCGATGTATGCTTGCCAAATGTTTGTCATCATATTGCGTTACACAGATAGACACACCCCCCCCCCCACGCTTCATCTATGTACGTCCATGCCTCGTATAGTAGTATTGTGCTTCATTTGTTTAAATACATGAGCCTGTGTAATGTCTTTTACTTTTTTGTTACGCTGAATTTCTGTTATGTTGAACTTCCCATCTCGTTTTGCTGAGACCCAGCTGTTTGAATCGATATCATTTTTGTGGAACTGTGAAACCTGTAAGAAGGCCGACGCCTCGTCAGGCGATCTTCACCTAACGCCTCGGCTCCCTCTAGGAGCTGTCTAGGGATGCTCTAGGTGTAACTTTCGAGCGTAAAGGCAACGGTAACTTAAGGACAGTGTGAAGCTTGAAGCAAAAAGACATATCAAGAAGTTTAGTTGTGATTGGCTTCATAAGTCAGTAAAATCGATGAAGAGATTTTCTTAACTTCTGCGCTGGTCCTCTCTCCTGTTATTAGTCCCCTTGTACCCTTCTTTTTTACGAGCAGTTTTTCTACTTGGAGGGTGTAGTACAACTGCTATACAAGAACCTGTGATTTTATAGCTTGAATCGCCTCTAGGTAATGTTTCACACGTGTTGTCAGAACAGGCCGGCTGTGACACAAAATACTGGGAACAAGGGAACTGTGCGGACATGAATCACATAACATACAATTAACTTAGACATACCACTACTTTCATCCCGAAAACATGAATAGTTGACTACTAGAGTGTGTCTTTCCTTCAGGAATGAAATTTGAGGAGCGCATCAAATATTGGAGTGATGATAATTGACAAACCCAGCCACTGTTGGCGCAGTAAAGGGCGTGTCCTTTTAAAACAATCTCATAGTATTGAATTGTCGTAAAGTGTTGTCGAGAAAAGCTACCCATGCACCTTTCAATCGATATATTAGGAACAAAATCAGGAAGCCCCACTCTCGGGGATTCAGTTGACGAAAGAAGTTTCAATCTCTTTCGTTGTTAACACGACGCATAATTGCATTTGGGCGATGCCCTTAACAGATAGCAGGGCCTAACTGCTCCCATATTTGTTATAGGAGCTTGTGATGTTTTTTTTTTTTTGCATTCGGAAGCCAACATGAATGGTAAATTTTTACCGGTGCAGAGATACAAAGGCAAAAATTCTAACGGATATTTTACCTGCGGCTGTATATAGCTAAGTTGACTTTTTGCAATCAAAAGTGCACGTTCGATGAATAACGCTTTGGCGTCAGTTATTTAAGGCTTTCACCCTAGGTAAGATTGCGAATGAAATTAATAATGCACCAAGTACAGTCAAGATCTCACGTCCACCCAGATTTTTGCAAAGTAAATATCTGGGTTACGCGTTCAAATCAACGTTCTTGGACGCTACTTGGGCGCTACTTGGAGGCTGCACAAATTTTTCGTTACGCTACGCTGTTGATAATTTGTGCACATATTAACATCCAACGGGTACTTGAAACAGTGATATCAGTTTGTAATCTTGAAAAATGTCGCTTACAAGGCCGGTTAAACAACATTCGACCAGAAAATCATGAATTAAGATAGAGAATGAACTCGCCCACTACACCGGTGCGGTAACACGACCCCACTCCCTCCCCCCCAAATTTTCCCGTTACAAAATAGCGCAACGAGTTCCCGACAACTGCGCTGCATTTTCGACTGAACCTCATGTCGGTACCGATGCTTGGTTTCGCAGGTTCGCTACGTAAGGTGCCGATAAAAGTTACGTGTGCATTTGTTTTATTTTTTAACTTCGGCCGACGTTCCAGACTAACAATGGGAAGTACCCTTGGTGGTGGTTTGCATAACCGTGAAAAAAAAAACAGATTTTCAACAAGAAATAAGCATCAGTACTTGAAAACGAATGCCGGTTCCTGTCGCCACTAGGATATCCAGAAATTATGGTTCGCCTGCTTTCCAAATGGCATTAATTGCCGGTATTGTGAAAGAAATAACAAAAATACAGCAAGTCATAGGACGACATGCGCACAGCAACTTGCATACTGTATAAAGCATTCGTGATTTCCCCGTTGGACGCGTAATATTTAATAACAGGATCTTCCCACATATAATCTTCAGGTGCACGTTGAGGGGCTGAGACTAGGGTATTTTAAGCATAAGTCATGCTGAGTAAAACACGTTTTTGGTCGGAGTGATTCGTGTCGGGGTTGCAAAACGAGAGAGTTGAAAATTAGATACGAAAGGCAAGAGGACAGACGTAAACTCAGAATGGCTTATTTCTACCGCCTGGAATACTCTAGGCTATAAGCAATAAATGTGCATTAATTTTTAAATAAAATTAGCTGCGATGTCGCACAGTATCAGTGGTTACTGTCCAGAAAGTGTTCATTTTGTAACAGGTTAAACGGACAATTCACTGACATGGTTAAGGGATGTATAGCGCAAAAAAGGGACGACTGGCAAAAAGGATGCACAAGGAAAAAGTGCTAACTTGCAACTACTGGTTGATTAAAGGAAGCACTTATTTACAACAACGGAGGCCATGAAAACAGGCAACCTACGCGACACAAAGAAAGACAAGCAAAAATAAATTTGATGACCCACTACACATTCTTATCGCCCCCGCCCGAGCCACGGGCGTCCAAATAAACAATCTATTTTGCCGATAAAATATTTATTTGGAAGCCCATGGCTCGAGGGGGGGCGATAAGAATGTGTAGGGGGATATCAAACTTATTTTTCCTTGTTTTTGGTTTGTGTCACTTAGTTTGTGCCGCTTGGTTTCAACAAAGCACCCTGTGACATTCCCTAGACGGCAGAAGACTGCCTTCATCGGTGATGAATGTGGAAACTGTCAAAACAATGTTATTAACACGTTCTACCCCCAAGGGATGACCACGGTGGTGGTGTTTCACGGAATTCAAAAGCGCATTATCCCGCAACGGCTGCTGATTACTGCGTCCCTAAATGAAGTCCGCAAGCCGAGGCGACTTTGCCATTGCTTACCGCCAGACAAGAATCCATTGTTTAACGTGTTCAGAGCACGGCTTCATTCGTGCGCAACGTGAACAAGCAGCCGACAAGAGAGCGTCATTCACATTATGAGCGGTTCTTTGCTCCACCGCCAGGTGCCACTGTGTTCGATTGCAGGGCGAGTACGGCCATTTCACTTTTTTTCCCCAGCCTAATGTATACATACCAAAAACTCAACTTCAGCACAATTGCTTTCAGTAGCAAGAGAGACAGAAAGAGAGAGAACTCTTTAATGTGGGATGGAGACGTCAGCTCTGCTAAGGGCAGTGCTTGCTACGCCAGATGGGGGTCATTACAATGCAGTGAAGCGAATGTGAGAGAATTGGGAAGGCAAAAATTAGAGACAAAACAAAAGTTAAATAAAAATGGCAAGCAACGAAATGAAAGTAAAAACTCTAAATCAATGAAAAAACCTCTGCATAAAGTTAAGTAAAAAATTCACGCATATCCACGAAGGGAATCATGACGAGTGGGCGAAGCACTGAGGATCGTTATTACGGTAAATCACCCATGTTTCCTGCTGCTAAAACGATGTCCAAACCAACCCAATACAAATAAATTTAATCCAATCAAATACAATCCATTTCAATTCAATCCAATTCAATAAAAACCAAATCCAATTCGATCCAATCCAATCAAGTGCTCCTCGCGCATTCGCAGCACGGCTCTCCGGGAGCACAATCTCTCTCTCTTTCGCCATCTCCGTTTCTCTCTCTAACCTTTTGCGAACCTTTTATTTTGTTCTTGTTAACCTTTTGTGAACCTTTCGTTCACAGACGTTCCGATTTACATGGTGCTGCGTCTCTCTCTCTATTTCTCCATCTCTCTCTCTCTAAGCTTTTGTGAACCTTTTTTGTCCTTTTTACCCTCTTGTGGTCCTTTTGTTCACAGATGTTTTGATTCACCCGGTGCTGTGCCGTGATCACAGACGCCGGACGGGCAAGCCTCTAGTAGGTGCTTCGCCCCTAAAATAGAGCGAATCGAGCCCAGGAAGCGCAGAGCACATAACAACAAAAACGAGTCAAAGCGTACATGCCGACTAAAACACGTACAGATGTAGCTATGCGCACAACGCAAAAATTACAAAGTTTTGTCTAGTCCAGAATCACGCCAAAAACGTAGAATTTTTCTTCCTATAAATGAGTCAGTGTTGTTGGCCTAGGGTCCAAGAAAGTGACACAACTGAAGCTTTGGTCAACGTCGTACACGAGACAGGCAGCTAGCCGCTGTTACTAATCGCGGGCATACACAAGTGCTATGCAGTCGCGGGCACAGCGCACATGGGGCACAGTAGTGAATCCTCCCACCCTGCTTTGAACTTGAAGTTTTGGGTGTAAGCCATGTTGAGATGCAAACGATGCAGTACACATTCAGACGCTTTTATCAGGTTGGGTGGAACACGAAATTTATCATCATCATCATCATCATCACCAGCCTATCTACGCCCACTGCAGGGCAAAGGTTTTTCCATTAGTCTCCGATTACCCCGGTCCTGTGCTAATTGCGACGAATTTATCCTCGCAAACGGAATTTATAGAGAGGGTAAATTCCATGCAGAGGTACGATATTCGCTGCGAGGGTGCTGCCTCTCCAACCAGTTCGATAGATAAGGGCAGAACCATCCTCGCCAGAGAGAGGAAGCTGTGTCGTGTTACGTAGAGAGCGGTGAACGCTGTCGGCTGCATTAGATCTAGTATTTCCTTCTATTTCCGAATGGCTAGGCAGCCATTGAAGGGCGATGATATGCCCCGCGCGCACTACCGCTGTGTGGATTTCGCTGATTTCACACACAAGCTGACTGCAGTGGTTGGACAGCCTTCTTAGATATTTCAAATCACCCCGTAAAACTAAGAAAATCCCCCATCGCCGGACATGGTGTGCACCAATGAAATGAGGGGCAGCCCTTACAGCTGCTAGCTCACTAGCGGAGGATGATGTTTTGTGGCTGAGTTTTTTGCTGATTAGGCACTGGACCGACGGAACCCACACGCCAATGGCAGATTATTCTGCGGTGACTGAGCTGTCCGCATAAACGTGCGTGTGGTCTGCGTAAACGGTAAATATATATTCCAGCGTGAAAAACATCAGTGCAGGTGCCGGCATGGATGACGTTTTCCTTATTCCGAGAATGTTTGTTATTATTTTCAATGGTGCGAGTATATACGGCGGCAATGCTGGCTTGAATGCTCGCTGAAAATTTTTTGGAAGCAAGTCTCTTACATGCGATGGAGTGATGCCTGCCAGATGATGCGCATGTCACCGAGTGACACGGCGTACAGATGTTCGAAGGCAC
Organism: Haemaphysalis longicornis; assembly: GCF_048455015.1. Classification (NCBI taxonomy): domain Eukaryota; kingdom Metazoa; phylum Arthropoda; class Arachnida; order Ixodida; family Ixodidae; genus Haemaphysalis; species Haemaphysalis longicornis. The sequence continues at coordinate 2,156,455 of NW_027526295.1, forward strand.
TCTTGATGATGAAGCACTGACGCAGATAGGCACCGAGCTTCCCACAAAGTTACAATTGTCGATGTGCATTTGGGAAGACCCAGACACACGGTTAGAGCTCTCGCCAGCACTGATTATATTACCTTCAAATTTGTAGAAGACAGTTGATGTAGGGCCGCCAGGCTGTAGCGTAAAAGGCCTAGAAAGAGTGCTTGGTAAAGTTTAAGAAGCGATGATACGAAGATTGTCGACTTAGTATGCGCGCGAAAGGCGAATGCGCGCGAAAGGCAAAAGCCCTTCAACTGCTCAATGCGGTGAAAGATCACGCTGAGAAATTTGTGGTGTTTGACATTAGGTATCTGCATACCTTCTACAATGAGCGTATATCGTGAGACGTCACGCCGTGTGAACGCAATCGCTGCACTTTTCTGAGAAGAAAGATCAACCAGCAGCATCTAAGGATCGCTCTGAAGTGCGACGCGAATGTTTCGGCGTTTTTGGCCTGAAGCTAACATGCAGATGTCATGTGTACATTGAAATATTGACACCTTAGGGAAGAACCGTTCGCAGGCGTATAAGGCATATGCTGAATATAGTCGGACTCAAGACGCCGCCTTGAGGAACTCCATGTGACAGGATGCTCGGTTGTTGAGCTATCACTGGTGACCATATAAACGTGTGGGTGTTGTAGGTAATTGCAGAGCCCCTTGAACATAGTCCTCGCCGCCCTGCTAAAGTCATCTCTATTCCGATAACTTCATGTGCCACGCTGTCAACCACCACCCTGACGTCAAAAAAACAGTTACAGTGTTATTCCCAGCTGATTTGTCTAGCGAGATATCCGCCATCAAAGAATGTATGTTACCTGTGCTGCTTCGCTCTCTCCTGAATCCAGGCGTTTGCGATGGATAGATATCCCGATTTTCAAGGTGCTAAGCAAGCCGTTCTAACACCATCTTCTCAATCACTTTGCCGATACAACTTAGAAGTGCAATTGGCCGGTACGAATCTATATCCTTGGCCGGCTTGCCTGGTTTAAGGATTGCTGCGATCCGGGCGATTTTCCAGCTGGCCTCAAGCTGGCCACGATTTGTTGTACAGGAAGAGGAGGTGATGAAGAGCTTTCGTGCCTAAGTGGCGTACAGCCAAATACGTGGTGCCATCAGCGCCAGGGGAAGACAAATTGAGATTATTCAACGCCCTCGTGAGCTCTTCAATGGTGAAAGGTTCATGCATCAGCGTCGCATTTGTGGGGAGGGGCAAAACACGGACAGCTTCGAGATCACAACTTTACAGGGCGGAGTGGGGATGTTCGTGCAAAATTCTTCTGAAACACTCAGCTGATTAACGCCCTTTTGAAGAGCAGCCTTTGAGAATGAGTGATGCGGACTTATCAGGGTTCTTAAGATTCGAAAAGGTTGCCATATACGTGTTAATGGCTTCTGTGGATTTAGCCGAGGGCAGTGCGGGCTCAAGCGCAGTTTAGCTAGCTTATAGTTGTGCTTTTGGACATGTTTCTGCGCACGTCTATCAGCTCGAATGTCGTCTGGAGACGTGGTCTTGCGTGCTCGCCGCTCTGCTCTCATGCGGAGGGCGCGACGGCGCCCGTACTCACTCTCGATTGCTGATACCTCTTTGGGGAGCAAACAACGTCTCTCGGGCGCAGAATTCGCATTAGCGATAGCGTCAGCAAACGTTTCATGCGTGGTAAAAGTGGCACTGCCATCCTCCAGGATATCTCTTAACTTCTCCCAATTCGTGCGGCACGCTGTGAGTTTTTGCGGAGCACCACTAATTATCGTGATTACTGTGTAAGTTGGAAGATGGTGACTACCGAAGCTTTCCACATCAGCAACCTACTACGCGGATTTCGCCTGGGCGACGGACATCATTGTCACATCCAAAGCACTCGATGTTTTTCTATGGACGAATGTGGCGCTGCCCGTGTTTTGATGAGAAATCCGGCATCGGTAGTGATGTTTAGAAGGCGGTTTCCCCGAGGTGTTCTTCTTCTGCTGCCCCAAGCCGAGTGATGTGCATTGAAGTCACCCGTAAGAACTTGCGGTGATGGCGTCTTGACCACTATGGAGTGCAGACGCTTGGCTTCAAAGTCCGCTCGTGGTGGTATGTAGCCTGTGATAACTGTAAATTTCACATCATTGTGTTTCACCGTCGCCGCGACATACTCATTAGAAGATTCCGAGGGAGAAAAATTGTCCGGTCATTTCTAATCACCAACACGACTCTGCTTCAGCCCCTGCCAGTCACGGATTCCAAGAACGAATAGCCCGCAACCCGAAGCTGAGCACGCAGGTTATATTCAGATATTTCAATTGTTGGGAAACGGTGCTTGTTGACAAAATACCGGAGATCAGATACCAGTGAATTTAGTCCACAGGCATTCCATTCAAATATGGTAGCTTGATTATGGATATTTTGTAGCCGCATTATATTGCCAATCATCAATGCCATTGCTGCATGAAAGGAGAAACGACATCAAGTAATGTTAAGATGGCACGCACCACTAAAGACGTGAAAGGAGCAAAGAACGACCGTACAGCATTCAACAGCACTTGCCATGAGGAGCTGAAGGTGTGAGTTGGGGTCTCTTGCTGCCGGTGTGTTGGGTTTTGACGAGAACCATTGCACACCAGCCGTAGTGTTGGTGAAGTCCTTGGAAGAAGCAGATGAGGCGATTGAGGCTTCACTATTGCCTGATCGCTGAGACGGAAGCGGTGGGAAGTCGGCGCAATCATCGACTGCAGCAATCTTGGGTTGCCGATCCCGTTTCTTCCATTGGGGCATCTTGGTGCCAAGCTGCGTGGAGCTTTCACAAGTAATGACAGCATCTCCTGCTGCCTAGTAGCCAACCTTGAAGTACATAATAAAGAATACGCCCACCAACAGAGAAAATAAAACAATGACCTTTCGGCACCCCGAAGGGGAGGCTTGTTCACACTCAGTGTCAATCCCGACCAGACCGGCGTCCTTCGAAGCCTGGATTTAGTCAACCTTGTTCAGACTCTTATACTTGTAGATGATGGTATCTTGGCGGAGGACTCGGCGGGAGGCTTGGGCAGCTTCGTGCCTCTGTCGACAAGTGGGGCATCGTATTTCGTCGGACATGCAGTTTGTAAGATCATGATAGGCTCGGCACCGGGCACACCGGACTTTCCGGTTGCATGTGCCAGCCGTGTGCCTGAACCGTTGGAATTTAGAGCATTGCTTAGGTTTTTCTGTGTATTCATACTCTTTATACCGAGTGTAGCCAAAGACTACATGTTCAGGCTTTGTGTCAGTGTTTAAGACGATGCAAATTTATTCCGTCGTTTTTCCCAGGCGACGTGCTGATTTCACTGGCGTCCTTTGTAGGAGGTGCTCTTTTTTTTGAGCCCCGGGTATCTCCAGTGGCGCGCCTCCGATAACTCAAGCGGTACAGTGGTCCCGGCTTGGTTCATAAGCTTCAACAGCGATGCCCATGAGAGTGGCGATGTTCAATAAACATGCTGTAGAGTCGATGTTTCTCGTGTAAACCGCAAGGAGATTCAGCCTGTGATTCGGCCGCAGCTATAACACACCGTCGGCGGTCCCGAGATCGAAGCTAGCTTTTAGCAGTAGTGAGTTGAACCCAGTGACAATCTGCACAGGATCTTTTGGCTTGAGTATCAGAGTGAGGCAGTGCCTCGGAACGTTCACCTGAGTGTTGTCCCCGATGGGCAGAAAATCCTTCGATCCCGGTCGACCTCATTTACCTAAACTAGTTGAAATTGAAGCAAAGCGAGATCCAAAGGCCAAGGTGTGGCGCAGTGCGCAAATGGTTTGAAGCTCAAACAAAAACAAGGCTTCCATTGCATCGCCGATTCATGAGTGAAGTGGTATACTCCAGCGTTTTTGTCCCCCAGAAAAAGCAAACGTCAAGTCTACCTCCCGATGCCTTTCGCTGTCTTTCTCTCTGCTTCGAAGGAATTCATTATTAATCGTACTCGCTGGACTTCACAACCTATTTTCAGCGCCGTCGGAATTAGATTGAAAGAAGTGTTCGCTATTAGGTTCCCTACACTGGAGAACATGTCCTTGATTAGTACAACCATGTTTGAGCCAAGTGACATTATTTTTTTTATCTTCATCGTGTCGAATAAATTTCGTTCGCTTCTGGTTTTCACGTTCTGTTTTTATGCGATTTATGCGAAGTCTGATTATTACAGCGTCAATGTTGGCGGTCTTTTTAAATTTACCTCCCCGCTCGGATTGAAAAAATGCCGCGTATGGGCTCCTTACGTTGCAAATGTCGTCAAAAGATTATAGTCGACTGGCGCCCTTGCCAAGTAATGCCGGTCGTCTCCTTACCGCTCACCCCTCATGCTGTTCCTCTCCCGTGTAGTTGCTCCCAAGATAATACACTAGATGTTTGCTCAATTCCATTTATATTTACCACGTTACACTGCTCCAGGCCGGGTGCCTTGATGCAAGCGCTGCTGTACGGCGGAGACGTCTGCAAATCGAGGCGCCCTACTCCAGCGTTTATAAACCATGTTGCCCTACTCCACGTGAGTTTCGAGCAGAACGTGGATCCTATCTAGTAGAACCTTTCGTTACTGTTGCCCTTTGAACGCCGCCAGGAGTTATAGTAGCACGGGCAACAGCAGGCGACGGAGTGAATGTTTTTTCTGCGGGTGATATAGTTATCGCGAAAACCAAGTATTTGTATTTTTTAAATAAAGGAACACTGCAAATATCCCTTATGTATTGATTTTCTGCCTTATATTTGCGTAATATCTTGTTCTTGTTCTACAATGTTGATAAGTATGTACATTGACACCGGACTTAGACGTTTACATTTGACTGTCGGTATATAAGACTACTGCGCAGCTCTTGTTTCACTTTGTTCGAGTCACGGACAGACAGACAGACAGACAGACAGACAGACTGACTGACTGACTGAACAATATTGCTGCGCATAAGTAGCCCAAGAAAGACTGTAGTCTTTAATATACAACCCTGACTGCCCAGTGTTTGCTTTGGTGTTACACAGACTAATGAAACGTGCACTCCCGGAGGGAGCAACATCTCTCAGATTTTGTCCGTTCTAGGGACTGCAACTTCAAATACATTAACAAGGCATCTGTAGGGCCTAGTTGGTTCTGCATAACTTGTATGCTCTTTTTCATACAAGCACGTGTATATATATGTTCATCCACGTTAATAAATCAGTTGTTAGTTCGCGCTTCGTGCTGTGTTGTAGTCTTTCTCGTCCTTGTTTACTGACAAAGTTTAAGCGCTCTCCATTCAATTTCAAATGCATCTTGGAATGGGGATAAAATGGGCTGCGTGGTGCTAGTGCTTGCAAATATTCGTCAAACTGGTTATCCGACTCCACCGGCTTGTAGCCACCCCTGCCTTGAAGTCCTGATATCAGAATTTTTAACAAGGGACGGTCACTGAATCCGGTTTCAATAGCCCGCTAACCAGGCATTAGAATATTCGAACTCAATAGTCGAAGGTACTAACGCGCTATTCAATTGTTCTGTTAGATAGTGTGTATGATGATATCGCGAGAGGAAAGAAATCATCCGTACTATGTATCATGCGTAGTTTAACATACAGTCCTAAATCTTTCAACAACTTTTTATTGTTGAACGATGTCACGGCTATGGCCTGCTAGGAATTTTGCGAATATACCAATGAAGTCCAGATTTCCGAATGTACGGATACAAAAACAAGGGGTGTGGACCGATAACTCTGGTTATCCGGTTTTCCTGCTTTCATATTAGAATAATCGGTGAACCGAACAACGAGATAACTGGTTTGGCTGCAAAACTGGTTTTATTAGTTTGAGCGCGTCAGAAAGTGAGAAAACAGCGCGAACTAACCCAAAGAAAAGTAGAAGACAAACGCTCGCAGAGCTGACTATCAATGTTAAAGACGGTAGTCTTCCAAGGGCTGCCCTCTTAATCTGGTTACACATAGGTTTCCGTTAAAAGCACGTTCCAGATATTTTTTGGATAACGAGATAGTCTAATACGTGAGAAAGTTTAAAGCTTTCTTTTGCAAACTTACTGAGCGTAACAAGCAAACAAGCCCTTTGAACTTCTCACTCACCGAAGTGGAATTTTTCAATCTTCTTAAGAATATTGTATGTCTTTTACATAGGTGTTCTTAAATTTCTTGCCGCCTTTTTCGCACTAACGTTAAGGAAATGTGGCCATTACTTGAGTCTGATATTACTCGCGTGTATACAGTATACGGCGTTTGCAAGGTAATTGACACTGTGTTTGCTGTAGTCCTGTTCACGGGCTTCTCGCTTGCAAATAGAATGAAAAAAGCCTTCGCAACCACTTTCAGTGTTCCTGCACTTCCCTTTGAATGGCAAACCGTGCAATACTCATAGACTGCGAGCCTGGCTCACCGAGGGAGGGAGGGAAAACGTTCATTTATAATTTTTAGTGGTTGGGCGGCACTCCACCGAGGGCTCGTGCCACATGCGACAGTTCCCAACGGGGTCAGCAGGGTTGGCCCCCTTGGTCAAGGGCTCCAACGGCCTCTGCTGCTTTGCGTGCCCGCTGAATCAGGCCTATCTGGTCTACACAGCAGTCGCTGGCCTGCAGTGCCTCCCATTGCTCCGCATTAGGGTTCCTGGTTTCGGGGACAGCCATTGTGCTTTGGCATTCCCATGTGCTGTGGTAGAGGGTGTTTTTTCTTGATGGCACAATGGGCACAGTGTCTGCATATCGAGTTGGGTAAATTTTACTCAACATCTTTGGGTTTGGGAAAGTGCGTGTCTGCAGCTGTGTCCTGTCGGTGGCTTCTTCCCTCGTCAAAGATTCGTGTGGCGGGGGCATCTTTTCCTGATACCCCTGTAGTATGCCAATGTGGCCCAGTACTCCGAGGGGACTGGCGTGGGTTCTTCGAGGTCGGAGTCATCGGGTGCTCGGTTGGTAGTATAGGCTCGAGCTACCCTGTCCGCCTCTCTGTTTCCCTCTATTCCCGAGCGCACCGGGGCCCACGGGATCCTTTGTTGAACTTGAACGGGGAGCAAGAGGGCTGGTTGGTGCATGTTTTAAAAGTGCCGTCAAAATGTCGTTTACGAAATCCCCCTGGATTGCAAACGAAGGTATGTGGCTCAGACGGGAAGATGTATCAATCTACGGCTGCAGGAGCATGCAAATTCACTAAAATCGGATGTCAGCGGTCACCTAGCTGCGCACTGTCGCCAGTTTAAGTGCGAACCAAAATTTGATCAGGGTCGTATCATTCGAATATATGCAAACGAACGCACACGTTTAATTTTTGAAGCATTTTGCAGTAGTCACAGGAGCGATAAGTGTGTAAGCAAACCTTCCGTGTTTCTGTATGAAAATAAAATCGTGTATCTTTCAAATGTTTAACTGGGCCATACGTATCGCTGACCATATGACAAGAACTTATGTACATTTTATGCCATCTGTTTTTGCTCTTCCCTCGCTATCTGTAATTTTCTTTTCCCTTTCCATTGCTTTGTAGACGTGTATATAAGCCACCTGCAAGCAAAAAAACTTGGTTGCTAGTCAGCGCCACGTGTCTTTCTTATACTCTACATCCTGTACATTGCGCTGTTTCTTACATTCTTGTTCAATCTTAGGTGGATGCACACGGTGGTGAGGTACGCCACCTTGAGCCTGGAGGAGTACACGGAGTGCACAGTGGCATATTCGTCCCTCTAAAAAGTGCCGACAGGCCACCGAGAACGCAACAAACCAAGCTCCACACACTTCGCAGCTTACAGAGCATCAGATTGGCTTACTGAACCATCGGAATAGTTAGAATAAAATGTATGGAAAGGACTTTATTGAAGAAATCCTGCAGTAGGTAAAGCCCGGTTGACGGGCCGACCTCAACGTGGCCGTGCGTTGCATCCTCTTGGGCAGCCCTACTCGACAGGGACCTCTTTGCGGAGTCCGTGCCCTTTCGAGTGCCTTGAGAACCTTCTGGATGGCCCACACTTGACCCGACTTGTTCGTTGAGGCGATGGCGATTAAACTTCATTGTTATATCAGGAAGAAAATATAATAGGATACACGGTGTTGTAGCAGTAGGCTAAAATTGTTTAAAGTAGTTTTCAGAGTTTTGTGTTGTGCAAGAGTCATGAATATTTTCGTCCGAATACCTAAGGCACATCCCTGGTGGCTTCTTTGTGGAAGTATATTCTGGTGTGGTTTGTACGATGCTAGCGTAATAATGGTGGGTGTTCTTTCGACGCAACCCTTTATCTGCTGTCGCGCACGACAGTTGTACACCTTGTAGCACCCCTTCACTGACACTTTTGAATGCTTTGAAGATAGTAACATACAAACGAGCTCCGTTATAAGTGTCGCGTGAAGGCACTATGAGGCAAGCTACCCTGCGGCAGTGTACCAGCTTCGTCAACGATTATTTTCAACATATGGTATCATAGACAACATCACTCTTGGGCCGTTCGGCAGTACCGTCTTTATTAAAAACTGATGGATAGCCGAACATTATTACCTAAGGGCATTCGGCTTCGAAAACAAAAGTACCATGTATGAAGCAAGAACGTAAGCAATGACATAAACAACGAATGTGTACGGAGGTGATAACGGTTCATCAGAAGCAGTGACATACCCAGGATTCCGTTTCAGAGGGGCAAGCCAGGCCCCACAAAAGAGGTAAAGGGATAATGCGATGAAAAAGTAAAAACAGCCACAAAAAGCGAAACAATTTTGGTAACAAAAAACTTTGGGATGATGTCTTTCTTTCCACAACTTTCCAAATTCTTACGGTCGTTTTCTTTACAGTGAAATCAGAAAATGGCTGGTCGTCGTGCAGCGCAGCTTTTGATAAAAAAATAATTAGCGCAGCACATTGACGATGAGAGCGAACTCAAAGGCTTCGGTCTCTTCTTCTCGCCTACCGCCCCCCCAACACCCAATGTTATCAAAAACGTCAGGCAGGGGGCCGGGGCTGAACCCTCGCCCTCCCTTTGCGCACTCCAAGCATGAGACGTGTGAGAAGTTTCTATTAATAAGGACATCAGGCAGTGGCCGCCATCACCCCATAATTTTTCAAAGCCTGCCTAGAAGAGGTATTTAAGATGCCTAATTTCGGAGATGTGAAGAACAAGTTTAAATGGAGAATATTTCAACGTTGAAGAATAACACTATATGGACAGAGTCTGCAGACGTCGTCATGTTCAGTGATTTGAGAGAAGACCTGCAAAAAAGCTTCAGGAACTTTGCACAAAATTTTGCCGTAGGACTAAGTGTAAATATAAGATAGACGAAAGTAATTTTAATAGATTTAAACAACGCGCCCTTATCATTTTCAATATAAGCGACTGATCACTAAAAGATGATGTTATCCTAACCACGAAAATGAAACCATGGGTGAAGTCACTTAGGGCTGGAGAGCATTCGGAAGAACTTTAAAGTAACCAACATTAGGCTTACTGCCTCACTATAAATAACGTATACAGCCAACACGTACCACCGGTGATAACGTACGGTGCAGAAAAGAAATTAGGCTGACACGGAAAGGCTAGGAAAGGAGATTTGTAAGGCTAAATTTTACAGACAGGATACGGGCGCCTTATATAAGGGAGTAACCACCGTGCGAATAATAGAAACAGAAAGATGAATGAATGTTTATGGCGCTTCTGTTGTAGGGTGATATTGGAACGGAACGCCGCCGCAAAGTCGTACACAAGTTTTAGTGGTAAAGCACCTTAGAGGCTGAGGCTGTCGTCGTTTCCTGTTATCGTCTCACGTCGTCACGGGATTGAAACATCGGGACACTCTTGTAGCAAGGCGTCGCGATAGAACGGAACGCGTAATTCAGGAACACACCCGGACACTCGTTTTCCAAAGCCTCAAGCTTGAACGCTTCGCGCTTCAAAGACATAAGACTTTTGCTGCAACTGCTTAAATCCGGTTAAACGCAAGAAGGGCGCCACTGCCTCGAAATGCGCGCGATTTCTCCTCCCACCGGTGCTTCTCCGGTGCCCAATCAACACGCAACGTGTGGCAAGGGAGAGGCTTACAATCTTTGAATACACTTATACACTGCATTATTCGCCACTCCGCAGGTTTCCCATTAGTGGAAATGGCCAGGGATTATTGCTAATTAAATTAGGTTCCTACTGTTGACAAGTCTCAACATTACGCTACATATGTGGTGGTGGAGCCGGGTAGCAGTTCTGCGACTCGCATGCACCGTGAGGATGCCGTCCGTGGAGACCGAACGTATGAAAGAGAGCTGACGTCTGTTCTTCAACGCACCAGTCGTCGGCTTCAAGGTGTACCTCTTGAGTGTAGCCTCATTCCCCCGACATCCAGGAGAGCAGCGGCACTACCCATGAGGCCAGCAACGGCAAGCGACAACACTGTTACAGGTCAGTTCGTGCTTCAACAGCTGCTTCAACAGACGTCTCCAACTTTTAATGGAGACGCCTTTGAGAATGTGCATGATTGGCATTAGCTGTATGAGCGGGCCACGAGATTCAATGGATGGGACCAAAGCGGAAGCTGCACCATTGATTGCACTTCACTTTGGATGCACTCTGGATGCACTTTGGAAGACGTGCACTCTTAGCCAAAATGGGATAAAATAAGACTAACTGCAGCAATTACGCCTCGCGAGGAACATTTAGTCCCCAAAAGACCAAACGCGCCAAGATTAGGGCCGTGTGCAAAATGAAGGGACCAAACGTTGGTCCCTCGACGCGAATGGGACCAACGGAAAGACTAACAGCGCCCTTTGCTCCCGCAACGTTGCTGTTGCTCCCCTTGGCGGGGGCCCTCCGACTTGTTTCTACTTGTTCGGCGGCCAGCGGGGACGGACGTGCGAAAGGTGAGCTGCGGCGGCGACGGCTTTTCCCCATTCGCCCTTTTTTTGAAGTTCGTGAGCTTGCATCTTAGCGTCAGAGTGCCAGCTATTTTTGAAAACCAACGCCAGTCGATTCGCTGTGCGTTACTTCCGGCGGCGACCTAATTTTTATTTGTTTCCGTCAATATTTACCCAATTTTTTGCTTAACCCTAAAATAGTAAAAATGCAATTTATCTTTAAACAAGCGTCCCAACCGCATAAATAACCGTCCCAGCAGGAGCAGCGTACAAAAAGGAAGCTAACCGCTAACTTCTTTTCTTTTGAAATTGCAGTTTTAATACATTTATAGCCAGAAATGTCAAAGCGTGGTTAACACGTGGCCGAGAATCTTGAAGGGCTCTAACTTTTTAGGCAAACATATGAACACTAAAATAACAACATGGTGCTGTTAGGACACAGGAATTACTCGCAGACATATTAAATTTTAAATGAAAACGTGATCTTTTAAGCAGGAAAATTACAAGAAGTCTGGCAGAACGCCGGAACTGCAACGGACGCGTACACTCTGAGGCTGAGTAGGGCAAAAATAGTTGCACCCTCGTAACCGCAACTACGTCCAGAATAAAACTAGACAAAAACGGTTAAAATCTGATGTAAATTGGATGAGCAAGGCATTTTTTTCCATATTTTGCGGAACCCGAACTTGTAATCTGCCGGACCACAGCAGAACGGCAAAATGAAGTCTTCCTCGCAGGCGCGGTCTGACCGCCGTAATAAAAATCCTCTAACAAAATCGTAGAATCTTTATGTATCTCACGGCAAGTTTTTTTTTTTTTTTGAGAATACAGTGTCATCTAATGGCCCCTTTTACAGTACCGGCCCTCCTTGTGGCCGCCACGGCGAACCTAACTGGCAGTAACGCCCCCCATCCCCCAAATTATTTGGCTTTCGGAGAACTCGTTCACGAAACATTCTCGTCCTGCAGTCCTTCCCGCACCCACCCGTCACCCGCGCCTTTCACATGAATTTCACAGTATCAGGCTCACGCTCGCGTGACTCATCTAACGTGGCCGAAAGCTTCCTTCACTTTTTTTCATTTTCGTTGCTCCCTCACTGGTAGCCAAGCGCTCGCAGCGTGGTCAGCCTCAAACATTTTTGCCCCTTTTCCTTGAAAGCCTTTTTTTGTGTGCACGTACGAACTCACTGTGAACTGTCCGCAAAGAGGAAATAAAAACGTGCAGCCATAGCCACTCCCCATGCAGAAAGCTGAGGGACGCCGTTTTGTTTGTTTCGCCCGAGGCTATTTCTTAAACCTTGTTAAATTTATTAAACATTGAGAAAATTTGGCTCTTAACACATTTTTGAAATAAAAACGCATTCTTCGACACCGACATCACAGCCAGAAATCAATAATGTCCTTGTTCTATACAAACCCGCACCATCAGCGCAGGAAAGCAGGTTTTCTTCCAATAATTAAATATTTGTTCTTGTTTTCTTTTTATTTTTGATTGCAGTCAAACCATTTCGATTTAGAGCTGGTGCTGACAGGAAGCGTCTCTTTCCCTACATGTCTTGTGAAAGAGAGGGAAGAGGCCCTTGTTTCGTGCTACGTAAGCCTCTGAGAATTATAACGAACCTGCATGCGAGAAATGAGCAATCTTTCTATTTTCTGTTGCCTTTATACAGTGGTTTAATGCGTTGAATGAGGGAGCATGAGTCCCCAAGTTCTATTGCTGGTTTGAGTGGCGTCTTTTCTGCTGGAGTCGGAAAAACAAGAATGTCTGAGTTTCGCTTGTTAACTACCGTGGCCATGGTCTTAATTAATCCGTAGTCTTATACTCAGTGCAATTCACAGGCCACGTTTGGCTGCACTACATAAAGCGTTGATTTTGCTTCTTTTTGCTTTTTGAGGTATTTTTTACGGGTGCTTGTTAGGGCTGCTGGAAACTGCGTTTTTCTCAATTTTGCGTCCTACCATGAATAACACTTGTTTTGTTGCCCTATTTATTTCCTGCAGGAGCGTGACGACATACGCCCATTGCCGACAGCATCACGGAGGATGGCTGTCTCCTCTCAACGGACAAGTACCTCAAGACAAGTGGAGCACGCTTGAGCCAAGGACAGCAGCCATATATACCCGGAATAGCCCAATACTGGGCGCATCGCCTCAAAAAGGTGTGCCGTACAGGCCTTCGAAATAGAGACTCTAACGTCAAGAGTAGAGTACGGTTTACTTTTGTTGTGTATGTTGCTCACGCAGTGTTGCAATAAAAAGCTTGAAAGTAACATTTTCTTTGTCGTGAGTACTTTGTTGTGAACAAGTGGCCAAGAAATACTGCTTCTGGTCTCTTGTGTTTACTCCTGTCTTCTGAATTGTCGGTCTAATGGAACGACAGTCACTCATGGAGTACTTGCACGAGCCAGCACATCGTCTTTTAGTATGCACGGTTAATCCAGAGGGGAGCATTTGCAGGGATGAACATTTAGTCTTGAAAGCATCAATTGGTCTAGGGAGAGTAATGGGAAAGATTAACGATTGATACTCAGAGGACCAACGGTTGGTCTCCAGTCGACTAACAGGGGTGACTAACAGTTGATCTGCAAGGAACCAACAGTTAGTCTTTATGGCGGACCAACAGTTGAACCATCAAGGGACTAAGTGTAGAGGGACTAACAGTTGGTACCCTTGCCGTTAGTCCCAAAAAGGACTAATTCTAGTGGCAACGCAGTTAGTCCCCAAAAGGACTAACGCCGATGCCCCGTTTGTCCTTTTTGGCTAAGAGTGTGGTTTGAAAACCACGAAGCTGAGGTCGCAAGATGGGATGGATTCCAGCACAAATAACTGACCACCGTGTGCGGAGTGACCGTAAAGAAAAGGCTGAAGCCGCTATCCGTACCAGGGCTCCAACGAAAGCGCCACCATGTACTTCGAGGACATGCCCCGTCTTTTCCAACGTACAGACCCGAGGACGGCTGAGAACAAAAAGCTACGGCAGCTTATGCGAATTGTGAAATAACAGCTTTTCGTTGGGCTTGAGAGCGATACCCCGCGTACCATGATCGAGTTCATTACGGAAGCCTCGAAGATGAAAAGGACTCTAGAACAGCGTTTTAGACATTACGACCGCTACTTTACTTGCGGTTCGGCGGACGTACTATCTGCTGCTTTGGGGGCTAGTCCAGGTGCGGCATCGGGAAGAGCTTGGCCTACCGCGACTGCCTCAGGCCTCATCGACATATGCTTCCTTAACCCAAGTCGTAAAAGAGGAAGTAAGGCAAGCGGTTCACGAACAGCTGAACCTGGACCAGCGGCCGCCCTCACGACACTCGAAAAACTCGGCGACATACGCCACGGTTCCGCAAGAAGGTCTTACGTACGGTGCTTCGAATGTCGCTGCCACTGCTCCGGGTGAGTACGCTCCATCGACTACTGGGGTCTTCATTTTTTTCTGAGCTGCACGGAGCTACATACGTGTGCCGGGTCGCCCAGCGTCTTCGGATAAGCGTCTCGGGCTCATGTTTGCCAAGCCAAGCATAACCACTTGGGGAGATTGGCCAAGACTGACCAAAAAAGAACTCCAGCGTTCGCCGTAATCGCGGCACCACTTTCTCGCTACGAGAAAGACACGTCACAGTGTACACCCCTCCAACGTGATGTTTATTGATTATCCCTTTAAAAAATGAAGGAAGATGAGAGTTATAGGAACAATGATGAAGTAAAGGTCGCTGCGGAAGCGAAGAAGGAAATCGGCTGCTATGCTGGTCTTAAACCGCCGTGATGATCGTGAAGGTTGCGTACAGATCCGCTACCTTGAAGTCTTGCGCGTGACTGTGAGCCGCCTTCCTTTTTTCCGTTGTCTTGACAGCACAGAAGATTAAGTGCCACTCCGGCGCCTTTGGCGGCCCTGAATACGGTTATCGGGGCCCAGAAAGTTTTCCAATCAAAGTTTTAAGCCCCCTTCGGGAGAGTTCACAGGAGTAAATGTTTCAGAGCCTATCTCGTTTACAAATAATGAAAGTGGGCAAAGCTCCTATCGATCAAAGTTGATGCTAAGTTACCTAAACATTTTTTTTGCGTCTGTCATCTTCCGCGTGGTGTGACCTGAAACAAAACAAAATCCAGGTTGTTTTCCCAAGGGACCATACGGGAAAGGTGGGTGCAAAGGTTTATTCGTAATAGATCACGTGTTGCACTGTCGCGTGGGTAGCTAAGGCCAAAGGGCGCCAAAACAGATTATTTGTGGTATTTTCATCTTCGTGGTACGTGACTAACATTTTGGGTGCGAGCGCAGTAATAGACAAATGATAACCGATCACGAAAATATGAACCAAAACACACAAATAGCAAGATTTCTTCTTATGCAGGTGATATTGAGCTGTGGCTTGATAACAATAACAAGGCTGGGAAAATTGGCTTCCCAAATATACCAATACCACGCCATTATTACACCGCCAAGAACAGCGTTTATCGTTTTTGTGTACTGGTTCATTTTTTTGCTGTTCGCATTTCATTTGTTAATGAGTGCACATGGATGTACAAGGCCCATAGTCCAAATTAAAAAAAAAACGTTCAGGTGGGAATGCAAACCTATGATGGCACTGCGTCCGAGACCCAAGGAAAACGAAAAAGCCGCCCCCAGTTTGAGTAACGACAGCCAGGATTCCGCCGTATACGAAAGGACCCCTATACCACCGTGATTTGTGTAGGTTGCAGGCGAGATGAGATCAGTCTGAGAAATCCAGTTGAGGTAATGCCATTCTGATAAGTTAACTGATGCATGCAATAAAATGTATGGGTGTGGAGAAAAGAACAGAGTCGCCGCCTGGAGTGGTCCAAGGCTAAGCGGAAATATTAAGAACTGGCAGCGTACTTTGCTTGTCGCTGTGATATGTACCTCTTCGCGGTTTTGTTTTATTGCGCACGGCTTGTTCGGTATTTGTTCGTTGAAACGTTAAAAGAGCAATTAGGAGCAACATAGTGGATCCCTAGAGAACGCAAGCGTGGCAGGAGGCGGTAGAAAGTTGGGTGGGCAGACGAGATCAAGACATTTGCGGGCATAACTTGTTCGCAGTTAGTACAGTTGGAGATCTCTGATAGAGTCATTTGCCCTGCAGTGGGAGTAGAAATTCTGAGGATGATGACAAGAGAGATTCGGAGTGCCGCCTACGCCCAGATTCGCATTTGGATTGGGGGCGTGTGGGACAGCCAGGCCTCTGTGGAGGGCGGCCAAGATGCCTTTTCATAAGCATTGTAAATTACCCTGATGACGCTGTGTCCAAGGATACATCACTCTGCTTCTGTAAGGTTTAACGCATTAGAGGTCTCTCTGAACGACTTAGGAGAACGAACCAGGCCGAAGAAACACGAAACACGAGAGAACGAAACGATGCAAGGGGAAAAAAATCACGCCGATGGTAGTACGAAGACACAATCACAACACTGTCGGTCTAGGAGAAAGTTGAGCAACAAAGGATGTTTACGCTCATAACTTATATGTAGGTTTAATAATGGATGATTGGCCCAACGTCTCAGTCATTGCAATATGACCAAGAAAACGAAGCAATTTGGAAAGCGTCATGAGGATTGCAGGGCTGTGACACATTCACAGCGTTAGACATGTCATTTATTTATTATTTATTTATTTATTTGTGAACACTACAGTCTCTCTCGAGACTTTTGCAGGGTGGGTACAGCTAAGTAGATAGAAATACATACAAAAAAGGCACCAACTATAGAGCATAACATGCACAAGAATAAATATACATATCTTAATACAAACACTTTTTAAATGAAGTCAATGACTGCTGTGTAACCGTTTCGTTAGTGAGATCGTTCCATTCAACAATTGTTCGAAGAAAAAAGAATCATTCTGGGCAACAGCGCGAAAAAAGACGTGGACGAAGGGAACCGCCACGACGAGCGCTGACTCACAACTAGTTTATTCACGCGATCCGTGCGGAAAATAAACGTTTACAACAGAAGAGACAGAGAGAGAAAAAGAAAATTTTCGAATCCAACACACTTCCTCGTACCCTCTCCCCCCGCCCCCTCCCCCCCCCCCCCCCATCCTCAACACTCAACAACATACCATGAAACTCATGAAGAATGAACAGAGGGCCACACTGGGCTCATAACTGGGATACACCACATCGGAACATCAAGAATAATGGCACGTGCTAGCCAAGAATATACTCCTGGTTCGGGAGAATCTGAGCTAGTTGGATCACACTTGAATGAATACTGGTCAGCCTAAATTTATTTGGGTACGCAGACAATAAAAAAAAACGAAGCACAGGCGCTGACAGCACCTGTGCTTCGTTGCACCAAGCAATTATTTTCTGGAAGTGAATATTCAGTCTTAACTGTTCTTGTGAAATTTCTATCTTTTTATGTGCAATGCAATTATCTGCGTACAATTTAACATAAATAGAAAGGTCAAGAACAATGTCGTAATAAGAACGATGTGGATTCGTAATAAAAGAAAAACAACAAAGGACCCAGTACGTACCCCCGAGGAGCGCCAGAATCAACCGGTGCACAGTTGGCAAAAGCGTTATTGATTGCGACAAATTGCCTTCGGCATCGGAGATATGCAGAAATCCAGGCAAGTAAGCTGAAGCTGAAGCTGAAGCGGCTGAAGCGGCTACCTGAAGCGGCTACTCCAGCGGCAGTTGCGAAGCACGTTCGCCCACTGAAAGTACGCTGAGAAGATGCAAGAAAACAATAATTGCCACACGGTGAAAAAGGAGGCCGGCGCTCGCTCAAGCAAAAAACTTACACCATCTTCCCGTGGGGAACCCTGATCAGGATGCGAAGCATCATGGCGGTTCCGTGTAGTTATATTGTGTTGCCGTTATGTTGAGTGATCTGTTTAGTAGCGCCAGAGGGAATTCCGCGTCCGGGTGGCAAAGGCACCAGTGGCAAAGGCACGCAAGTACTGTTGTGTGACGGTGAGTAGGTGGTGGTTCTCGAGGCTTCGAAACTCGTCCGTCATGTTCTTGTCGATGTTGTCGTCTTTGGGGTAGAGTCGGTAGTCTCCGTCAGCGTTGGTGAGGTAAAGGTTGTTGATGTTGCTGCACCGGCTGAGAGCAGAGTACACGCCTTCCTCTTCGCAGCTTTGTCTTCTCCTCCTTCTTCTTCAGCGGTTCCCCTACGGGAAGATGACGACGGTGGTTGAACGCGAAGCTATCGCACGATTAATTAGTAAGTAACGTACATACCCTCCTCTTCGCAGATTTGTCTTCGTCTTCTTCTTCTTGAGCGGTTCCCCTACGGGAAGATGATGACGGTGGTTGAACGTGAACCTATCTCGTGATGGATTCTTTGGTTGGCCGATCTCTAGGGGCATCTTGCCACAATATGCATCAGAGGCGTTGCGGACGGGGCACGGACAAGGAACATCCCGCCGAGCAAGAGATGCTCCGCATCTAAAACCACCACCAGTTGACTGCCACAACAGTTACGACGACGGAGGTCACGCGCCAGCCGGATTTCACTGTGATTGTTAAGAGGTTTCTGCAGCTGAAGATGACCTGATCACGACAGTGCTGCCAACAAACATAGATGATCGGAAGGCGAGTGTACTGCCTTAATATTCCTAAACGTATTGGGCCTAAGCACTTCTCTGCCTTTTATTAACCAGGAACATGACGGAGACTTGCAATCTGTGGCCGCTGCATTTATGAAATTTTGTAATTTCCTAAGGCGTTGTGCTGCTGAGGTCAAAGTCGCGAATTGGATTTCCGGCTTCTGCGGCACTTCTGATGGCGGCGAAAAGCAAAATCACCCGTGTTCGAGATATCTCGAGACGTAGAAGAACCCCAGGTGGTCAATATTGATTCGGAGCCCTCCACTACGGCACCCGTACCGACTATGTAGCGCCGGCGTGTTAACCTTTAGAATCAATCAATCAATTTTGTGATCTCGTTTTTGGTTAAGGCGAGCTTACCACTGCAAGCTTGATTGTTATTACGTGCTGTTCACGTTTCAAGCGTCGCCTAGGATTAAGAATATGGGCAGAGACAGGACCGCTAGTATTAAATCGTGACCACAGGTTGGCTGCTACCTCTGAACTACGTGCTTTGACCCCCAGCAACGACCGCCCGCCTCTGTATTTCTCGGAGAGCCTTGCCAGATCGAACCGGGAGCTTTTTTTTCCTTCGCGTGCAGTGTCTAGAGAACACAACGTCCAGTTTGTGTGGGTACAGAACGGTCGAGTCTACCTCCGGAAGAAGGAAGGTGATCCAGCCATTCGTATTCAACAGCTCTCACACCTCGAACGGCTGAAGTAGCCGATCCCTTACGCGTTTTTGAGTCAACTGACACTCTTGTATTCAGAAATTTTAATGCCCTTCAAGACTCGTTTTTTTCGCAACCACGGACCGCTCTTTCAGTTTTATTCATGTAAACAAACGCAGCATTCTGAAACACTGGGAAAAACTGTGCTGTATTACCAATAAACTAAAACAATCCTAAGACGCCCTTCTTTTGAATGAAATAAAATTACGGGGTCTTAGCCCAAACGTTTTCGATCGCAAGCTACAACAGCCATTATTTTATTCGTGCCAACGGCTTGGGTAGGGGCAATGCCATTTTTGTCAAGCAGAAATGGTTATCTTCAGCAGTAGGGACTTCCTTTTCCAGAGCCTTATGTTTAGCTGCTTGCGGAGCAGAACCGACTATTTGATATTACGCTACTCGCATTGTATCGTCAGCCTAATCTAAATGCTTTCCAATTCATCAAAGACTTGAAGCAATTCCATTGCTATGCTGGGCGTATATGCATGACTGGTGACCTAAACTTTGACATTTTAAGGGACCAAAATCCTATTGTGGCAGAGTATTTGAACACCATGGCGGACTTCGGTGCCAAAGCCACGATTAATATCCCTATTTGCATTGAACTTTTGCGCGCGAACTTGTTTCTTCCTGTCTCGACCACAGCAATATCCAGCTTGATCGGAATAACTACGCAGCAATTATTGTCGAGAAAAAACTGTCGGATAATTTTTTCGCTGCCTGTCGTGTTTTTTACCCTGCCGTCGCTATGTGGCTGGAGCCTGGGCACTCCAATCGAGTCGAAATTATTGAGAAAAAGCAATTTGACTTCGCAGTTTAACATTAATATTGGGATTCCCTCCTGTCTACATCCCGAGTTGATGAGTTGTACATGCAACTTGTAAAGGAATTCATTCAGGATGAGTTCATTTAGGATTTCTCGAACGAACCAATTTGTATTAGACAAAGACCAGTGGGTGTCCTTGAATTATTGCTGCTGTGCTATCTGCCATTGTCGAGCGTGAATTGGCTTAGGCTCGGTATAAGCATACACCGAAGCATGCTTATTTAAGATAGCTGTACGCAACCACCCGCAATAGAGCAAGCGCCTTGACAAGTGCAGAAAAGCATAAGCACTTCAATACAAAGTTCAGTTTTTCTAGCACAAACCTGATTAAAATCTTAGGTACCATTATCGAACTGCGCGGCAGAAAATCCAGAGATGCATGCGCTACCGTCGCCCGAAACTGCGGTGCTGCGTCAGTCACTGTCGCTGGCCGATTTAATGCCTTTTAGGTGCGGAGTACCTTCGGACCGCACAATGTACCTCCGCCGCCGTGCATATAGCATTTACAATCGCAAAAAATTACACCGGCACCGGTAGCATTCGAGCCTGTGTCTGGTAGACTAGACAGTGTTAGTGTCAGTCGTCTTACCCATTGGGCTACGACCGTGGGCTACGACCTCAGAGTCAAACGGCTTACTGCCTCCCCTGTAACGGGACGGAGTACCTTAGGACCTCCCATTGTCCGTACGCGTCCATTCCTGCGCACACCACCATCAAGCGAAAATCAAGCGAAGTTCGATTTGAGCCGTGAGTTGCAGTTTCATTTAGGGAATAATCAAGGTGCAACTCACGGCTCAAATCGAATGATGGTCGGGGCGCAAATCGGATGTCACTCAGGGCGTAACTTGGATGTCATTTCGAGTCCCCGTACTCCGCACCCTCTGCATCATTCAAAGAGTAGAGACGTGCCATTTTTTTCCTCCGCTGGCCAAGCAACGCATGCGCGTTGCCAATCCGCTAACAGGCTGCAATCGATATCTGAATCAGGTTTCTTACCCTTCTGTACCAAAAATTGCCTGCGTTGTATCATATTCAGTTTAAAGAAAAAATAATAAAGCGGCCGGTATTTAAGGCATTTCTGGTGCAGTTCTCTGGAGACACTTTCAGCGTCATCAAAGTCATCACTCGATATAATCCAGAATACTGTTACCATGTAAAGTGAACCTGTACGCTTAAAAAAGGCTTGTTCACCCCAGAGTACAAAAATGCTTCAAAAAATTGCGTCACACACTATCGGGGAATTTCCATTCGTTCTACCACTGATTCTAGAAAAACACATTGCTGCAGCAATCCTGAGTTTTGTTGATGCGCATAACGTGATCTCACCCAACCAATTTGGTTTCGTCCTATAGGTCGGGGAACGCAAAAATCTCTGGAAGGACTGTCTGATCCTCCCAACAATGCTTTCGGGCATAACGAATATTCCTGTGCAATTTTTTGGGGCTTCAAAGCCATTCAATTCTATTAATCATTGCGTTTTATAAGCTAAACTGTTTCAGTAGGAATTCACAGGAACATTTCTCTCTATAATTAACCAGTACCAGATAGTCAAGGTAGCCGAATCATTCCACACCAGACTGAACGCCAGTGACTTTACATCCGAAGAAACTACTGCGAGTACAGGTTTAACTTGCGACGTCCCAATAGTTACTAAAGGGAAAGTAGGAAAGGCTCTCAGGGACATGAAAACAGGAAACGCTGCAGGCAACTATCGCATAACTGTGGATCTTTTTAAGGAGGCTTTAGATATAGTTGTGACACCCGTTAATTGGTTAGTCACAAACTTATATTAAGGTGGGTGCACACTGAGAGTGGAGGAAATGAGACACTCTTAGGCGGGCGAAAATCATTAACAATTATTTTAATGGGACACCTCAGTGGTGCCGGCTTCCTCACAAGGTGGGGCGGAATCGTTCGGGTTGCAGGAGTGGTCAATCGTCGACGGGGCGCCGAGGGGCCAAGTGGGTCTCGGGGCCAGGAGATGGAGGCAGCGCGAGGCCGGTGGCTCGAAAGGTCTGCGCGGTGTATCCGAGGGCAAAAACGGGAGGCAGCACCGGACCGGTAGTTCGGCGAGCTCGAGCTGTAGGCCGCGGTCAGGAAGGGGAGGCCGGGCAGAACCGGTAGCTCGGCGGCGAGGTGTAGACCGGGGCAGGAAACGCTGGCAGCGAGCGGGCTCCTGCATGGGAGGGACGTGCTTTCGGATTGCTTCTACGGCTGCTTCCGAATGGCAAGACGGTCGCCCCAAGTCTAACCTCGATCCTCTCCGTTCGCTCCTCTTTATCTCCCCCTCCTCCTACGTCCGAGCAGCGGCGGGGAAAAGGGGGAGAAGGGCCGGCTTCAAGCGGCGGTGGACGACGCGGCTGTCCGCGCACCCGCCAAGAACGCGTCAAGCGGAGGGAAGGCTGGCTCGCCTCGAGGGAAACAGGAAACACGTGTCTTTCCGATGCTGCCGCGCGTTCCCACGGGAAAAATTCCTGCGGCCAAAGTTTTTCCGTCTGGCTCGGAGAAGTCGGGACACACGTAGGACCGTCACATAGTACTTGAAAAGCTTGCTGCAGTATTTTGAGAATGCTTAAGAACTCAAAAGCTACCCATTGCCGGGAAAAATGGCAACATTCTTCTTATTCACAAGCAGGGGCATCCCAAGCAACTAAGGAATTACAGACCCATCACCTTACCCTCAGTTCTTTACAAGCTGCTTACCAAAGTTATAGTTAGCCGCATAGGTGACAGTCTGGATTCCCAGCAACCCAGAGAGGAGGCAGGGTTTACGAAAGAGTGCTCAACGAGGCATCACACTCATGTTGTCAATAAAGTTATGGAAAAATCCGCAGAGTACACTAAACCACTCTAGATGAAATTTACTGACTACGTGTTACGTTAAAGCCACGGTTTCGTGTTGACGTCACACGTCAAGCATACGCGGCACTTTGACATGCGCTGGAACAGCTCGCTCAAGCCCGGCCGCGGTAAAGCGTGGCGTACGTTCGACATGTGACGTCCGCAGAGGAGCGCAGCTTTGCGGAACTTTTCAGCCGCCGGGCTCGAGAAGCGCGCGTTCGGGGGGCTGGAGTACTCAGCCCGTAGTTGGGCGGACAATTACGTTTTCGCAAATCTAACGCTGGATATCGGATATCTAACGGTGGATATCGGCTGGATATCGCAAATCTAACGCTTCATATCCGGTGATATCACCTAAAATATTTCTTATTTACTTCATTGACCTTCCCAATAACATAAAAACACAGCTGCGCCTGTTTGCAGATGAATGCGTTCTTTATAACCCCCTTTATTCTAACGACGCAATCACCCTACAACACGACCTTGACACAATCGCTTCATGGTGCGATAAATGGCGTATGTCTCTAAACCTGTAAACCTTTTCGTTGAATATAAGCATCGATATCGAAAACATGTTTCTACAGAGACACAACTGGTATCTGTTATTCACGATTTTGCCTCCGCAATGCATAAGTAACAGCAAATTGGCGCAATCTTTTTGGATTTATCCTACGCGTCAAATCAGATACCCCATGTGCAGCTGGTGGAGCGGTTAAAAGAAGCGGTATCCCGCAAAAGTTGGTGCGATGGATTCAGTCCTACCTGTTAAAACGCATGCAGTGTGTTGAATGTAATGGTTCCAGGTCTAATGTATTACCGGTTTTATCAGGGGTCCCACTAGAATAAGTACTAGGACCATCATGTTTCCTGATATTCATAAATGACATTGGGAAGCACATTGGTGAAAATGTACATGTGAAATTGTTTGCTGATGATTGTGTTTTTTATTCTGTTATTGATTACTGCGATTCTCAAATTCGTTTGAATAACAACCTGTGTAAACTCGCGGAATGGGGCGGACGTAATACAATGTTAATTAACTTCTCTCAAACAGTTCCTATGACCATAACAAGCATAAAAAATGCGTTGATTAATTGCTATGAAGTCAGAACGCGGTAAATTAACACCGTATCGTCTGTTAGAATTTGGGCCTAATTATTACAAATATACTTAACTGGGACACCCATTACGACGACATTTGCAACAGAGCTTCTAAAAAGCTCTTCTTTCTGCGCAGAAAGCTGAGGCGGTCACCCCGAACAGTTAAACTATAGGCTTACCGCACATTAATCCGACCAGTCCTCGAGTATGGATCAATTGTATGGTGTCCACACTACACAAAACATATTGAAGAAATTGAGCGTATCCAACAGCTCTGCACGATTCATTGTTTCTGATTACAGACTCTAGACTGCTAGAGTTAGAGCCACTCCAGAAGCGCCGGTAGATTGCCAAGCTGCTGAAGGTTTTGTATCTGCTTTATCAAAAACATTGGCTTGAACAGTGATACATATCTACTCCCTGCCCCACACACTTCAGCCAGACTGATCTACTCAAAAACGATACGACGGTTGTTCGCCCAGACTAAAATATTTCAAAAATATTTTTTTCGCTTGTATAATTGAACATTGGAATGCATTGCCATCTGATTTTGTGGATGGCCGTGACGCAAATTCTTTTGAACGCTTGTTATCATATTTTCGGTACCCATCCCTGCTTGGCAGCAGTGCTGTCCGCAGTGTCTGTAAATAAATAATTAAAATAAATAAATGCAACTTCATGTCCTTCACGCGTAAACACACCACCACAAAACCAACTGCATTAATTCGGTTCCCATTGACCCCACGCGCACTCACAAATATCTAGGAGTTCACCTGACGTCATCACTATCTTGGGTGAGAGATATTGGAACCATTCGGTCAGAAGCTACGCGAACATTAGGCTACTTACGACGTAACTTGCGAACTGCATCTGCCGGCATAAAGCAACTCGCATATCTAGCGTACGTGCGACCAAAAGTCGAGTACGTATCGTCCATCTGGCATCCCTCACAAGCTTATCTCGCTAATGATTTGGAAGCCGTTCAAAACCGCGCAGCTCGTTTCATTACGTCACAATATTCAAGACACATCAGGGTGCTGCACTAAAACAAACTTTGTCACTCGCATCGCTCGCATCACGTCGCATAAGCTGTCGTGTCTCCCTTATTCACACTTTTTTTACTTCAGGAGATCGGTACACCCTCTGTTAAGACGCCCATTAAGGACATCATCTCGCCTGCCCCATACGCACCCCCTGATGGCTATAAAATGCCGGACGACGGCGATGAGCAGCTCATTTTTCCCTTCGCTATAACACTCTGAATGCACCACCAGATAATATTATTTCTGGCAGAGACCGCAAAACATTCTGCAAAAAACTCATACGTTTCCAAAATCGAAATTATCCGCCCAAACAGCACATTTAGCTCTTGCGTTTCTAGTGTTTTTACTGTACATGTATAATTTATTCATAGCCTGTTATGCATTCTTATTTTTTGTGTTGCGTCCTCTTTTCGTATGTTTGCTTTATTTATTTCTCGTAATCAGTGTGTACCTTTATATTGTTACATTACTAAGAAATTTCTAATGCCTTCTGGCTTTTAAGGTTGAATAAATGAAAGAAATGAAATGACATGATCGTCTACAATTTTTACATTAGAATCACACGTGCAGCTGCAATATTTATGAAGTAATTAACAAATAATAATTAATTGCTGCCGAAAATTGCAATTGGAACTCGTTTTATTACGTCTGCCCCGGCCCCTGATCACTTCGCGCAAAAAAAAAACAATTTTATCTCCGAAAGCCTATTTATTTTAAATTACTTAAAGGCTTATCTCCCGTTTATCCCGGAACAACCGATTCCCGTTTAAACTCGCCCCGCTTGAACCTATTCTGAGACGACCAGTCCGTTTGGCCCGTCCCGTGTGCGCCCGCTCCCAACACGCCCATCCCCTTTGACCGCTTTCGGTTTCAACCCGTCCCAAAAACACCCTTCCCGTTTCAACCCGCTCCCAAAACGCCTGCCTCAAATAGTTCAGATAAGTTTCTGAGCTCGCTGTGGGCGTTGAGCCCACAGAATTGTGCTGGGTAAGGTAGTGTAGGTTACGGAGTAATTACTACAACATATTTTAATAATTTCTTGACTAAATAATTAGCGCGGAGGCAAATTCTATTTTACCTTGACTCTAACTCTGCTCGAAGGATGGCGCCACGAGCGTGTTTTCTTTTTAAAGCTTTAGAGGTGATGGCTGCAGTACTCTCAAAACAACTACAGTTATTGTGAACGCTTCACCCGAAAAGTGACATATTCAAGCTACTTTAAACGAAAGCAAATACGTTTGAGCAACAAAATTATGCGTGTTTTGTTTTGAGACTAATTCATCAGTTGGGCTACCAGCGCCGCGGCGGCCTAATTACGCGAACAACAAACGGCTCTGCTAAAGTAATTCTAGTTCACTATAGCTAAAGTGTCATGCGGTTTTCAGCGGCCAACGGCAACTCCAGCTTCGGGTAACCCGGTAAATGGTGACGCAGACACGGTTACGATATGCTAAAACTCTCTTTTATAGACGGATAACTACCTAAATGTTAGCTTTTGCTTTCTCGCGTACTGCGTGCCCGCCTATGTATTATCCGTAAAGAGTACACGCAAGAAAATGCGGCTTAGTGTGTTCTTAACGCTTGGATGAAAAGCGTGTGCCAACCTCATCCTCCAAGCAAAAATTTCAGCTTTAGACTTCAATGGCCATTCTTTTACAGACATTTGCATATAAAGTGATCAATAGCCACACACTAAAATGGATCTTACCACTGGCTTAGTCCATAACAGTTACTGCTTTCATAAAATACATTTTTCTAGAGTTAGCTAGATTTGGTAAGTACATTTCGCGAGATCTTTTTCCTGCTTTGGGACAAAACATAGCCCTGTAGTACCACTAATAAATTATTAGTTGCAATTGGTAAAGCAACCAACTTCATTTTCGGCAATAGGTACGGAAGGTACAAACTATCACTACGGCTGCTGAAAGGTTACACTTTGTCAATTCTGGCACTTTCTTTTTTAAGTGCGAATGCACTTCTTAAGCGAGCCTGAATCGTCCGCCGCCGTTGTCCGCATAGCAACAGCTGCGGGTGCGCGCGCTCCTCGTCTTCCTCCTCGTCTTCCCTAGCAACGGGGGGAGATGGGCGCGCGCTACTCTCCTCCTCCTCTCTCCGCTCAGTGACTGCGGGTGTTGGGCGCCTCCTCTCCACTTCGGGCGGGAGAGCTCTCGCTCGCGTAGCGGGCGCTCCGCATTCCGACGCGTGAGGGCGCTCGTGTAGCCCTCGCCGTAAAGGCGGGCGCTACTCTCCTCCTCCTCTCACCGCTCAGTGACTGCGGGTGTTGGGCGCCTCCTCTCCACTCCAAGATCACGATATCCACCGTAATCGCGCAATCAACAACCGTGCATTCGCACTTACACACTCTCCCACTCGGGGAAGTGCGAGGGAATTTTTTTTGTGTGAGTGTGTTGCATATACTTGCCTGTGCATTCGTATATACAACTGTAGGAACTTGAACCATCACCGCTGCCGTAGAGTACGCATTCGGGAAACACGTTCCAGACTGCTCGACCAACGCAGAAGCAGACGGAAGGGTGTTGCTTCAGCTGTAATTCACCAATGCTGTACCGAGTCGGACGTAACGCAGCAACCTAAGGGCTGTTTTTTTATTGGCGCCGCGTATCGTAAAACGGACCATTACAAAAAGGTTGCAGGTAGAGGTTGCAAAGTATGCAAGTCTGCATACTTTGCCTCCGCCAGCCGTAACGTTTTCTTACAGTGAAATAAATTTGACGTAAGCACAATTAATTTTCGGGTTGAGGCGGGCGCAAGTAATTTTTGACTTTCGGTTACGTCGGACGTAACTCAAAACATGAGGTTAAAATACAGTCGGATGCAGCTTTAATTTAAAAAATCACACTCCTCGGTCCGAGTCACCCGAGTCGGAGCTGGGTTCGTTATTCCGGCAAGGGGCCATACGGGAAAACACGAAACGGGAAGGGCGTTTTGTACCAGGTTGAAGCGGCAGGGAACAAACGAGAAGCGGCAGGGAACAAAACAGGTTAACATGGGAACACGCAAACTGGGAAAGGACGAAAAGGCAAGGTCATTTTGCGCCGGCCTGAAACGGGAGGGAACAAGCGGGAAGGATGAAATGGGAGTGGGTTCAAACAGGAACCTCTCTCTCGCCAACCCACAGTATAAGGGATGCACCGCGGTATAGTACTTCACAAGCAAAGCGATAAATTTCCGGTCCAAAAGGAAGTAAACCAGGCGATACCACCTCTCCAAACCTATTCACAGCATCTCTCTAGGGGGTATACAGTAAGCTTGACTGGGAAAACATAGGGCTAAGCATAAACGCAGAATACTTTGGTCATTTGTGGTCTGCAGATGACATAGTATTGTTAAATGAGACTGCAGAACACCTGCAAAAAATACGTGAGGTACTACAGTCAAAAAGCGTGGCCGTGACACAATTAATAAATATAAATTATTCTACCGTATTGAGAAACAAGCATGCCGTAAGCGCCCTCTTGGGCTTAGGAGACGAAGCGCTATAAGAAATAAAAGCATACAACTACCTCGGACAGTTGGCTTGAGCTGGCCCCACCCAGGAATCAGAAACCCGGCGCTGAATAGCTAGGTATAGGTTGGGGAGCACTCGGCAAGTAGTCCCAAATAATAAATAGTAAGCTACCTCTGTCACTAAAAATATATATATATATATATAAAAATAGTGCATACGGCCAGTGATGACAAACGGAGCTGAAACTTGGTGCCTTGCTGAGCAAGTGGAAAGCAAACACAGATCGGCTGAACGGTCCATGGACCGAATAATGATAGGAGTACTTAGAGGCAGGATACGAGCTTCATGGATAAGGGTACACACTCGAGTAGATGATATAATAATTCAAGAAAACAAAAAATAAATGTACTTGGGCTGGGCATATAGTGGGCATATAGTATTCTAATTGTATACAACCAGTAGAGAATGAGGGTAACAGAATGGAAACGAAAAGATGGGTCTACAAGAAGGGGAAGGCCAATAACACGATGGAGAGATAAAATACGGAAGTTTGGTGTCCAACAGCGCACTCGAGTGGCGTAGGACTGTTGCAAGTCAATGGGAGAGGCCTTCCCTCTGCAGAAGGCCTGAGTAGGCTGTTGATGATAATGACGATGACATGTCCAATAGTTCTGAAATTGTTGTGAAGGGTTCGGTCAGCAGCAATCCACAATATTTAACCTGAGGCGTCCCCCAGGGGTCCGTTATTGCTCTATTTTCTTCAATATGTACGTTAGCGATATGAGTAGTTCTTGCACTCATAGCTGAGCTGTCCAATAGGCGGATGCCACAGCACTTGTATCCAGACATAATAATTATGAACTTCACTAAAACGGGCTGTTGTGCTAGCTGATACATACTGACAAAAATATAGCGCAAAAGACGAGAGACACAGACAAGTAGACACACACGAATTAGAAATCCGGCGCTGAATAGCTAGGTATAGGTTGGGGAGCACTCGGCAAGTAGTCCCAAATAATGAATAGTAAGCTACCTCTGTCTCTAAAAAGAAAAATATAAAACTAGTGCATACGGCCAGTGATGACAAACAAAGCTGAAACTTGGCGCCTTGCTGAGCAAGTGGAAAGCCAACATAGATCGGCTGAACGGTCTATCGACCGAATAATGATAGGAGTAATGATACCGAATAATGATACCGAGTAATGATACCGAATGATAGGAGTACCGAATAATGATAGGAGTGTCTACTTGCCTGTTTCTGTCGTCTTTTGCGCTAAATGGCTGAACGTTATGTACCAACAAGCCTAAATTTCTACGCTACTGGTACATACTGAATTGGGGGACTTTGCGCAAAAAAGATGAGGGCAGTGACATACGAGACCCAATCATTGTTCCTCTAATGTTATCATTCGGGGCGACAGTACTGGGTTTTTGCCGCGGGGATCTTTCCCTCGCTGTACATTCATTCATCTTTGAATCACGCCGTCTACCGCGCTAGCCGCTAATTCAAGATGGCGGGCTGCTGTTAAAAAAATTCCCTCGCACTTCCCCGAGGGGGAGAGTGTGTAAGTGCGAATGCACGGTTGCATTCGCACTTAAAAGAAAGATGCATTTATTCACAGACACCTATTTGTGCTGTTGTTGTACTTGATTGCTAGAAGGATCGCTTTGTGGTCCGTGAAATGGACCGTGAAAGGGTCTTGGAGGACGGTGCGGACTTGGCAGTTTCTCGCAAAGGCCAGGTCGATGAAACCGCCGTTGATGGTGGTGGGCGAGTCGAGGGGTACGCACGACATGGAGTGCGTGGCGTGCATGTAGTCGACCAACCACTCTCCGTCCTTGCGGACGTCGACGTTGAAGTTGCCGACCAAGACGACGGGATCCGAGGGTTTGGAACGCGCGCAGACGCTCTCCATGGCCGCGTCCACGTACTGGAGGACCGCTTCGCGCGAGAGGTTGGGGGCGAGGTAGGCGGTTAGCACGAAGATACCGTCGCCGGAGTATGCGTTGGTGTAGACCATGCTGTAGGGCGACTCGTCCCTGACGGGCGAGGTGGCAATGGCGTGAGAGACGACGTCGGCGTAGACGTTGCCCACGAGGTATACCCCGCAGTACTCTCCGTGGCTTCCGCTCCGGGCAAAGTGGTATTCGTCGACGGCGTCGTCGCGGGCGGGCGCATCGGCGGCGGCGCCGGGGCGGCCGGCGGGCGGCACGGCGCGGTCGAGGACGAGGAGCGGGGATCGCCGCTGCTGCCTTAGCTCTTCGCTGAAGGGGAGGTAGCGCTTGAGGAAGACGTCCACTCCGCCGGCTCTCCTGGCGGCGACGGCCTTGGCCCTCGCCGCGAAGTCGTAGCCGCGAACGGAGAGGAGGCGCCCGATCGCTGAACGGTTGCGGTTAAAACTTGCTGAGAGATATCTCCTGATAAAAAGGAAGCGTTTTACATAGTTATCTCAGCTTTGAAATTTCGTGTCAGTACTCCTTTAAGCTGGTGCATTAGCCCTTCTCACGCCCGATTCCTGGTCAATCCCTCACGTGGGTATGTGCCATGAGGAGGCGCCCAACACCCGCAGTCACTGAGCGGAGGGAGGAGGAGGAGAGTAGCGCGCGCCCATCTCCCCCCGTTGTAGGGAAGACGAGGAGGAAGACGAGGAGCGCGCGCACCCGCAGCTGTTGCTATGCGGACTACGGCGGCGGACGATTCAGGCTCGCTTAAGAAGTGCATTCGCACTTAAAACATGTCTGCGCCTATATTCTCTGCCTTCCCGCTCACTGCCTCTCCTTCTCTGCCGAATCTTCTTTCTTTATTTTTTTACGTACTTTCCGCGATTGTCCTTCGGCCTACCCTTTCCTTTCATTTGTGTTGATTTTGTAGTTGGTGAGCTCTATCTGCTACCGCACCTCATTTTCTGGCAGCTTACTTATTATCTTTTTATTCCCGTTTATACTAACCTTGTTCCTGTATTTATTCACTTTACTTCTTTTAATCCGAATTCCAGTTTTTCCTCTTCTCTCAGTTAGCGCCCATTTCCTGGCCAATCCCCCTAAGTGGGTACGAGCCATTTTTTTTGGTACCAACCAACCAACATGCGCTTGTCTCGTCTACCACCGTCCCTCTCTTTTCTGCGCGAAGTCCCCTAATCTTTAATTGTGAACTAGCAATGAAATGCACCATGACTGTATGCAAGTAATGTGGTGGTAGACCGATAATTTAATTACGATAAACAACTATAAATCACAAGTCTGTTTCCATAATCTCGCTAAGCGTATTCTTCACCACGTTCCAATTTAGTCGCATACTAGTTATTGTGTCCATTGTGCTTGTACACCTGTTTGTCAACTATGTACTGCCAAAAAATTAGGTTTATTCTTTGATTTTGATATGTCCTGGGATAACCATGCAGCGCACGTATGTACCGAACTCCGAAAGGTTGCTTGCCTCATGCTTCGCATTGAAGCCTTCTGCCCCTTAAACAAAGGCAAATAAATATCATAGGCAATTGCTTGCAGCGTCTCGCGGTATGATATTTATAGTTTTTACTTCTGTTCCGCCTTCTGGGAAAACAAAATCATCTGCCTATTGAAATCCGTCGTTAGGTCTGTATGTACGGTACATCGCATGAGCCGCATATACATTTATTTATTTATTTATTTCAACATACTGCAGGCCCTTCAGGGCCCATGCAGGAGTGGTTACAATGAATTCAAGTTTTCATCGTAAGGATAACATAGGTATTCAAAAGGCAAGAAACACGAATATAGAATACACATGGACAGAAGCATGCTATACAGTGTAAACGTTTAGTTCACAAAAGGAAGTTATATAAACACTAAATATGCAATTTTTCCTTTTATCAAGCGTTAAAATTCTAGATCATTTATGGCTCTTAGAAAACACTCTACAGATGTGCTGTTGACGGCGTCCGCCGGTAATCTGTTCCACAGTCCGATGGCTGATGGAAATAACGAGTACTTATGTGTGTTTATGTTGCTATGAGGTTGCCTGATAGTGCTATCATGATTTGTGCGCGAAGAATGCCTGAAGGGAGCATGGAGGTAGTTAGTTCGGGGTATTTTATAATGATCGTGGAACAAAAGATAAAGGAACTTTAATCTAGATATCATTCTGCAGTCTGAGAGAGTTCGGAGGTCTGCCCGTTTTCGTAGATCGGAAACGCTAGTAAAGCGGGAGTAGTCGGAAAAGATAAAACGCAAAGCCAAGTTCTGTACGCGTTCAAGTTTGTATACTAAATATTTTTGGTGGGGGCTCCATATAATGTCGGCGTACTCTAGAGTTGGCTTAATCAGAGATTTATAGGCCTTACGTTTAACCTTTAAGGGTGCCTGGCGTAGGCGCCTTCTTAAGAAGTCCAGCTTACTTATTGCTTTACTACATATGTTGTCAATATGGCTTTCCCAGGATAAATTACTAGAAAAGGTGACACCTAAATACTTTGCCTGGTCAACCTTGACCACTTCAGTATCCAGAATTTTATACTGGAAATTTAAAGGAGCTGTCTTATTGGTGAAACTGATTGCTGAACGTTTTGGTTTTGTTTAGTTTCATGCCCCAGTCTTTGCACCACGCCTAGATAGAAGTTAACGATTTGTTAAGTTTTAGCTGATCTTCTGTGTTGTTAACTGCTGTATACATCACACAGTCATCTGCGAACAGTCTAGTTGTAATAGATGGGTCAACAGAGAATTGAATATCGTTGATATAAATTAAAAATAAAATTGGGGCAAGGACTGAGCCTTGTGGCACACCAGAAAATACATCCAGAGTCTTCGAGTTGTGTTCATTTAAAGCAACATATTGTTTTCGGTTTTTTAAATAGCACTGAATCCATGAGACAACTTTCGTTTCTACTACTATTGCATTTAGTTTTGTTATAAGATCGTGATGGGGAACGACATCATATGCTTTAGAAAAATCTAAAAAGATTGCATCTAATTGTCCTCTTTCATTTAGTGTGTCGGCAATATCTTTAGTAAATTCAGCAAGTTGGGTAACCGTTGACAGGCCAACTCTAAAACCATGTTGACGCTCGTAAAGCAGAGAATTAGATTCTAAATGGGTCATAATTGCTTTGAAGATAATATGTTCAAGCATTTTACAGCAAGTGCTGGTCAATGAAATTGGCCTATAATTATTAAAATCTTGGTTTGAGCCTGACTTATGGATCGGTTTTATTTTTGGACAGCGCCAATCATCTGGAATTGTGGCGGTGTTAAGAGAGGCTGTGTAAATATTGTACAGGTATTTTGAAGTCCACTCAGCGTATTTAAATAGGAACTTGTTTGTTATGCTATCAGGGCCAGGAGATTTTTTTAAGTCGAGCTTGCGTAAAAGGCTGAGGACACCTTCCTCGCTGATATTTATTTCAGGCATAGGGTTATTAACAGTATATGGTTTTAAGGCTACTTGCGAGCAAGAACGGGTAAATACTGACTGGAAAAAGCTATTAAACTTTTCGGCTACGGTTACAGGATCAACCACCGTTCCATTAGGCGATTTTATTTCTGGGACTGGGGTCTTTTCAGCAGATAGGTAACGCCAAAACTTATGCGGCTCATGGCGCATAAACAAAGGAAGCGTGTTCGTGAAGAAATGCTCCTTTGCGGCGCGCACTTTATCTCGCATCTCAGTGATAAGGATTTGAAGCTGGCTTGTGTCGCCATGCTTGCGTCGCCTTTTTATCTTTCTTTTTAGGTCAATTATTTCTCTTGTCACCCAAGGGTATTCGCGGTTAACCCGTTGATTTCGTACTGGTATAAAGTGTGTTTCGCAAAACGAGACAATGGCCTTAAAGCGGGACCACATTGTGCATACATCAGTAATAGCAGCGAATTGGGCGAAACAGGATTCTAAGTATTTCATGATAGCCGCGTCGTTTGCACGGGTGTAGTCTTTAAAAAAGGTGGTTTTGGGCTTTACCCTTTTTCGCGAAGTTAAAAATGGGCAGGTTAGGTTTATCATCATGTGATCGGAAATACCAGTCTCTACTGTGGTCCTACAATCTTCTAACGAACTACTAACAAGCATAAGATCAAGCGTAGAGGAACATCTAGTGTTATCGGTAACAAGCTGGTTTAATGAGAAACTGAAGGCAGTGAAGAGTAAAGAATCGGCACTTGAGGTTTCCTTGCCATCGTGCGTCAGGTTAAGCCAATTGATACCTGGTAGATTAAAATCTCCCGTAATAATTACTTTTGAGCGAGAATTAGTGTGTCGACCTAAGTAATCGTGAATTACTTCAACATATTCTGGACCAGATTTAGGTGGTCGGTATACGCCCCCTAAAGTAATTGCTTTGTCACAATATGCCAGTTTGCACCACACACTTTCATGGTTAATGACGTCAGGCATGCGAGAAAATTTAACGTTGTTTTTTATAGCAATAGCTACCCCACCACCCCGTGAGCCTCGATCATTGCGGAGTAGCTTATACGACGAAGGAACAACTTCAGAGTCCTGCACACCGGCGTGCAACCAAGCCTCCGTTATTATTATAACGGAGACTTGTTCAGATGTGACGCATGCCTGCTTTTTCGTGTTGCTCCGACAAACATTGCTGCTGAAGTATATTTGAGCACACGAACATCGTATACTGTACACACCTGAACCTGAGCTACGCTTACGTGATAATTTTGTTGGGCCGAGGGTTCCCGCTAAGTATGGTGACCGGTTGCGCTGTTTGTATGTCCTTTCTAACCTCAACTCATTTCCTTCCGAACTGTTTTCTTTTAGCATCCGTGCTCAAATACAAGACGCTGTTTTTGAATTATGTCGTATATGTATGGGCTGTTTAATGTATTCTGTGGTGTTTTTTGTTCCCCAACCTATTTTGTTCCCCAACTTAAAAGAAACCGTACGTTTCATGTTCTTAACAGGTTCCTTTGGCTGTGAACTGCTCATTTCTACATGATAACGTCATCTGCGCGTTAGAAGTAATTGGAAGTCGCCGCTGATGGTGCTTCTACAGAAGTAATTTCCAGTGAGGACATGGTTTAATTCCAGTTCATCCAGAAATGCGCAAGCCTTAGAATCCAAAGCTGTAAAGTACGTTTCGACTATGTCGGGTTTGCTACATCTCAAGTTTGATAATAGAGAAGTAACGGTTGGGACAGCGGAACTGCATTGTATTATCAGAAAGGGATGCACACACACAGCGGTGGCTCTTAACATGAAAATCGGCGTTGGTCACCCACAACTTCCGGCCACGATATGTAGACAACGACGAGTAAAACAGGAAAATGCCACAAAACCAATGCTTAAGAGGCATTCCCGTCAATTCACTTTTTCAACTCGCACCAGCAGCACGTGACGACCTGTTAGCCCTCCATGACCGTCAAAATAGGAAATAAAGGACTTTTCTGCACAGCAAAAACTCGAAACTGTTTTGTTGTTTTTCATACAAAGCCATTTTCCTTTACACTTTCGCACGTTCCTACTTTGGGATACCTGATGGTACCTAATTCGTGACCTAGCGCTAGTAAAACATTATTGACTAATTGACTGCAGCTTTAGGATCGCAGTCACGACAACACACATTGGGAAACAGCATGCGCTGTTTCAAAAGAGAAAATTTCCGCTTAGGCCGACCGGCTAAGTCGTCGTGCAATCAAACACAAGACCAAGTAATTTTTCACTAGCTTCGGCAGCTGTATATCTCATCGAGCCCGCATAACCAATTACTCATCTCTGCGACGTTTTACCCAATAAAACAACAGATGGCGTCGTGTATGCCGTAGTATTAAACCGCAGTGCTTCCCATATCACCAGCGCTGCCACGGCGAGTAAAATGTCAAATAAGAATTGCCGTGACTGGGCAACAATTATGCTCTGCTTTCTTCGTAAAATTATAGAGCTTGGTGTTGTGGTTAGAATACTTTCCTAGGCTGCATTGGGGGTGCCACGTGCTTAGTCTATTTTGTTCAGTTCGAACAAAACCCTTCTTCAATCGGGTGTATTTGCTTTATGCTAGAATTGAAATCTACTTAATCACTCCCTCTTCTTGCGAATATTTAAGGCTGTGCTACTAGCATTTCCTATTTTTCTCTGCGCATTTTAATACCAGTTGCGCTCTCAGACTAGCCAAAGTTCAATTTTGTGGTTACTCCCTGATATAGAGAATACTCAGCGACTAGTGGTGATGCAGCATTACTGGGTTATGTATTCTTGTGAAAGCCACTACATGCGACGTACGTCGACTGCGAGGATGTGATGCACTTTCTTTTAATTCCCATTGCACTCAGAAAATTTCGCAACTTCGCCACTGTGGGTGTGCTGAAACGAGTCTTGGTGATTCGCGACCGCTTTGCACACGCACTTTCGTCTTACTCGTGGTGATTTTAACACTGCAAAAAATTATTCACCGAACGTTGACTGCATCTTTAAATGTTGGGCTTTTCAAGTCTTTTAGTGTACGTAACACGTTGCGATCACGTAATTGCAGCCCCCCTACGCTGGCGGAACCATTTGGCGGAGGTCCGTTTATGTTGCGCATTACCTGTAGCGTGATGGCCGCTTTCTGCTAGGTTGTTTCTGCCAACGATGACGCCACGTCTATGGCTCATCTTTCGGCGGACGCATCTAGCGAACTTGCAGGACGGCAAGACGGCAACATACCAGAGCGGATCGCCGTCTTCGGAAGCATACTCCGACTATTCCCATGACGACGCAAACCTTAGCTACGATGCCAGGACTCGCATCGATCCTATTAGGCACTTGAAATGCCACCGTTCCCGCGTTACCCGAGTAGCTGGAAAGCACAGGAACGGCGGATGCATTAGGGGCCGTGTTCCTCCCAGGAGACGCAGATGCCTTCGACCGCGCTCAAGATTACCGAGACGAGAAAGTGCCCGTAAATAAGCAGCATGCCGGAGAGATGAGATCGCGGAATGTGTGTGCGACCGAGCCTCGTTAAGAAGAGTGTATTGATTACAGCCTCATAACAGCGAGAAAATAGCGTAGAAAATGTTGGCCACTTTCTGCATTGCGCTGTCGGACGCGCCACTGGGGATTTAGGTGGGGAATAAACGACCTACTTTATTGTCGGAAACAGCAGATAGGGAACATTTTTATCAATGGTGTAACGGGTGCCCAAAAGAAAGATTATTTTCTTGTGCTCGTATTTGAGACTAGTTTAGTGGCATCTCGCTACCAATGCTGAGAGAATTAAAACGAGGATCCGGTTTGTACTTGCGTTGATCATTCACAAAAGTATATTCTCAAGTAAAGGGAAATAAGTTGCGGTAATGTTGTTCGGATTCCGCGACTGACGGGTGGCGTATCATACTTATTTCAATGTTTCCTTAAATGCGGAATCATTGTGAAAAGCTGTATGTCCATCTGAAGCGCTGGATGTGTCACAATTTTGCACCTACGAAAACGCTAGAAATAGAGGGCCGAGTGTCTTTATAGTTTGTTTAAGACCACCTATATTGCCTCCAAGAAATTAAGGATTAAAGCATGTTTTTTTTCGGTATGGGCACATGGCAAGACCGAACATAAAATCGTTGGAGGGCTTTGAATCCGCCTTCCCTCCTTTATATATGTGCGTTGCTGGAACACATTTCTTCAGCGGACAATATAAGCAGTCTGATATCAACTATGGGTGTCCCAGGGGTTCTTAATAAACACCTTGGGCCCCGTGAATACCCAAGGAGCGCTTTACACGGGCACCTTTATTGTCAGCCGCAAAGGTAGGCAGAAATGCATTCTTAAGAGGCTGTTTTCAGCGCAGTATACGGACTCCGATATCTAGGTCTAGAGAACTTAGGTACCCGGAAAAGACTGTGTAAACATAGCCCGTGTAAGAGTACAGTTCACTTCTATACGCGAGTTGCTCGTAGAAATGGGACAGAGTAGCTTACGTATTTGTGACACCTGTCCAGCTTTGGAGCTTCTCCCCTTTTCCAACTTGCTCATCAGCTTGACAAGAGAATGCTACAAACAGGGTGGTTGGACTCAACCTTAAAATTTTAAACTGCAGATATTAACTCTTTGTGTGTATCCATGTTTACAACAGATAAACTAAACCAGAATATGCTGCTAACCTCGAAGCCAGGACTGCAGAGCACTGCTGGCGCGTTTAGGTGCTTGGTAATAAAGGTCACTGCGTAAAATGGGAGGAAGGATGTTGAGTTAGCGGACCTTCGCTTAATCCGGTAAAGTTTTTGTTGGGTTTTCTATTCAGGGGTTTTGCTAGCCGCGCAAAAACCTTGGGGTAACTGCGTAAATAAAAAGTGCATAATTTTAGGCGTCAGCGAGAATTCTTAATACGACATATTATCCAAACCAAATGGTGGAAGCACGCCACTTCTATACGATTTCATTTTTTGGCTCTATGGCGGGCGGATCCCCAGAGAAGGCAAGCGTGGCACGGGGCGGAAGAAAGTTAGATGGGCAGATGAGATCAAGAAGTTTGCGGGGATAAATTGGTCGCAGTTAGCACAGGGCCAGGGTAATTGGAGAATAATGGCAGCTGCCATTGCCCTGCAGTTGGCGTAGATAGGCAGGTGATGATGATGGTCCGTTCGTTTCAGTTCTTCCTCGTTAAAGATGTTTGTAAGGTAGTTTCGCTTAGCCGGTCTAAGACAGTTACCTTATTTCGAAAAACATTAAATCCCACAAAATCAGCGGGTTTTTTTAGAAAACGCCTACAAAGAGAATCTTTCTCTTTGTAGCATCGACGTTCTGTAAAGTCGAAGGACGGCTCTAACTTGGCGAAATACTCTTCTGCGTGTGGATGTACACCGATTTTTTGCGAGGCCTCAGTTTTATCAAAATTTCGGGACAAAACCACGAGAGAAGTTATAGAAGAATTCCACATTAAAAGGTATGGGAAACGCTGTGTCAGCGCCCCCTCCCTCAATTTGACCGACAAGGAATACTCCTATCTGTGTCACACGTTGCGGAACTAATGCTTTGGTCCATCTAAGGTTGTGGCGCTGTTTTCAGGGTTTGCGTACCATAAGTTGGCGAGTGTTGTATCTTATGTATTTTTGTCTGCCGCATGTGCCTCGACCGCTGTTAAGTCTTGTAATGGTGTGTATAATGGGGGAGGGAATCCGACCACGTGTACTCTGGATGGTATATATTTGTATGTTTTTCAATAAACGAGTAGTGCGAGTAAGCGCCGTGCTGTCTACTTCTTCCTTCGTCCTTGTTTTTTGAGCGCTTCTGTATTCCACCAAAATGAACACATACCAACTAGCCCAACTTTCCGTTCTTCTGAAATTTTCCAAACCGCTCATAACTTCACAATTTATCGCTGCGACCGAAATAACCGCCAAGGGGGCGGTGTCCTTTTGGCCATTTCGAAAGACTTCAAATCCTACTGTATTCATATCCCAACCAACTTATAAACTTTATGGGCCATCATTGAACTCGGGTATCAGAAAATAATCGTGGGCGTTTGCTATCGGCCCCCTGATCATACTTCTGACTTCATAAACGACCTTCATGACATAACACACACAGTTTCTTCTCGTTATCCTCACCTGCCTTTATTTTTATTGGGTGGTTTCAACATTCCTAATATAAATTGGGCTACCGAGCCACCTACCATCCTTCCACCATCAACATTAGCCGAAGAATTCGACGACCTGTGCTCTGTATTTTCCTTCTGTCAAGTAGTTCATGAACCAACAAGAACAACACTTTCAACCGCCAATACCCTTGACCTCGAATTAACAACCAGACCTGACGTTGTTTCGAACATTACCTACGCACCGTGTTTAAGTGATCACTCATTGCTGTCGTTCAACATTAATCTCGCGCGTCCGAAACCGCTTAAGGACACCAAAATAATTCGTGATTATAATAAAACAAATTTTGAAGGCATTAATCATGACCTGTGCAATTTTCTTGACACTTTTCTGGAGGGTTTTGACGAGCGCACTGTGCAAACTAATTGTAATCCGTTTGTACGTAAGGTAGATGAACTAACCAACAAATACATTCCCGTCCGCTCTATCACTACAAACTTACACGCTCCATGGTATAATAACCACATTAAGCGACTATCTAACAAGAAGAAGCGTCTATACAGATTAGCAAAGCGTTCCAACAATGCTGTCCGATGGAATCCTTACAAATTAGCGTCTGCTGAGTACATCAAAGCAATTCAATCGGCTAAAGACACATTTATCAATACCACTCTCCCATCCATGCTATCTAAAGATCCTAAAAAGTTTTGGCGCGTCATAAACCCAAGCAGTGAACATACGATAACCCTTACCGATAGCTCTGGTGACGCTGTAGCCCCCGAGCAGTGCGCTTTATTTCTCAACAATTCTTTCGCTCGTAATTTTTGTCGCACCATTAATGTTCCTGTGCCTCCCAAGAAATGCTATAACTACCCAGTCATGTTCCCAATAATGATAGATTCTGTTGGTGTAGAAAACATAATTAAGTCCCTGAAACTTTCATCCGCCCCCGGTTGCGACCTGATTACCACCAAGTTCCTTAAAGGTACCTGCTCCTACTCATCCATTATTCTTGCTAAAATGTTTCAACAGTCGCTTCACGAAGGCATATTACCAATCGAATGGAAGATTGGAAAAATTGTACCATCTCACAAGTCGGGTGACAAGCATTCCCCATTAAACTATAGACCCATCTCGCTTACTAGTATTCCATGCAAAATATTTGAGCACATTTTGTTCTCTAACCTTGCAAGCTTCCTGGAGTCTAACTCATTTTCTACGCGTCACCAACATGGCTTTAGGAAAACATTCTCGTGCGAAACTCAGCTTGTAGCCTTTACACACAAATTAAACGTCATTCTTGATCAATCTAGCTCTGCTGACTGCATATTTATAGATTTTTCCAAAGCTTTTGATAAAGTCTGTCACAACTTACTGTTGCACAAATTAAATGAACTTAATATAGATCCCAGGCTTCTAACTTGGCTCGAATGCTTTCTAAAAAACCGCTCTCAATTTGTTTCAGTTAATAATGTAAGCTCTGAGCCAAGTGCAGTTCATTCCGGCGTTCCACAAGGCTCCGTACTAGGCCCACTGCTCTTCCTTATATACATTAATGATTTACCTTCCTGCATTACCTCTAATATTCATTTGTTCACGGATGACTGCGTAATCTTCCGGGAGATAACTTGTGATGGTGATATAACCTCTCTCCAACCTGATCTTAACTCCATTTCTCTTTGGTGTAAAACATGGCTCATGGAATTAAATAGTAAGAAATGTAACTTTTTACGCGTTTCGAGAGCAAACCATGAACTTCCAACCTATTAACTTGATAACACACCTCTTCAGTCCGTGACAAACTATAAATACCTTGGGGTGCATATATCAACCGACCTGAACTGGACTGTTCACTGTAATTACGTAATTAAAAATGCTAACCGAATGTTAGGTTACCTCCGCCGCAACTTTTCAACGGCCCCTTCTTCCTTGAAACTTCTTCTTTACACTAAGTTAATACGATCTAAACTTGAATATTCTGCTGCAGTATGGGATCCTAGTCATGCTAACCTAATGCAGTCTCTTGAAATGGTACAGAACAACTCAACTCGTTTTATACTTGGTAATTACAACCGGACAGCAAGCATAACAGCCATGAAATCCAGCCTTAATCTGCCTTCACTTTCATCCCGTCGCAAAATGTTCCGTCTCCACTTGTTTCACAAGCTATTTCATCACCCATCGCTTCGGACGGTCTTATCTTGTCTCCTAGTTATATTTCACCTCGCCTGGATCATTCCCATTAAATCGGGTTGGCCCTTTGCAAGACTCAGGCTTTCTCTCAGTCCTTCATACCACGCACCTCTGAGGACTGGAACCGCCTTCCCGCATCAGTGGCAATCATTGAAAATCACCTTCACTTCAAAAGTGCGTTAGCTAATTATGTGTAATTTAGGTCACCAAAGTATGCTATTACGTGATGTTGTCTTGTTCCTGTACAGTATTTATTTTCTTGTCGTTTTTCCTTTCTTGGTCTAATTTTCATAATTCCCGCGCCTTTGTTTGCTATAAAGCCTGTTAGCTAAAACTGTATAATTAGGAACTTCTGCTCAATGTAAGATTCACACCTGCATTTTGTAAAACTTTTGTCCTTTCTTTTGCAACCACTCCCCTCTGTAATGCCTTTTTGGCCCTGAGGGTATTAAAAATAAATAAATAAATAAATAAATAAATAAATCTAAAAGCGAGGAAGACGAGGAAACCTGACGGTCGTGGCACGAGAGCTGGAGGAACGAGGTTCGTAAAAACAGCTTTAACGAATTGTCCCTCCAACTGTATGTTCCTCTAATCTTATCGTTCGGGGTGAAGGCACTGGATTTTAGCCGCGCAGATCTCTGCTCCGCCGTGCACTTATTCATCTCGGAATCTGGCGGTCTCCGTGCTAGCCCCAGGCTATGCCGGACTTCCCTCAAAAAGATCCCAGCATGTATGATCACCGCTATCAGGGACTCCTCGCCCACTGCCTCTCCTTCACCAACTTCCCTTCTTGTTTTATTTCGTACATGCTTTTCATGTTTTCTTTCCTTTATTTTTTTTTTCATGTCGGTTTCAACACTTCCTGATACTACGTCTCATGTATGGGCAGTTTTTTGTTGTTTATATTTCCCCGTAAACACCGATTTTATTTAAATCCTTGTGTTTCTCTAATTACTTTATAATTTCTCTGTGAGCGCCCCTTTCCTGGCCAATCCCCCTGAATGGGTATGAGTCACATCTTTTGGCACCACCACCAACACCACCAACGAGGTTCTAGGAGCGACCCACCGGACGAGAACGTTCGGGGAACCTCCGTTACGAGCCCGAGAACGTTCGGCGAGCCTACGTTACGAGCCGCATCTTCTCCGTTGACATCGAGGCAGCTCAGCCGAGACTGGCCGCGGAGCACCCGGGCCAAATCGCTCATCAGTCGCAGCACCGGCATCGACAAGGGCTCCGCGGCAGCACCCCAACCATAGCGCACGGGTAAGAGGTACCCGACTTTGCTGCGGCCAGCGCCACCGTCAAGGAAACAGCGCCTGCAGCCATCACGCCGAGCAATTGTACCGCCACAGCTCACTGACGCCGAGTACTGCCAGACGTGAGCGGGAACTCGTTTGAAGTAACAACATTGTTTTGTCGGACATGTAGTCGTTCGATTACATTTGTTAATAGTTAATCTGTGTATTTTTCTAGTGTTGTCCTGTGAATAGAGGCTGTCGTTGTCTGACGTCACGTGCCTCGCTTCTTTTCCGCCAGTTAAACTTGACCTCCTCATCCACAAAACAACCCGCATCACAACACCAAGGCTTTAGTTTTCTGGCGCGCAAACGTTTGCGTGGG
The DNA here is from genome assembly GCF_048455015.1 of Haemaphysalis longicornis. Classification (NCBI taxonomy): domain Eukaryota; kingdom Metazoa; phylum Arthropoda; class Arachnida; order Ixodida; family Ixodidae; genus Haemaphysalis; species Haemaphysalis longicornis. The sequence goes on from NW_027526295.1 coordinate 2,200,144, forward strand.
GAGTTTTTTTATCGACCGATGTAAATTCCGTCACAAAGGCTTGGTAGGCAATATCCGGATCGTTAACCGAGTATACATCCTCCCAGCTTATCGTAGTTAGTTCTTTACAGAAAAAGTTTAATGTTGGGCCGGGGCTTCGTCGAGGCTGTTTCGTTTCATTAGTGTCTGTCATTAAAAAGATAAGTAAATGGTCACTGACATTTATGCCAATAGTACCAGATTCAACATTGGGGTCCTCAAAATTTGTAATGAAAACATCTATTAGTGATGCAGAATAGGGTTGAATACGAGTAGGCACAGTGACAGTGTTTACGAAAGCATTCGACGTTAATATTGTTGGAATTTCACGCTGTGCTGATATAGGAGCTAACATATTGATATTTCTATCACCACCTACAACCAGTTTTAGACAGTTTTCGTTTATCCACCCGAAAAACGCATCGATAAATGATAGGAAGGTAGACATGTTCCCCCTGGTGGCCGGTACAAAATGAAAAAAAAAACGTTATCCGCTAAGCATAGTCAGAATCGCAAATTTATGAGTACTCACTCTGAAATCGTCGATTTCTTCGCAGCTAAAATATTTTTTTGCCATAATACGACTCCCCGTGATTTAGTCGCGCGGTTTAGGCAGTACGTATTGTATCTGGTCATTTTAAATATATCTTGTGGTTGCTGATACGGTCGCAGGTTCGATTCCCGTCCGCGGTGGCCGCTTTTCTGATGGAGGAAAAATGAAAAAACGCCTGGGTGTACGAGATTCCGGCGCACGTTAAAGATCCCCAGGTGGTGAAAATTAATCCGGAGCCCTCCCCTACGGCGCGCTTAATCGCCTGCGTTGCCTCGGCGCCTTAAACCCTACAATCAATCAATCTGCTTGCTGGTACCACGTTTCGGTCAGCATGACGACATCGATTACGAAGTTAAAGCTCAGAAGTTTAGCATGCAGGCCATCAGCTTTATTGCAAGCTGACTGAGTATTCACGTGAAAAAAGATAGGCAACCCTGTCGGAAAACCCCGCGTTTTCCAGCATTAGGAGAGCGATGGAATACGGCGGAAAGAACGGAATACAGTGGAAAAACGCCGCGCTGGACGACATCAACGCGGGGAGGTTGCTGGAAAGCAATAACACGGGAACTTTGCCTCTGGAGACTGACTGGGATTCAGATAGGGCGAACGGGACAGTACATTCTCCCGGCGCCGCTGCTTGGCTGGACACAGCAATGCCGCCCGCCGGTTACGTGGTCGACTGGTTGTAACCCAGCGCCGCGATCGACGCAGATGCTCCGAAACTTGGTGTTTGCGGCCCGTGCGGTGCCGCAAAATCCCACTTTTTTAGCGTGCGTTTCGCGGAAACAATGCTCCGTACGAGCGACGATCATGTCGTTCAATTGCATTGCAAGCGTCTGTCGTAATGAAAGTTTGTTGTATTGCTGCCATTAGCATTCCGGTCATGTGTGAAAAAACCTTCGCTACAAATTTGCAGTTAACAATGCAACTTATCGCAAATCACGGTAATGTTGGAACATCTAAGCGTAGCCCGCTAACCAAACTAAGGGATAAATAAAGCAATTCACAAAATTCCTGGGGTTGTTTGAGTGAATTGTAATTGCATATATTGTACCGTGGACAACCTTTGATGAAAGAATCCGGAAATAAGGGTAGCCCGTTGGCAAAACGGACGCATAAAGGCAAGCAAGACTTGTTTTTTGAGGACGTGGTGTAAATATTTCAGTTCACATTCTGACATGTATTTGTGGGTCTTTGAGAGCCCATTGTCTCAATCTGCGTGCTGTTGTATTTTGTTACCGGGCAACCTGTTTATTTTAACGCGAACCATGTGGCCAATCAAGCTTAAATAGCGAAAATAAGATTTTAAAACCAGCTAACCAGTTGCCCCTACCAGTGTTAAACGAAAACGAAATGGCTTCAGTGAACCATTACATTACCAAGTTGTGTTAAAAAGAATAAACGTAGAAAGAAAGAAAACGCCCGCCTTCGCTCCAGCCCGGCCGTTCGGACGAAGTCCGGGGATGCACCGTCACTACCGAAGGCCTGTCGCCCGACAGCACTCGCGGGGCGGGGGAGCCCACAATACGAAGAATCGAGAGGGGTGTGGAGGGGTCGCGGCGCGGAACAAGTTTTCGTGATCGGCCGGGGAGCACTTTGTTCCTCCCTGCTTTTCGCCTTTCGGTCAAAATTCGTTGGTGGCTGCGTGCCTGAGTGGCCCGTCGACATTTTACATCGGCGCTGTGCTAGTTGAAGTTACGCGTAACTTTTTTGTAAAAAAGTGCATCTTAGGTCTCCGGGAAGTGTCAGCAGCAACAAGTGAAGCTACGAAAGCTGTGGTAAAAGCAAGAACAGTGGTACGGATCCCAAGCATCTCGAAGTGAGGACTCCTCTAGCGACGACAAACCGTGGTGCTTGGGATTATTGGCAATTTGATGCGAGTGGATACGACGACTCTCAGAGGCAGCGTGATTTGCAATACGTGCGATGTGCTTCGACGATCGACTGAAATTGAAAAGACCCCTGCGTGACTTGGGCAGGTATCGTGCGCGCGTACTCTTCTAGATAGTGCTGCACCACGGAGACGTGCGCTTTTCGTCGCAGGATACCCTTCCAGGCCTTGCGGTACGAATGTATTGTCAACGGATCAAGGTTCACCAAGGCAAGGAATCCAGCTAAGGATTCAATTTCCATTTTAATTCTCACGTTTTGCTATTAAAATAAAAGAGGTTCAAGAAATATGTGTTTGCTGGTGTTTTAATGGCCCTAAATATATAAGGAACGAATTTTGGAACGGTTACTGTCGATGCTCGTTTAATATTTTTGTTTGTCCGGGAGAATAAATTTGCTTTAAGGAACAAATTGAGCGCTACTGACGGAACGCGATGATGAAACAATTCATTCGGCTATGCGAAATCAGTTGAAAAGTGCCCAAATGAGACTGGTTAACTTTTGTAGCGCTACTAAGATTTCCCCGAAAGAAGGGATTCTGTATTTCTTGTTAACAGCCATGCGAGTTTGTAATTACACGGCTATTAAAGAAAAAAGGCCTAGCGCGAGCACCGGCCACCCTATACGCTGGAGACGGCGTGGTCTCCGGCGTGTTCCTGCGTTACATTCCAGCGCGCGCCGGTTCCACGCGTTTCCGCGTCCGGCTTGTTCCAGCGTCCAGGGTCCGGCGCGCTCCAGCGTTTCCGCGTCCGGCGTATTTCAGCGTTAGGTAGTCCCATAATCAGGCGTTACGCTGGATGCGGAGTTCCAGCGCCGCTGGGTTTTCCGATAGGGAATCTTTTTCAGCTAAGTATACATTGGTAACGTCACTAGTACACAGGTGAGAGTAAGCCGGGTAGGCCTACCTAACGATTCGGTGCACGCGTGCTTACACATGATGCTATTGAATTTTATCTAGGTCCTGCTCGCAGTTTAGGCACACTGTACGAGATGTGTCTGTCGTGCGGGCAAAGATTTTGCCGTCCTTTGTCCTGACGTACTTCCAGTTTTGCTTCTTCTTTCGCGTGACAGCCTGTCCAAGCAGTGTTTTAAGAGTAGGACACAAATTCTCGTTGACGAACACCGGTTAGGCTTCAGAGAAACCGAAACCGAAACTGCCTTCTCAATACCAGCGTCTCCCTTTGCACGAGAATGAAACTGCACAACCACATTCGGGCAACCCTGATCTCTCCTTGGTACACGATGGCACACATCGACGTCAATTTTAGAGATCCGTTCATCGATAGCAGCGCCGAGCATCCTGAGCATGGCTGGAAGATTTTCCCTGTCAACGGCGGGGAGTCCCTTGATATCAATGTTCCTACTTCGCGAGTACTGATCAAGGCTAGTCGTACGCTAGTCGGAGGACATCACAACCTCGTCTAGACTTTTGCATTCTGCCGCTAGATGCAAGTTCTTCTTTTTAGCGCTGCGTTCTCTTTCTCAATTCCCGCGGAGCGCTTATCCATTGGGTCAAACTGGGTTCTGGAGAAGTCTGTAGAAGTCAATAGAATGCTCTACTTCTTTGATTTCCCTTCTCCATTCTTCATATATGTCCGCATATCTTTCATTTCCTGCCTCACGTCCTTCAAGAACTTCGCAATTTCATAAGGCATCTTTCATTGCGTCATAATACAGCCACAGTTTGGCAGCAGCTAAAGATGTGTAATATGCCAGGCGAAAAAAAAACAACACACACACCTGTGTTTTAAAAGTTCACGATTAGGGCAGTGCGCTGCAGTGGCCGCTGTTGCCAAATGAAGCACGGACGATCACTGCAGACGCTTTTACAGTGGCAGTCCCATCGGTCACCGCTGCGCAGATTTCGCTGCGCACGCGTCACCTCGCTAGCATCGTCAGCAGGCCGATATGGGGCTCCACACGTGGCGAAGCACTTGCGAGCGAACAGGCCAAGTGAGCGGCTGCGATGGGTTCCTACGGGCGACGAGGCAAAGCTGGTCCGGCGAAGCAAACGCCAAAGGCCCAGCAGCAGCGTAGAGCAGGATCTGTGTTTTAAAAGCGTGGCGATTAGGGCAGTACGCTGCGGCTGCCGCTGATGCCAAATGAAGCACGTATGATCGCTGCAGATGCTTTCACAGTGGGGTTCCATCGGTTGTCGATGAGGAGATGCCTCTGTACAGGCGTCACCTCGCTGGAAACGCCACCAGGCCAATATGGTGCCCCACACGTGGGGAAGCACTTGCAAGCAAACAGGCCAAGCGAGCGGCTGCGATGGGTTCCGAGGGGGACGAGGCAAAGCTGCTGCGGCGAAGAAAACGCCAAAGGCCCAGCAGCAGCGTAGAGCAAGATCTGCGTTTTAAACGTGTGGCGATTAGGGCAGTACGCCGCCATAGAGAAAGAAATACTGGTAAGAGTGGACACTCCCATAGAGCCCTGCTGCCGAATGACTGTACTGTAGTGTAGCACACCGAGTGGACGGGTAGCCAAACTACTAACCATACTTTCGTTCACTTTCGGTTTCGGTTTTGCGGACACCGATTTTGGCAGGTAGTTTGAAGGACTGGAAAGCGCTGCTCACGGCGACGGGCATCGGTGCGGTATTCGGACGCTTTCATGCAATAATTACTGTCTATTTGAATATATAATTCTCAGGCTTAGTGCCCGTATGCTTTTATAAAAAAAACCTTTTTCGGAAAATGTGAAATTGCAATTTACAGTACCACTCACAATAGACCTTATGCGAAATTGCTTGGTGATCTAGCAACACTGATGTAAACGAGACCGTCGGCCATATTGGTACGGGCGCCGATCGGGAACTCTCGTATTGTTTACTGTGGAAGAGTAGGTGACGGCAACGCGGTATGGCTCAAACTGGACGGCGTTTTCCGGCTCCCGACCGCGGATTGTGGATGAAGGACTTGTCTGCGCTGCCGACTGTGTCTGAAGACTCATACCACTTAGGGTGCCGCGCCAAAGACCCATCCGAGCGGCCGCGAAGCAGGGCATGCCACCTAACCACCGAGGCGCATTGCTCGCCTTCATCGGTACGGACAAACACGTGCGACTCGCAGTAAGTAAATCCTTCTTTGTTTTTTACTTGACGCGAGTTAACCGGTATGAGCATTTGTATAGCACTTTGTTCACCGTTGTTTACCATGCAAATGCTAGCGGCGACCCTGTTGCAGTAACCCTGAAAGAGGAAAGCGACAATCGCCAGACTGTACCGATAGTGGGTGGATTAGGTATTTTCAAATGCTGTACATCGAATTTGCGGGATGATTTTTGGCGAAGATGTTTACGTAAAGGTTGCGGCCGTTTTCCGTGACGGTCGTCCGCCCGCGCGTTTGCCGCAAAGCAATCGCGCTTTGCGGCGAAGTCAACTACAAAAGCGCACATACGCCTTGAATTTTGTTTTTTTGTGTTTTCATTATTTATTGCGCATGTTCTGCCGCAAAAATCAGTTTGCGTGTCTTTCTTCTCCTTTTTTGGCAGTTGGGTGGTTGTGCTTGTTTCTAAAGCGCATGTTTTTGGTGTGCACGAATAGATAATACAGTAAAACCTCGTTATAGCTCGATCTCATTGAACTAGAAGATTTTTTTAATTCGATGGGTCATCGCTATAGCCCGAATGTTTACCTGTTTATCTCGAAAGGTTCTGGAAGTGAGTTCCAGATAATCATATTATTGCTTGCTTAAGTTATGACGAACAAGATTAGGCGGGTACTGGTATCATTACCCACGGGGAGGTTTTTAAATATTAAACTTCCTTCTCTTGAAAATGCATTAACAAAGCATGCAGAGATACTTGCACGCTCGAACTTGACAAACTATTTTGACATCATTGCTGTTTGAGGTGTAGGTCCTTGCCCTTGCAACAGTGTTAAGCAAGATACAAAATCTGGTCATTTTGAGTCTGTTCCTTGCGGCCACTTCTTTCTGCTCTGTCCCTTTACGTAGTAACTGTAGCGGACTAGTCCTGTTCTTCCCTGAGTGCTATTTACTGTTACTCTCTATGTTCTTGCAGGTTCGGCCTCATCCATGTACTCAGCAGCTGCTTTCGCTCCCGGAAGAAAAGTGGCAGGCCCTATGTTGTGTGCCTCACCTTTGAGACGAACAGTGGGGCGATTGGGGAGGCATCGTGCGAGTGCCCGGCGGGTTGCAGTGGAGCATGGAGTCACATCCTGACTACTGTGCACCTACTCGCCCTTTTGCAAGCCGAAGGTTTTAAGAGGCGCCACCGGAGCTTGCGTGCACTGAGCTGCCACAACAGTGGGGACGTCCGAGACAGCAGGACCTCAAGCCAGCGAGTGTCCAAGACATTGACTGGAGAAGCCCGCTAGAAAATGGCCCCTCCCTTCCCTTGCCAATGCGTCTGTTTGATGGACGTCGAGTACAGGAGCAATGCGAGCAGCAACAAAGTTTCGTGCAGGCGCTTGGGAGAAAACTTGGTAGCCTTGGGAATGGGTTTTTTGCCCCAGTTGTGCGGGCCTCATCCCCCACAGTGACAGAAACAAGATCTGGCATGGCATCTGAAGGGTCGCCTATGAGCTACCAGCAAGCATTCATGCCACATTTCGCCGTGGTCATCTCGCGAGCACGCAGAGGCTGGGCAACGTCGTGTTTACTAGACCGCGGCATGCAGGGGTGCACAAATGCTTCCCTTTGTTCCATTTATATCCACAGTTTGCTATACTGTACGCGCTATAAATTAGAGAAGTAGTTTAATTTACTGGGATTTTCACTGTGGATACAAAAAATGCAAAAGCACTCAAGCTGATGCGCGGCGGCCTGATGCAACTCTGGCCTTTTTCTGTTTTTTTTTTTTTGAATAAAACTTGAAAATTGTCTCAGCTACCTACATCAATGGCCACTATCATTACGTCAGAGGCATGCATGCAGCATGTGACAAACTAGAGGAGTGAGTGCGTATTTTAGCCGCAAAATATTCGACAGTAAATACATCGTGGCTGAAATGATCATGGGCACCAAGTTAACTGTGACCTTTCAGCCCGACAAATCGGGAACCAAGTGCAAAAGCTCGAATTTTCCACCGTTAGATCATCATTGTACGCCACTTCTGCAACGATACGCGGCTAAATGCAACGTAAAAGAAACCAACAACACACTCCCATACCGTGCGCGCCCGCCAAAGAGGAAATTTTCAACCGCGCCGTGACGGCGTAGTGCGGCAAGAAAAGTTTGTTTACGGCCCTAGGTAAGATAAAGGCTCGTGTAGTGGCTAAGCGGCACCATTTAACAATGAAATGAAGCGGGCGCAGAGCCACAAAGGCGAGCAAAGAAACAGCCTAATTTTGGCAACGTGTGGTACTGTTTTCCCGGTCGAGAGCCGCTGCCAGTCGCATGAATAGGTTTCGCACGCTCAGGCTTCATTTATAATACAAAGGCTGGACCACAGAACTCCAACGCAGCTGTATTTTTCATCCGGACAGCGGCTACGGAATTCCGCGCTTAGCGAACCAACGACAAATATTCGCTCACAGCGCACCGCGCCCAGAGTGTCACAAAGGTTGTTCGCGCCGGCATAGTTCGCGTCAGAAAGTTCGTTCAAACGCGTGGAACTTCACTTACCTTTTCTCCATTTGGACCGGTATTTCAGCATTGCATGCACTGCGGCACGAAGCAATGCTCCGGCATTGTAGTCCATCACCAAGAGCGGTCAATGCCCGCCTTCTATGTTTTGCTAATTGGTTTCGGTTTCAAACGACCGTACCAAAATGGCGGACCTAGTTACCGGGGTCGACGTTGCATAGGGCCTATTGGTTAAGAATTCTGTCGTGTGTTCACATGTTGCCGAGCCACATAAAAGAGACACATCATAAATGAAGAAATATTTATTGCATGGCACTAAACGGAACAAGTTCAAATTGTCATCATTCTTTGCAACACACATATCATAATGATGATGATAAATTCTTTTATAAGGAAGGGGAGGACCGAAGGTCGCTGGAGGGGGAAGAGGGGGAGTAGGGAGGGAGGTAGACGCCCACTAAATCATGCTCGCCAGGCCACTGGCAACGCCAAACTGGGCTAAGGTTGAGGATTTGAGGATTTTCGAGAGGTGTTGAGGATTTTCGAGAATGTCCCTATGTAATGCTTCTATATCTGAATTTTGAAAAACATTATGGTCCAGTCTATGAATATCAAAAGCGGAGCAGTGCAGCACAAGATGGTCCATGTTTGCTTCACACACAGTGTGACAAAATGTACATGTGCAGGGGGCAGCGGTGCCAATGCCCTTCTTCCTGTCAGCAAGTGTCTGCCACTTATGGATGACATGAGGTGTAGTGGCCGTGTTGGCAAGTACTTTGTTAATAAATATTTCTTGCGATCGGCTGCGGGGTAAATTCTTAAAGATTTGTGGAGGGGTAATGCTTTTTAATCTCTCGCGGTGAAGAAACCGGAGGTAGAATCGTACTCGCGCCATTTCGAAGTGGCTGCCTGGCAGCGAGTCCGCGTAGGGGTGGTCGCGGAGGTCGGGAGATCCGAGCAGGAGAGGCTGGAGATGTACAGGTAGAACTCCAGATTGTGAGGTGGCAAGAGCATGTGCCACAAACAGTGACTAATACACAACAGAGACAATACACAGTAGTGCGAGGAAAATACGTTTCCAGGAATGAAAAAAAATGCACAAGTAAAAGTATCACAACCACACAAAGGATTTTTTCTCCACGGTAATTGAAAATGCAGAAAACCCAGAAACTCAGCCATCCACAGGTTTACTTATATCTACGACACCCTCAGACTCTGTGCGCTGTTGCAGTCATACAAAAATATCAACCATATATAATCTAGACACTGGGATACTTGCAACTGTTTACAACCACTATCTCCGCAAATAATTTTTTTAGTCTGGCAATTTCTCCAGTTAGGATTTGAAAGAAGGGAAAAACATAGGCTTTGATGACCTCGTTTATTTGATGAACTCTAATGAGATCTATTGCCTCGGGGCAACTTCAAATCAGTAGCAGTAATTGAACAGAAATCCCATTTGTGTGGAGATGCACACGCAAAAGGTTAAGAGGAAAAAAACTAACTTCCTATTGGTTCCTTGCAAGGGTGCATTTTCCCAAGAAGCCGGGTTACCTTCCGAAAGCGTCACCTTCCCAGTAAAGGCAAAGGGCCAGGCGGGGATATTTTCGGTACGTGCACGTAGTCAACCGACAGGTTCCAGGCTCGATTAAGGCACGCAAATTCATGCCTTCCGCTGTCAATAGTAACAGCCTAATATAAGAAACAGGGAAGCAGTATATGCTTCTCGTGTATGAGACAATGGTGGCATATTACAGAATCCCATAAGCATTTGACAACGTAGGTCCCAACATGGTTCTCTTCATCTAGGCCAGTCCGACAACAGGTAGCACGTACGGTGACAAACGACATTTAGCATGACCTCTTACCCTGACAGTCTTCATAATGTAAAAGGGTTGTTGTGGATGTACTGTTTTCACAATATTACAACTAGCAGCAACAATAATTTGCGAGTGCAGTTTAGAGACTGTATACGCTGTTGTTAGTGGTTTTAATGAGATGAGGCATGTCAGTGATAAAAAACAGTTTGTTCCTTGAGTCAACGATAGTCTTTTCAGTGGTCACGCCTTATTGAGTGCCGAGACTTGCGTGAGATTTTAGGTGCTAATGGCAAGGTTCAATAGATGGAATACAGTTGCGGTATCCATCAGAAGCATCAATAAGGCAGCAAGAAGCATTGCAGGCAGTCATCAATACAACTGAATAACTCTGGGAGAACAGTTGGCACGTCCACTTTTGTGAGTCCTGTGAGGGCACGATTCATGAAGTGCTTGCACCATGTTTGGTATGACGAATGCAGCTGGCTGGTTGGCTCTGTCTTGAGGGCACCTGTAGACCTGCACAGGTGATAGGTGATATAGTACACAAACTGCTTGCAATGACAGATGATATGCTAATAGTCTGTAAATTTCACTGCAACATGTATTCAAGTATTGCCTCCAGTGCATGTCACCTATTTAAAACACAAGTTCTCTTATTCTATTCAGCAATCATGCGGTCAAGCTATTAGCAACACTAAAAATATGGGTCTTTGTAATTTCGGAACACTGGTTAGGCACATTTTTAATGCAATTCAGCTATTGTTTGGGTCAGCAAAAATGATAACGCTGCTCACATAGCCTGAATCCCTTTGTCTTTTTTTGTAAAATCAGGACGAAGAGTGAGAGCGAGCTCAACGTTAAACAAACCTGTTGCCCCACGGGCTCGCGAAAGAAGCGCATCCCGAGAACGGGCACCTGGCGAAAGTATATTTGGGCGCTGTGTGGGCACCATGGCAAGCAGCAGTGAGCGTCGTACTGAGTACTACTGACCGCCAAAGCCCATGCCTTAAAAAGATATGACAAGAAACACACAGTTCCGACTGAATAGGTGCAATCTGCGCAATACGTGTTTAAGGAAACTAGCCAAAATATGACCAGAGAAAAGAGAGCAAACGCTTGAAAAAAAAATTCTCGCGCCTTCCCACGAGGGGAACACGAGTAAATGCAGAGCATTGGGGGTCGTTAACGCCGCGTAAAGTCGCGTTAGGGTGGGTAGTTGGGTCGTAGTTGCGTTGGTGTTGGTTTGGGGTAGAGAGAGGAGAGTAAAATCGCGTTAGGGTGGAGCGAGCGTCAACCAAGGAAGGAAGGAGCAACGCAGTGACTGAAGCACGAGCGGCCGCGAGCCGATTTGCAGCGCGCGCAGTAGAGGGAGAGCAGTACGGGGGGGGGGGGGGGGGGGGGGGTAGGGAAGGCGCACATGCGCAAGCAGCGCGTGCCCTTCCACGTCCCACCGCGCTGCTTTCACGGACCTGTTACGCCGAGACCGCGACGGAGCGAACGGGCTGACTACGACGCATGCGCGCGCCAGCTGCTGTTGAGAGAGAGGAGGGAAGGAGAGGCGCACCTGCTGCGGACGCGGAACTGTTGACACCGTCCGACGCAGGAACAGGCGAGGCTAAGAAATGCTCTGCATTTAAAACGGCAAGTGTGGAACAGTTATATGCAATGCCTGCGATACCGGAATTGATATACGAGGTAGAACGAAGACCAAATTTGAAGGTTTCAATGCACTGCGCACTCACCGCGCCTCGAGCAAAGCGGTTATCTGCCTACGAAAGACGCGTTTTTACCGTACCTGACGCGCCAAAGCGAAGCGAAGAGCGCGCGTTATCGGCGTCGGCGAGCGGGTTCGCTTTGTACGCAGGCAGCTTGGTATGCACCCATGTGTAAAACGTACGATGAGTGTACGGCTGCTGGTTATGCCCAGATAAGCCAAATTAATGAATCAATGCAGATACGGCTACTTCGCCGTGTACATTAGCCCAGATGGCTTTGCAGCGCATCACGGCCATAATACATAATAGCAGTAACAGTTGGCCAAGCTAGCAATGGCTAGCTAGTATAATACAACGCAGCCTGCGCTCACGTAATTCAGTGCAACGACAGCGCACAACGCCTGCTGGTATCCCTCAGCGCTAGATAAAACGGCACAACCAGCATAAAATACCATTACTCCCGGCTAAAAAATGGTGTCTTACGCCTTTCCGGGGCGTTTCCAAAGCGCTTATCCTAAAGACGCAGCACTAGCTATGCCTGATTTCCTGAGGTTACGCAGTGCTCGCAGCGTTTGCAGTACAAGGAAACGTAAATATGAGACGCCACACCAGCACTTTAAAAAAGGAAGTCTCACCTTTCGTTCAGGATGCAAAACCGATGTCGCAAAGAAAGCTCTAGGCGTTTCCTTCTCAGCAACAGAGGTTAGCACGAGGCTGCAGAAACGCACGTGCAAACGCTGCCTAAAGAGCCAAATGGCGCCTTGCGCTTGCGGCTTGGCCAGGCTTGGCGCAAAGAAGCCACAAAAATTTACATTCACAGCCATTCAACTTACTACACAAATAAAAATGTGTAGTCTAATGTGTAACAAAATTTTAAAAGTGTAATATTTTGCGTTAGCTTAATTTTAAATATATAGTTTTTTACCACTTGCGCCGACTGCCGGAAGGTGCGCGAGTCAGGTCACTCGGCCGCGATAAGCCCGTGTGTCCACTCTTCTAATTTTTTATTTCTCTATGACGCCGCGGTGGCCGCTGCTGCCAAATAAAGCACGAGCGATAGCTTCAGACGCTATTACGGTGGGGGTCCCACCGGTCATCGATGCGCAGATTCCTCTGCGCAGGCGTCACCTCACTGGCAACGCCAGCAGGCCGATATGGTGCCCCACACGTGGCGAAGCACTCGCCAGCAAACAGGCCAAGTCAGCGTGTGCGATGGTTTCGGGGGGGCGAGGAGGCAAAGCTGGTCCAGCAAAGCAAACTCCAAAGGCCCAGATACACACAAAGAAAAAAGGTAGTCATTACTGAATCATTTTACAGAATCATTGGATTGCTACAGAAGTGACTAGCTTTGGACTCTTATGGGGGGGGGGGTCACCAGACTCTCTTTCAAACAGAGTCCTGGGACTCTTAGGGAGGGAGTCGTGACGAAGAGTCAAAAGTGAATCTGCAGGACTCCTGAAGAGTCTGCAGGACTCCTGACGGTGACTCCGAAATAGTAAACGAAAAGAGTCCGCTTCACTAGGTTATGGCCCCAGCAATAAGAGTCGTCCTGACTCTGTTTGAAAGAGAGTCTTGTGACTCTGTTAGACCAATTCGAAAAAGGGTATGCAGGACTCTGTAAGACAAGTCCCCACGACTCCTAATTTTCAAATGAAGAGAGTCTTCATGACTACTTTGCGACTAGTAAAAGTGGTCACACAGACTCTCCGTTTGGCTAGAGAGAGCCCGGGTGGCTACTTTGGCTACTACAAGACCCCAGCGAAGTCGCCCTGACTTGCTGAAAGGTGACCCCTGAGATAGAGCATGCAGGACTCTGCAGCACAGTCACCGAGACCCAAAATCTGCAGAGAAAAAGTCCAGTCGACTATTTTGCGACTCGAGAAAAGAGAATCCCTTCAGAGGGAAAGGGTAAAAACAAATACCATACATATACTGCTATGACCCTATACCGTCAGCTTGTGAGGATGTTATTGTTAGGAAGACAAAAGGGCCAGTTGCAGAGACGCCAGAGTGAGCACTCGCAACAAGGGTCTTGGTAGAAGGGAGAACGGTTACATATATGATGAACGATCACAAGGACGGGACGGTAAATAATACAAAAATCGGTACACCAAAAGCTATGTCCCAGAACGTATCGAAATGAAGTTAGATCACACGGGGAAATTAGTCCAAAAGAAACTAGAAATAAAGAAAGTTCCTCACGCCATGCAACAGGTCGTCGCGGCTACGGAAATGGCGTCGAGGGCACCAGGCCGGGGAAAGCGTCTCACATGCATCGGGCTGTTGAAGGAGCGCTGGGAAGGACAAGGTGAGCAGGACCACGAGGATAATAGAGTTTGGTGGCGGTGAAAATACCACCACAGCCCAGCGTTGCCGGCGACGTGGTGCCCGGGCGTCCTTACGACGGTCACAGGTCACCTGGCCGTTCCCGAAGACAGGCCCTGGAAGTGCGGCCGTGGAGCTACTTCTTTTGCAGCGTAGATTCTCCCTCCTTCTCTTCTTTCTTGTCGGACCTTCCCCGATCCCTGGCTGACTCGAATGCGGCGACACCTCGCGCCCAGCCTATCTTTTTCGGTTTTCCTTTGTGGTTTCGGGCACCATACCACACAGCTCTGAATACATGCAAGAAACATCAATCCAAAGTACCGAAACAACTATTTTATTGAAATAAAGCCGACAACCGTTATAGATTATGCATTGGCTCAATGACTAGAACAAAATTTATAAGAAACAAAAATCACAAGTTTTTTTCTTAGACAACATATACACGAGTAGAATAAACGTGAAATATACAAGATTCAAAATTATCACCATAGACAACATTTGTGTCTCAAATAACAAAAAAAAATTTCCCCGCATTTCCCGAGGGAAGAATGTGAAAGTGCGAATGCATGAGTTGAATTTGCGCGGTTCGGTAATGTTCGCGAAAGAGAGATCACACACACACACACAACTACAAAGAAAGAAAGATGCATTTATTCACAGACACCTATTTGTGTTGTCGTTGTACTGGATTGCTAGAGCGGATCTCAGCTTTGAAATTTCGTGTCAGTACTCCTTTAAGCGGGTGCATTAGCCCTTCTCACGCCCGATTCCTGGCCAATCCCCCACGTGGGTATGTGCCATGCACAGACACCTATTTGTGTTGTCGTTTTACTTGATTTCTAGAGCGGATCTCAGCTTTGAAATTTCGTGTCAGTACTCCTTTAAGCGGGTGCATTAGCCCTTCTCACGCCCGATTCCTGGCCAATCCCCCACGTGAGTATGTGCCATGTCAGCGGCCAGGCAGCGCGCGCCCATCTCCCCCCGTTGCCAAGGAAGACGAGGAGCGCGCGCACCCGCAGCTGTTGCTATGTGGATGGACGGCGGTCACCGGAATTCAGGGTCGCTTATAAAGTGCATTCGCACTTAAAAACTCGTAACACTCAACGGGATAAGCAACAGTTGACCTCACATATACAAGACGCAACCCTACAACAGTGATCAGCCATCAGCTGCTGGCTCAAAAACTTAACAAAATGATAAGTGAATATGAAAAAACCCAATTTTCTTAAAACCACATTGTAACAAATATTCGAAAATGTTACTTTAGACAACTGAAGTGAAAAAAATCTAGAACAATACAACTCAAAAATCGAAAACAGGCAATAAAATGCACAAAACAGAGTTCGGGAGAGCTTTATTGCTTAATTGTATTGTAATCTTGAACACATTCGTATTTAGTTCATACAGCTTAGTTCGCCCTAATGAAATGGCCACTTTGACCACTCATACCCAATGCAAATGGACATTAAAAAAAGGGTGTTAAGAAATTCCTAATTGATGATTGCTGTAATTTTCCTGGGAATAGTTTGTTCATTTTAGAACACAGAAATTTACTCGGATGCTATTTGTTGCAACACCCACCACTTAATTTGCTGGCACTGGACAATGTATTTATTCCCTGGCTGACCCTGCACGAGAGCTCAAGGCAGTGACTACCTATGTCGCCGTCATTAACGTGCGCAAGCATGCGCTCTTTCGCACCCTCATCAATTCCTCCAAAACTGGAAAGGTCTGCTTTGCAGAATTCACGTACTGCAGGTTGTATGCCCAGTACATGGCACATACAAGAGCGCTTCCTGACGTGAAGTCAAAGAGGTGACGCATAGATATTCGCACACCACCTTCATTGAGTCGGACCCCAGTGGGCTGCTCCCCGTGTGCAGCAGAATCGGGTGCTAGTACGCAGTATCTGGGTCCAGTAAAAAAAAAAAAAAAGACCAATAATGCTGAAATTTAGTTGCTGTAAAAAAGTAGTTTATGCGGACAGACGTCAATATGTACAAGTTATTACTCTGTCTTTACTATGCCACGTGGACTCAGAAAGAAAATACCTGCGATAATAAGTTACAGGGAAAGCTCGGTAATAGTACATTCCCCGGTTATGCGAAGACCCGCTTCCTATGATTAATCATTGGGGTCGCAGCAACCTACCCTTAGAACCTACGCATTAAATACACCGGATGTATAACGCACAAGTACACGCAGCTAGCTTCATGTAGTGCATGACTCACAACCTGACACCCCCATTGAGGTTAAAAAACCTGCATACTTCCTAACTTTTAGGCTGCTTTTCTTGCCACATTTTCCTTTAACATTGCGCTATCTCCCGGCTTGTCTGTTTGTGGCACCACTCTTTTTCTACTCGTTTCTTTCCTACCCCAATATGCTCAAGGCATTATCTCAAGCAATCGCGACTGCAGCCGCTCTTGCTCTTTTAAGAGCGAATGCACTTTATAAGCGACCCCAAACCTTCCACCGCCGGCGGCGGCGGCGGCGGCGGCGGCGTCCGCAGTCCTCCTCTCTATATAAAAAAAAACAGCATCCGGCGCCAGGTTTCGATCCGAGGACTTTGCGGCCGCTGCGCTACGCTCTACCGACTAAGCCACGGACGCGACACTGATATCAGTGTTAGTAACGCGCCTTATATCTTTAACGCATTCAAACTACGTCGTCAGCGGCGTACGTTGGCGACTCAGCGGCGTTATAGCGGCTTGATAACTGCGTGGTGTACACGTGATACTACAAACCCGATGGAAGAGATGGAAGAGAAGGCGGCGAGGCGGTGGGCTGCGGGGGCCGAGCGCAAGCGCCGCAAGCGGGCCGACAACCGTGCATTCGCACTTTCACATTCTCCCCCTCGGGGAAATGCGGGGGAATTTTTTTTCGGTTAGTTAACAATCGGTGAAGGGCGCTCAGAGCCACAAGGTCCATTTTTATTTTTTCTCGCTGAGCTCAAAAAACAAATGCCACAAATCCCACCCACGCTTGGTGATAAGATCAAAATAGCCGAACTGACCGAAAAAACGCTGAGATACCGCCGATACTTCCATCTACATTCGTTGCATCTTTGTTCACTAATAACAGCAGTGCAGTTCCCTTCAGCAAATGTCCTGCTTCAGAAAATGCCCTGCTTCACCCATTGCATTTGCATTCTTCTCGCACTGTCGCTATGCTCAGCTGTATCACATGGCACACAGCTAACACAGCAAACGTTTTTAAGCCCACATATTGTGGAAGTAGATTTTTTTCAGGAAATAGGTACTTAGGTCGCGCACTCACAAATTACATGAGGACAAGTTACACAGTAAATACCATGTTGTGCCGAACCATTTACAAAGCTTTGTCGTCTGTCCATTTTCAACTTCTCGTGTCTATCTAGTCTGGGCTACTTCAAGATGTTAAACAACCACGAGCAACTACCCCACTGTGGATATTTCCAAAGCTTTACTTTGCTGGCAGATATCTTCGACACACTGGTTCCTTCCTAGGGTCTGGAGCTGCCCTTAAGGCTTCTGTTTATGCTAAGTTACAAAATTAAGGTTTTCAAGAAACCAAAATTTTGAGTGCAACTGACCTTCACGAAAGCAAAAAAGTACAAGGTCCGGGCTATTTCGCTACCTGTGGTCCAAGTAACCATAAACGTTAAACCTAAACACGTCAGCCAGCCTTTGTAAAGACCAACAATTTTTTTCCCAGCTGCTCTCTCTTGCATGTAGATAATTTCTTTTAGTTTAAGATAAGTACACCCTAAAATTTTGACGCCGAGGGCAACTCAAGCCAAGAGCCCTTTGCCAATGTTGCCATCTAACTCGCAAATGAAGCTCACTGTTCTCATCAGTGCCGTGAAGATGTCATTCTCTCTTCCTTTCACCAAATAGGGCAGCAAAACTGGAGCTCTGACACGTTTTGCATCTGTAAAGAGAACAAATCAAAGTTGTACAGCCCAACCCAACTGATGGAGGCCATTTACATCGAACTCTCCAGTATGTCAAACTCTTTCCGCTAACAGTATAGTTGCAGTGAAAATGTAGCAAAAATTACGTCTATATCGAATAAAAATACAAGCGAAACCTGCTATATCTAACGGCAAATGACGCAGGAATGCCCCCCTCCCCCCCGCCCAAGTTGGCTTTTCGTGAGGTGAAGGAAAAATTCCGCCGGCACACCCCTTAAAGTGATTTATCCCGGCCGCTCATGGGCAGTTGGCTCCTTCCCTCCTTCTCGCTCTCCCTTCCTATCGTGACGCACCTGCGCAGTCTAAGGTGAGCTCTCGTACCCCCATGCAAAAAATGATCGTGGCCCGTCCACCAATTTTTTTTTCCTTCTTTGTGTTTGTACCGTTCGCGTTTATAGGTTTTTTTCCAAAGTGTAGCTGTGGTGGCTAGCGCTAGAAACGTTTATTTGACGGCTCAGCTAGCGCGAAGCGGCCGAATTTGCATTTCGCCGTGAAGCTGACAATCATAAATCAAGTCAAACGCGGTGTGGCGCTATAGTACTACAAAGCAATTGTCATCTAGTGAAAGATAAAGCTGAGTATACTTAGGTATAGCCGGACAAGGCTGGCACACAAATTTCCTTGCCTGCTTCCTTGTATCTGATTTCCACGTACAACGTGTGCTCGTTAAGGAGGATATTCCCCGCCTTTTGCTGACGAATGTGGCTTTGCAAACGCTCCTGCGCCAGCCTAAAGCATAATAATACTTCACTCCAAAGCCCACACAATGCTAATATACCTTTCGTTATACCGGCGGCCTATGAACAAAATGCTTACGGTGCGCAAGCTGCAGCAGGATGGTGCGAAATTTCATATTTATTCAAAACAAAACATCTACGCGTTTCTGGGGCAGGCGAGACCACACTTGCGAGCAAAACATAGAAATCGTCCCATAAGGAGCACAGTTTCTACGCAAGAATCAGCCACAGGAGTAGCAATAAAAGCGTTCTGCGCACCGCCTATATACCTCTAGCACCAGCCACCGTAAGCTTACCGACGCTGTATTCAGACATGATAACCTGAAAAAGCTGAAAAATAAAAACCGCATTTCACTATGCCTCGTCGTACCATTTAACCACAAAAGAACGCCAGCTGCCTCGAGGTCCGTGTGAACGGGATTTCGGCGCACGTTAACGATCCCCAGGTGGCCAAAATTAATCCGGAGCCCACCACTACGGCGTTCCTCATCCCCTGCGTTGCGTCGGCGCGTTAAACCCTTCAATGAATCAAGCTTCCTCGAGGTACCGGGCCTTTTCATTGGTTCATGGCCACTTCAATAAAACAGTTGATACAATTTCAACTGTTATCGAAGGGAACTTATTTCACAGAGGTTTACCTTCGCAAACACTATATGGAGAGTGATGCCCAGGCAGCACAGCAAGTCCGATTCTTGACCGGCCAACCTACGGCTGTTCTCCGGAATGCTCGGCCATCGGCAACAAACTGGCCAGCGTTGAACATAAGTTAAACGGTTTGAATACGGCCACCATCCTCTGCGAACGTTTTCGGCAGCCAATGTTCTTAAGTTGGTCAGCTTTCGCTCGTTAACGGTCAACACGGTTTCCCCTCTGCGAAAGTTACTCAGAAGTTATCTGGCGGATTAACCACCGGCGATGAACGGCACTTGCTCCAGCAACGTTCAATCAAAAGACAGGCGGCAGGTTTCCCACTGCCGAGTACTCGCGTGTTGCTTGAAAGCGGGGTTTACAGAAGATAATCCGCTTGTGCACGGCCACCAGGCAACCGCTTTGTTTCCGCTTGCACGGGAACACATGATGAATGGCTGTTGTCCAGTTCTAGAGTACTCGTGTTCCGTAGGCAGCCGTTGTTCAAAAGTTCTTTTGGAAACGTCCGTTATCCGGTGCGCTTATGAATCTGCACGCTCCTGCTCTTCGAAAGGTGAACGGCTGACGTCTGTCGCAGGTCTAGCACCGCCCGTGCCCAATCACCGGAATCCCGAAGGTCATGCGTGGACACGCGCCCAGCCACCGAACAGTGTGCTGTATATACATGTGCACTCATGGACAAATGAACGAGGACACAAACATATTAACCGAATACGCTAAATCAAAGATAATGAATAGTGAAAACAAAATAATGGCTTGCTAGTGGTATATTTGGAAATGCACATTTTCAGTCTCGTGTTGTGACATGTGTTCGCGCTTTGTGGATAAAGCCTGCTTGCCACTTTGGAAACACGTAAGGTTAAGGATAAGCTGAAATGCTGCTGCAAACGATCGACGAACGGCGGCGGACAAAGAAAGTTCGGTAAGGTCATTTTTGCTGGCCATTTTTTTGCGCGAATAAGGTTCGGTGCAGAAACGAGTTACGGCTCGATTTTCCGCTTCCGCTTCAGTGTCACGGTGTGGTTCGCGGAAGCTAAATTGAATTTTCTGATGCTGACGACGCTCGATATGTCTAGCGTTGCTGACGGACAGGTGGTAGGCGCAGCGGAGGGGGCCAGAAAGTCTGAAATAATTGCCGGTGCTCTTGATGACATCGTCAGGAATGGAGGTGTTTTGTACCGTATGAAGGTTTTTATCGCACGAGCTCTGTTTATATATGCGGCTGGGCGGTTTCACCGCCCTATCATGTGACTTCGATAGCTGGGCCACTTTGAACAATGCAAAATACAATATGCGACTGCTCAACTTTTCGGAGCTAAAGGTTCCCTTGAGAAAAAAAGGAAACACGGGAATAATTTAAAAATCTGAGCTTTGCAATAAAAGCGTTTTCCCATTTTCATTTTTATCTAATTCCTGGCTGAAAACGTTTCCTAATGCTTTCTTGGGTTCTGTTTCTTAGGGAACTATTTCTTTTCTTTAACCAATTTGTAGTCCAAGAACACCTCGGCTGAACGCGCGAAAGTTGCGCGCTCTCACCTTGAGTGGGGTGCGGTTCACGGTGTTCTCTTTGGGGGCCTTCGCTATATCACAGGCCGGGGAGTTTTTTTTCTTTTTTGCGCAACGTGGAGGGGTCTATTTTCGGTCTAATGCCACAAAAAAGCGAGTATCGCTGCCTAATCGCAAGCGCGTGCTCAGTCTGGTAGTGTGTTTTCACAGTAATGAACCTTTGTTGTCGAGTGATCTAATTGAACCGGGAATATTTAGTCGGTCACTCAAACTCCTTGCGCACTCAAAACACAACAGAACCCCCAAACTTCTACGTACAGGTTCACGCATGGAAGGGCTTGGTACACAACGCCGAAGAACAGGAAACGCAAGAAATAAGCCGCGAAGTTGACCAGCGACTGTAAATAGGACAGCCATAGCCCTATTGACGCTGTTAGGCCATGCCAGGGGTGCATAATGAGCAAGATTGAAGAGAGTGCGGTGGGTTTTTCCGCGTGTTTCACAGTGATTTGCGCGCCCACAGCTGCATGTGCACGTGTAATATTTGGCTCAGGTATTCCTGGCAGTTTAATCTAAACGTCGTGCAGGTTTACTTCCACTGCTCCAGGAGTGTTGTAGGGTCTCTTTAAAGCAAGGTACATTGCACATTAGCAGTGTAAATATCTGTAAGTGCCTTGAACTGCCTTTCTTAGTTTGGTGACAGTGTGAGCTGTGCAGAGTTGTAACTTGTCCTTTTTTCTTTTTGTTTTGTGCTGCAGGTGCTCCTGAACATGGCAGCTGTGGTTTCCATTGGAACTCTGTCCATGATCACAGTAGCGGTTGCATCAAATGGAAGTAGCATCACTGTAGGAGCAGCGATTGAGAAAATAAATCTGCCTCACATTTTGTGATCTACAGTCTTTGTCAGTTGCTGAATATAATTGTTTCGTTAAAAACACGAATGATTACTCTTACGGGGTTATAAATTCTGCACTTGGTAGTAGAAACAGCTCGACTATACCAATTTTAGGTTTGGATGAAAGCTGCAGACGCACAAATAATATGCCTCCTGCAGTAGAATGGCCCGACGAGTATGTTGCATGGCTAAAGTTCAACCATGGCTGATAAGCCCTGTTTCAACAGCTGGCCCCCAAGCAAGGATGAATAGCCGTCGTCTGTAAAAGTTGAACGGCCGTGGGTTGTTAAAGGTTGAACGGCCACCGGCCAATGAAAGAACGGCAAGACGACGGCAAAGTCTGGCGGCCGAAGGGCGTTTGTAGGCCCCTTGGCGATGCTTTGGTCAAAGGTGAGCAGCTGTTCTGCTTACACCAGGGAACTTTCAGCACACGGCCAAGGCCCACTTTTGAGTATGGGCTTTACACTCTGATGGAGCAACGGCCGAGCAGAAATTACCCAGCCAGAGATGGACAGCTTATGCTTAGGCGTACATGCTTGTGCTGCTTGGGTGGCTGAAGGAGTGGAAGGGGGCCAGGCCCATTAGTGCTAGGAGAAATCTGCGGAGCGGGCAGTACTGAGCATGGTTTGGGCGTGACCCATGTGTCCATCGTTACTTGCTCAAGTTACTGCACCCCACATGCAAAGCTACGTCGGCAATGTGACGCCAGCACATACGGGGAGCAGGCGCTCGTGTGAGCCGAGCACACAGTGGCCGTACTATCTCGCGCCAGATCGGTAACAATTGTTTCCAGCGCTCTTGCGGCATGGCGACAAAGCAAGCATGCGAGCGAGCAGACAGCAACATATCGCAGTGGGACACACATCCTCGCTCCCGACATCTCAACTGCACATGTCCGTGCGTTTTCCTCGCCCGCTGCCAGGTGACGGCAACGGGATATTCGGCCGTGCGCTCCGCGGTTCGCATTTGAATATTCTGTCTGTACGCGCAAAATTATATTGGATGCGAAGCATCTCTTGCTCTCGGCTCCGTCGTCCGTCCGTCCGCACCTCTCCCCCTATGCTATAAAAGAAGAATTAGTTAGCGGCGCCCGGTTTCGATCCCACCACTCTGGCCGCAACGGGAGGTACGTGGCGCTCTTCCCACTGCGCTACAAAACCAGCACAGGAGCAACAGCTACGAACGCCCCTTGTGTCTTTGACTCATTCAAACTACGTCAAGAATCTACTGATACAACGAAGGCAGGCGAAGCTGAATGTCACCGGAAACGACGAACTGAAAACTTCAGAGGAGGATGTTGAATGTCCCGTGGGAAAGCTGCGGCTGGAAGCGCCACGCGGCTTGCAGCTCAGCCAGAGAAGAGGACGAAGAGTGCGGGCAGCGGGTTAGGAGCGTGAGCACAATAAAAAACACGAGAACCAGGAGGTGTTCGATCAGGTAGCGCGGCTGTCGGTTTCTTCGCTGTCTCTACATTTATCTACATTTCTCTGTCTCTACATGGGGGTTCAGACTACGTTCCCATTCGTGCTCCGATAAATGAAACAACATAACGGCAACACAATTGCACCTACACGGAACCCCTATGATGCTTCGCATCCTCTTTATGGTTCCCCACGGGAAGATGGTGTAATTTTTTGTACCAATACATACGCATCCCGCATTAGTACGAAGTGACTGCTGCTCGAGCGCCGAAATAAGCCGCTGTAGAACACCTACTCGTTTCTTTTCATGTTGACATTTCGCCCCTCTGTCAGCCTGAGCCAAACTCATCAAAGCGCACTCAAAATTCGGTGTTCGGGGTCAAAAAATAGCGCCAGAGTAAGTAAAACAACAACTTTCACTGCGCCTTCGTCGAGAAGCAGCAAGCGTGTTCAAGGTCGCCGTTTTGTCGGCGGTCAGCCATCGGCGGCGGCTCGCGTCAACGGTCATGCTGCCCTGTTCGCATACTCAGGCCGTCGAAAAACTGCCACTCACGCAGAAATCGGTTGGACGTTTCTGCCACGACTGTCCGCATAGTATTCAAGCAGCATATCATACACACTTGAGCGTTCTTCGTCGAGTGCACGAAGTTTTTTTTTTTTTTTACGAGGGAAAATTTCTGGCCGCGGTGAATAGGCCTCCTGCGCTGGAGATTTGGCGACATGCAGCGCCCCTAGCGGCCGACGCCCCTGGGTAGTACAAAAGCAGACGACCATCGCCGCCTTCCATGTCTTTTCAATTGGAACCGGAGTGAAAGTTGGTTGTACTAAGTTTAATCGCCTTGTGGCGCGTTTAAATGACTGCATGCTGTATGTAATAGCCCCTAGTTGCAGAGGCTAAACAAAATAATATCCGCTAAAAGAAGCCGATTTATCGCCTTTCTTTTGAGCAATCTGTCTCGGTCGCCGCGGCGTGGGTCAGTATCGCCAGGTCGGGTGGTTTAACTTCTTGGCGACAGTTACCGTTTTTTCTTCCTACTTGCGGTCGACAAAGGAAAGTTCACGAGTAGCATAAACACGGAACTCTGCTCATCCTATATCCTGAGGTAACTGCAAAAGGTTGCTTCAGCGGGAGCATGCAAGCGAACGCAAGAACTGCGCAGCCGAGTCAGCTGACATTGCTGGCCCAGCACCGCCTTTGAAACGAGTGGAAATTTTGTTTGGTATTTTCGAAAACTAAATGATTCTTGCGTAAAGTTTTACGCCGCACGATTTAGGAATGACAGTGTACAAGTATACTAGCGAGTAGGTGAGGCAATAGCGTTAAATAAATAAATTAAGCCGTATTAAACGACGCAAAACAAGTACCAAATCGCACGCCAGCTGCCTGCAGAGATGCGTACTTCTATAATATAACACAGCCACATACACGGCTGGGAGCCCCGAATATTTACATACGATCATCACTGACTGTGTTGGTTATCTTCTAGTGCAGGGGTCGTCCGCTAACTATCTGAGCGCCGACACGCCAGTTTTGACCTCAAATAGAGTTCGACAGCGAAACAAGAACAAAGAATTGGTGTCTTCCAGTTCACTTGCCCCCCCCCCCCCCCCGAACCCCCATCTTCACACTTCGCCAGATTATTGTAAAATATTATTGGAAATTCGCTGAATTTTTTATCTTTGCATTCAAAGTCGCCCTCCTCCTCCCACCCGATTTGCCGTCCAGCCCTCCGCCATGTCGGCTGCATGCAACTCGGCCTTATACTCGAAAACGTTGCTGACCCTCATTCTAGCCTATTAAGTGCGAACTGGGAATGTATGCTGCGAGAGCGTAATTAAGTAAAGTGAGAGCAAAGAAGGAAAGCGAGCGGCCTCTCAGGTTGCCCTAACACTTTGTTTTACGGCCACTAATTTCGGAATCGCAAAAAATATTTCGAGCTTCTGACGGTCGCGGCATTTTGTCACTGAGACACGCAACAAAACGGCAAGCTAACACTGCACCATGTATTCGTAACGGCGACGCAGACGAGCACTGTTTAATAAAATTGAACGCATAGTGTGCAGGTACGCAAAAGAGCGGCGCACCGTAGCAGGCCAGCCTGCGGTCCGCCTCCCTCGCTGGCTTTTTAAAGCGCGATCATTGCCGATTGCGTCACTCTTCTTTTTTGATCGGCTGTTTTTGAAAAGTCTTTGTCGCCTAGATTATACACTAGAGTTTCACTTCAAATTTCACTTCATACGACCATCGATTGGTGAACCTGCGAGTGGCAGAGCGCCGTCACGGTCCCGGCACTTTCGTCGGCGCTGTAAGCGTGTTTAGCGCTGCAAAACGTTTTCCCCTAATGCCAAGTTGATCGCCGAAATAGATCGGACGCGTTGGGTGTGGGCTGGTGACCACGTCGCAAAACAACCGGGAGCATCGAGCTCATTTTGCTTCTGTCAACACGGGATACTATGGGACCCGCGCAGCTTTGTACTACCCGGAACTACTGCCCGGAAGCCGCTTGCGCAGCGCCCTCTGGGCAGCGCAGGAGGCGTATATTTCACTTACCTCTATTAGATGCAGTTGCTGTGTTGCCGCAGCTCCGTCCGTATATCTTCCCATATCATGGACGCTGTCCTCACGTGGAGCACGGCAAAAGCACTGTAACATTGTCGCAACAGTGACCAGCGAGACCACGTATTTAAGAAACGCCACCCTAACGGCCACACAACGAAGAACGCCCGCCGGCGGAGCACGCAGGCAGGTCAAAAACGTTCACTCCGTCTGCATGTCCATGACCCGAAGCCAGCTCGCGGAAAGCGGGCCAGGAGAGGCCCCTAGCACCCCAATGCATTGCGAAAAGTGTGGAGGAAGTCACATGATTTTTCTTGATCCCATAGACAATGTTGCTTGTTTACAACTGCGGCGGCCAAATTTGGGCGAATAGAACGGACAAATTTTTAAGGCGCTTGGTTCTGCCTCGCTACGCTTGCAAACCAGCGCAGTCGCTGCGACAAACGTTTTTAGATTAGGCCAGTTTGAAAACTCCGGCCATCGGAGGCGGCCTTAACTCGTACCCCGGCCGCAGCGGCGCTTACGTGGCGTCGAGATTGGCGGAGCGAGCCGCTGCCGCCGCCGGCGACCTGCCGGGAAAATCCCCTTCGTTCAGCGTTGGCGGGAGCCACAGTTCGTTCTTTGCTCACTTTGTGTTTCTTCGTTGTGAAGTTAAGTGAAATTTATCATTGCTGAGGCGTAGCGCGCAGAGACCGCAGTGCTGTACGACCCCAAACACTGCTCCCGTCGTCTGCGTTCGCCATCCCGTGAGCCTGTTGCTATGACGACGACAAACGCTACTTTTCCAGGCTTAAGAGCTGAAAAATCGTATCTATATCTAAAAAACGAAGGCCGTTTTTCGATTGAAACTGTGAGTGAGGGTTAGAAAGGGCAAATTGATGGCGAAATCAACAGCTTAGAACATGACATCGCACCGAGGAATTAGCGACGAAGCTGTTTTCGCTTCGAAGCGGGAGGGCATGGCGACGCCATGTTAGTCAAATCAAACCGGAGACCACAAAGAATGACGGGATAGAGTGCTGGGCTCAGTGGGCTCAAGTAATGGCGGGACTCGGCTTCACAAATGTGACGTCAGGGCCTCTCCTAACCTTTTATTTCCTCCTTGGCGCGAAACGCCTGACGTCACACCTGCTCCGACCAATAAGAGCGGCATTTTTTTTTTGTTTTTTTTCTGCGCTCCTCGTATCAGTTCCCCTCCCCGGCAAAGTGGCTCCGCGAACCGAGTCGAAAAAGGGTCGCTGAAACGAAACATCATTTATGACACATCAGCGCGCATGCAGGCGCACATTTTAAGCAGAATGATTTCATCTCACTCAATCTTTGTCACGTAAGAAAAGATTAGCCTAGCCAAAGCCAGCGTATATCGAGACACGAATTGTCGGATCAGCTGTTCGTGGCTAGGATGAGGTAAATGCGCCGAGTGTCTGGCGCTTTACGTTTGCATTTATTTATCTCGATCGTAGATGTGGCGACGACGTTTCTCGCTTCCGACGGCGCGTTTCGACGAGCGGCGTTCGGCACCACCGCTCACCACCCGTTTCAATTTGGCGCCTCGGCGTCCTGGAAGCAGACGACGCGCCTCCGTTGCTATAGCGACGGGGCGCATGCGCAGAGAGCAGTGGAAGTGCGATCAAGTGCGAAACATCCCCCTCGCGAGGGGCACGATCAAATGCAGAGCATTACCGGGGGCGCACGTTGTTGCACTTGTGGCAACTGCTGACGAGAGAGCGCTCGTCAGCAGTAATTTGAATGATTGATTGATTGATTGATTGATTATAGGGTTTAACGCGCCGACGCAACGCAGGCGATGAGGCGCGCCGTAGTGGAGGGCTCCGGGTTAATTTTGACCACCTGGGAATCATTAAAGTGCGCCGAAATCTCGTACACACGGGCGTTCTTGCTTTTCGCCTCCATCAGAAAAGCGGCCGCCGCGGCCGGGAATCGAACCCGCGACCTCGTGCTCAGCAGCGCAACGCCTTAGCCACTGAGCCACCGCGGCGGGTAGTAATTTGAATGAGTCAACAATATAAGGCGCGTTTGTAGCGTCCCATTCTGTGTCGGATTTGTGGCGCAGTGGGTAGAGCACCGTGTACATTGCGTTCCGCCCGCAAGGTCGAGAGATCGAAACCTGGCGCCGGATAGTATTTTCTTTTATATAGTGTAGGGGCAGGGGTGCGGACTACGACTACGGACGTCAACGCGGGTGACATCGTGAGTTGCTGAAATGCTCTGCATTTAAAAGAGCAGGTAAGCACCTGGTTGAGTTTGCTTGGGTATACGAACTACGCGAAAGGCAGAAAGCCGGTGAGGTGCAAAAACTCATCTTTAAAGCTACGTATTTTGTCCGCGTGCCCGAAGACCACGAGGGTGGCAACAGAAGCTCTTCCCAAGAAAATGAAGCAGGAGCACTTGCTTCCGACGGACTTTTTTTTTTTTATTATGCCTACAATGCAATGCTGAAACTCGCTTTCCATGTTACGTTTTCAACTGCAATCAACGGGCCATTTTCAGCGCGTAATACGTAACGACTGTTTTCGGAGTAGTTTGTCTTCGACGCCACCTTTCTTTGCGTATAAAGCAGCAACCCTCACGGCTGCATTCAAAAAAAGGCTGTTTGGTCGCTGCAGGAACATTCGCAAAGTCGTAATTGGTTCCCTGAATGAGTCGACATGTCATTTCCTTTCGGAATACCTGCTGCCGGAAACGACCTTCAAGAGAATAGACGACGCAAATGCACATTCTGTTCAGACCATTGTTTTTAATGGCACTCCAAATGCACTATACATTTACGCCGGCATGGTAACGCGAGTTTTGCAATCTCATTTGTTTTTTTTTAATTTTGGGTGCTCTAAAAATGTAGTCCCCAAGGGAAGGAATTGGGACGAGGGGCTCAAAAAACACAATACAGGCATGTATAGATCACGCACGTCTATTAACGGTGACCACCCTAGTGAATGTTGCTTGTTGCAGTAAATAATCTTTAATTGTTTCAGTAACGTACGTTTCATGGGGCATGTATAGGCGGGCAGGCGAAAACTTGACTCGCAAAAAAGTGTAGGGTTAGTTTAAATACAGTCGGTGGTATGTATAGATGCCTGCAGGTATTTTACAGGGGTCTAATTAATATTCCTACCTTAAAACCATACAGAGAAGTCCGAAATGGCTTTTACCGAAGCTTGCAGCCTTTCAATATTGTCGTCAACAGTCCACCCAAGCGCCTGCACCGTCGATGATGAGGATGATGGTGGGTGAGGGGAAGAAAGCTTAAAACGCTTCCCGTGATCGGAATGGAACCCGAGTCCCTCAATTGGTGAAGCAGACGCCCATCAGGTTGCGCCATTCCAGCATGGTCGAAGTAATTGGGATGCGGAGAGGGTGCGTGGACTTAAAAATTAGACAGAAACATCAAGCACTCCCCCGTCTAAAGACGAGCATGGTTACACGGGAAGTTTTCGTGGGAACGCAAATGGCGATGGGCAAAATTTAGAGCCTCTGCGATCAAAAGTCCAAACTGCCCACTAGTGAATGTCAAACCTCCATAAGTCGCAGCCCAAACTGTCTGTAAGTGGAAGGTCAAACTCAGGCGCCAACGCAATATTCCTTAGCGCCGAAGCTGTGTGTTCAATCATGGAGGTCGTTTGACAGACAGGTGCATGATTTTTTAGTGGTGTTTTTGTGTCTTTATAAAACTTAATAAAAAGTCAATGCGGAGGAGCTAGGGCTAGTACAATTGCATCATTTCTGCCTATGCGTCTTCTTAACATATTTCAGCAATTTGCTGTTCATTTTCTTTTTTGAAGCGACCGTGCACGAAACACACACATGCAACGTTTTTTGACACTCGCAGCACGTATGCACACACATATATCACAATACATACATATAATACGCATAAACATTTAAAATGTAAAAAAAATCTTCAAAATACATACCCGCAGGAGAGTCTTAACGGTTTGTTTTCACAGAGAGCAAGAATAATTTTCTTCATTTCAATGAACCGCACCTCCAAAGTGACCACTGTTTGTACTTTACGACTGAAGCGGTTGGAAAATTAAAATAGCTAAAAAACTGTGTTTGATTCCTCTGTCATAGGAATCAGTCAAACACGTAAGTAAAATGTGCAGCGAAGTCTGCATCTGAGCATGATTTGCGGGTTGGCGGCTGACTTGTGGTGTGCTTGGCGAGCGACGGCCTGCTGGCGGGTCGCTTCGGCAAAGGTGTACTGGCGTCATTTCCGTGACGGATATGACGTCGGGGAAATCGTGGGGTACTGCGGCATAATACACTTTGGTGTTAAAATATAAAACCCGAAAACGAACAACACTAAGCATAACGTACACTTTAGTACTAAAGGTTGCTTTCCCGCAAGAAGACCCTTTGTGCAGAGGTGCACCCTTCAAAGGTCGCTTGCTTCGTGACGGATATGATATCAGCGAAATCTTTTATCCGGGATAAAACACTTTCATGTTAAATATAGTTTTCGCTTCTTCTTTGTCTCAATACTTATTGAGTACGTTGTGGGTACCGTATTTTTCAGACTTATTAGCAAACTTTTCTGGACAACGTTTTTAGCGTCCTTTTAGAGTGGCGTAAAAAAATTTCTCATGTTTGCGTTCACATAAACAGCGCATTTTGTGCTGATATCCACGCTCCTTGCACGCAGCCCCTGTTAAAATGAATAATATTTAGCCTGAATTCAGTATCCGCACAAACATTCTGCGAGCCTCCCGAACCTCCCTAAGCCTCCAAATGAGCCGTTTTGACGGAGCATAAACATTCAAGCGTAGGGCATAGAAATAAAGTTCTACTGATACAAGTCAACAACAAAACGGAAGACAGCACGTGTATTTTTTACTGCGCCATTCGATCGTTAGAGGTTGCACTAGGTACACCGCACTGAAAGCTCTTCAGTATTCGGGGTGTCAATGCAAAAATACTTTAATTAATACCTACGTAGTTGTATTACTTGTCGGGAATATCTCAACATTGGAGCTCACAAACAAGCTAGCAAAGACAAGTTAGTGATACGTGCTGCTAAATATGGGTTGCGTAGCATACGATGACAGCATTTAGAGCTGTCAAAAGGTTACAATAGAATTGAAGTCGGGCCGCTACTTTTGTTAATGCACTCGTGCACCAACCGGGGATGTTTGATCGCGGAAAATTCTGCCCCTCACTAGCAGAATACAGCAGGCGACGACTGCGTGAGTTCCGACGCTGACCTAAAGAACCGGGGGACGCCGCTAAAGCATCTCATCTACAGACGGGAAAATGTTTGGGCGTGTTTGTCCATAGCCACACAGAAAACAAGCGCAGTGAAAAACCAGGACCAAGCCTGGACAGGAGAAGCGCTTAAAGCGCTTCTCCTGTCCGTGCTTGGTCCTCCGTTTTTACTGCGCTTGTTTTCTGTGTGGCATCTCACCTACAATACCAGACAAGTGCGAAGGCAGCCAGATGTAGCAGCGACTGAATCCCAGTAGATGGGTAATCTATGAAGCTAACGTTGAGTAATGAACCAACAGGTTGTAACAATTTTTTGAGTCCGGGGCGCTTTTTAAGTCAAAACAGTAAGCACCGCGTGGTGGAATAAACTGCCGTTCTTGACTTGTAAAAACAGTGGTCGCAATATTTAAGGGGACAGCCACATGCAACTTGACAAAATATGTGTCAGAGCGCAGAGGCGGATTCTTTTGATGACGGAAAAGGTTACTTTCAATTAAATTTGGATACATTGGATGTTGTGAATCAAGCACTGGTCTCCGGAGTAGAAGCCAAGCGCGTCACCACTACACCAAATGAGCACTCTGCCTGCGCGTAAAAGACTTCCTCTTACTTGTGACGCGGCCGTCTACCTTGTTACACGTGGAAGTGACGTCATTTGAATAGAACGAAGCCCCTAGCTGCGCAGAACGGTGATTCTGTAGGCTAGTGTCACATTAGAAGATTAAAAGAGAACGAAGTGCCTTCGACATTCACATTGTACATGGCGTGCCTGTGCTTTATGTTTCAATTTGCGAGATCGTACCAATGCTTTTTCACGGAATAATACAAATTAAGTGTAGAGCCCTCAGTAGCACAATACTGATACTTTGCTTCTCAGAGGGGCAACTGTGGCTTCGTCTTGAAAGTTCCTCACACGGAAGAGTGGTCACACAAAATACGCATCCAAATGCAGGCATCCCATGTCGTTGTAAGAACGAAAGGTTCTTGATAACTTCTCACCCTGTATTTTAGTCGGCTACTTTTTATTTATTTATTTTATTTATGCACATACCCTCAGGGCCCAGGGGCATTACAGAGGAGAGTGGGGGATAACAAAATAATTGGAAGAATATACAGCAAGTAATAATATGATAACAACAGCTCTTTACACAAACAGTACAGACACTGCGATAGCTATATCAACAGCTCCTTACTGAAGAAAGCATGCGTTGCACAAGTTGGCGTAAACAATCATATAACCACCTTACTCCAACAGAGTCGACACTGCACAAATTTGGCTGGTGACAATACAAATACAACGGACCTTCACCTGAGAAGGCTAAATAAAGAAATAAACACTGCCCAAGTCAGGGAACGTAAAAAAAAAAACATAACCGCATACACATTTTCACTCAAACAGTCTGGAGACTTCACGCCTAAAAGCCACGACCTCCAAGATTTCGGCAACTGCATGTGGCAGTTGATTTCATTTAACAGATGTGCTCGGTACAAATAAACAAACTGCGAATAAATCAAATCTTATCATTTTTATTTCCAGTATCGAAATGACCCTGAAGGTAAAACAGACAAAAAGTCACTAAGGCTCGACAAGCACTGCGCCCCTTTAGCACTAACATAGAGTCAATATATTCGAACATATAGCAGCATGTGCTAAAAGAAATCGATTTTACATGTAAAAATTGCTAAGAGTCTTTAAGTTTCATCTGTGCACCAACATCAAACAAGCAACAGAAAAAAGAACATATACCGGAAGTCACAATTTCACCAATTCAAACCCGATAACGGGGAAAACGCAGAGAACCCCCCCCCCCCCCCCTCTCCCCAAAATGACCTCTTTCCCAAGAAAAGAAATAGGTTCCAGTTTAATACAGAGAAATGTAAAAATAAAGCGACACCGCGACCGCAAGCGCGCACCAAATCAATTGCGCACCAAGAAAAATTTCAGAGCGACACTGCAGGCAGTGAATTCATGTGCCATATTATTGGCGCACTAAGAAATCGAGGCGATTTCAAAAAAACAGGCAATTGATATCTGTGGACCATAGTTCGTCCTTGCTCGTGCAATTTGCTAAGCACAATAACACATAAGTCTCGTACGTTGTCTTTCCATATAAGGTGGGACAACCGGGTCAAAAAGACATCAGTATTTTACGCCGTTCTGATATCGTTTCAGAAGGACCATGTTGTACAATTCGTTTAGAGGATGCAGGTTTATAGGCCGGAAGATAGGCTCTGTGTGAGCGTCGTAAGAAACGTTTACTATCATATCATATGTACTGCTTTTTTGGATCACGTGTAACCTTTTTATGTTAGTTTTTTTTTTGGATCATGTGTAACTTTTTTGTTAGTTTTTTTTTTTTTGGATCACGGCCGCGGCGACCGGTTTTCTGATGGAGGCGAAAAGCAAAAACGCCCGTGTGTACGAGATTTCGGTGCACGTTAAAGATCCCCAGGTGGCCAAAATTAATCCGGAGCCCTCCACTACGGCACGCCTCATCGCCGGCGTTGCGTCGGCGCGTTAAACCCCACAATCAATCATTTTTTTGGAGCATGTGTAAATTTGTTATGTTAGTTTTTGACGTAAATATAAACACTTGAAATACAAAAACCAAAATTAGGGGCCACTTTATCCACCAAAGCTGGTCTTTGAGATTTTTTTTAAGTAGCTGGGACTCCACAATCATAAGCAAAAACATGTTGCTCAGGTTACAGCCACATTGTATTTGTTCGCTGCCATTATGCCGCATTAGTTTGCTTTGAAATATGGCTAGGACAGCTCACATAAATTAGTAAGCGGCAAGAGAAGTGGCCAAAATTATGGTTACAAATAATGCTTCACGCTTGCTGCTATGACCCATTTTTTGCTTGTGACCGTAAGTGCCGGTTCTTTTCTTCCAGTGCATTTGATAGACAATCAATAGTTGGAACCTTTGCTTATAGTCGCCGGTAACTGAAAGAAAGGACCTATTTTTTGTTGTATTAGCGATCAGTGGTGTCAATAGCATTTTTCTTTACACCAACTCTTTCCATCCATAGCATCTGTGTTGACTGGGCTTTGAGTTACAAGGTACACAATTTAAAATCGACAAAGAGAACGAAGTGGGCAGCACGAGAACAAACTACAATTGAATATTATAAGTAGAATGCTTGCTTGGGGTTCAGACGACGCGAACATGGCTGCAAATATACAAATGAAAGAGGGAGGGAAAGAAAACCTTTCCGATAATACACCCACGCGCAAAACATCATGATCTGGTTAAAAGCATGTTATTTTGTTTCTTTTTTAGTAGGAGGCCTGCGCTTGGCTTTTTTGCCGCCGTTTTATGATCTGCTTCTTTTGAAGTCTATTTCAGGCGAAGTCACCAAGATTGAGCATGAACTCATGCATTTCCTCAGCTGGGTGGACATGTGGAAGGCTTCTCAGATTCACTGACTCAGATTGATTGGCTCTGACTGGCCTCTCTGAATTTCTCGAAATGAGGGACTTCTTACCTCATTCTCCCATCGGATTTCGTCGCCGTGTCTGTGCTCGGGATATGTTTTTGCTTCCCCGGCACACCTTTCTCTCTTCCAACCTCACCCAAATCCACGCTCTGGTGACCGACGATGTCCGTAAAGCCTTTGATGGTGTGCCATGACCATATCCTGGCACAGCTTGCCGTAATGTCCTGCGGCTCCCGCATGTACTCCTATCTCCGCTCCTTCCTCTCTCACCGAGTGGCTCGCCTTCAAGTCGACTCTCACCTGTCCATCCCCACCACATCACTCGAGGCACTCCTGATGGTGCTGTTATTTCCCCCCCTCCACTCGAGGCACACCTGAGGGTGCTGTTCCCCCACGCTTTTCAACATTGCTATGGCAGCTCTCGTTTCCAACTAGCTGAAATCCCTGATCTACATCTTCCTTCGGTGTTCGTCTGGCTCTCCGGGTCATGTGCACAGTACCCTGCAACATGGCTTGGATCTTATCGACTCTTTTCTCACCGCTCTTGGTATTTCCCCTGCTCCGCAAAAGTCCGAGCTCCATCTTTTCAACCGTTCCTCTAACCAGCGGTCCCACAATTCCTTCATATTTCCCCATATTTCTGGTTCTACCACTCCAGTCACCAAATGCAAGGTTCCTGGCTTTCCTTTGCATGCAGCCAAGAACATACAAGCCCAACACAGCGCCGTCGCGACCTGCTACTCAGTAACCCACCTTCTGCGTCGTGTGGTCACTCGACGACCGGTTCTTCAAGAAGTTAATGCCTGCAGGGTAGCTCAGGCGCTCGCCCTCAACAAGGTCTTGTACTTTATCCCTTACATCTCCTTCACCAACACTCAACTCAAGACCCTTGAGACCACCACCCTGGTGGCACTCTGCAATGTGGCACTAAACCTCCCTATCACCACTTCTACAGATAATCTGTTTGCCACGGGCCTCTTTCATTCCCTTCGCTCTCTCCTCAATCTCCATCGTATTTGCCAACTTTCTGTGCTTTCCCTTAGCCGTCAAGCTTAATGGTTACTGCTTCACGCGGATATATCTCCGATTCCTGGCTCCCCCATTACCCCTCCCGACGGAATTTCGGCGCCCAACCTTCGTATCCTCCCTCTCGCGTCAAACATGGCCCCTGTCCTTCATGCAGGTCGTCGTCGTACGATCACGCAGCATCATTCTCCTCTTATCGCGGAACAGTGAATTGCTTACACATAGGCTCGTGCGGTCATGCTCGTGGCGCTCTGTACCGCCCTCACATTGCTGAAGCAGAAATCCACACTAGCGGCCCGTACCTTCACCCTCTGGAAACAATGTCTCTTGAGGTTCTCGCCATTGCCCATTCCCTTCAATCCTTTACTGCTCTTCCCCCTGTCCCCGAATACACAGTCTTTTTTGACTCTCACCCCGCTATTATACAGATACAAAATCGCTCACTACCTTCTATCCTTCAACAGGAGGTCGAACGAGCGGTCTCCGCTCTACAGCCATCCATCGTTTTCCTCCGTTGGGTCCCTGGACATTCCGGGATTGACGGTAATGAGTTGGCGCATCAATTCGCCGGTGAAACTCTTTACCGGGCACTGTTGATACCCTGGCCCGGGCCCTCGGAGGACACTGGGAGGCTCTCCCTGCGCCATACCGTCAAGGAGGTCTACCTTCAGTTTCGTCTAGATAAAGGCGTCTACCCGCCTCCTCACCCATTACCCACCGTAACGGAGGCTCGAGCCCTCCGGCACATCCAAATTAATGCCCTGAGAACTCCCTCCTGCCTGTTCTTTTATCGCTGTAGATCTGACCCCTCTTGTCCCTAGTGCCCCACTTCCCTCGCTGAATTACCTAATTGCCTATTCTACTGCCCGGCGGCTCAGCTATCCGACTCATATCCCTCCCCATCCTTTCCATCACCACCTGGACGGATTGGCTTGGCTATGAAAAACAAGAACAGCGCAGACTGGTCGCCAAGTGGGTCGACATGCTCGGCCTGTAGCTCGGCCGAATAAAGGTCTTTTCTACTGTACTACTCTTTGTAGTAAAAAAATTCAGTCCATGTTCAGCGCTAGTTTTGTGTATTCTCTTCGTTGTCGTTCTGTCTCAACCGCGTTGTTTTACCTTGTTCTAAGGCACAAAAGGTTGCGCAGTGTCAGGGATATAAGCTCGAGATCAGTTCCTGTCAAACTCTGTGGCAGGGGCTCACACTGACGAACAAGGAAACGCCACCCTTGTTTCAAAATATTGGCAGCATGTAGCAATCTATTGAATAATTCTTTACTCTCATTTTTTTACACGGCTCTCTATAAATGGTATTTTCAAGGACACCAAAACTACTGCATCCATTTTGTATATTTTCGTATATAATCTAAACCGCATGCCACTCCGTCGTTCGCTTTTCTTGTTCTCCTCGAGGGTGAATAGCGATTCCGGAGAGTCTGCGATCGAGACGCGACGGCTTCTTCTGTGCTCGTCTACGTGTCCATCTCCAGGGCAGTTCGCCGCTCCCTTGTTATTTTGCTTTTCCGAGTGGGCCGGTAGAATCGTCTTCAAGATTGCCAAATTCGGAAGGACGAAGTGAGATGGCCTGACAGCGCTAGCCAATCTTACTTGATAGATTCGTGGGTATATACCAAGCCAGATTTGCCCGACAGAGAAAAATACTATGTGCGAAATACCCATTTTGACTTGCACAAGGAGTGATTGCTTCCCTTTGTTCGAAAGCAATGTTGTTTGTCGAATGAGTACATAGATGGCTACACATAAATACAACGGGTTGTGACAGTACTACTGAAAGCCGATGATGAAACAATCTATCTTAAAGGAGTAGTGACACGAGAATTTTGTTCCATTTTTATTGCTTTTATTGTTGCCTAATGGTTTGGCGAATCCGAAACAGCACTTTAAAATACTTCAGTGGGCGATAATTCATTACATTTAACGGCCTGAAAATTGCCCGCACTCTCAGCCCGAAAGGTGCATATGACAGAATCCTGGCATGACTTCGCTGCTCTACGCGGAAGTCAAAACACTGCGGAGGCCGGCGGTGCTGTTGTTTCGACCGCGCCGCCGCCGGGGCTCAACGGCTGAGCATCCTGAAGGTGCTAGGCCAAACAATGTGGCGGAAAGTCCATGTCCGCTTTCAATAAACGTCCCGATGGCAAATTCTATTGCGATTCCGGGCTATATTGCGATTCCGGGCTATATTATCGCTTCCTCTCCGTGTGTGGAACTTTAATTTCGCCGACAGTGCCCTTCTAAGCAGCGGTAGTGCTGGCCAGGTGCAGAAGTTGGTGAATGCGCCGGCGCCCAGTCGCCGTTCGCGCGGCCGCGCGCGTGAAGTGACGTCACGAGTTTTGGTTTCCACGGGATGATGTCCCGCTGAAGTCCATTTGCTGAATGCCGCTCCACATGCTGTTCCATCGGCGCGATAATTAGATCTAATTCGCGTCGCAGGCCGCTCACATTTCAGGCAGAGTATTCTTTTGAGTAAAGGAAGCCAACGCCCAAAATTGTTGTCACTACCCCTTTAGTAATACATCTCTTCTGAGGTGAAGAATTTTTATCCCAGATGCTGATTCCATCTTGTGATTTATTTCGCGTGATGTTTTGTGATTCTGATTTTTGTAAGAAGTTCGGAAAACGATATCACGCATGTGAGGTTTTTATCCAGAATTATTAGCGGAAGGACTCGTTTTATGAGAGACGTATAACACTCTGCGGTTCCGAACCATCCCCGGCGAACTGTAGCAAAAACTCTTTTTGTACGAGCAAACGACATAATTGTGAGCCCCGGAAAGCATTATTGCGCCCATTTCTTGGCGTTCTGTCGTGATACATTGAACGGAGCACGTAGCTTTTGCTGCATGCCGCGCATCGTGGTGATGGGCAGCGTATGCGCAGTAGGAACAAGTTTCG
This sequence comes from Haemaphysalis longicornis, assembly GCF_048455015.1. Classification (NCBI taxonomy): domain Eukaryota; kingdom Metazoa; phylum Arthropoda; class Arachnida; order Ixodida; family Ixodidae; genus Haemaphysalis; species Haemaphysalis longicornis. Next base: position 2,238,342 of record NW_027526295.1, read on the forward strand.
AGAGTTTGTTACCAACCTTGGTTACGAAAGGCCATCGTCTTTCCATTGTCTGTTGAGCGCTCGTCAAAAAGGAATACAGCAGCATGCGCCGGCGTGCGCCAGAGCAGCGAGGAAATTAGATAACGCTGACGTGAGCGGGAGGCGAACGCTGCGAGAAAGCAAACAACTTGCTCGCATGCCGATCGATGGTCTTTGGACACGAACTTTCGCAACCTGTTCGTACGGAGCATTCGCCACTCGCCGCCAGTATGCGCGGCATATTCTGAAAGCCACGCGCCCCATTGTTCACATTTCAATGGATTACGATAGTGAATAATGTGGCGCTCCGTTGGCGCCTTCGCCATGTAAAGCCTTGAAATCCAGGGATAATGCTGTTAAAAATTCATGAATGTGTCGCGAGTCATGTCTGGGGATTCGTTTATGTTTTGCAGACAGTGCGCCCCACGCCTGACAGCACTATCCTTCTTTGAATCCGTTTATTCCTTTTGTTGTTAGACCGATTTCCAGCATTTTTTTTCAATATCCGGCATGTAGCATGCCCGTCACTTGCTTACACTGGCCTAAGTTCATTGACATTTCTCTCGAATAGATGGGACGGTGCGAGAAAGTACTGCATATCAAACTTAACTCATTCAGATAAAACGCCGTAGCATTGCATTTAATTCGGCGATGTTCGACTGTGAATTTCCCTTCCTTGGCAGCGTATTGAATGTTTTGCGGTCCTTCTATTTCAATGCACTGCACAAGTTCCCCTCAGTGAATTTTTCTAGAAACAAAAATGGGTTGTTCTTTGCTAGGTAACTCCACCATCAAGAGGCCCATGGTATGATGCGGCGTGCTGCATAAGCGGCGGACGTAGTGATACGCCACTGCTGATTCGCGAAAAACAATATTTCAACCCTGTTTTACAATTTTTAACACGTGAATGTTATATGTATAATGTATTTGTGGGATTTGGACAGATAGAGTGCATTTTATTTACATTCCTGTCGCAGGATCCGGAGAAATCTACAAGACATGAAGATTTGTTCAACCCACCCAAACGCTTTGGAGTACGCTGACTGGGCGAGTTGGTACTTATTCATTATAACACTGCGCGGTAAAACGAGGAGTAAGAAAGGTGCACATACATTACAGGATGCGGAGCAGAGCTGCAACTGATTTTAAACAGGAGAGACGCATTTTATTTGAAAGGCGAAATCTTCACTCCTGCGCACAATCAACGTGTCCTACAATCAAAAAATAAAAATTAGAAAGAAGGTAGGCACAAGAGGAGCTTCGACACATTACAGTTGTCGAAGCAAGGAAACTGGTTCCAACGAGTGGCACGACAACTGCCACGACAACAAAAGGGGACAACTGGTGAGGACGGCAATTTCTTAGTCTTCGTTTCACCGCGCAGTTCAATATTGAACCCGAAACACGCAAAACACCTGAGATTAAAAACCTAACTTACTCTGTGCGAAGACTCTAGAGCCAGTAATTATAATATCTCCATCGAGAGCGGAGGGACTTTAGTCCGGCCCGGATAATTTCTGTAGTTGCAAAATGCTTTTTCTTTCTATATCCGCGCTAAGACACGGATGCGTCTTGACATTGTCTAAGACAAGATAACATACAGCTAGAAAAGAATAAAAAGGCCGAACAGGCATTTAAATTTAAACAGGCGCTCAGATAAGTGCAAGGGACGTACCCGCAACTCTACACAAACGCCGCACAAAACCCTGCTTTCGGTGTAAACTTTCGGCGTACGTTCTATCACTCCGAAAACATTAGAGCTTTCCCTCGCGATATTTTACTATAATTGCGGTTCCATAAAGCTACGATTAAAAAGCTTCTTAAATTCACAGTACCGTGTTCCGAAATCGCATTCGAACTACTCACATACGCAATCAAGCAATGACTATGACAGCTTCCTTCAAAAGCAGGAGGCAGATTGTATGCAATATTCTGTTCCCGGTGCGTGGAAGTCAGGCAGTTTCTGTTCGACCTAGCAGGATCTACTGGTTTGCTTTTAACACAACCGTTACTCTTTTAAGCATCTGCTGAAAGTGCCCCGCCGCTCAGCTTCTGTGGACAGGAGGTTAAGTTGACGCTAACATCCTGAGCTCGAGCCACAGCGAGTCTAACAATTTTTGCAATTTTTTGTAAAAATAATTTTTAGGTCAATTATATGCGTTGTTCTCGTATATAATGAAGGATAGGCATCTTTCAGGTCAGATTAGAGAAGCACGGTGGGCTGTCCCCCCGTGAAAATACACGTCTGCAACAAGGTCGAGAACAGGGCTAGTTGGTGTTGTAGCGCTCGTGTTGTTTACTCCTCTCTCGTCCCGTTTTATTTGCGCTGGTAAATCATGAATACACGTCTGCACCGTGAGGGAAGTGTCGAAATTGTGCCTCGTGGAAACGGGATGTGGCCATTCATATATCATCAGTTCGCTACGACATCAACAGACCAACCCACCATTTCTCACATACCCATTATGATGACTACCTGTGCAGATTAGAGCTTCTGCCAGAGGCTCATGGCTGATTCGCCTTATTCCCATTACCATGCCGCAGTCGTATTCAAACCACGTGCCTCTAGTATATATATGCCTCCACAGAGTCTTCCTGTTCTAAATTTGTCGCATAAAGCGCACTATAAAGGCTAAGCTCCTAAATTTCAGGACTCTCGTTTGGCGAGTTCTTGATGCAGTGGTGTGGCGTCAGATATTTGTCATTCATGCATGTTAGTCTGGCTGAACAGGTTGGTGGATTTTTTTCCCGGCAAACACTTCGGCGAGCATGAAGCTTGACGGCATTGTTGCCGTCATAGTTCCAAGCCGCAGCACTTTCATAAAACTTGGCGAATATTGAAAGCAGAGCTTGAATGGAAAGCGCTTGAACTTTGACTAGTAAACAAGGACGAGTAAGACAGGACGAAGCGCTATAGTTTGCAGGTGACGGGGTTATGTGTCTTGAGGTGGAGAGAGAAATATTGATTTGTTGGATGGGGTAGCTCCTGCTCGTCCAGGGAATCGGAGAATTCATGACAGCTGAAGAAGTTTGACATCCATGAGAGCCTTTCGTGTAGTACGATAGCTTCCAAGTAAAGGTTTAGAAAATAGCATGGGGAGATCACATAAACCGGGGTAGGAGGTAATAATTCCACTTTGTTACCCCTGATCCTCAGTAAAGCCCAGAGCGCCTTGACTGGGAGACGGAACCTGACCACGAGAGCGTGAACCAATCGCACCGTATGTGGATTCCATCCTTTCATCTACAACTACGCTTCGAGGTTGGACACAACCTACGTATAGAGGCTCACGTTGCCCCTCGACGTCATAAAGATTTCTTGAAGTCTACCTTGAAAGATTTATCACAAGAACCCCTGATCTGCATGCGAGGTTAATTTGATTTATTTCTTAAATTTCTAGAAAACGGCGCAACAAGTTTTGTGGCTACCTCACGGCTGCAACTATTGCATGCAGTACAGTTGCAAGCTAGGCAAGTGGAAGGGTTTTCTAGTTTTAAAATATAGCATTGGCTACCGCCATATACTGCTCAAACAAGACAATAAAGGTACCAACAACATGGAAACATTTACGGCGTTTGTGGATGCATAGGCTTCACCTCGCCGATAATGCCCTTTTCAGAAGAAAGTTGCACTTCCAAGTTCATTTTCTAAGCCAGAAATACTTACCTAACGCTTAAGCGAGGCAGCGAATAAATAGCTGATGATGATGATGGTGGTTGGATTTTTATGGCGCAAGGCCGACTAATGGCAAAGAGCGCCAGTGAAAAGTTTATTTAATGAAGTGAAGTGGTTACCAGCGATTAAATAGCAGGCATTTGTAGAGGCGCTAGACACAAAATGCCAACAGTCAATCTAAGAATCCATCCAAGCAGCTTCAGAATAGGAGGCAAACTTCTTCAAGTGAACGTACTTTTGTCGTCGGTAAAATCAATCCCTGAAGTATGCAATGGGTCTCTAAATAGGTGTACATTGCCCTCAATATGAGATTAGAGTAATCAACTTAAATGGCGTCAGCAGAGTTTGAAATACTGGGTTCACCTTATCCTCATTCCCAATGTTTTTAGAACTTCCCAAGCTGTACAGTGTACGTAAGTGAACACAGCCTTCAAGATTTGCAAAATAGCGCAGAATCCCTTCCCAGGCGTATTTAAATGATCCGTAAAATTTCCCGGTGTTGTCCATCACTTTATGCGGAAACCAAGTGAACATCTCTATTGCGTCGACTGGAACTTTTCCATCGACTGCTTTCCAATGTGTCTGCTCTGCATTAGCCGCTTTACAGAGATGGAAGTGAGTAGAGGCGAAATGAGGCGCTCACTGATTCGTTGAACGGCGGGCGCTGAACGAGCAACGGCGGAAATCCGCTGTTGCAAGAGTGGCGACGATTTGTGCTTTCGCGCAGGAAACCTTTTCGCGTGTAGAACAGCGGAAATCATCTAACATCGCTGTCATATAGTGCGCGACATAGCGTGCCGAAATGGTCTGACTCTTCTTTTGTGTTGTCGAAGGCGGAGTACAGGCTAACCCCGACTAATGTTATATGGAGTTTAGAATGCGTCTTCGGAGAACTTTTCTCTGAAGTACTTGTCGCTTCTGCTGACGGACGTTAGGGCGCTGCAGAAGTTTCTATTCTCCGTCTTGATCGCATGTTGCTTTACTTGTTGCTCATACAACTGGGCGCCTTTGTCACGCTTCCTTACCGGCCAAGTAGAATGAAGCAGGAAACACGGCCGGGCTTTATGAAAGACATGTATCAGAAACCAAAGCCAACCTTGAAACAAACAAAAAAGAGCACCCAAAACCACACACATGGAAAAGAAGAGTTAATAAAAAATAGAATTACGTCCGGAGGTCTGCTATATTCTACTAGGTCCCACACCGAGTATAGAAACAGGCCTAACCAATGACCGTTGCTGACTTGAAGTCGAAGGATGGCTTTGGAGAGGTCGAAAAGGTAGTAGCGTTGCCCTCTCGCTGTTGAGTGACCGGAGGAAAGCGCCTCATTTTGGGAGCGTCGCCGTTGTGGGCGTCATCGTGTCGTAGGACGACGCCAAGATGCCGCTTCCCGAACGCTCGCGCCCGTCGCTGCTGAAGCCGCCAAGAAGTGGGTTGGCGGGGCGCCGGAAGACTGCAGCCGATCGTAGGCCCACTCCCACCCAGGCTTGTGTGGCGACGTCGGTGCCTTGGGTCGAGGTCACCCCAGGCTTCGCTCTTCCAGAGCCCGGTGTCTTCCTCAACCACTGCCTCGATCTCTCTTCCTCTTCCTCTTCTTCCACCTTGTTCTCTGGGGCGTCATTGCGGTTGTTTACCTTGACTCATGACACCCTTGTTCCCCGTGACCTTACGTATTTCGCGCATGTATCTATGGGGCTTCGTCATCGCCCAAGTGAGCGCTTTGTTCCGGACGACTTTCCGTAGAACGCGCTCTCATTTCTACTTGGAGCCCTCGCACCTGCATTATGGCGGCTTTATGAAGCAGCGTGGCGGACCCGCGGTGTCACAGTAAACTGTTACCCTGGCAAACCAAAACGCTTTCTTATTCAACTCTCGTAAGCCCACTTACAGACCTCGAAATCCGTGTTCGGTGTGCAAAGGTTAGCGTAGTGGTTAGGTCACTTTCCTGGCTCCTCGTTTCGATTTGTTTGATTCCAGTTCCCACCAGGGCTATAAAATGTGTGTCGGCGCGACAAGAGAGCCCGTCTGTCTATCGTTAACGCTTCTTGCGGCACACTTTGGCTGCACACGGAAAAGCTGTATTTATAAAGTGAACGTATTATGTAAAAACAAGTTCCAGAGATGTAGACACAAATTAACGTTCATGAGGTTTGGAATCTGAGACTTCACGCTTCCTCAAAACGCCGGGATTTACCACCTAGTGAGAGAGAGAGAGACAAAACTTTATTTAGAGCCGCCTATGTCCGGGCGGCCGAAAATAGGGTTCTGGTGGGCCTGGAATACGTTCAGGCGGGAATTCCGCAGGTGCCAGGGCTCCGCACATGGGCAATGTGCCGGGCGAGGTGAGGCCGAATGATGGAGCGAAGATCAGGCGGAGGAGCGGCCCAGCTTTCCCATGAGTATATAATGTGGGATGGTAAAAGGTGCGGATGACGGAAGTGAGGTGATCGCCTGGCGCGAGAACAAGTCCAGTAAGTGTATTTAATGTCCGGATAGGCACCACACACCTGACAGTGGGGCGTGCCATCTCGTGTCATTATATAGTGAAGAACGAAAACACAAGGGAGGGAGAGAGTCTGATTCTGGCGGATGTAAGTGCCTTCGCGGCGTGTAAGGTCACAAGTGGGAGGAGGAAGATTGCGGCGAGAATTGCGAAGGTCCTTAAGGCGTTATCTCCGAGACTTGCGATGGGCGGCGCGTTCATCCTTAGAGCTGTAGTCCAGAGGCCAGGGTTGAGGGTCGCTGGGGTTTCGATTCGTACGAGCAAGGTACAATTCGCTGGTGTCCAGGGACCCATTCTAGAAATACGTGCAGGTGACTGTGGGCCGCCATGTAGCATGTCAGCTCGTGATAAATGTGCGCAGGTAAGGAGTTGCGACTTCTCTTAGGGAACATTGACTATCCGAACGGAGGGTAATTTTGTCAGTTAAATGGGTTTGCAGCATGATCGAATCGGCAATGGCTTGAATTTCAGCCGCTGTAGAAGAAGGTACATTACAGTGTTGATGGATGATGTCTTAACGTGAACATACCGCGGCAGTTGTGGCTATGTTGTCGTTAAACGCGGCGTCTGTGTAATATGTGTCATGTGATGGGCTGGAAAGATGGAACGCTCTACTTCGGCGCCTGCCGGAGTCTGAAGATGGGGTCCATGTGACGCGGAATCGGCTTGACCATTATTCTAGGAAGTCTGTCCTATGGTGGAGGTTCTTTTGGTAGAGGAGATAAGTGAGAGGTCGCAAACCCTATATCAGCCAGGATGGTGCGACCTTGGGTTAATATCGTGAGCCTGTGCTGTTGGACAGTGATGTGCGCGGCTAATTTCGCCTTAAGAGTATTGTGGAGGGCCGTGTAGGCAAGCGCGCGCATGGGCCCACCGAGCTCCATTCGTAGGCATTTGCGGATGGAGATCTTCAATTTATTGTTTTGAGTTTTCGCGAGTTTAAGATGGGGAAGGGCGTACAGAGATCTGGAAAGGATAGTTGCTTCTACTATCTTGCGAAGCTTGTGTTCTTTGAAGCCGGTGCTGTGGCGGGTGACTCGACGAAGCATGTTATTGATTAAATTGATCAGATTGATAAAACCTTTGGTCCATACCATGCTCTTCCCATTTTGGTGCCATATAAAGACGAGGATGCGGATGCGGGGTCTACAGGGAATCGGGTGGCCGTTGGCAGTGAGGCTGATGAGGGACAGACAGACATTGAACTTTATTGAGTCCGGAAGGTCTAACCTAGCGGCCCAGAGGATCGTCCAGAGTAGACGCGGGCCGCACCTGCGCGGGTGGCTGTAGGTTTAGGACCTCCGCCCTAACGCAGGCCTTCTGGACAGCCAGGAGTTGAGTGTAGTAGTCTTCGCTGTGGAGCGCCATGGTCCATTCTTCCTCTGTGATAAGTTCGGCGTCCTCTTGTAACGCTGGGCACTGCCATAGCATATGGTCTAAGTTACAGTAAACTGCGTCGCAGAGGGGACAGTGAGGGTCAATGTCCGGGTGAAATAAGCTAAACCGGCTCCTGGTTGGGAAGGAACCGGTCTGAAGCATTCTAAAGGCTGCTGACTGTGGGTGTGTGAGAGCAGGGTGGGCCAGCGGGAGTGGTCTTCGCGTAAGTTGGTAGTGTATGGCTACCTCGTTGAAAGTGAGTAACGCGTCTCGGAACTCTCCGGGGTCCTCGGGAGCTCGGCCTGTTCGATCGCCACGGCTGACGGTTTCTCGCGCGCCATCGTGAGCGAACTCGTTGGCGTTGGGGAGGGTGTCGTGGACTCCGTGGCCCATGTGGGCCGGGAACCATGTGATGTTATGGAACGTTTCTTGTTTTCTTCCCTGTAAAATACTGGCTGCCTTTTTGGCAATACTTCCTTTGAGGAAGGCTGTTGCCGCAGAGCGGGAGTCCGTGTAGATTTTCTTGAACCGGGTTTCCGTCATGGCGATGGATAAGGCGATTTGTTCGGCCGTAGTGGCCTTTGGTGCATAGAAGGACGCCGAGGTGACGAGGTTTCCTTTGACATCCACCACTGCCATGCCAAACCTGCCCTAGCGGCCATACTGGGCGACGTCCACGAACAGAGGTGTGGCCGATCCTGTATTTGCGAGCTGTAAGATGGTTCGGGCCCTGGCTTGCCTTTTCCCCTGGTTATATTGGGGATGTACATTCCACGGTAACGGATCCACCTGGAACGCTTCCCTCGCCGTTCCGGGGACCTGTGCAGTGTGATCCACAAAATCTTCGTTCATGTAAAAGATGTCTCTAAGAATCTTCCTACGATAGATCTCTGTTTATTGCTCTAATTAGGAAAAACGACGTATTATGATTTTTCTGGGGAGCATTACAAGTCCATAGATTTTGCATGAGCTCGAATAATATCCAAGATATCCTGCAGGGTATGCTCCTGAGCATCCGGACTGCCTCTAAAACTCCAAATTATGATATCGTCGACATAAATGGCATGGCGGAGATCCGGAACCGAAAATAATTTAGAGGGCAGGTTTTTCATAGCAAAATCAAACAGTATAGGCGATAGGATGGAGCCTTGAGCGTACCACGGAGAAGGAGGCTGACGGTTGGTTGTCGGGTCCAATAATACATGCAGGGTGATTGGATACAAAGTTTTTGATATAATAGAAGAGGCGTGTGCCATGTCAAGTATCTTGAAGGCTTTGGAGGATAGCGCCATGGGCAACGTTATCGAAAGCCTTTTTTGGATCCAGGCCAACGATAGTGCGGAGTTGGGTAGTGCTTGGTTTCTTAAACACGCATTCCTTAATCCGGAGTGCTATGTCTTGGGTGCTGACATGCTTTCTGAGCCCAACCAGGGTATGGGCGAAGTGGGTTCCGGCCTCTAGATGCCATTCCAGGCGAGTGAGGACCATTTTTTCCCTTAATTTTCTGTTACAGAAGGTCATCGATAAAGGGCGGAGGTTCGTCGCTGAAGTTGCTGGTTTGCCGGGTTTGGGGATAAGGGTAACGTGGGCCTCTTTCCATTCTGACGGCAGACTTCCAGAAAGCCACACTCGATTGATATGCGGCAGAAGCTCTTCTAATTTATTGTCAGGAAGGTTTCGGAGCATTTTTCACGTTACGCAATCCGGCCCAGGGGCTGTGCATCAGTTTAGTTGAAATAGAGACTTCCGGAGTTCGGCCATAGAAAATTCAAAGTTATTTCCGGTATCTATACATTCTGGCTGTTCAGATACAACACGACAGTGAGTTTTCGATGGGTGCATGGTGGGTAGAAAGTGTTTCGAATTTCTTCTATGAGGGCGGGTTGATCGAGGTGCTGTACGAATAATAGTTTTCGAAGGGTGTGTCGAGGTTTTCTCCCTCCATGGAGGGATCTGAAAACGTTCCACACATGGGAGATGTGAAGATGGCCATTCATGGCTTCGCAAAAGTCAATCAAGTGCTGTGTGGCCAGTTTGTCGGCGTATTTTCGGCATTCCTGCTGTAGGGCTTCGCTTCTTGAGTGGAGAGTCCCGTTGCGTTTGTTTAGGCGCCAGCGTTTGAATAACGTGCTACGCTTGTCCCATGATGACCGGATGTGGCTGTCAGCATGTGGATGGTCTTCGTTGCGGGCGATCTCTTTACTGTGTCAGCAAATCGTTGAATGTATCACAGTACTCCACATGCCTATGGACAGATGACACGTGTCAGTGGCGTCCAAAGCTGCTCTAGCACCTGACCAGTTGACGAGTTTTGCACGACGAAAGCTTCTGCTAGCTTGACGGATGCGGAAACTAAAGTGAACATGCATTTTGAGAATGTAATTATCTTTTCCTAGAGTTTTTTCAGTATTCTCCCATGTTGCTCTGAGAGGTCCTCGGATCCATGCGAGATCTGGGGTGGTGTCAAACTCCCGACCTGTCCCCAGTCGTGTAGGGGCAGATGGTTCGGTGATGAGACTGAATTGATGACTGTCAACAAAATTTGCCAATTTACGGCCGAGTGGTACCACACTATCTAAACCCCATGTAGTGTGAGGACAGTTGAAGTCCACAAGGAGGAGGACAGCATCACGAGCACTCGCAGTAGAGATGAGGGTGTGTAGCGGAGGCAGATGCTGAACGTTGGTTCAGGATCCAGTACACATTGATCACCGTGATTCTATGGTCGCATATCAGAATAGTGGTGGTGACATGTTCGTGCGAGGGTGTATTAACATGCGTGGTGTCATTTTTTGTGGTACGGCGGTCTTTACGCACGTAGGTAAGTGTCATGGTAGGTGTGGCGCTGGTGTCTACGATGCATCAGTGACGATGGGTGATACTACGCTGTGAAAACACTTCATAACCGTGAAGTGGGAATGACCCTCCAGCTTCTTGAACACCTAAGATATCTGGGTGTTTTCTAGTAAATTACATGTGCTGTAGGTGAAGGTTTTTCTTCGGAGCCCACGACAATTTTATTACCAGACCGAAATAGGTGTCTTGAAAATAACAAATCTAAACTTTACATAACGCTTGAAGAGCATTGTAGAAAGTAAAACCTTTCAAATACTTTTAATGACCTACTTTTGGGAAATAGACAGGGCTACATATATTGTAGCTCCAAGATCTCAATATTCTACCTGTAGCGCTTTTTTTGTGTGTTTTACCTTGCCTTTTCGTTTTATCGGTAACACCAACTCAAGCATTAATAAAATTTCCACAACTGTACTCCGGGTGTTGAGAGGATTCTTACGTTTTATAGAATAAGTTATTTTTTTACTTTCGTTCCGCAGAAATTGCAAAAAGGTGCGCTCTGCCGCTAGATATGTAGGGTGCACTGACCCAGTCAGGCAAGGTTTCACCTTTTGGTTCCTCTAATGGTGTATAATGAAGAAAATAAATAAAATTAACCATTAAAAATAAATAAATAAATAAATAAATAAATAAATAAATAAATAAATAAATAAATAAATGAATAAATAAATAAATAAATAAATAAATAAATAAATAAATAAATAAATAAATAAATAAATAAATAAATCAATAAATAAATAAATAAATAAAATTGCCGCCATACCGCTCTGCTCCACCCAAGCTTTTGTAAACCACTACACATATTGATCAGCGAGGGCATGAAATATTCCTCGTCGTCTTAGCTGGCTTCTCACTTGCGCTCGGCTTCTCTTGTGGCAGAGCCTGACTCCTGCGCTCACCCCTCGAGTGACGTCAATCCCCGTTTTCATGAGCAGCTGCAAACCTGCAAACCTAGTCTTGGGGGTCCGACTGGATAGAGGCCCCTTATCATCTAGCTGGCGCTTTCGATGCTTGTTTTGTTGTTTTTACATTTTTTACAAAAACTGAACTCTGTCCTGTATGCCTGATTGCAAACGAGGATTACGCTGGGCTTTTCTGGCGGCAAATGCTGGCTCCTGATTAGACTGATGCATGTGTTCGGCGTCTTTGCCGAGCACCGCTGGATCCTTAATGACCTACTTTGGGCCTACTTGGGCCTACTGACCTACTTTCTTTACGACGCAAAATTTCCCGGCCAACTAGAGCCTAATAGCTTTGCCGTAAACATAGGTCAGGGTACGCAAATACTCCTCTGTACATCCTTTCAAAAGGTGCATCTGTTTCAGGGACGATATACATAAACATACACACGAAGAAAACATTTGTCTTTTCAAAGAATTAGCCGCCCCCACTAACAGCGCACTTTTTCTACCTCTTGGATCCCCATTTAGCGCAGAAGGGTGAGCGCCTCTTCGTTATTTTGAACCTTTGTTCACGCACATAAATTTTAAGGAACTCTAAACAGACTTCTGTTTTTTTCATCCTGACCGCCGTTTTGCAGATAATAAGTGACGTAGCGGCGTCCCTTGTAACCGCTACGATGTATTTTGGTAATTTTTCATACGCAACATGATACTACGAATGATTTTAACACGACCGCGTTTTCTGGGGCACACAAATATTTGAGTGACGTCATATTCCTCATGGAAGTGACGCCCGGACATTGAACCAAGCGGCCTGTAAAGGCTGCATCCCTGCACGTAAGGATTCTTGCGGGAAAGCAACCTTTAGAACCAAAAAGTACGTGCAGTTAGGGTTGATCGTTTTCGTTTTTTTGTTTTAACACGAAAGCGTTTTATCCCTCGATACAACAACATTTCACTGACATCATATCCGCCACGTAAATGACGTCAGTACACCTTTGCGGAGGGCTTGTAGCAACTCGCCAGCAGGACGTCGCTCGCTAAGCACACCAACAAGACAGCCCCCGACCCGCAAATCATGTTCAGCCGCAGATTTCGCTGCACATTTCACTTCCGTGTTTTACCGATTCAAAAGACACAGGAGTCAACCACATTTTTTTCGTCAAGGTCACATTATACCTGCTCACGGTTGCCCACATTTGGACGGCAGGATGACGATAAGGGGCTCGATCACGATCGTGTTTCCTGTTTATTCAGGGCCCACTCCTTCCATTGTTCGCGCATTGTATGGAAACGCTACTGCTAAAACATCCTGACAAAGTTTGCACTGTGCTGTCATAAGCAGACTTCAAAGTGAAATGTCGCTCCCCCCGAAACTCAAAGGTAACCGACAAGTTCCTACAGCATCCAGCAACCTGTGTGGCGGCATGTGCTCGGAGTCTTTAATTCGCCCGTGCCGCGCGCAATACTGCCGATTGCATAACCCAGTATTCATGCGCCAATTTACATGCTCAAAAAATCAGATGAGCCATACCGTTCTGAAAAAAACCTATGCTCTAATGGTTACCCAGAGCATCTTTTGAAGAGCATAACATCCCAAATTCCCATAATTTGTCTAGGCAGATGCATCCGTCGCACAAAAAAAAACTGCAACTGTGAGGGGCGAAGGGGCGGGGAGGCCGAGCCCACAAGCAGGTGTTCAGAGTACGCACCTCCAGAAAACAACGCGGTTAGGAAGGACGCGGGAATGGCACCCCGCATCTTAACTCCATGAAATCAGCAATCGCGCGACTGGGCCACCCCATAGTCTATCCGACTGAGCTATCCCCGTATTCTGGGCGCACGGCATTTGCTTTGGGTTCGTGGGGCAAACATTTGCTTTTGATTTGGCCGCGGGGGTTCTTGCGCGTGCTAACGCGGTCCACTTTGGGGGAGATAGAGAGAGATAAAACTTTATTTTGTGGCCCGATATTGCTCAGAGGGTCAGCGGTCGAGCCCAGCTTGGACCCCACTGCATCCCTCTGTGACCGCGCCGTTCATGGAGGTAATTGCTGAGGTGGATCTCGCGCTGGCGGATCTGTGAGGTGCGAGAGATGAGCGGACGAAACGATCCAGGTCTGCCAGTAATGGAGAACTTTCAGCCGCGAGTTCGGAAGTCCATGTGAGGCTCAACAGCCGGGTCTCCGACGAAGAGAGAGGCGCCGCCAGGGGTGCTGTTTCTCCTGCCGTGCTCCAAGAGTGCAAGCTGCGCCGTTGTTTCTTTCTATTTACAAAGAAAGGCCGCAAAGTGGTCTAATGCAGGGTGGTCAAGTTCCCGGGCACTCGCGAATAACAATTTTTTAGCAGGTTGACGGTGATAATACGCAACACCTACCAAAGAATAATTATTTGTCCCTAATCTCCATAATGACCCGTTTCACTTTGTGAACGCAGTCGTCATTGCTGAAAATTGTGCATGCAAATTGTACATTGAATACTTCTGAAGATTTACGACTTCGCGTAGCCCAAAAACCGGACAAGCACCAGAAGAGGTGACGAGTGTAAGCGCTAACTTCTACCTGAGCCTAATTGACAATCGAACGAATTTATACTCGCATACGGGACGTTACCATGCACAACAAACAAAAGAAAACAACCAAAGAATTATGAAATACCCGTTGTGTTCAGTCTTCTGTTTTGAGCATGTTCCACGTTTTGTTTTCTTGATCCCACACTAGCTTCTATTCTGGGGACTTTGCTAACGGCCTACTGCCTGACAATGTACACTAAAATGGAAGAACTCTATGCAGGAATGGTGCCTACAAATCATTCATGTCCAAATGAAGGCTGTGCTACAAATTTCAGTCGTGAAGGATTCACACATTTCATCATTTAAATGTATTTTTTCTGTGTGTTGCTTCTTCTATTTCTAAATAATATAAATTAGGAAAGTAATGAGCAAATTTCTAGCAACATTTCTCGCCTAAATGTGTTATTTTCGAATCAAGAGAGGCTCCTCAAACTAAACTTAATTTAATTGTTGTAAACGTACACGGCTCCTTTATGGGGCTAGCTTGCGTGACAACATGTAGGCAGGTTTTACTCAGAAATATTCCGATCAGTTAACGTTTACCTACAACTTAAAATGGGAAGGTATATAGCATAGTGAAGGCTTGCGGGAGAAAGCAATTTTTGAATTATAACGATGTTTAACGCGGCGACGATGGATAGGCGATGAGGCATGCCATACTGGAGGGCTCCAGATTAATTTTTACCGCTTGGAGACCATTAACCTGCGCCTAAATCTCGAACACACGGGCGTTTTCGCATTTCGCATCTACCAGAAATGCGGCCGCCGCGGTCGTTAATCGTACCCGCGTCCGAAAGTTATTTTTCTCCTTTCTTCTGTACCCTTCCCTCTGTACCTGTACAGAACATTCTGCAGATTGTTGTGTACCTGTGAGCTTGACTAAAGCGTTCACGTAATTATGTTGTCATTTCAAAGCTCACCATAACATCGTCAGCCACCCCCAGGGAACAGTTATTTTTTGTTGTATTATGCAAAGAGCGGCTGCTTTGGTTTTTATGAGTAAAAGGACGGACATTTTTTTATCCATTTGGCACTTCGGTTCGCGGTTTGAAGGAGGCAAAAATAAACGTTCGGGGTCATAAACTTTTCAATTGTACATACGTTGTTGCAGTGCTCTCACATAAACGGGCTGCAGCGAACGTCGGTGCTTGCTATGCTGGTAACTGAAAGCGCAAAATACGCCGATTTCCTTTTAGCCCTCGTTGCGCACCAGGGTAGCGTGGTCACAGTGGACCGTGGTTGGTGTCGGGCCGGTACAGTCATGTTGACGAAGTTGAAGGAGAAGAAAACTTTATGTGCAAGCATTTACATCGCGATATTAGAGAGGAAGCAGTGCGCTCCTGCGCGCGAGCGATTAAATAGCCGCGTTGGATCCGTTCCCCTTCACCCTTTTTTCGGCTGACGTCAGGATGCACCAATCACAAAATTCTGGCACTGATAATAGCCCCCCCCCCCCCCCACACACACACACACACACGAGACCCGCTCCTCTCTTGCGCAGGTGAGCGTGAGGTTGCCCCCGCCATGGCAACCCGCCGTGGATCTGAGCCCCCGTTTGTCCTGGTGATGTTGCACCTCCGGGAAGATGTCTTGCATTCCTCTGTCGAAATATTCGTCGAGTGGCTCATTGAAGACGTCTCCGGCGTCGTCAAACATGCCACAAAAAGCGCATGACAATGATGCGCAGGCACGCCGCCGAAGCTTGCAGTGCGGGTCACCAAGCGCTGCTATTTTCAGCACCGCCTCTGGTCGGTTGGCGCTTGAGGGGCCACTAGGTCGATGACAGGTGTATTGTTCCTGGCCGCATAGTTCACCGCGACGTCTTTATGGACACACTGGGCCGTCGAACGTTGATGAGGGAAGGCACGCGGCCGACGGCAGGCTTTGGTGCTCGATCCGACAAATGTCTAAGACTTGTTTCACAATAGCACTCCGCCGCCAGACAATGCGTCAGGAGAACAAGCTGCTCATCGCGGCTCAGCTGAAATGATGCAGTGGTCAGCAGGTCCATGCATCGCTCGAGACGGAGTTCTCCGAAGTGCTGCTTCCTTTCTCTGGCCTCCTCTATGAACCCACAGGAGGCACGAACACAAGGCTCCTGCAGAAATGACAAAATCGACAGGACAACCATTGTCGAACCACACTTGATGCCGAAAGCGCCATCTCAACACCCCTCGGACTGCCAGACCTTGAACAGAACAAAACAAAACGAACCTGCACTACTAAAATATTACACCCCTTTAAGTCGATTCGAAGCGCTCATCTCGTGGCATATGTTCAAAATCAGGCCTCAATTTCTGGTGTTGTTAAAACAACAACTACAGCAGAGCAAAAGAATCATGAATGTGCTTATAGGAGCACTACGGGGAAGATGATGCAAACGAGCGAAGAAGCCAACAGGAACTCAGAAGGAATTCCCCTCTTTTTCCCAGGGCTATTTGTCAAAGCTACTTAGCTACAACTGCCGTACGAGGCAAACATGCCTTTCGCCACAGTCTACAGGACAAAAGTCAAAATTACAATACCGATACGACGGTACTGCAAAACCAATTATGACTTTACACGACTCTTTGAAAAACATTACATTTCACACATACACTTACAAAAAATGAAACTTGTGATATTGCGCTGCTGAGCACGCGGTCGCGGTTTCGATTCCCGGCCGCGGCGGCCGCTTTTATGATGGAGGCGAAAAGCAAAAACGCCCGTGTGCAGGAGATTTCGGCGCACGTAAAGATCCCCAGGTGGTCAAAATAAATACGGAGACCTCCACTACGGCGCGCCTCATCGCCCGCGTTTCGTCGGCGCGTTAAAACCCTACAATCACTCAAACTTGTGATGACATGGAAACCAACAGATATATGAACGCTTATCTGAAAGATAACGTACACATAGTTAGCTCCCAGAACTCGGCTACGTCACTCCACAATAATCTGTAGCTTCCCTTTTTTACACTTAACTACAAAATTGCGTTGGGGATACTATTATACAAGACAACCAAACTGGCACATACAAATGCCTCAAAATACGAACTGACCATAAAAACGCAGTAGTAAATGCACATACTTTCGGTGTTTAGTTGCAACCTCGTACACTCCATCATAGTGAGACGAACTGTACACTGACACGCATATTACGCCCACCTTACACTGTGTTCGATCACAGCAATAACTACTCTCCAACGAACGGCACAAAATTTACGCTTACCTCACGCTGTGTTCGATCTCAAACAATAACTAATTTTCTAACGCCTGACAAAAGGTCTGACCACGCGATGTTAGATCACGCACATTAACCACTTCTAGAACAAAACATAAAAGTTACGCTTACTTATGACGACGATTAACACGCTGCCAACTAAAATAAACAGACGCTCTACTTCCACCGTCTTGCGAAAACTTGGTAAACACTTGACTGACAATTCAAAATGAGTAAAGCACGCAGTTATGTACGCGCACGCGTATTCGTGTGAATCCTTGGAAACATCATAAGCCCTCGTCAAAACAAACGTTTCCGGGTGTAGCCTGCCGAAACTTTGCTGCCACTTAGGCCGACCGGCCCTGCTCATCAGTTGCAAACACGGTACGGTGTACGAGGAAGGTCTTTGACACTGATGGGCAAGAAAACACGCGCAACGCGTGCGGAGAGTACTGAATTGAAGGGAAGCTAGGAAGAATGGGACGCCCGACCATGACAAACGCGTCGGAGGTGGACACTCTCTCCCCCGGAAGTTCACACACTAACATTTCTCGGGCTCCTTATACAACAGAATCGAACCAATACACGATTCGTCACCCAGTTAACTAAGCATGTTGTCCAAACAATTGGTCTCATTAAAAGGACTGCCAACCGTCGGCATGGGCTGTGTGAGAGTGAGAGATCGCGACTCATTCGGGCCTTCGTGATGAGCAGAATAACATAGTCCTACTCCCTCCCCTACCTTCATGCCAGTGCTGCTGAGTTTCAAAAAATCAATTGCCTCATCAGAAAAGCCTACAAAGCGGCACTTCAGATACCCCTGGCCTCTTACACTGCCAGATTAGGCCGTCTGGCTATTCATAATAATGCCGAGGAGCTTGTGGAGGCGCACCTGACAGGACAAATAGCACGGTTATCCACTACCTCAACCGGTCTGCACATCCTTGACTGACTCCGGATTCATGTCCCTACTTTGCCCGCAAATAGATCCTCCATTCCTCGCGCTATTCATGGTCGACTTGTCGTCCGTTCTGTAACACGCAACATGCACCCTGTGTATCACGCGGGTCGCAGAATGCAACGAGCGCAGGCTCTTCAGGGACGCCTACCTGTAAGACCAGATATTTTATGCGTGGAGGCGGCAGAATACCATCACCACCATGCTTATGCTTTGGCCATCGCGAATCGGTCGTACGGCCCCCCATTTTGCCCCCTTACAGTTCGCACCCCTTCCTCTGCCATGGCGGAGGACGCGGCAATCGCGGTCGCCCTGTCTGAAAGGCCGACCCCACGATCGCATTCTCTAATTCAAACACGGCCGTTCAAAATTTCGCCCCTGGTCTTCTTTCACCACTGGCACTCAAAATTATCGCTCAAAATCCTCCATTACCACCTCGTCCGCCGAAAATACCCCGCGGCGCATCCCCAGCTCACCAATGAGCAAGCGCGCAGGTGGCGACTCCTTCAGGTTCATTCCTTTCCTTGCAGGGCGGTGCTCCATCACATCCACCTTTCCCTCTACCCCTGTCCTCGTTGCCCCGCATGTGGCCAGCGCGCCACACTTCCCCACTCTATGTTCGTTTCATTCATTCATTTTTATTTCCTTAAGGACCCCACTGGGGGGTATTACATAAGGGGTGGATATACAGAAAAATACACATTTGAACGCATTAGTTCTATGAACACAGGTGACTACTGACATTTGCTATGAAATTTAATGGGCAGGTGGTTGAAACAATGGAGCAGGGAAGGTCGTTCCAATCTTTGGCTGCACGGGGAAAAAAAGAAGCGGAAAAGGTGACAGTTCTGGTACGATAACGGGACACTTGAAGTGGATGGCCGGTGCGGTGTGAAATGTATGTCGGGGGAAGGATGTAGGGGGCTACATTTTTATTTATTTAGTTATTCAAAAATACCCCTAAAGGCCCTCACTAGGAGGGTATTACATAGGGGGCAGGATACATTGAGAACGAAAAAAAAAGACTACTAGCAGCACGTTAATAGGCAAACAAATAAATACAAGTGGGTGTAAGGCAAAAAAAGAAAAAAAAAAGAAAGCAAGAAAGAAGGAAAACAAACAAAAAATCTTGAAGGAACTCTAGAACCTATAAAAGCACTTTTTAGTAAAGTTAACATGAGAAGTAAGTGTGTAAAAGTTCTTGGAATTTGGTCGGATCTGTAAAATTTACAATGTGAGATGGTAGGGCATTCCAATCCACAATTGTGCGAGGTATGAAGGATTGTGAATATTTGGAAGTGTGGCATTTCACACGTGTCACTTTTAAGGCATGGTCCCGTCGGGGAAAGATGGTCGGTGTCGATGAAAAGAAATCAGGATGAAGAGAAGAGTGATGGTACAGTTTATGAAACAATGATAAACGTGACAGTTTACGTCGATCTGATAGGATAGGTAAAGATGCGCGATGTTTTAGAGCCGTGACGCTGGTATGACGTGAATAATCTGAAAAGATGAAACGAACGGCACGATTTTGAAGGGATTCAATTTTGTCAACTAAGTATGCTTTGTCAGGGTCCCAAATGGCAGATGCGTACTCAATTTTAGGTCTGATGAGAGTTGTGTATGCAAGTTTGCGGAGGTTAGATGGAGCATGTCTTAGTCTGTGCTTTAAAAAACCCAATGAACGGTTGGCGGATGCAAGAATGATGTCGATATGATTATTCCATGTCAGGTCACAGTGCAGGTTAAGTCCCAGGTACTTGTAGGTGTCTGCTAGCTCAACAGTTGTGTTATTTAAGGAATAGGAAGTTAGAATGCGCGATGCGTGGTTTGTAAATGACATAAGTTTAGTTTTAGAATTATTCAACGACATTAACCAAGTGGAACACCAAGTAGATATAGAGTCAAGGTCAGTTTGGAGGGCCAGTTGGTCAGTAGAGCAGGTTATTGTTCGGTAAATAACGCAGTCATCAGCAAACAGCCTGATCCTTGAAGAAACGCAATTAGGTAAGTCATTGATAAAAATTAGAAAAAGTAAAGGGCCCAGTGCCTTGAGGAACACCAGAGTGTACTTGACCGAAAGAAGAATTAACGTTATTAGCAGATGTGAATTGAACCCTTGATGAGAGAAAATCTTTAACCCATGCAATTACAAGAAAGTGGATATTAAGTTGTGTAAGTTTGATTAGCAATCTGTGGTGAGGTACCCGGTCGAAAGCTTTGGAAAAATCTAGAAATATTGAGTCGATTTGAAGCCCAGCGTCAACGGAAGAGTGAATATCGTTAATAAAACCAGCGAGCTGAGTGTCACACGAATACCCTTTCCTAAACCCGTGTTGGTATTTAAAGATGATATTATGTTCTTCTAAGTAGCTAATCACCTGTGAGTGGATGATGTGTTCGAGAAGTTTACAAATAGTGCTTGTTATTGATATCGGTCTGTAGTTGAGTGGTGATAAGGAATTTCCGAATTTAAAAATGGGTGTTACTTTTGCTATTCTCCAATCTTCAGGAATTGCACCAGATGAAATGGACTGTGAAAAAAGAGCGGACAAGATGCGATAGATACCATCAGAAGTATTCTTTAGTATTTTATTATTGAAACCGAGGTGGTCCGGAGCAGAAGAGTTTTTTAGTTTGTTAAGTAAAGATTGAATTCCGACTTCGCTAATCGTAATCGCTGGCATGTTAGCGTCAGCAACGTTGCTTACGTTAGGACAACTGTTAATGTTTTCACGGGTAAATACGGAACAAAAGCTATCGTTAAGCACCTGCGCGCAACCATCCTCTGGAATCAAGGCACCATTGACTGATGAAAGCGTAATAACGGGATGCGATCGGGGGTTAATTAAGCGCCAGAACCTTTGTGGACTGTTAGTTAACATCGAGGGTAAATCGTGAGTGAAAAAATGACGGCGTGTGGTTTTAAGGAGCGCTTGATATTGATTTAGTGAAGAATGAAAAATTTTGTGAAAGAGGGAAAGGGTGGCGATACGGCGGCGGACAGAAAGTGGTGATAAGCCAGATTGTGCTTTCAAGGATGAAACGCTAATGTTGTACGAGTACAGGGAATGAATAAATCGGGCGGCACGATTTTGGACAGATTCAAGATGATTTATGAGATATGTTTGGGGCGGGTTCCATATGGCGGGGGCATATTCAAGTTTTGATCTGATGAGGGACTGGTAAACGAGCAACTTTACGTGAGGGGGCGCATGGCGTAGGTGACGTTTTAGGAAGCCAAGTGTTTTGTTTGCGGATGAAATGATGTTAGTAATATGCGCATTCCAAGTAAGATCGCAAGACAATGTGACACCTAGATATCTGTAGGATGATTGTGACTGTACAGTGACGTTCGCGATGTGATATGAAAAAAGAAAGGGATTTTTACGGCGGGAAAAGGAAACAAGTTTACATTTGTTCGGGTTAAGAGATAGAAGCCATTTAATGCACCATTCTTGAATGTGGTTAAGGTCTTGCTGGAGGACCACTTGGTCGTGAGCGTTAGTTACTGTTTGATAGATTACGCAGTCATCCGCAAACATGCGGATTTTGCAAGATACGCTGAGGGGTAAGTCGTTAATGTATATTAGGAATAGAAGGGAGGCAAGAACCAAACCTTCAGGTACACCTGATGTTACTTTGAGACACTCTGAAGATTTGTTATTGACATGCACGAATTGAGAACGGTTAGTTAGAAACGCTCCGATCCACTTTAGTACATCTGTGTTTAAGTTTAACTGGGATAATTTTAGCATAAGTCTTTGGTGGGGAACTGTGTCGAATGCCTTTGCGTAATCTAGAAAGATAGCGTCAGTTTGTAAGTTGTTGTCAAGGTTAGCATGCAGGTCGTGAAGAAAGACTGCTAGTTGTGTTTCGCAAGAGAATCCTTTCCGAAAACCATGTTGGCTAGGATGAAAGAAGTTGTTAGAGTGTAGAAAGTTTACAATCTGAGAGTAGATGACATGTTCCATGATTTTGCAGGGGACGCTTGTTAGAGAAATGGGCCGGTAGTTCAGCGGACAGTTTTTATCACCTGACTTGTAGATGGGAACGACCTTGCCCATTTTCCAGTCATCTGGAAGAATGCCGGTGGAGAGCGACTGCGCATACATCAAACACAAAAATGGGGCGATAGCGTCATGAATGTTTTTTAGTACTTTTGAATTACTTTCATCGACACCACCTGACGAGGACAGTTTCATATGTTGGATGACAGATGAAATACCGCCTGTGCAAAAATCAATGGGGCACATACTGGACGTTAAAAGTACCATGGCGGGAGGGGTAGGTACGCTTAATTCGTTAGTAAATACAGACGAAAACGCGGTGTTACAAGCATTCGCGCATTGCTTGTCCGTGAGCACCTGACCAGATTCGTTAGTAAGGTTGATTGTGTTAGCAGATTGAGGGTTGACGACTAGCCAGAATTTTTTTGTGTTGCCGGTAAGCATGCCTGGCAGGTCTTTGTTCAAAAACTTATATTTCGCGTTACTAATAGCAGTGGTGTATTCTTTTTCGGCTGTATAGTACTTCTCCCAAGCCTCAGGTGTTTCTTTCGTTTTCGCTGCTCGAAAAAGGCACTTTTTCCTGTTCGCTAGCCTCTTCAGTTTGTTCGTGAACCAGGGTTTCTGTGGCGTGGTAAATAGTGATACCTTGGGGATAAATTTGTCGGTTAGTTCGTTCAATTTGCGTTTAAATATCGCCCAGTTATCGTGCACAGATCGGGTATGAAAGTTATGTTCAAAAACCGGAAAAAAGTTTTGTATTGTTGTGTTGATGGCTTCATAATCACCCTTATCGTACAAGGTAATTATTTTCTCGAGTTTTTCTCGACGCTGAAGGGGGAACGAAAACTCTGCGTGTATTACTCGGTGATCACTAATTTCGGGTAGGTATGAGATTGAGGACAAGCAATCAAGATGGTCTGTTAGTATTAAATCTAGGATGTTAGAACAGCCGCCTGCAATGCGCTTGGGCTCTGACACTAGTTGTGTTAGGTTGAAATTCAGGCAAGTGTCTATAAAATCTCTCATTTCGATATCGTATGCTGATGAGGGTGTGGGGTCGTGCCAATTAATTTTAGGAAAATTATAGTCACCAAAGAGTAAAATGTGGGCGTTAGGGTGGTTGCACGTGAATGTGGTGAGCATATTATTTAGGTCACGTGAGAAACCTGGAATGTTGTTTGGGGGCCTATAACACACTCCAAGTAGCACTGTTTGAGGCGAGGCGCGGCAAAGTAGCCATAGAATTTCAATGTCCGACTGAACGTCGACCATACAACAGGGTATTTCCGGGGCAACAGCGATTAGCACACCACCCCCGCGGCCACGTTTGCGGTCGGTGCGAAACAACTGAAAGCCTGGTAGATCCGAAAGTACTTCGGCGTCGGATACTTCATTGGTAAGCCATGTTTCAGTTAGTATCAAAATATTACTGTTAGAAGACGCCACAATATTAGACACGAGTTGACGCTTCGGCATGAGGCTGCGAATATTTGTGAAGATAACAGAAAAAGAAAGATCATTTCGCGATTGGATTCGTGGGCGGTGCGGTTTACTCTTTGGGCGCGATGATTGCTACGCAACTTCTTGTACCGATTGCGATGTCTGGTCAAAAACGTAGCGTTTGGAGCCCATGTGCAAAGTTCTGAAATGTATCTGAAATTTTCCTAATTTTTGCTTGGCGAAAGCAACTAGATGACGGCGGGCATTACGAACGGAGAGGGAAAAATCTTCGCCAATGCTGAAGTTTGTTCCTTTCAATTTGCGGGCATTTGCAAGGGCGTTTTCTGTGGTTTTGAAAAACGGGAACCTGACGATTATTGGGCGGCAGCGATCATTTTTGTGGCGTCCGAGGCGGTGGGCGCGATCTATTTCTTTCGGGTCTATTTTGATTTTCAGATGCTCAAGACAGTGGTTTATAATAAGTTGTTCTGTTTCATTGTTGTCTTCTTTTGGGTTAGGATCTGGGAGGTTATAAAAGATAAGGTTATTGCGGCGGGACCGGTTTTCAGCGTCATCCAGCCTATTTTCTAGTTCAAGGACTAAGTGAGTGGTTGCGGTGGTGTCGGCTTGAATTGAGGCTATGTCGGCTCGCAAGGGCAAAAGGCTCTGGTGGTGACGTTCTAGTTCACTCATGCGCTTGCCTAGATCAGACAATGTTTTGCCGGTTGTTAGGAGCTGCTGTTTTAATTCTTCAACTTCGCATATCAGCTTATTTTGACCAGCGCTAATTTTTTGAAGTTCCGTGAGTACTTCTGCCATTTCAGGACCAGGGTTAGTTTCAATGTCTCCCGACAACAACAGTAGCACAGAATGACCAGCATGAAAACACTCGGCCCATCCTTCCAATCCCTTGCCTTTGATAACTCGTGCCGAGCAATGGGAGGGTGCGCTGGGTAGCTCCGACCCGGGCATTCATATCGCCTTGGTAGAACGAGCTGCCATCGTAGCCGCCGACCTTCAACCGGCGGCCACCACGCTTCCTTAACCCCAGCCGCTCAATAAAAGTCATTCTCTCTCTCTCTCTCTCTCTCTCTCTCTCTCTCTCTCTCTCTCTCTCTCTCTCTCTCTCTCTCTCTCTCTCTCTCTCTCTCTCTCTCGCTCTCGCTCTCTCTGAAACGCCTTCCCCCCAGCTCTCCGAGAATTTCCGCGGAACCTATCCACCCCTTCTGCCCTTTCACTCTGCCTTTGTCACGGTTAGGGAGGGGCCTCTGTGTTTCGTTTAGATGTCTCAGTTTTCGTTTTGCTCTGCCGCTTCTGGCCAGCTTTGCCCTGAATGCTGCAAAGTGACGGAGTTCGCCTTGCTTCTTTGGCTTTTCTTTCTGATTGTTTCTCGGCCGCCCCCGTTTCTTTCTTTCGGGAATCACGGCACTTTCGAGCGGCAATGCGCCGATCCCAGGCGACTTACAGTCAAATTTGTGTGGCATGTAGCCGCCACTGCTTCTATGGCTACCCGGGCCTACAAATGCTTCTAAGCTGGCATAGCCTAGTTTCCTGTGCTGACCAGCTGCTCGCACTGAACAATATTTGCCATACCGATCGTGAGGATCCACACCTTCCCGCGTTTCTCTGCGGAAAACAACGTGCCAGGGAATAGCCCCGCTTGGTGACCTGAGTCATCCCTAACTTTCGCTATCTCCAAAGCCTGGCCAATGCCCACACGGGTGGGTTGTGATCTCGGTGGCTTCCTCAGCGCCCCAACATCTACGGCTTCACTGGCCTTCGCCTTCGTCCCGCCCCTGTCTGAAGCCGCTGAGCCTTCCACGTTCTCGTGGACAGAGCTTCGGGTCAAACACGTGTTCTGTTTGACGGCAAGCGTCTCCGTCTCAGCGTTGGTAAACTGCTGAGAAGGTTCCGACGAGGGGAGCAAAACTGGGCTTTCCTCGTGGTGCGTACACTTAACCTGCCGGTCGACCGATTTCCTGCCTTCGTTTGGCAAATTGCGATCTACCGACAGAAGGGGCACGCTGCTAACCTGCGCGGCTACTGGTTGGGCTCGCGCTCTGCGATCCGCCGACGCAGTCGACTCGCTACTTCTCTGCGCGCCTACGGACTGAGGTCGCGCTTCCCGTTCCGCCGACGCAGTCGACTCGCTACTGCTCTGCGTGCCTACGGACTTAAAACGCGCTTCGCGATGTGCCGGCGCAGTCGACTTTTTACATGTCTGTGCGGCTACGGAGTTAGCTCGCGCTTCGCGTTCGTTGACGTGGTCGACTCGCGGCTACCCTGCGCGGCTTCCGGCGAACCTCGCGCTTCGCGACCTGCCGGGACGGTCGGCTCACTACTTTCTTGAGCAGCTACGGGATCAGTCACTGCGCCTTCCAGGCTTTCCTGCAAGAGTTTTGTCGCCAAAGTCGCACTCTGCTTTTCGCTGCTTGCGACATCCTAGCTGGATACATAACGCCATTTCTTGCCTGCGATATGCTCCCTAAGGTGACTGATTCCTTCATCAAGAACTGACAAATCACATGTAAGTTCGCAACCTTGTTGTTCTAGCTATTGCAACTCCGCGAATTCTTTTCTTTTTCGCGGTACTCTTCGGCGTTTGTATCGCGCCGAGCGCGCAAAGTCTCCATCCTCGCATACTGTTCGCGATGCCTTTTCTCGTGCTGGCGGTGCCTTTGTATTTCCCGTGACTTGCACTCTCGCTCACATAGTCTTTCAGCTAATGCTCGTTTTATTCTCTCTAGAATAGCCTCATGAGCCTCTTCGGCTTCCTCGACGATCTCCTCCTCCTCCCTTACCTCCATTAGCTTGAGGATCTGTTCTTTTCTCCTCGTCGGGCCAAAAGAAACATCCAACTCCTTGCAAATTCCGAAAAGGACCCGCACTCTGAACTTGTTCATCGTGATACTGCATCCCAAATAATTTACCATCGTCTATTCGCTACACCGAAGTAGAAACCAGAAACGCAGAACGCACGGCGCTGCGTTAGCAAGATCTGGCAATACGAGAGGTAGAACTTAGGCACTCGCCCCACCAAGGTGCTGAAGCTGGCCTATCCCGCCGAGCTGAATCGCACCGCTTGCGCCACTGTTGCAAACCAGGGTACCTGGTCAAAGTGGACCGTGTCTGTTGTCGTGCCGGGCAGTCATGATGACCAAGTTGAAGGAGAATAAAACTTTATGTACAAGTATTTTCATCTCCATCTCAGAGAACAAGCCGTGCGCTCCTGCGCGCGAGAGATTAAATAGGCGCGTTGGGTCCGTTCCCCTTCACCATCTTTCTCGGCTGACGTAAAGACGCACCAGTAACAAAATTCATGGCACTGATACTAGTGCGCCCCCCCCCCCCCCGCACACACACACACACACACACACACACACACACACACACACACACACACACACACACACACACACGCACAAGCACACGCACACACAAGAGAGAGAGAGGCCCGCTCCCCTCTTGCGCAGGTGAGCGTTAGGCTGCCCCCGCCGTGGCAATCCACCGTGGGTGAAAGCCCCCTTTTGTCCTGGTGATTCTGCACGACCGGGAAGACGTCTTGCATTCCTCTGTCGTAATATTCGTCGAGGGGCTCATTGAAGAAGTCTCCAGCGTAGTCAAACACGCCACAAAAAGGGCATGACAATGATGCGCTGGCATGCCACAGAAGTCTGCAGTGCGGGGCGCCAAGCGATGCTATTGTCAGAACCGCCGCTGGACGGTTGGCGCTTGAGGGGCCACGATGTCGCTGAAAGGGGTATTGTCCCTGACCGCATAGTTCACCCGACGTCGCCATGGACACACCGGGCCGTTGAACGTTGATGGGGCAGTGCGCGCGGCCGACGGCAGGCGGCCGACGGTGCTCGATCTGAGAAATCTCTAAGACGTGTTTCACAACACCCTGCAGATTATTTGTTGAAAGACAACAAACTAGAGGCTTGTTTCAATGCCTGAAACAGATAAAGTTTCTTTTTTCGGGGTAGGATTGGGCGAGAGGGCTGGCAAAGCATAGAGCCAAGTGTTTGTGTTCGCCGTCCGTGTTTTTCGTTGCGGTACAGACCATGGTAAGTACTCACCGACTAGCCCAGCAGGAATTTCTACTGTGCCTGCAGTGGCTGGAAACATCACACTAATAAATATTGCGGGCATGCATCGGGGCAGCCATAACGTAAGATAACATAGGGTCACCCATTAAGCATTTTCTCCAAAATATTCTTTAAAACGCCACAGGAACAGCCAATGACAAGTATCAGCGCCTCTCAGATTCTCAGCGGCTTAAGGGTGTGACTCGCGTAAAATGCTTACGAGACGCAGAACCGCGGATGAAGAGTTTGCTGTTGGTGGGTATTTCTAGGGATATTTGTTGTATACGTATGCCCTCCAGCAGGAGTTGCAATTTTAGGTATATGGCTATTGCAAGCTACCCACCAACTCTCATTCATAGGGATGAAGTAGTAATAAGGGATATTAAGCAAAAAAACTGTGGCCGATTCCTCTTTCATAGGAATCGGTAAAACACGAAAGTGAAATGTGCAACGAAATCTGCAGCTGAGCATGATTCGCACGTCGGCGGCTGTATTGTGGGTGTGCATCGCGAGCGACGTCTTGATGGCTGGTCGCTTCGGCAGATGTGTACTGGCGTCATTTCCGTGACGAATATGAGGTCTCTAAAATCTTAGTGAATCCCTGAATAATACATTTTCGTGTTGAAATATAAAACTCGAAAACGAACAACCCTAAATATAACCAGAGTCCTTCAATGCTTTACTGGTCACGAAACTTCGGCGCTCGTTTCATATTGGCGGTGAGATGTTTGAGTGGCGCCCTCTGGCTCTGACGTCGGCTTAGGGACTCGCGCCGTTGTCGTCTGCTACGCTCCGCTTGTGAGGGGCAGCAGTGCCTGCGCTAGAAATCGCCCGCTTTGATGCTTTTCTGCATCAAATGGCGTATTTTTAGTAATTCAGTTATTTGTGCCAGCTTTTGACACATCTTAATAATTTCAAGTTGTATCCCCCCCCTCCCCCCCCCCTTAAGTTTGCAACACACGACGAGAGAGAGAACAGAGAGTATCGGTCAGAAGACGGTGTGTAACTCGTCCTTTCTAGCTTATTCGCGAGGGTCAGCGCTCAGAGCTCCTCGATAAGTATTCAAAATGCGTAAGCTTTCCTACAGTATTTTGAGATGCTCCTATGAAGACTCAAGAGTCGAATGCTACGTACCAAGCATCGGGCCCGTACACGCTAATCGCACAGCAGGAAATAAAGCGGCTGTCTTCTATTTCTTTCGTTGTTTTCGACTTGCATTAAATGAATGTTTTTTTCTCTGTGCCCAACGCATTAATTTTTCTCCACCGCCACATATTAGTAGGTTTTGGGATGTTTGGGAGGCTCACAAAGGTATGTGGATATTTTCTTCAGGCTGTATGGCATACGTTCCCTTCTTCACAAATTGGCTTTCATAATGGCTGCGTGCAGGAAGATGCATATCCGCAGCGTGCGTTGTTTATTCACATGCAAATGCAAGGAGAAGGTTTCTGCTACGCCACCGCGATCGCGCCCAAGACACCGTTGTCCGAGTATTCGAAGGCGGCCTTTGTGCTGCGAATTTCTATTGTAACAATCGTTATCAAAACGAACTGACTCTCAGCCTCAACAATTATGACATGATTGCCGTGTAAAAGGCTTTATACACTCGCCAACGACCGTGATAAATAGTATACGGGCATATTTTACAAGAATCGAAACCGATTAATATTTCCAAGCAGCTCTTCATTGTTTTCCAACCCTTCCAGGCGTGAAGAACAAATCCTGGTCTACCAGGGATGGCGTTTTAAGAATTGAGGAAAATTACTCCTATTCTCTTGTCCTGGAGTGAGGACCCGGCCCACTAATCAGCTCGACTTTACTATTAAAGTTTTCTCCTGCTCCTCCTTCCCCTCCTCTTGAGTGCAGTTTTCCTATAATGCATATCTGACTACTGGGGCGATATGGCTGTGAGAAATGAAACCGAAATACCACCCCACGTCTGAACAAACATAGTGTTACTGTATCTCTACCGTAGACGTGACTCGTTTTGCTCAATAAACCTCCATACTCGTTAGAAGCCTGGTATAAAACGAGCACGCGCCTATGCACACAGTAGGTTATTTGGAACTCAACCTACATTTTTTTGCACGCCATAGTGCATGTCGGCGTACTTTCATACCATGAAAACGCCAAGTGATGTGATAAAATACTTTCGAGTGTTCGGCAAGGTTGCAAAAACTGTTTTACCTTACAAATGATTACCGGGAATCGTAATGCCTTCTGCCAAAACCGACGGCCCCGAAGGCCTGGAATTTGTTTTGGTCTTGTATTTCGCTGTTTTAGGTTACTAGCAGCTGGCTGTTACTTTTGTTCGAAAGATTGCTTAATACAGAAGCTGACGCCCAGCTCCGACTCTTCGCGCTCCGCACAGCACCGGCTTCGCAAGGGATGGGGCGACGCCGGCAATGTTTCTTCCGTAGCGGTATCCAAAGCTATACTTCAACTCACGCCTTGAGCTAGTGCATCCGGTCTTAAGTCTATAATTATGATAAAAATTTACGCACATGCAAAATCTGGTGCGGAGAAGCATCAGACGTGAACCGAGCGCAAAGAAACAGCAGGGAGAGTGAGGCCGACTGAAGCAGACGACAAATGCGAGAATCCCTAAGCTGACGTCACGGAGGCGCGCTCCGCAGCGCCGCCCGTGGTCGCGCTCCCCGCCAATAGGGACCGCGCGCGCCACTACAGGCGCCACCGCCGCACGAAGGTCATCCAGCCGCCGCGCGTGCGGCGTATTGGCCAGCTCTTGGCGTCCAAACGCTTGCTGCTTTTGGTGTCTGCGCGCTGATTAAGTGTGTTTTTGTGTAGTAGTAGTTAGCGATGAATATTCCAGTCATTGTGTATATCACCTGCCTTCAATGGGGTCTTATGTTTCGAAGTAAATTACCGTAGACCTCGGCCGCGAACGGCAACGGCTTCTGTGTGCTCTGGCACAAGCGCTGCGCCGTCGTGTTTACGGATTTTTAAATCTATTTTGCTTCTTTTCTTAAAGCAAAGTTGTAATTACCACTTATACGGTAGCTGTGTAGTCACGGACTGCTGCGGGCCTGTCGATAATACAATAAAAACACTGAAAGACACGAAGTACCCGTCGCTCAGACATCGC
Source organism: Haemaphysalis longicornis (assembly GCF_048455015.1). Lineage (NCBI taxonomy): Eukaryota > Metazoa > Arthropoda > Arachnida > Ixodida > Ixodidae > Haemaphysalis > Haemaphysalis longicornis. The sequence continues at coordinate 2,269,043 of NW_027526295.1, forward strand.
TCAATGAATCCGTTGATTGCTCTGGTATGCATAGAAGGATAAAAGAGATAGCCCAATAGTATTCTCGTTTCGATGAGTGGGTACATACTTGAGAACATCTAAAAACGCTGCAGAAACGCGAAGGATCAAAACACCAAGAGATATATGTTGCACCATGTGTCTTTCTGCATCCACGGTTTGCAATACTTGCAAAAACAGGAAGCGAAAAAAGAACAATAAAACTGATTTTATCACACGCAACAAAAAAAAATCAATGTTAGGAAGGGAGACAAAAGAGCGTGGTCCAGCGTACAAAACTTTATTTTTTCGCGCTGCGATGTGCAGCACACGGAGGAAACAGCATATTTCCACGTAGCCAAGAACGAAGCAAAGCTTTTCTGAACGCAGCGAGCTAGCGATCTCTTGCACTACAAAAGACTAGAATGAAACACAAACGTCGAACAAGCAGTCCGCAGTGTGACGTGCACAGATGATCGTTGATAAAGTGAGTTGCGCGGCGTTTGCTATGCATGCATTACTCTCGGAACGTTATTAATTTCAGATACATGGAAATAGGATCGAGAACATTGTCGAAGAAACAAAAAATCAAGTTAGCGACAAGGTGACACCCTTTCCATATCAAACAATATTGCCCGACGGGACATACGACAAACAGAGCAAACGGGCGCTCCGGTTGAGACGCGAGATAAGAAACCGGAATTGCCTACGCGTGGTTACAGAACAAAGAAAACGAACCCTAAGGGATAATTCGCGGAAATATGAAAAGTAAAATCCCACGGACGTCCCAAAGCTTTTTTACACGCGAGCCTGAGCGCAAGGTAATACAAGTTTACAAACAGGTAATGAAGCACCGCTACAACCTGACTTATATGACAAAAATCCGGCTTTAAGTTAGCCTTGTACAATTCTAGGTCCACGATTCTGTCAAAATGGTACATTGCTTTTTTTATTCTCACACACAGTGCATTTCCACACACTGTCGCACACTTATTATCGAAGCTGAAATCTCCCGTTGCTTGCCTTGGAATGAGCGCCTCAAATTCTCACGCACCTGCCCGTCGCTCGGTCAACAGAACAAGGAAACATTTTCTGCGGTATCGTTGTACAAGGAACGACATCCCGGGACGCAACACATGTTCGGCATCGTCTTTGCACTACTTAAGTCGCATCACGATAGCGCGATATGCACGTTACATTTTTTTCCCGCACAAAACAAACACAACTCGCCGCGGCTCCGCCGTTCGAGCCAGCGCTACGCCGCCCGAGGAGTGACCCCAGTGAGAGGGTGGCGCCACCGCGCGGCGGCCAAACGCAGCATATGAAGCTCTCCCATTGAGTTACGGAGCAGTTTCGTGACCAGTAAAGCATTGAAGGACTCTGATATAACCTAATCTTTACTACTAAAGGCGGCTTCCACGCAAGAGGACCTGGTGTGCAGAGGTGCACCCGTGACAGGCCACTCTTAGTTGCACTGGCGTCATTTCCGTGACGTACATGACAGCAGTGAAATCTTCGTGTATCCCGGCATAATAAATTGTACTGTTAAAATATAAATCCCCCAATAACAACAACCCTAAATATAGTGTATCCTTTAGACTAAAGGTTGATTCCTCGCCAGAAGACCCAGTGTGCAGGGGTGCACCCGCTACAGGCCACTTGCTTAATTGTAGTGGCGTAATTTCCGTGATGGATATGACTTCAGGGAAATCTTCGTGTATCCCGGCCTAATACATTTTCGTGTAAAAATACAAAACCCGAAAACCAACAACCCTAAATATATTGTATCCTTTAGTACTAATGGTTGCTTCCCCGCAAAAATATCCTGTGTGCAGTCGTTACAGGCCGCGTGCTTAGTTGCACTGGCGTCACTTCCGTGACGGATATGACGTAAGTGAAATCTTTGTGAATCCCGGAATAAAACACTTTCGTGTTGAAACCCATTCAGCCAGCTGAAAACGTTGCCAGCTGAAAACGTTACTTGAGAAGTCCGTATAAAGTGGGCAGTCTTATCAACCTCTAAAAGTTTGTCCAAAACCTCGACATTTACCCCTTCAGAAGTTATTTTGGGGACTCCTGGTTGGACCCCCTGCCAGGCGCTCTGTAAACTGCCCCCCTGTGACAGTTCACAGGTTACAGATAATACTCTTGGTATCATAGTTAAAGGAGCCATTAAGAGAAAACACAAGTTTGGTTCATTCAAAAGATTGTCTCGTTAGAATCATACTGACACCACTTTTAACGTAAACTTCGCTCAAATAAGCTACATAATTAGGAAAAACGGGAATGGTCATGCGACCCACCAGCTCATTTCCCGCTACAGAACCTATGATGTCACATGAGCTAAGGTCTGCGATTGGCGGAGGCTGGCAGAAGCAGACGCAAATTAGGTAGAGCTTACAAACTAGACGAACGAGCGATTTGCGCTTAAATTTAGGGCAAATTCTTTACAAAGGAATAAGAATGATGGGACAAACAGTGGAAGTTACGAAAGCACATGTAAACATAGAAGTACTGATGCGTCCTGCTGTTCGTACTGCGCAAAGCATGCTTGGTTTAGCTGCACAGCACTACGGGGCTTGGGGTTGTCTCAGACGACACTGGCCGATTGACGCAAGCAACGGTGTCTTACGTGACCCCATTTGTCGAGCGAGCACTGTTTCAGGGAACGAATATTTTCTCCCAGAACAAAAACAAGCCAGGTTTAAATGCGGGCAAAAACAAACCAAACGCTTGCCACGGTATGGTGGCGCCATCTAGGTTACGGAACGTAAAGAAACGCGGGAACAAACCAACACCGCTGTACAGGGTGGAGACAACCTTTGAACGGTCCCGTGCCGCCGCAATTGGGCCACCGGGCTCAACGCGTTATTCTTTTCGTTTCCCACGAGACCTAGCAACGCGAAACAGACAATATGATTCAAACTTCTTCAGTAAACCGCGTTGCGGCGATAATTTTAGCGCGGTTTTGACACAATGACTTGCTTCGGCGGCGAGCGAGCAACTGAAAATGGCGGTGCCAGCGTATACGTGTCTCTACTCTGTACGGCGGATGCGTGAATGAAGGCACTCTAGGCTGCAGAGTGGTCGGTTCCTGTGATGTCATTTGGGACCACGAAAACGTACGATTGAGCGGGAAAATCAAAATTTTAACCTAAATTGTTTAATTTCTCAGTGAATAAAGCACCGTTGGTATCCGGACAAGCGCTGGGGGCACTATAAAACGCGAAATCTTTCGAATAAAACCAACTTGCATTTTCTCTTCATGGCTCCTTTAAGATATGTCCCGAACACATAGAAATCCTCCTTTGATCTTGCCTTTGATTAGACACAAAATTAGATCGTAATATAATATCGCAATATATATGATGACACCTTCCTTTCACGGGACGATATAGAAGAGGAGACGTTGAGGTCTTAACCACGAAAGTAACATGAGCGTTTCCGCTTGGGTTGAATGATACCCCCGCGCCCCGGTAATAAAAAGAAACAGCTATTGGCGGGTTTCAGAGTCGCGTACGAAACTTCCCACCGCTCTACTTGAAAAAAAAAAAACACACTTAACTTGGAGGCAGGCCGCATCGATTTTATGTTCGCTCAACATGTAACGTAGCAATAGAAGTGCGTCATCTATTTCTCTTCAATCAAATTCTAAACTTTCGTGCGTAGACAGGACGGGAGCAGAAAGCACTTGCAGGAAGTAAAAGGTATGACTCTTTTGTTTTGTGCTCGCTATTTTATCGAAAACATTTGTTAGAATTTTTCAGAATGCCGGTATATAAAGCGCGTTACGAAGCGGCGAAGATGGTGGGCGCACTTAATTTCAAAGCACGTCCAACGGTTTTTTTTTTCTGATGGTGATGGCGGCACGGCAGCTTCGGCGCGAAGGTCTCCCGACCTAGTGGCTTCTCTCCTACATAATAACGAGTAAAACCAGGAGTCAAGAATTCATTTATGGATCCCGGTTTTAGTTTCATAGAGACCGTTCCATCCCGGCCGCTGTCATATTTTGTATGCATCGCCACGTGGTAGCAACAGGAATGCACCGCCATGTCGGCTTATGCACTTTGGCGTTCGCGGGGAAGCGCTGACTCGCGGTATGTTGTGCGTTCCTGCATTTTATTCTGTGTTGGGTGCCATTAAACAGGGGAACTTATTTTCTCTGCTCGCACCGCAGGTACACTGCCGTTCCAACGCCAATATGCCAACGCTGCCAAAAGAAAAAACCCGTACAATGTCCAAGAAACAGCCGAAGGAGTTTCTATTAACATGGCCACCACCACTTGCATAGGGTATACTATATTCATTGACTCAACAGCTACACTTTGTCTGGTCACCTGGTCATAAATCTGTCATTCTGCTACCGCCGCCTATGCACACGGGGCCGTTTTCCAACATGCGCCGCAAAAATACGCGGTTAAACTGGCCCACTACCGGAGCGGGCGTCAACAATATTGACGCGTACAGCAAATGCGCGTTTGGGGGTGTTTGTAAACTTTAATTACAAGGAGCTATTAGAAGAAGCGGCGGAGAATAACGCTGTTGATCGAGAAGCACTCGAACTGCCAGAGCAAAACACTGTTAATTATGCGTTCCGGGTAGCACTCGTTCGTCGTCGTCGTTGTCTTGGCCGGGATGTCACAAATTAAAAGTTCGTTCACATGCTTGTGGATACGTGACAGTGTACCTCCTCTCCAAAGGAAGCATCGCCCCGATGCTTTGGCGGAAAGGGCGGAAACGTCATTTTCAACCCGTCACGTCTTCGCGAAGAATGGTTTCATGCGGACTATGTGAACGACCTCTGGCCGACGACGACGGCGCATTGTGGAAACGCCGCCTGCCGGAGTAACTGCATGCGTGCCGTCGCTAAGTTGCTGTAGTACTCTCTAGGGTCCGAAGTAGCGCTTCATTAGCTTCTCGCATTGCCATCTTCGTCTGATCGGGCTACATACACACACGTTTTTAAGGCGTGCCTTTGGCGAGCATTGTAAGCTGCAGCATCATGCCACTGTTGTTGGCTGATTCGATGTCTTGCGAGCTGACGCACCTCTTCCGCGCGCTAGGTGAACTCCTCCGCAATGCTCACCCGCCCCCCCCCCCCCCCTTCCCCCCTCCCCCCGCCCCATGTCCTGAGGAAGCACGGCATCTAACATTGTGGTCGCCCCGCGAGCGAATGGCGTCGTTGGCGTGGTTTCTTGCCTAGCTGTATTCCAGGCAAAAGTCGCATAGTGAAGAACTTGGTAAAAACTCTTGGGTTGCTCGTCGACATACATGCTCAGAATGTCTGCAAATGTTCTGCTTAACCTTTCGGTCAGTCCGTTTGTCTGCGGATGGTAAGCTGTCGATTTTCGGTGGGAAGTACCGGTGAGGTTCATGACGGCGCGTACCAAATCTGCGTTGAATGCGGTACCTATGTCTGTAATCACAATTGCTGGAGCGCCTTGACGCAAAACAATGTTTTTGATGAAAAAGTGGGCCTCGTCGAGAGCTGTGCAACGCTGCAGGTCTTTCGTTTTCGGGTATCGTGTAACATAGTCGGCGGCGACAAGTATCCACTTGTTGCCGGCATGAGACGTAGGAAAGGGGCCCAAGAAGTCCATACCGACTTGTTGAAATGGTGTTTCCGATATTTGCATAGGTTGAAGTAACCCGGCTGGGCGTCCCAGCCGCGTTTTGCGTCCGTGACAGTCACTGAAGGGACCGATATATTGCTTCGCTGTCGAAGGAGTTTGGGGCCAGTAGTAGTTCTGTTTCATTCGCGACATCGTACGTGCACAACCGAGGTGACCAGCGGTTGGGTCGTCGTGGCAGGACTGTGGTATTTCTTGTCTAAGGCTCGTGGCGACAACGAAAAGATAGTCCCTTCCGTTAGGGGCGAAGTTTCGCTTGTAGAGGAGGTTGTTTCTCAAAGAAAAATAACTGGAGTCCACGTATGACCAGCTTTGCTTGTGCGTAGTTCGCCCTTCCAGAAAATCTAGAAGTGGCTGGAACTCGACATCTTCCCTATGCTGATCGGACAAAGTTGTGGCCTCGATGGTAACCAAAAAACGCCGCGTCGTCATCATCTTCCGGTCCGGGGCAGTTGACTGGAGCTGGAGACAGGCAGTCGGAAACAGAAGGTTGTTTCCATGATTTACAGACAACCGTCATATCAAACTCCTGGAGTTGAAGGCTCCAGCAGGCTAGGCGACCAGTAGGGTTTTTCAAACTGGGCAGCCAACAAAAGGAGTGGTGGTCGCTAACAACTCGAAATTTCAAGACTGTTAACACAACCGTAAGGCATTGCTTCTCTGTAGCTGAATAGGTAGACTCCGCCCGGGACACTGTTCGGATTGCGTAAGCCACAACTCTCTCCGCGCCATCTTGCGATTGAATCAACACTGCTCCAAGACCAACGTTGCTGGCGTCTGTGTGGATTGTGGTGGCCGGATCTTCATCGAAATGGGCGAATACAGGCGGCACTTGTAAGCGACGCCGCAGGTTCTCGAAAGCAGCCTGCTGCTCAGTGGTCCAAACGAAGGCAACGTCATAACGGGTGAGAGCCGCGATGTGGGAAAAGTTTGGGATGAAGCGCCGGTAATAGGAGCATAGGCCTAAAAATCGCCGTAGGGCCTTTTTGTTGGCAGGCGTCGGGAAGTTGGACACGACGGATACTATGTCAGGATCTGGCTTGATGCCGGCGTGGCTGAAAACGTGGCCCAAGAAACAGAATGCTAAAAAAATTACTCGGCGCTAAAGCAGGGAAGAAGAAAGACGTAACGCCAAAAACACAGTGCTGAAGTTCCAACGAGATTTTTTGAAAAATACGCTGCTTATATACAGAAAACTAAAATACTGAAAGCATTGTGACGTCAAAATGCATAAAATTTCTTAAGCGACCACTTCTTTATCTGCCAGTGATATGGATGGAGTACCAACGCAGTTATCCCCTGCCTGTCTGATAAAATGAGCTTCAAGAATTTCGCGCTCAAGCCTTCCTCTTGCTCTTCGCAAAAACTTTGTCCTATCTAGCAGGGGGCTCCACATTTGCATCTTTTGCCGTGCTCGAAAATGTGGCCACCAGCATTATTTGCAACTGCCAGTTGTGATCCCTCGCCGTCTAACTGATACACCTTCCAGTTTGCCCTATGTAGACTTTTTTGCAGCTCTGGGGCATTTTTTTAGCATAATGCACAAACTCGCCCAAATCAAGCTTTTGATAACAAGAAACGCAGTTCTTGGTACCCGAAATGACACTTTTTCGCTTTAAGTGGGACACTAGCTGCTCTTAGGGCGCGAAGTACACAGGATAGTCTTTCCAGGGTTTCTACAAAGGTTGGCGAGAATGCGATAACGTCATCAAGGTATTATCTACCTTGATCTACCACTACCCGATCTTTAAATCCATCGACGAAACATAACGGGCATGACGAAGCCTGTGGAGGGAGTCATCGATCCGGGGCAACGGGCACACGTCCTTCTTTGTCACTTGATTGAGTTTTCTGTAATCAACGCACGATCGCAATGTGCCGTCCTTCTTTTGACCAAAACGCCGGGTGATGCTCACGGGTGAAGGCTGGATGACATCGTCGCGCAACATCTGCTCCACGTGGCTGCGAATTGCGTCCCGTTCCTTCGCAGAGACACGATACGGGTCTTGACGAAGCGGCCTCACATTATCATAAACAATGATGCGATATTTTGTAAGCGGAGTTTGACGTACGGGAGATGTCGAAGAGAAGCAGTCCTTGAAGGTCGTCAGCCGCGCGAGAAGTGCTTGTTGTTCACTTAAGGAAAACCGTCGTCTTGGCTGCGATGTCACAAATTAAATGTTCGTTCACATGCTTGTGGATCCGTGGCAATATGTAGCACCCCGCCCGAACCCATCCAGAGCCACCATTAATATATTAGGGCGATTGAAAACGAACTCCAATTCCAAAGTTACGACCCCTTCCACCGCATTTCCCGACAAAGTCGGGTAACTTCGCAAGCACGAGATACCCTGTGGTGGGGGTGCCTGTACCAATTTTTTCTCTCGTTGGTACCCAGCGGAACCGAAGTACCTCCCACAATCTCGTAGCCCATGGTAAAAACAGGCGTGGTGGAACGGTTTCCAGTACACTGGATCCACCGTACTGGGGTGACCTATCCCCATTTTTATTCTGTTAGGTGACCAGCGGCTCCAGAGGAACCTACAACGTCTGCCGCAGTGCTAGTGCGTGTCCAAGCTTTTCCTTCCCCGACGAGACAGGGGGCGCTTGTACCCTTTGAACTGGTAGGTGCCCAGAGGTCCCAGACCCTGCCCGAAGGTATTCCAGGGACCTACCACATGGCCTCCCAAGGCTGCCTGTGGTCAAGCCTGAAGCGTTTGTTCCACCGTCGAGACAAGCTACGGTACGGGGATGCTGTACCATTTAAAGAAACCGGTGCGTGTCCGGCGGCCCAAGATCCGAACCTGGTACCTCCCGTTTACGATACGAGTGGTTTACCACTCGACCATCGCCTTCGGTTAAAAGTTCCTACGTTTTTGCAGCCGCCCCTTTCCATAGGGGCGATTTCCCGTGCAAGCCGCGTGAACTTCCTAGGCGTTGTAATCCCACACAAGGGCCGAGCGCCAGACTGGGGAGTCGCTTGTACCTATTTTACCAGTAGGTGCCCGGCGCCACCAAGGCACACGCATGCACATGGGGCCTTCCACACCCACGGTGAACGCGTATGATGATGATGATGGTTGGAGTTTTTTGGCGCAAGGCCAGCTGGGGCAAAGAGCGCCAAACACGGTGAACGCTCAACTCCCAACCGCCTGTGACAGGACGTGCCGCCAGACTCTTTTACCTGCGGCAATGGCGCAACGCGGCGTGATGGCCGGGGGCCCCGCCAGATGGACAAGGGTCAGGGGCCCCTCGCAAGGGTAAGGGCAGCTTTCCAGGCGTGGATTCCCCTTTCAAAGGTCCGCACTCGACGAGGGATTCCTGAACCCGTCAAAGAAACCGGTGGTGCCAGGCGGCAACCTTATCATCCTTATGAGCTCCCCCGCCACCCCCTCTTTGAAATACTGTCCCAACCATGGTATTCTATACAATCTCCTGGCAGCGTACTGCGGTGAAGACAGTCTGGGTGGCTAGCGCAGGCCACGTCATACCGGACTAGAGAAAACCCCTACCAGGCGGGTGCCGAGACATCAGCCTTTAAAGCTCCCAGCAGAAGACCACCACTGCAAGCTCTCGACCACGATTGTCAACCGTGCTACGATTTCATGAAGACGATTGCTGCGGGATCAGTGAAAGGTTGGATCCTGAGAAGGGCGCTTGCTATGGATATCAACACAGCAAGTTGGTCTATGTCAAAATGTAAAGCAAACAACGTACTTATGCAATTCGTTCACAACAGAAAGGGAACGAAGCTGTTTTTTACCACCGGGGATAGCGAAGAAGATAAAAATACTATACTACCAATACAAGACTCCCAAGGCTTTCCCCATGGGTACAAGGGGCAAACTTTTAATTACCTGTTCCCCGGCATATCGGACGCCAACCGTTTGGGAAAAACGTCGATCGCATGTGCAGCAACAATGAAATGTCTTTTGAGTGATGACGCTTTCCTGTATAACTGAAAAGGGGTTGGGATGTTGAGGATTTGTTGTGCTTGGAACATCGAGGATCCGATTACTTTCTAAGGGCTGCCCATCGCAATCTTTGCGTTGTAACATGCCCTTTCACTACCTTAAAAATATCCGCCAAATTCTTCGCGTGGCATGTACAAACAAAGGCAAAGCACAACGATGCGCCCCCAAGCACGAATGGAGGTTTGAGAAAGTGCGCGCAACGGAGGTTCAGAGGCTGAGTGCAAAGACGGCCAAAGGATCGGAAGCACGCCACCTTGGATAGGCATTTTTCTGAAGAAAAAAGAACGTGCCCTCTGTCGGTGATATTTCCGGGCCTGTTAATTATCCCCATCTTGTTTAAAGTTTTCATATCTCATTCGTACGTACCTCCATATAGCCCAAGTGCAGTTTCGGTGGGTGAAACAATCATGAATTTTTTCGGTAGAAACAGGAAGGCCGCACCATGCCGACTGCGTGAAAGGCTTTGGTTTCCACTATGCACTTAATATTTCGCTTTCTTTCGCAGTGGGCACCCATCTCCCGTGGCAGCCGCAGCAAACTCACAGACAGTCCGATTTGAGCGTCAATTCATGCATCTTATGATTCTGAGTTTCTACGGTGCGCGGCTTTTGATGTGTTGCGATCCGTGGGGTGCACCAGCCATAACAGTCACCAGAAGCAGCATCGGGGTGTGGGCCACCATGTCGCCGCCATTGTAATTACTGACGCTTCGGCGAGGCTGTTGAGAACTGGCGAGGAGGAAGAGGTGCTGGAGGTGGCGGGATTCCCGCGGAAGGTCCGGAAATCCGGCGTGACAAGACTTCATCAAGGCTGGCTGAGCAGGAAAGATGATGAATAGACTTTCTTTGAGTCGCAGTGCTGGTGTTAGGGCACCCGCCCGGAGGGAGCCTTCCTTAGTCCGGAATGCCTTGCGCTGTGCTTCCCAGCCGTGCCCTCTCCACCAAGTTAGGGTGGCTAGAATGGGAAGGTGTGATGACCGCGGCGCCTTTCCCGCAGAGCGGGTGTTCCCCCGGCGCGTGCCTGCCGCTAGGGCAATACAGAGCGCTGTCGTCAGGGGCGCCGTCAGCGTTTCCGCGGGGGAAAGCCAGTCCAGCGGCAGCCTCTGTATCAGCGCCTGGGCGCGGACTATCGCTAATTGATTGTTCGGTTTAACGCGCCGACGCAACGGAGGCGATGAGGCACACCGTAGTGAAGGGCTCCGGATTAATTTTGACCACCTGGGGATTTTTAACGTGCGCCGAAATCTCGTACACACGGGTGTTTTTGCTTTTCGCCTCCATCAGAAAAGCGGCCGCAGCGGCGGAGAATCGAACCCGCGTTCTCGTGCTCAGCAGCGCAACGCCTTAGCCACTGAGCCACCGCGGCGGGCAGGACTAGTCGCTGTGTGTTTTGCTGCAGAATATTGCATGTTTCGTGTATAACTGCACTGCTGTGCGGTGGCGAATATGCCTTCTAAGGTGCGATTTCAGATACAAACCTTGTTCCGAAAAAGAATTGATTGATTGATTGTGGGGTTTAACGCACCGACGCAACGCAGGCGATGAGGCGCGCGGTAGTGGAGGGCTCCGGATTAATTTTGACCACCTGGGGACCTTTATCGTGCGCCGAAATCTCGTACACACGGGCGTTTTTGCTTTTCGCCTCCATCAGAAAAGCGGCCGCCGCGGCCGGGAATCGAACCCGCGACCTCGTGCTCAGCAGCGCAACGCCTTAGCCACTGAGCCACCGCGGCGGGTCGTTCCGAAAAAGTGTCCCTCTTTTTTGCACCCGCGTGTCAAGACCTGATTTTGAAGTGGTCGCATGCTATTCCGAAGGCCGACAAGACGCTTCAGGACAATTGGGCTGTTTGCGCAAAGCACTTTGACGTGACATGAGTAGTTCTAGCATGTCATACAGTTAACATCCGATCTAACGCAGTAACCGAAAAGCGCGTATTTCGTTAAATCGGGACTGTCATTTTACAAGCAGTCAATTTCATAAATTTATGTATAAAGGGAGTCGCATCCCAGCAGCTACCAAATTGTGGCCGCTAGCTACGGCGCTCACTTGACGATAATTAAGCGATGCACGAAAAGTGCACGGGGAAATAAGCTGGGGCTTCTTGAAGTCATCGCACCCCAGCATTCACGCGAAACACAGCGCTTTCTGTTGTACCACCTCCCCCTGAGCGGACCGTTCTCGGCTCTCATATCCTTGAACCACGTAAACAGGGCTTCCTCCAGTTTCTCGTGCAGGATATATGTGTCCTTGAGGTTATTTTTCTTCGACGCAATTCCAGAAGAATTGGCATGAATGATGGCGTCATTTCCCTTCAAGATTGTGGGAAGCGTGCTGGCCAGGACACCATGCACCACGGGATTGTTGAGTAATTTATCACGTAAAGTTCCGTGAAAACAAATGCCTCTTTTTTTTTCTAACGTGGCGCAATCATCTTCGCGGTGTTCTGTCCGAACACATTCGAAATTTCTCATTATTAGATATATCTGTTGCTCGAAATTCTTCGTTAAACCGGGAGGTGTCGGGGAATCTATTTCGCTAGTTTGAGTTCGTAAAAGCATTAATCAGAATTTGTTCGTTAGATCGAGTTTTGAATGTACTATTTTACGGCGACTAAATCTAGTACGTGGTACAACTAAAAACAATGCTGCTACACATCTGAAGCGGCCGCACTTATTGTGTGCTACACATCGTTCATTTTTATTTGCATTTTGATTACAAAACAACAAGAGCAATGGCAAAAAAAAAAAAAGGCTTGCGTAACGTGAAAGAAGCAGCAGAACTGAACTGCATTCTGCTCCACGCAATAAAGTTTGCTCGGCTAGGAACATGTTGCATCTTTTTGTTTGGTTTTCGAACTACATTGGGAATGAAATGACTCCAGGGCGTTGAATTAGAACGTATGCCACAATTTCATGTTGATTTGGCTGGTGTAAACGAAGTTATCTACTTTCGTACGCAATTACGCCCACCACCAACAGCAACAAAAAAATACGAGTGGCAAGGATAAACATGCCGCGTGATCCTAGCAATTATATAGCACTCACCTCGAAGAAAAAAAATATTTCACATAAACCCTGTAAAAGCCCTGTACCACACATAAGCTCCCGCTCAGCGGCTTTAATGTGGCATTTCTCAAACGCCTGCTTGCTTTCTGGCAGCTTAAAACTCGGATCTATTTAGCCGTGTCGAAAACCCCATGTTAGCGGTAGCGCAACACAAGCCTTGCCTTGTCTAAGGAACTGCGGTATTAGCTACAATATCCAGAGCTCAGTACCGCGTCCCCGCCGAGTCGTGGCAGAGACGCGTAGCACGGAGAACGACCAGAACGGCCGCGCGAGCTGACGGCGCCCCTGACGACAGCGCCGCCGCGCGGCATTCACGCGAACGGGGGCCAGCTTTTCCTGGCCGGTCATCACACCTTCCCATTCTAGCCACCCTAACCAAGTGTCGCTGGTGTGAGAGGTTGGAGCTGCTCAGCAGCTCCACCCACTGCTCATAGGTAGGGTTGGGGTTAGCGGTGAGGGAAATTGATTGCTGCCATGTGGTACAGGGTGCCTGTTTTGGGGGCAGAATTTGCATGTGGCTGCAGGCACTCAGCCCTCTAAAGGCAGGTGGTGCTGTCCACGTGCGGGCCTGGAGACGGGCATGTCGTTCTGGCACGCAGCAGGAAAGAGAGAGAAAAAACTTAAATAATTTTAATTTCTTCCAGGCGGCCCGAGATTGAGCCCAAATCGGGAGACACGAGCTCTGACAAAGCCACCGCAACATGGTGGTAATATTTCGAGGCGGAGTTCAAATGCTTTAAAAAGCACTGACGATTAGTATGCTTCCTAATGCGAAATTTGATCTCAGCGCGTACTGCAGTCTTCTCGGTCACGGCGCATACCTGCTGCATCTCAGGAAGCGATCGCGTGATCAGCGAACGCACGGCGGCGCGCGCTACTCTGCCGTATCTCGCAACGCGTCGCCGCCGTCCAGCATGTGGTTGCAAAAGGTGTTTGAACCTTCCGCGCAAATGTCACGTTGTTCGGATGAACGCGGCACGGAGGAGCGACAGGGGAAAGTGCGAGAAGGGAGCTCTTTGGCGGTGACGCATGGCGAAACTGTGAGGTGACGCTTTAGCCGCCGCGCGTGCCGCCCCTCCACCCTTCTGCCAGACGCTCCTGAGCGTTTTCGTTCTGCGTTCCGTATCTCCAGTAGGTCAGTTACGCGAAAATCGCCGCCGCTGCCACCAAACCATGCTACCGGGTGCCAATGTGGTGCCCACTGAAATGTGATTCGTGTTATTTGCTGATTATTGAGGTGACGTAGCCGGTCCAGGGCATAGGGCTTCAAGGAGGCGCGAAAAGGAGCGGAGGAATTTTTCAATTCATTCTCTCGGTCCAATGTCGCGGTGGTGGCTACTGGGGGCAAGCAAATCCAACTACGTCATTTTACTGAGGTTTTATTTTAGGGGCGAAGCTGCTCGTGCTCGGGCCCTTTCCCGGCCGCACACGGCACATTGTACACGGCACATTATACACGGCACATTGATGATGATTGTGGCAGGATCCCCCTAGGGGTTGGCCAAACAAAGATTGGCCCAACAGGTCAGAACGTTCAACGCGTTCGTTGCTACCCAACAAGGAGGAGAGGAAGAAGAAGAGGTTGTCGTTCGTCGCCTGCGAGCTGAAGACACACACCGGGGGTACAGCCGGTAAAAGGCTTGTCTATAACACAGCGTTCGTACTCTCAGCCCTATCCTGCCCCGCCGGAGCGGGATTTGAATAAAACTACTGCGCAATTCTGAAGTCTTAGCCCTTCGCTTTTGCCTCCGACATGTTTGGAACGAGTATGTTTCGGGAGTTTTCGGATGTAGCTGGTTGAAGTTGAAATCGCTGTTATAGACAAGCGTTTTACCGGCTGTACGCGACACCAGACGCTCTGCAGAAGGTGATGGCCAAGGGAGCTAAAATGTCACGCACCGAATTTGCCAACTTAACCATGGAGATTCTCATCGTCCCAAACAAGCCCTACATAATCACCACAAACATCGACGTCGTCGACGGGCTTGTCAACGAAACGGTGGAAAGCTTGACGTGTCGAGTCGTTATATGTTGTGTGGGCGAATCTTTCACGGTTTTACCAATAAGAACTTTAGCTTCGCCCCTCTCATCACCATTCACTTCGTGGAGATGGCGGGATTTTTTATGTTGTATTTCACTAGATAGTTTATGTATTTTTTACTTCCGGCATTTCTATGAGTGTTTAAAGATGTTCTTCCAAAGGAAGCCTTTTCTGCCATCGGTGCCAGATAATGCAATCACATTACTATGACCGACTAGCAAAAAACAACGAAAGCCCGTCATAGCAACTCGCCACATTCAAAATAATTGGTACTAGGCATTACCTTATGCAACCGCTACGTCTGCGTTCCAATAGAAATTTCCTCGGGCACTTAAGTCTGCTTACGTGCTTTGTAGGCGAACGCTGGCGATACTCTTTAAGAACGGCTTTACATTCGACTTGCGTCTTTTTCATCTGTTTGTTTCTTTTTTTGTGGCACTGATTACAGCGACCAGCTTCTTGTTTTATTATACCGTATTTTTGCCAGTTCCTTCTCTTTTATTTCATCGTGAATTACTCAACAAGTAGACTGTCGCACACTACAGCCTCCCTTAAATCGGAGTTCTCCACGGCTGCTGTAAACCGGTCCTACTCACCTCCCATTACATTCAGGTGTCACTTTACCAATTCACAGTTTTATTAATTTTGCAAACCGGGCACATTAGCTCTTCAAAGCTCCGAAATGCAGGCCAATCCCCCGTGTGTGCATGGGCTACAAAGAAGAGAATTACAACAACGACAACAACTTTTCAGATTTGTTTGCTTAATTTCCTTTCCCGCTCACCGCTCTTGTTCGACGAAGCTCTCTAGTGTCCTTGGTTTTTTTCATTGAGTCCAATCCCCTCCCCCTCCTTTGTGTTTCGGTCACTTTCCTCTCTCGCTTAAGCACCCTCTAGCGTCACGCGCTTACTTTATGCCTCAACTCTTCCCTTCACTCTACTTGCGTGCTCTGCTTCGTGCCAGACGACGGTGACACTGTACAAAACCCATTCAAATGTTCAGAGATAATCTCCAGCAACAGATACGTGCCGTTGATTGTAAGTATTTATAATTCATTCTTCCGGTAACGCTTCCACAAGAAAGGCGCTACACGCAACATCTCAAGCGAAATTGTTTGCCGCACTGACAATATATGAAACTCAAGGGCATGCAGCGCTTCGTTTGAAACAGGTTTCTTAGCAGACGATAACTGAAGCGCACGCTCCGGCCGCACACGTAAGTAAGAACATTACGTTCTTCTAGGCCTGGCCTAGAAGAACGTAAGTAAGAACATTGAGCGAATCATCCATCGTCATCCGCTGAGAAATAACGAACTCCTACAGTCGCTCAAAGACAAATACTTAAACACATCTAGTCCTATAGAACTTTCAGAGTACACGGGTTCTTCAAACCCAGAGATGGATGAGCAGATCTCGACAACGGAAGTTAGGGCGGCAATGCACAAACTCCGCTCCTCCTCTGCCCCTGGAGACCACAGAGTTAAAAATAAAACTCTAGATGATTGCTCAATTACGGCGATCACTTAGCTTTCAATCATTGCAGGGAAAAAGGAGCACTCCCACCTGCTTCGATACATGCCAAAGTCACTTTTATTCGAAAGCAAGGTAAAAGCCTGCACATTCATAATATGAGACCTATCTTCCTCACTTCATGTTCAGGGAAGCTTTTTGAGCATGTTAGGCTTAACACGATTCAAACACACATGAAGAAACACCATCTTTTCCCAGACACTATGATAGGTTTCAGACCAAACCTCTCTACACATCATATCATGCTCGGAATATCAGAAGAGGTGGTTAATCCATTATATAAAAAACAGACCCGTGCAATAATAGCTTTGGATTTCACCAAAACATTCGATGATATGGAGCATGAGGCAATTACGGCAGCATTGTGAGCCCTACAAGTCTTTGAGCCAACCCATAGCTACATCAAGGTTTTTGTGTCCAACAGGACAGTTGAGATTCATTTGGGGCCGCTGGCCGACCCTTTCCCTTATAGGCTGCAAGGGGAACCCGCAGGACTCAGTGGTCCCCCTTGTTATGTAACATCACGCTCATACCCATGGCCAAGTTGCTAGCGAAAGTGCCTAATTTGTGCCACTCCCTGTATGCTGACGGTATTACGCTGTGGACAACGAAGGGCAGGGATGGAGAAATAGAGTACACATTGCAAACCTGAGCTGACATAGTCTCGGAACAGGCTAGAGCTATAGGCTTGTCTTTCTCTCCTAAAACGTCAGAGCTCCTGGTAATGCGTTAAGGCGTGGGAAACAAGCCAAGAATACACCAGTCCCAATAGAATTCCACATGAATAGCACAGTAGTACTCGAAGTCCAAATGATCAGAGTACTAGGGATGTACTTACAAAAGAATGGCACGAATGCCACCACGCTCAGTAAACTGATAGCTTGTGTGCATCAGACGAACCGTCTAGTACGCCGCATAGCGAACAAACACACGGGATGACAGAAAGAGACCTCACGAGGCTAGTTTAGGACTTTGTTCTGAGTCGCTTTGTCTACTCTCTTCCATACCTCAGGTTAAACAATGCGGAGGAGAAAGTGAACTGTTTTATTAGACAATCTTACAAAGCAGTTTTGCACTTACCGAGGTGTACTCCGACTGATACGCTCCTGAAAGTGGGCCTCCACAATACCGTCGAAGAATTAATAGAGGCCCATAGAATCGCTCAATACGAAAGATTATCGAAGACCCCGACAGAATAGTACATCTTAAAGGATCTAAGTATATCTATGAAGGAACACAAACAAAGCAGGCTCCTGGCCCTAGAGATATATTTAACCACCTAACTATTACTTTATTCCTAAAAATATGCACCATATTTATCCCAAGGAAAGGGGAAACGCTAGAGCCAAAGCGCTCGAATAACCGAGAGAAGGTAGTATACGTGGATGCAGCCGATTACAAAGTGCAGGATGCCTTTGCAGTTGCAGCCGTCGATAACCAATTCAAGCACATCACCGCAGCACTGTTTACGGCAGGCGGACGGAAGAAGCGGAAGAGGCTGCAATTCCTGTTGCAATGATTAGTACCAAAGCAAAATTTATCTTCGGCCACTCCAAAACGGCGGTGCGTCATTTTGCGAAGAAAGAAATTTCCGAACCGGCATCTGAAATTCTATTAATAAATCAGTTCTAACCCCGCCAGACCCACATTATCTGGATTCATGCGCACTCGTCCCATCCAGGGAACGAGGTGACCCATAGTTTTGCCCGCGAACTCGTCAACCGGGCGGTGGACAAATCGTGCCTGCGAGGGTGAAAGGAGCGCATGATTACTTTCCAAGAGACTGTATCTCACTACAGAAATGAAAGACGAATTTACCCTGCCCCTCAATATTCCCTAACGAAAATCCAGCAAGTCACATGGAGGCAACTCCTATCTCACACCTTGCGAACCCTTATATATTGGCTCTAATGTAGCCAGGTCCGCAAACCCCAAAATGCAGACCGTTTGAGGCCGAAAAGGCCGACCCAGACCACATCCCATATCAACGCCCAGAGCTCCAACCTAAAGCCCAATTGGAATCTGTCTAACCAAATACAATGGGAGACTGCGGTAACCAGCTCTGAGCCGGAGACCCAAATCCAGGCTGTGGACTTGGCTTTGGAAGTCTCCATGAAGCAAGGCCTTCTGGCCACCTCACGGAGTCAGCAAGGCAATCATCATTAATCAAACAAATCGAAGATTGTTGACTAAATAAAGTTGTTCCTCCCGCCCCCCAACTTCCTTCTATTCGCGAATGCCGCAAGTTGCGGAGTGCTCTGGTGCTGTGTAAGAAAGCATACTCGGGCAGATAACAGCTTGCCGGTGAACGGCCGGCGAATGGATGCAACGCTGTGGGTGACACAAACTCGGTGGCTGCCAACGGATCTTCATGTAGCGACTTGTCCCGGCGAAGCGGACACCATGCTATTAGGTTTTAAGGGGTAGGGGGGGAGATCGATGAAGAGGGCCGAAACTGCCTAACGTGTGGTGTCGAAGCGGACGCCGCAGGCCCCGAAGCAGTCGCCGCCACCGATATTTCCGCTTCCCCCTCTGTCAGACTCAACGAGCGCCGCTACTGGCGGCCCGTAACGAACTCTGCAAAGAGTGTTATGTGTGTCTGCACTATATTCGGGCCCTGTGCAAAGTAGCATCGGGAAAGCCCTGCCGCTGTTACGGCTATTAGATGGGGAGCATCTCTTGCTCGGGGTGATGTCACTTGTCCGTGCCCCGTCCGCAGCGCCTCTGATGATGGTTGGGGCAGGATGCCCCTAGGGATGGGCCAACCAATGAATCCTTCACAAGATAGCTTCACGTTCAAACACCGTCGTCATCTTCCCGTAGGGGAACTGCTGAAGAAGAAGAAGGAGAAGAAGACAAAGCTGCGAAGAGGAGGGCGTGTACTTTTCTCTCAGCCGGTGCACCAACGTCAACAACATTTACCTCACCAACGCTGACGGAGACTACCGATTCTACCACAGAGACGACAACATCGACAAGAACATAAAGGACGAGTTTCGCCGCCTCGAGAAACACCGCCTACTCAACGTCACACAACAGTACTTGCGTGCCTTTGCCGCCGGTGTGGACCCGGACGCGGAATTCCCTCTGGCGCTACTAAACACAAGATCACTCAACATAATGGCAACACAATGGAACCACACGAAACTCCCCACACGAATCCCCCCACGGAACCCCCACTGAAACTCGTCCATCATGTTCTTGTCGATGTTGTCGTCTCGGTGATAGAATCGGTAGTCTCCGTCACCGTTGGTGAGGTAAAGGTTGTTGACGTTGGTGCAGCGGCTGAGAGCAACGTACACGGCCTCGTCTTCGCAGCTTTGTCTTCTCCTTCTCGTTCTGCGGTACCCCTATGGGAAGGTGACGACGGTGGCTGAACGCGAAGCTATCTCGTGATGGATTATCAACGTACACGCCCTCCTCTTCCCAGCTTTGTCTTCTTCTCCTTCTTCTTCTTCAGCGGTTCCCCTACGGGAAGATGATGATGGTGGTTGAACGGGAAGCTATCTCGTGATGGATTCTTTGGTTGGCCAATCCCTAGGAACATCCTGCCACTATCATCATCAGAGGTACTGCAGACGGGGCACGGACAAGTAACATGCCACCGAGCAAGAGATGCTTCGCATCTAAGCGTTGGTAAGGTAAAGGTTGTTGACGTTGGTGCTCCGGCTGTGAGCAACGTAGCCGCCCTCCTCTTCGAGGCTTTTTCTCTTCTCTCTTCTTCTTCAGCGCTTCCCTTATGGGAAGATGACGACGGTGGTTGAACGCGAAGCTATGTCATGGTGGATTATCAACGTACACGCCCTCCACTTCACAGCTTTGTCTTCTTCTCCCTCTTCTTCTTCAGCGGTTTCCCTACGGGAAGATGACGACGGTGGTTGAACGCGAAGCTATGTCGTGGTGGATTAGCAACGTACAAGACATCCTCTTCGCAGCTTTGTCTTCTTCTCCCTCTTCTTCTTCAGCGGTTCCCCTACGGGAACATGACGACGGTGTTTGAACGCGAAGCTATGTCGTGGTGGATTAGCAACGTACACGCCCTCCTCTTCGCAGCTTTGTCTTCTTCTCCCTATTCTTCTTCAGCTGTTCCCCTACGGAAACATGACGATGGTGTTTGAACGCGAAGCTATGTCGTGGTAGATTAGCAACGTACACGCCCTCCTCTTCGCAGCTTTGTCTTCTTCTCCTTTTTCTTCAGCGGTTCCCCTACGGAAAGATGACGACGGTGGTTGAACGCGAAGCTATCTCGTGATGGATTCTTTGGTTGGCAAAATCCATAGGGGGATCCTGCCACAATCATCACCAGAGGCGCTGCCGACGGGGCACGGACAAGTGACATCGCCCCGAGCAAGAGATGCTCCGCATCTAAAAAAGCGCAGCATCAGCTGTAGATGAAGCGTCTAGACTTCGATTCTTCTCACTTAGGCATGAGAGTGACAGCAGTGTAGAGTAGGCGACGACTGAGCGGCTTACGTAGCGAACGAGTGCCCTAATAGAATAGTGACCTAATAGAATAAGGCATCGCTCTTTTTAGATGCAAAGCATCTCTTGCTCTCGGCTCCGTCGTCCGTCCTCCGTCGTTCATCCATCCGCCGGCTCAGGAAGACACCGGCAACACTGTCGCTCCAGCATCTCATGGTCGGGGCTATGTCCATATAAAAAAAATTAGTAGAGAGGACACACGCGCTTATCGTGGCCGAACGGCCTGACTCCTGCGCCATCCGGCACTTGGCGCAAGTGGTAAAAAATTATATATTTAAAATTAGGCTAACACACAATATTATACTTGTAAAAATTTGTTACACATTAGACTACACACTTTTATCTATGTAACAAGTTGAATGGCTTTGAATGTAAATTTTCATGGCTTCTTTGTGCAAAGCCTGCCCAAGCCGCAAGTGCAAGCAGCCATTTGGCTGTTTCGGCATGGTTTCGGCCGCGTGTGCACGTGCGTTTCTGCAGGCTCATGCTAAACTCTTCTGTGGAGAAGAAAACGCCTACTGCTTTTATTGCGACATCAGATTTGCATCCTCAACGAAAGGTGAGACTCTTTTTTAAAGGGCTCGTTTGGCGTATCATATTTACGTTTCCTTGTACTGCAAATGCTGCGAGCACTGCGTAGCCTCAGGGAAATCAGGCATAGGTAGTACTGCGTCTTTAGGATAAGCGCTTCGGAAACTTCCCGGAAAGGCGTAAGACACGATTTTTTCAGCGGACGTAATGATATTTTAGGCTGGTTGTGCCGTTTCATCTAGCGCTGAGGGATGTAAGCGGTGCACGCCCGTCCTCGCACGTAGCGTTTACGTGCCGCAAACGATGGCGGTGAGTTGCGAAAGTGGCCGGCCGGCCGGCGGTCCGTATACGCGAAGCAGGCGTTGTGCGCTGTCGCTGCACTGAACTACGTGAGCCGCAAGCTGCGTTGTATTATACTAGCTAGCCATTGCTAGCTTGGCGAACTGTTACTGGAAAGCAAAGACGCCCGTGTGTACGAGATTTCGATGCACGATAAAGATCCGCAGGTGGTGAAAATAAATCCGGAGCCCTCCACTACGGTGTGCCTTATCGCCTGCATTGCGTAGGCGCGTTAAACCCCACAATCAATCAATCAGTGAATCAATCGAACTGTTACTGGTATTATTTATTATGGGCGCGATGCACTGCAAAGCCGTCCGGGCGAACGTACGCGACGAAGTAGCCCTATCTGCATTATTTGGCTTATCTGGGCATTACCAGCAGCCATACACTCATCCTAAACTTTTACAGGTGTCCATACCAACCTGCCTGCGTACCAAGTGACCCTACTCGCCGACACCGATAACGCGCGCGCGTCGCTTCACTTTGGCGAGTCAGGTGCGGTAAAAACACGTCTTTAGTCGGCAGATAACAGCTTTGCTCAAGGCGGGGTGAGTGCGCCGTGAATTGAAACCTTCGAATTTGGTCTTTGTTCTACATCGTATAACAAGTCCGGTATCGCAGGCTTTGCATAGAACTGTTCCCCACTTCCCGTTTTTAAAACGTTTCGTCTTTTTTCTCTAGTCATATTTCGGCTAGTTTCATAAAACACGCATTGCCCAAATTGCACCTATTCAGTAAGAGCTGTGTGTTTTCTTGTCATGTTTTTCATTCCATGGCCTCAGGCGGTCATCAGTTCGAAGCTCACTGCTGCTTGCCATGGTGCCCACACAGCGCCATAATATACCTTCGCCACGTGCCCGTTCTCGGGATGCGTTTCTTTCGCGGGCCCGTTGGGCAACAGGTTTGTGTAAGCTGTGCATTACGTTCAGTTCGCTCTCGCTCTTCGTCCTGATTTTACAAAACAGACAAAGGGATTCAGGCTATGTGAACAGCATCATCATTTTTGCTAACCCAAACAATAGCTGAATTGCATTAAGAATGTGCCTAACCAGTGTTGCGAAATTCCAAATACCGATATTTTTAGTGTTGCTAATAGCTTGACCGCAAGATTCCTGAATAGAATAAGAGAACCTATGTTTTAAATAGGTGTCATTCACTGGAGGCGATACTTAAGTAGTAGTTGCAGTGAAATTTACATACTGTTCGCAGGTCATCTGTCATTGCAAGCAGTTTGTGTACTATATCACCTATCACCTGTGCAGATCCACAGATGCCCTCAAGACAGAGCCAACCAGCCAGCTGCATTCGTCATACCAAACATGGTGTAAGAACTTCATGGCACAGGAGTTCATGGATCCTGCCCTCACATGACTCACAAAAGTGGCCGTGCCAACTGTTCTCCCAGTGTTATTCTGTTGTATTAATGACTGCATGTAATGCTTCTTGCTGCCTTATTGATGCTCCTGATGGGTACTGCAACTGTATTTCGTCTACTGAACCTTGCTGTTAGCCCCCGAAACTCTAACGCAAGTCTCGGCACTCAATAAGGTGTGACAACTGAAAAGCCTATCGTTTACTCAAGGAACAAACTGTTTGTTATCTCTGACGTGTCTCATCTCAATAAAGCCACTCACAATAGCGTCCAGTCTTCAAACACCACTCGCAAATTATTGTTGCTGCTAGCTGCAATATTGTGAAAACAGTACATCCACGAAATCCCTTTTATATTACGAAGACTGCCAGGCTAAGAGGTCCTGCTAAATGTCGTTTCTCACAGAACGTGCCGCGTGTTGTTGGATTGAACTAGATAAAGAGAACCATGCTGGGACCTACGTTGTCAAATGCGCTCGTAAGATCCTCAGCAAGGAAGCCTGTCTTAGCTGAGAAGAACTTCATGCTGGACTTGTTTGGGAATAGTTTCCAGTTCCTGTCTCGTCTACTCTGTTTCTTTGTTGGTGTTTCTTGTTGCGCTCCAAATAATTGGTCTCTTGCTGCGCCTTAGGAATTTTTCGGTACTTAGTGTAAGCCCTCAACAGGGAAAATTTCAGTCAGGTGGTTTTTTTCTGGCGAAGTTTGTACTCGCATCGTGGCAAATAGATGCACCTGTTGTAAGTGCAGGGCCGACTGTGTAGTGGGGTCGTCCTTTTCCAGATTCTTTTTCAAGTGAAGCATGGCCTGCAAATATACGCAGTGATCCCATGATGTGCCTCGCTAATCAAATTGCACTGTAATTCTTCTTGTTTTATTCAGGCAGACAAAGTGTACAATGCCGTGCTGAATACACATATGCGGTGAAATCTGCAAGCATATAGGCGGCACAGACATTTTTAACCTCTGCCATAGCCCATGGTGGAATGCTGGTGGAACATACCTGATCTGAAATGTACTGTAGTAGCATTCCTCACAGCCTGGTGCCTGGTCGTGAGATGCAAAGCATAGTAATGTCAAGTTCAATTGAGTTTTTGTGGCGGCACTTTTGAAATTGTGGTTGGCTGCGTGTTCGAAATGGCAAAAATGCGGCGCGTGGTCCCACAAGTGTGTTCGCGTTACCTTAGGGACTCTGTAATGTGCCACCATTGTCTCATACACAAGAAGCATATACCCCTACCCTGTTTCTTATATTAGACTGTTCGTATTGACAGCGGAAGACATGAATTTGTGTGCATTAATCGAGCCTGTAACCTGTCGTTTGACTACGTACACATACCAAAAATATCCCCGCCTGGCCCTTTGCCTTTACTGGTAAGGCGACGCTTTTGGAAGGTAACCCGGCTTCTTGGCAAAATGCACCCTTTCAAGGAACAAATGGGAAGTTGATTTTTTTCCTCTTAACATTTTTGCGTGTGCATATCAATGCAAATGTGATTTCTGTTCAAAAACTGCTACTGATTTGATGTTGCCCCGAGGCAATAGATCTCATTAGACTTCATCAAACAAGCAAGGCCATCAAAGCCTTTTTGGTAAACGGGGCGCAAGTGTTTCCCTTCTTTCACATCCTAACTGGAGTAATTGCAAGACTAAAAAAATTATCTGCGGAGATTGTGGTCATGAACAGTTGCAAATATCCAAGTGTCTAGATTTTGTTATGGTTGATATTTTTGTATGACTGCAACAGCGCACAGAGTCTGAGGGTGTCGTAGATACAAGTAAAACTGTAGATGGCTGAATCTTCTGGGTTTTCTGCATTTTCAATTACCGTGGAGAATAAATCCTTTGCGTGGTTGTGGTACCTTACTTGTGCATTTTTTTTTCATTCCTGGAAACGTATTTTTGTCTCACTACTGTGTATTGTCTCCGTTGTGTTGTATTACCCAGTGTTTCTTATTATATGTGTGTTGCCAAGAATGATGACAATTTTAACTTGTTCCGTTTAGTGCTATGCAATAAATATTTCTTCATTTACGACGTGTATCTTTTATGTGGCTTGACAAGATGTGAACACACGACAGAATTTTTAACCAACTGTGAATGGTACTGTAAATTGCAATTTCACATTTCAAAAACAAAAAGTTTTTTAGAGCATGCGGGCACTAAGCCCGAGAGATATATTCAAATAAACACTAATTAATGCATGAAAGCGGCCGAGTACCGTACGGATGCCCGTCGCCGTGATCAGCGCTTTCCAGCCATTCAAATGACCCGTCAAAATCGGTGTTCGCGAAAGCGAAACCGAAAGTGAACCTACGAAAGTGAACGAAAGTACGGTTAGTATTTTGGCTACCCACTCGGCTCGCTGCACTACACTACAGTCATTCGGCCGCAGGGCTCTATGGGAGTGTCCACTCTTTCTATGCTATGTCCCTCCTTTGTTGTGGCGCCGTCCACACCCCCACTGCGCTTGCTCGGCTCATCTCGGGCCGGCCCAGGAAGACACCGGTAACACTGTCGCTCCAGGAGCCATTAAAAGGTAAGACACCACCGGGCGGTCAGCAAGCCGAGCATGCGCTGTGAGGTTGTGGACGGCGCAACAACGACAATGGAGGCATATGGCCCCGTTGCATCTAATAAAATTACACCATCTTCCGGTAGGGGAACCCTGAGTAGTATGCGAAACATCCATGGGCTCAACGACGAACTGAAATCTAATGGGCACTTGAATCGATCCCATGGATGCTTGCATACTACTCAGAGTTCCCCTACGAGAAGATGGTGTAATTTTTTTGGTCAATTTTGAGCATTGCAGGGGGAAGGCCCAGTTTAGCCGAGACACACGGCTGCAAACGCGGCCTACGCTTTTGCTGGGTGAGGCATCCGACTTGATGACTTGCTTGCCAAAAGAGGTGCGGAGGAGTACGAGAAAGTGGAGTCGAGCATCCAGCCAGCACCTTTCTAAGCGTTTCGCCAGAAGTTCTGTGAAGCCTAGAGAGCTAAAAGCGAAACGTACTTGGATTTTGCCTGTAAGGTGAGGGCTAACAGGTAAAGGTGGCTCAAAGACGCAAAAGCTTTCGGAGAGCACAACAAGGTGGTTGAGTGCTTCGGTCTAGAACAGTTTTCCCGCCGACTACCGGAAAACGTGAGGCACTGGGCGCACGACTGGCTAGGGATAAATTCTGTGGCTCGTGAAGCTCAGCTTCCAGACAAGTTCGTAGCACGTCGAGGCGCGCAGGCGCCGAAAAACGGCGTAGAAGTGTTCAGGCAGAGGCCTGAAAAGTCAGGGCCGAAAGGCGAAGCGTTCTATGACGAACGCGAAGCTAACAGGACCGCGTTCTCGGTTAGCGAAACGCACCGGGAGAAGGAGAAGAGCATAGACGCAGATGAGCAGAGCCTAAAAAAAGCTTTTGAAGCGTGCAAACAGACTGCGGCGACATGGGGCATTTCGCTGTCAGTTGCAAGAAAGGCAAGCTCATCTTTCAATAGACCAGAGTGAGGACAGCAGGCAGTTTACGGAGCCGTGGTCAACGGTAAACGGTGCCGAGTACCTCGATCGCGACTCCGCGGCGACGGTAGACAAGATCCAGTTGTTGTACGTCGAACCGGATCAGCTCACGGGACAGAGTGCCTAAACAAACCCCAGAAGCGCGGAACATGCACCTGCCGATTGCTAGAGTCAACATCGGAGGTCCGTTTGGTGAACTGGTCACCCAGGCTGCGGTTCCCCCACAACTTCTTCTGAATACAGTTACTTATTCTCGAACAGGTCGGATCAGCTGTTGCGGGAAAACGCTTACGTTTTCGAAGCGCTTCCAATCCACGCTGTGAAGGTGGATGGACTGCGGAACTGTAAACGACACCCACAACGATTACCCGTGTGGCGTCACTTGAATTCACACACGTGGCTCCACACAAAGTGAAACCAGGGACTCTGGTAGCCAGATCACATGATAATGAGTGTCGGCGAAAGGTGTATATTTGTCAATTCCAATATAAATACACCCGAACGCAACTAAGGAATATTGAACACGGGGTTAGAGTTTGTAATTTAGTGGCAAATATTTTATCACAAAAACCTCGAATATACATGCTTGAGAGCTATCAATGAACATGTAAAAACCAAAAGTCATAAAATAAACGTGCCCGAAAATAATCAACGTGAGGGAAAGTCGCGTCAACTTATATATGCAAATTGGTGCACATAATGCACGGTCGAGAGAATGTCGAAGGAAACTAGCTGCAGGTCGGGTTAGTGCAAAGTCCATTTAAACGAAATAAACTCCGAAAATTGCAGCGAAAGGAGAAAAACCATACTTTCGATAAAAGGGACGGAGGTAGTTCGATAAAATGGCATTCCATAAAACAGCGATCGATAAACTGTCTGGGAACCCCAACAAATATTACTCATTCCCGTGTACGATTAAACCAACCTTTGTTTCTTTGTCCCAACAGTTCCCCTCGTCATTGTGTTTTTCAGTCTTGGCCAGATTTCTTTTTCAGTCATATTATTCTAGGTTTCCCCTGAAAATCTTACAGACAGTTCACAGTCTCCGATATAGCGGCATTCGATATAGCGGCGTTAGATAAAACAATCGTTTCTAATATAGAACGGGCATTTTTTATATAAAACGGAGTTCCATAAAACGGCATTTGATAAACTGTCTGGGAACCTGCGGACGGATCTTCGTGTAGCGACTTGTACCGGTGAAGCGGACGCCACAGCCGAGATATCCTTTTCCCGCTCTCTAAGGCTCAACGAGCGCCGCTACTTCCGGCCCCTCACGAACTCTAAAAAGAGTTTTGTGTGTCTGTACTATTTTCGGGCCCTGTGCACAGGAGGAGCATTGACAAAGCCCCACAGCCGTTACGGCTACTGTGTATGAAGCCGCCCTCTGGGTGGATAGTTCGCATTCGTTTGGCGGTATCGAATTCGTGCTGTCGCACTGTCAAGTCACGCTGTAACCTTGCCCTGTAGGACATTGTTCCTTAATTGCTTCGGCTCGCCTCTCGCTTTGCAGTAAAAAAGTTAAGCTTGCCTTCGGCTCTTGTCGTCATCACCAAGGCAGCAACCTTTGCTGGCCGGTGACCACCATGCTACCTCCCATGGCGGAGGCGATGGATCCCGGTTCGGGGACGCCTTCCCGAATGTAACACTATCGACTAGTGGCTGTGATGTATCGGTCGCTACCGACGCTTCGGTGTAAGCTGTCTGTCGCGTGAAACAGCATCGTGCACACCGCTTGCTTTTCGGTGGTCATGGAGCGAAAGCCGCTTCGAAGTGATCGTAAAGTTGGGTTGGTCACCACAACACATGCGCAGTACTCACATGAGAAAAAGCCCCCAGAGGTATGCTGGCAGCTCGAGAAATACGGTCGCACGCGGGAGCCCGCCAGTAGTATCCAACGGGAATGATTTTAGTGTACAAGCACTGGGTATTTCCGACTTCCGTCCTACATTCGGCAATTTTCCTCATCAGAAAATGTGGAACGAGCAAAATTATCTCATTGTTGTCGTTTTTGAAGCCAGGCCGCTCTCTGAATTTCATTTATACTTCCCTGTATCATGTATTATAAAAGTGGGTCATCATTGAAGGCACAATTTACTTGTCGCTTTTCATACGCTTTTTAACACAGCTGTCAACTGCTCTAAGTGCTCCAGGCGCTGGCGCATGTATCTCGTATACCATGATCTGTTCACCTGCGTCATTAATGCGTGGAATATCTACAGGCCCCAGAGCCGTGAATAGAAGCAGTGCTGATGACATTGCCGGCCTATCAGAAAGCCTGATCTCTGGAGGAAAAGCGCCAAGAAGATTGTAGAGAAGTTTCTCTTCGCCTTTCCCAAAGAAGAGAAAGGTCACACTGAATCTAACGCAAGATAACGTTCGAAGAGGCATGTCGGGGCATCTTGCACTTGTGAAGAACAAGTGACTTCACCGCAGGAGCTTCGAACAAGCGCTAGCACGTTTACCGCAGTTTTGTTCCGGAAATGCAATGTACACCCGCCGTAAAAATAAACGCCGGGGCAAGCGAGCCCGTGGCAGAATGCATTGCCGCGACATCTGACGTTGCGCTTCTGGTGTCGAGACATCGATGTGCGGGTGCGCGTCCAACCATGCTCCATAGCCTGTCTTTTCCTTCGCTTCAAACGGCAGCTCAGATCACATTCAGAGCTTGGCGCCAGGGGGCACTTTGTTTGCTCGGCACGTCTTGCTCGTACACGCTTCAGCAACCGAAAAAGAGGGCGAAGATGAGTAGCTCGCTCTGCCCCTCGGAGACAGATAACTAATCTTTCCCATCTCGCGGTGACAAAATTGTATCCCAGATGCTCTCCTGACTCGGTATTAATAGCGAGTTTTAGCTGACCGTTTTTCACGGTCCGCTCCGCTCCGATATCAAGCCGGAGCGCCATTGCGCATGCCTGGCCCGCTTGGCCGCGAACGGCATTGGCTCCGGTTGCGCTGACCGTGCCGCCGATACCGGAGCGGACCGTCGAAAACGGTTAGCTAAAACTCTCTAATAATAGAGGCGCTGTTCTTGGGCGGGGCTTGGCTGCAGCCTGTCGTGTATCGTTTTACACTCCGTTTGTGTTTACAGGAAAAGCCGACTTTGTGAAGACCGGCGGAAGCTTGGACTTTGTAAGCTGGCCTTCTTACACAGCCTGTTGCGCCGCGTGTCATGGAAAGCTAAGGCTGGAGTATGAATAAAGAAAATGGCTTTAACTAATGTGTTATTATGTGTATCCAAAAACCAATTCAATGACAATTTGTTGATAAGACTACTATACCCATATGCTGAGTTTTGTTTACTTGTCGTAATTGGGTAGTGAAGTTGTAAACGTTGCAGAATTCGTTTGTTGTCACTATAACGAAATCTACGGAGAGAGGTTGCCACTGGAGAACACGGTTGTAACTGCGCCTCGGCGCTGGTTCAGTAGATATCAATCACAATTGCTGGAACGAGTTTTAATATTTTTTCGTAAAACATGCAATTGGTTGTCAACTAATGAGCACACCAAAACAAAATACGAACGGAAGCGACAAATAATCTTTTTGTGAAGGTGTGATGAGATTTCACCAAGCACACGTTCTGATACAATTAAAAAAGGGGAAACGGTAGGAGAGATCGGCGTGGTCGTGAGTTTGCCAAAAAATTATAAAAATGAAAGCCGGTATTCTACACCAGCTAACAATCAAAGCACCGCTCAAGGCCAGCATTGAAAAAGCACCTGTTAAGTATGCTGCTGTGGTCCTTCCCATTTTCCACCTTAAGTAGTGGTTGAAGCGGCTGCCTGTGGAAATAATCTCGCTCATCGTTCTCGGCATTGACTCGTAAAGCAAAAGCACAAACTCGTGGTTTGATCGAAGGCCTTCCCATTCTTCCCGAATGGCGGCCCAGAGCGCGTCCGCTGTGGCCCAGGACAAGTGGCGTCCGGACAGGCGCGACTTCATGAGCCCCCACACATTCTCGATGGGATTCGCATCCGCACCATTCGGAGGCCACTGCAGAGTGCGTAAGCCCTGATCCTCCAGCAGGTTGGTCACTGGACGAGCTATGTGCACGGGGCTTTTGTCGTGCTGAAAAATAAAGTAGCCGTCGAGGAAAGGCCTATCGAGCACGTAGGTGATCATAGTTTCTTGCAGTAGCGCACTGTAGCAGGG
This sequence comes from Haemaphysalis longicornis, assembly GCF_048455015.1. Taxonomy (NCBI): domain Eukaryota; kingdom Metazoa; phylum Arthropoda; class Arachnida; order Ixodida; family Ixodidae; genus Haemaphysalis; species Haemaphysalis longicornis. Next base: position 2,299,665 of record NW_027526295.1, read on the forward strand.
CGCCGTGAAGCTCCCCTCAATGCCGACAACAGGCCCTAGCCCGTCCCGGCGGATGGCTTCCCACACAGAGACTGCGCAGCGGTCGCTTGAAAGGACACTGTGTATATAGTCCGGGTTGCACTAGCAAATTTAGAAGAGACCGGATTTGCAGCTAAAAACATTTAAAAAGGAACAAATGGAGCGAACAATTAATAAAAGGCTACGACATGTGTTGTATGTTATTTCATGCAGACAGCCGCAAAAGCATGCATTAGATATGGTGCTAACATGAAATAATTATTCCAAATTACCTCGCACCATGAGTACTTAGATATAAACAGGCATTACCAAAAAGCCTTCAAGGAAACGGTTTTTAAAACTCCTGTGGAACTTTCGCCATTTCCAAACAAGCAAACGATGCGTACATAAGAAAGTGAGAGCAGCGGTTACCTCGAATTCAATGGCCTCCATACCAGCCGCTGCTGATCCCAGCGAGTACAAAAGGTGGATTCGTCAGAAAAAACGACAGTGCCCCATTCTTCTTGGCTCCAATGCTCGTGCTCCTGTGCAAATTCCATCTGCTACTGGCATTGTCGCCAGTCAGGAAAGGCTTCTGTACAGCCACACAGTTCGAAAGCCCGGCTTCCTTCAAACGCCGGCGTTTTTTCGACTTGGACACTTCCAGAGAGACCTCGTCATGGATTTCACTCGCATTGAGAAAGGGGTCTTCGACAACTGCCGCAACGATGAGGTCGTACTCGTTATGTTGTGTCACCCTTGGTCGGCCAGGCCTCTGGGCATCCGCAATCCTTCCTTTATCGCGAAAGGCACGCATTACTCAGCTCACCGCGGTTTCCGATCGTCCCGTCCGTTGGAATATCACTCGCTGCGGCAGCCCCTCCACGAAAAGCCTCGTTATTAGCTTCCGATCTTCAACTGGAACACGTGGTGGCATTTTGATTTACTGACCCCCTTTCCCTGCCCGCCACACTGAAATACGTTTTGCGGGAAAGCGGCGTCCAATCGTAAGCTCGGGCGCATAGCAAGAAATAGCGTCACTGCTGCATCCGTGCCCCACATTTGAAAACAACATGATCGCTATGCAGATAGATTCTCATGTTCTCCGGGGGCCTTTGGCGCAAAACTTTACTAGTTTCTGTTATTTTTTTCTTCAGTGCTTTACTAAGCGCTAGTCATGATAGGTTGCAGCGAAACGATTATCTTGACAGCCGGTCAGCTTAAATGTAATATCTGGTCGCGAAAATTCCGAGTAGTATGTTCGAGTCCAGATGGCATAATAATTATGTCGCGTTTTACGTGGTATATGGAAAGTAACATGGCCACGGGGATGCAGAGATCGCCAATGAAATGTTAAAAAAATTACCCGCTTATTCACCCGCTTCACAAAATATGTGTTGGAAACACGACTGCGGCAAAAACGTCTGTGTTTTGGACATTTAGGCGCACGGTAAAGAGCCCAATATGGTCAAAATTAATCCCTATCCCTCGACTACGGCGCACCTCATCGCCTGCGTTGAATCGGGCCGTTAAATCAATCAATCAATCAATCAATCAATCAATCAATCAATCAATCAATCAATCAATCAATCAATCAATCAATCAATCAATCAATCAATCAATCAATCAATCAATCAATCAATCAATCAGTCAATCAATCAATCAATCAATCAATCAATAAAAATCAATCAATCAAGCAAGCAATCAATCGAACAAAGACGACTGCCTCCTGCAACCGCTGCAATGTAACACTATCTCCTCTCTGGCCCTAACACCCACCATGTGCTCCTTCCGTTCCACCTCTCCTTTATGAATGCAATGAACGTTTGCTCAGTTAAATCAAGTTTTCCACCGTTCGCAGGTAGCACTCAAAATTTATTGGGAGCGCGTTTTTTTTTTTTTTCAGCTGGGTGAAACTTATTCAGATGATATTTTTTGTTTTAATTCCTGCTATTGTCTCACATTCCCGAAACGTTATTTAACGCGACGATTTTTATTTGCTGTTGTACACACTAACCCAGCGTGTTTACTCGCCACGGAAAAAAAACTCGCGTTCTCGTTATGTTGTGAACCTGTATGAGCCATGGTAGAAGCTGAAGTAGTTTGCAATGGTATGTGTATTTTTACCTTGCCTTTCAGAATTTTTAAGCGGTTCTTGGCGGCGTAGTTGAATGAATTTACACGCAGGCATACCGACATTTTCGCGTTTAGATAACAAAAAAAAAGAATACAATATTTCAAACTAAGATAGCAGTGGCGTTGCAATGTATTCTTTGTCAGAGCAGCCCAGAGCGAGCAACGCAAATTCACCCTCGCCCTCGGCCTCTGCCGCGTGCGCGAAAGACGGACTGAGCAAATAAAGTGACCTGCGGCGCCAAGCGCTCAATGTGACCAGCGTTGCCGTTGGAAGCGAAGGAAACGACAGGCTAGAAGAAGAAGAAGAAACGCATTTATTTGGGAGCAGAGTTAGTTGGCGATGGTGGCCGCCGTTTTGGCGACGATCGCGGCCGCTTGGGCGACCAGTGAAGCTTGAGCCTCCTGGTCTGGGCAGTGCAGCGCCTCCTCCCACTGCTCACATGTGGTTATTTTCGGGTAGGCATCAATCGGGCATCCCCACATGAGATGCTGAAGGGTGCCGAGTGACTGGCAGGTAGTACAGTCAGGTGAAGGGTATAGGGCTGGCTGAATGAGGTGTAATTTAGCGGGATTGGGAAATGTGTTCGTCTGTAAAAGACGCCATGTGTGTTCTTGCTGGATGTTGAGTTGTGTGTGTTCCGGGAGATATACACGGCAGGAGAGGCGGTAATGGGTGGCAATTTCGTTGTACGTGATCACCCAGTCTCTAGCGGATCTGGTGCCATGGTAGGGGAACGTGCTGGGGCCGGCTCGGAGGGTGAGTTCTCGAGCCATAGTGAGGGCAACTTCATTCCCTTCCAGGCCAGCGTGCGAGCGTGGCTGGACGCGCACGCGCACATGGCTGTCTCGACACCAGACGTGCAACGCCAGATGTCGAGGCGATGCATTTTGCCACGCGCTCGCATGCCCCAGCTTATTTTGACACCGGGTGTACCTCTCTGCCTGAAAAAGGAAAACAACTGTTTTTTCGAATACCGCAAGCCATGACACTGTATGTGACGAGGTACCGGAAAAGCATTGATACACTCTTTATACAAAGCCTTGATATATATGATACATTCATTATATGTTTCCAGATTTAAACTTTCCTTTTTCTTTTTGTTTAAATGAAGCATATTAGCCTTAAACAAAGGTACACATTTCTGAAATTTTCATTGGCCTAGAACAATGTTTGAGCTTTGTGAGGATAATGAAGCACGCATCTTGAAACGAAACCGAGACGGTCGATCGTGTGAAGTATACTAGGCAACGACCATTGCCATTAGGGGGACGATTGCGCCAATTACGCTTCGGGGGAACTCCTTCAGTGGAGATACCGTGTTTTGGCAGTTAAAGAGATACAATGTTTCTGTTTTTCAGATATTAACTGTGCTTTCTCACGTAGTTGCTGTTTTTAGTTATTTTAGCCATTTTAGCTTTGCCTTTCCTTCTCGCACCGTCTTGAGATTACGTTGGAGCATTCCTATATGTTGTAACTTCGAATACAATTTTCCTTAGTTGTTCGTCAGTGCTTCGGGTTATCCTACACTTTATCCCATGTTTTTGTGAGCAATACTTCAGCGTCCGCTAGCTTGGCTTGGCGCCTTTATCGGCCTCCTGACCGGTCGAACGAAGGAAACTTTGAAGAGAGGAGGAAAACAGAGGAAGAAAGTGTGGCGAGAGTGTGAGTGGGAGGGCGATATTCCGAGGGGGCCCCACAGAAGCCAAGCATGCTCTGCATTATGCACGTACCTTCGTCCTTCGGCGTCCTGCTTATTGCTCCTTTCTCTCTCCATAAAGCAATTCTCTCTCTCCTCCACGTTGTGTGGCTCCTCCGAACCACTTGGCGTTTGAACTCAGATTATGCCTATTCTAACGACTTTCTAGCTTTCGGACTTAGACGATTTTGAGATAGAGAGAAAAAAAGAAAATTTACACCATCTTCCCGCGAGGGGAACCACGGGGTAGATGCAACGCATCGGGGGTTGCCGTTGCGTTTCCGTTATGTTAGTGATGTCAGCGTGTGGATTGCTGTTGTTGTGTATCCTATTTACGCAGCATGTTCACCCCCGGAGCGTCGCATCTACCCCACGGGTCCCCTCGCGGGAAGATGGTGTAAATTTTTAACCGAGGGCAAGCTGCGCGCTAACGCACAGCTGGCACGGCGACGGTAGCGAGCTCAGACGAGCACAAGCTGCGCGCTGACCGCGCTGACGCACAGATGGCGCTGCGGTGAGAGCGGCGGATCGCGCAGCTGCCGCGGCGAGGAGAATGGGGGAGGGATGCGGACTACGCCGCGACAACGACGCGACAAGGCGAGTTAAAGAGATGCGTTGCATCTAAAACGAAGAATGACCTGCAAAACTGGACTCAGCCTACGGAATACACCAAACAAAACACGTTTATCGTACTTTGCGATGGAGCATGCTTCCTAGCCAATTAGGTGAATGAACCTCTGAAGGATTCAAGCTTTCTTCTTGCAGATAAACGTTGAACTGCCTGTGTCCCTCCCCCGTCATGAGCATCTAACTGTTTGTGTAAGCCCGGGTACAAACTATTGCTGCAACTGTCGTAATAACTTTAAAGAATGACATCATTTCACGTCTGAGCCAACTAAAGTATCATGCTGTTTTTTTACGTTCATAGGTCACGATAAAGCTTTTGCGTCGGCAGTCTGAACAGAGCCTAACACACAAACCCATCCGCTCTGCCACTAAGGACTCCGGACAGGTCCTATTGGGCCGTTTAACGTCGGCGTTTAAATCTCGCACCAGCACAACGGACATGCCATTCATTAGTACGGGCATGAAACCTATAGCTGTGCGCGCACGTTCTCCCCCCTCCTTCCTTCTACTATTCTCCACTAAAAAACCGCCCTGGCATAAACCCGCAACCAGTCATGTGCGCTTGCTTAGAAGTGACAGACGCTGTCAAAAATATCCCTTGAAAGCTCTCTGAAGAAGTTATATTAGCTCACGCAGGCATCATAAGCGGGCGAGTTGCTGTTCATCCGGGAGGGATTCACCGCTACTCGTCGAGCCGAACTTGAGGCGGTAACGGCGACGCCAGCAGCTTTCTGTTGTTTTTGCGCCCATTTGCGCTTGTGTTCTGGTCAACGCTTCAATTCGTGCGCTTCTTCCTCCAAACGAACAACACGCATCCGTCCCATAACTATTTAACCTGAAGGCCCTTGAGCTCTATTCACGGGTACAAACATTGGCTGTCCATTTTCCTTCCCCCTGGCATGCATCTTCCTGTTTGTGTAAGATGTCTGTGTAACGCATCAACACACACCCGAACCAGTAGATTAAGGAGGACAGCCGACTAACCGAATTGAGCCACGTAGTAATTTCGACTTTTAGATCTCCCACCAGCACAAAGGGCATTCCATCCGTAGCGGCATGAAGCCTAGCTGTGCATGCTCTCCCCCTTTTTCTACCCGCAAACCGTGCACGCATAAACCGGCAACCGGTGATGGCGCATACTTAGGCGTGAAAGACACCGGTGAAACACTCACTCGGAAGGCCTTCCAAGCTGTAAAAGAAATATGAGCTCACGCCGGCGTTCCGAGTGGGGAAGTTTTTCTTTTACGGGGAGGGATTCGCAGCTACCTTGCGAAGTGGAATATGAGCGGAAACTGTGACGGCGGGTTCCGGTCGTTTTAGGGTCCAGCCCTTTGGCAGCCGTTACGTGGGCTTCGCGGGGAGCGGCGTCTGTTTACGGCCGCGTAACCGAGTGAGCGAACGTCGCAGCGACGAAACAAAGCAGAAAGAGGGGAGCGTCTAGCGAAGGGTGAAGTGGAGTACGACACGTGCGGCTACGGCGTCATCTCTCTCACTGCCTTTCCCTCACACGTCTCATGCATCGCCACCAATGAGCACCATCCCCCTGACACTTTCCCCAGATGCTGCTTCAATCTCCCTTATCCAAACCACGTCATGTTTGCGCAGGCGGTGCAAGCACGAAATGCAACAACATGCTCGCTTCTTCCTTTGTGCGGGCCTTATCCGAATCAGGGGTCCATAACCACGCGTTTAAACGTACGCTGTGTAAAGGTGTGCCGTAAAGGTGCGCCCGGTTCTGTACAGCGTTACCGGCGATCTCGTGTGTGCGGCTTTCGCACCGTTCGGGGTGGTAACCGACGTCGTAAGGGCTGTTGGCGTGTGCCCGGGTGCAGGAAGAAGGGATCAATTTTCCGCCTTGCTTCGCGTAAGCTGAAGGCTGGTGTGAAGCTTGACGACATGCTCCACCAGCTGCGCAACGCCGGGGACAACGCTCTTGTCGTCGTTCCGGGACGACTGCCGCGCTGCCTGCGCTGCCATCGTCTGACCACGTACGATAGGAGTGCCGCGTCCCGCGTTGCTCGCTTTGTCGGCGCTTCGGCCACGACGACAGTCAGTGCATGCAAACGTACGCCAGCGTCGCCGGGCCCGCGGGGTGTGATGACAACTCGGAGCACCTCGTGGATGAGGCAGAAGCGGAAGAAGTCGCCCCTGGAGGAGGAGGCGGCGGGTCAGCGCTGGCACCTGTAGGCTCCGTGCAATGTGGCGTCAAGAACTCCGAAGAGAAAGAAAACAGCGTGCAGAAGATTAACCCCGATGGTGCAGCTGTGATTAACGTCGTCTACAAGGGAGGCGCGCCGAGAGCAATCCGGGGGACAGTGTTAGAAGGACGACGTTGAGAGCGTTAGAATGGATACCAGTCGGGACCCCGTCGTCGGTTCCTGTGGTAAGCGGGTGCCCAAGAGCAACGCTGGCAATGCAGACAAGGAAAACGCGACTCCCGATGAGCCACCTCCGAAGGCGCCGCCTGGGTACCCTTATTATTACGCTGAGGTCCAAGCCAACCGTTAGACCGGACAGGAAAGCGCCGGCGAAGACGTCTGCAGCAATGACGGCGTACTTTCGGAGGTGGTGTCTGCTCGGACAACTGACTTTCATCGGCACCCTTCGGACTCGGAGGTATGCGGCACTAGTGCTACACAATGCCTCGCGAACGCCCGATGGGATAAAGAAGTTTTTTTTTTCTTTTTAAAACACCTATGTTAACACCAATTGGCCTCTTTTATGACAAGATTTTGCGCAATTTGGGCAGAGCTTTACGAATAGCTGCGTTAAAAGTGCGTGGCTTGGCCGCAAAGAGGCGGCAGTATCAAGTGAATCGACATCGACATATTCGCGGTTCAACAAACCAAAACTGGAAGCGAAGACCAAACAGGCCGAATGGTGGATATGTTTAAAACATGCTATTATATATGGTGTCCCATGCCTTTGGACGATCAGGTGGATGTGCTTTATTCATCCGAAATTGTGTTGGTTTTGATGTGCATCATATCTTCTCCTGTGCAAGTGTCCGGCTCATTGTGTGTAACATTAGCTCGTTTTACTTGTCAAAATGTAGCGCAGAAAAACACACCGGGCGGAAAGAATACCTGTATAGGAGCGTTAACTTCCATCTGATTATTTATTCACGTGGCTGCTTTGCTTTTCAGGAAAAATAAAAAGCGGAAACAGGAAAATACTGAAAAAGAAAGGGCTAACACCAAAGAGGCACCAAAAATGTTTTGAGAATCATAGTGTCCTGCAGAATCTGGCACCACATTGCAAGAAATGTAGTTCACGGTCAGATAGCGCAACTGAAGGTTTGCTTATACAGTCGTTCCTTTCAAGCGCCCTCTGAATGCTTCACTGATTAGGCGTGCATGCTTGTCCTTTTTTATATCGA